>NC_070604.1:108630421-109264707 GCF_027172205.1 Podarcis raffonei | reverse complement strand
AGTGGTTTTACATTGGTTTGCCTAGTTAGAATTGCACTGTTATGCTGCTTTTCTAAAATATAAGATGGGATTTTAAATCTTAATTTTATAATGGAATGTCTGCTCCAAATCATTTAATGTATATTTGTGCTGCTAAGAGATTTGTTCATACACTCAGAATCTAGGCTGGCCTTAGGGGTGGTAGTGTAGGCAGCTGTCTCACATGTTGAAATGAAGGGGACACTGAGCTAAGCTTGGTGTTGCGTGTACCATCTAAAGTGAGCCAGGGCAAAGCAAACAAAAATGCAGTAGCATGCCTTTAACTTTTCTTTCTCAGTTTTTACTTCGTCATTTGTTCTTGATAAAAATCAGCCGAACACAGCTTGATACTGAGGCAATGAATAGTGAAGTTTCAAAACTGGATAATGTTGTATTTATATTTTCAAAATACAAATTATTTGTCCAGAACCATGTAACAAAGCATTCTGTGGTAGCAAAGCAGCAAATCTACCCATTGATGCTGATATACCTTCATCACACCCCTGCTCTAGTGTGACTTCCAGTAGAGCAGTGTAGTTTTTTTGCTCTCCATTGTTTAATAATAGCAGTACACCCCCCGCCACCGCCACTGTGCAAGATTTACCAGCCAAAACTAATGAAACCTAGGAAGGAAAAGGAGTGGATTTTTGTGTGGAAGGACGGTGTACTCAATTCAGTTCTGGTACTTTGAACAAATTACGTTGTTCGGAATTCTTTAATTCTAACTGTATTTCTTTTACTCTGGGTGTTGGGTATCGGGGTTCTAGTAAAAACCAAAGTTGACCCCACAAGCCTGAGGTCTGTTCACCCTGAATTAGAGAGGTAGCACTAGGGTCCCTTTTATGAACTTTGCTTGGAAAGTCTAGATGCGGTTGGCCACTATCATTGTTTGGTTTTTCTAACCCGCATAAGCCACAAAACTTGTCAACATTATAAAACTAACCATGGGGGGGGCACTCCTCACCTATTTATCCGAGGGCAGCCTTGCTCAGAATCTCAATTTTCTTTCTCTTTGAATGAAAGGGCCAGAAACACAATATGGGGGAGCCAGTGATGCCTAAACCACAAGTGGTCATCAGCTAAGAACAGTTAATTGCTATTAAGAACACAGGAAGAGCTCTGCTGGAGCAAACCAGAGATCCATGTAGTTCAGTATTCAGTTTTCACAGGCACTAACCAGATGCCTCTGGGAAAACCACAACCTGGGCATGAGTGCAGTAGCATTTTTCTGTTTCTGAATTGCCTGAAGCTGCCAGAAGGAAAGAGTTGGGGAGTAAGTGGGCAACAGATGAGATACTTAAAAACAAAAATTATATTTTATTAAGGCAGATAAAAGAAAGTAATACAGGAAAAAAGGAGAAGTGAGAGGGAGAAAAACAACAGCAACAAAGATACATATAAAAGCAAAAAAAAAAAAAACAAAAACAAAAATATGCAAAAAAAGAGAGAGCAATATACAATATTCCCATACATTCTTGTATAAATTGGTATGGTGTTATTGTCCTAGTGCTTATGTAAATGTTAATATCCTGCTACATTTTGCATAAACTCATTCCAAGTGTTAACGTTTTTATCCATGCAGAATCTATGTCTGTAAGCAGTCTGTTCCTAAATTGTGATTGATGTCATATCAGTCCATTGTTTGAAGAGTATCGTATCTTTATTTTTCCTGTTGCTCAATATCAATCTCTTGGCCACCAGTAGGGCCTGGAAAATCCATTTCCGATATCCCGTTGATAATTTCCATACTGCAGGTTTAAAGATTTAACTTTTTCTGCAGAGTCATAGTTACACTGTCAAACACTTTCTCCCAAAACTTGTTAAGTAAAGAACACTGTACAAACATATGTTTCAGAGAGGCATTGTCCTTGCCACATCTCCAACACTGAGCAATCTTAGCTAATCCTTTCTTATTCAACCATAAAGGAGTCCAATAAACTCTAAATATTATTTTCTGTTGTATTAGTCTTAATTTTAAATCTAGTGACACCTTAGCTATTGAAGCTAATACATTTTCCCACTGTCTGGGGAATATTGAAAGTTCCAATTCTTTATTCCAATCATCTCTTACCGTCTGCATATTGAACTTGTGTATTGTTAATAGATATCTATAAAAAATAATTGCTGGCTTTTTATTTTTGAATGAGTTGTCCAACTGCTCAAATATCTTGGTTATCTCGCAAGCTGAAAGGGCTGATGGCCCAAACACACTTGTTAGGAGATGTTGTAATTGAAGTCACTGCCATTGAGCTGCATCTGATAGATAGTATTTTTGTCTTAAAACAGCAAAAGTATAAAAATCATCTTCCCCATCTATCAGTTGGTCTAATGTCAATACACCTGTTTCTATCTAATTTTTCCATATCATCTTTTTTGCAATTCTTAGTATGGGGTTTCCCCACAGAGTAAGTTTAGTATGTGAAAATGGATCAAATTTGTTTTTATTAGCCAATATATTCCATGTTCTTCTAAATGATTTAATTGTTTCCAGAGTCCCCTGAGATTTCAAATACTTCAATCCTATTATGGTCCAACCAACCGAAGATGCTATGTACATATATTCTAGGGTTGCCCACACTTGAAAATTGGGGCCAGCAGTGGGATTCCAATATTTAGTACTTGACAGTAGGTAAGCATAGTCATATAATTCCAAATTTGGGATTCTGAAGCTGCCTTCTTTAATTTGTAGCTGCGTTCTCTGCAAGGATATCCCTAGTGTTGCTGAGCCTCAAAGGCATTTCCTAAACAATGAGTTTATCTTTTGAAAATATGATCCAGATATAAAAACTAGAAGTCCTCTCAGGATATAAATGAGTTTCAAGTGATCGTTGTATGTTCTGTGCTTGACTGCATGTGCTGAAGATGAATATCTGTGATAATCCTTGCAGGATGTAGTTGAAGGAGAAGAGGCTAGAGCAGAGCTTTCCAAACTGTGTGTCGCGACATGGTACTGTGTCAGCTGCAGTGTGTAAGTGTGTCGCATAAAAGCTCCCCGCGCTCCTCCTGGGGCTGGGAAGGGGTTAATTTAACCTCTGGTTTGCTAGTAAAACTGAATTACTGTGTCATGAAATGATGCATGTCTAAAAAGCGTGTCACCAACATGAAAAGTTTGGAAAGCTCTGGGCTACAGTTGGGAAGTCACTGCAGCTAGGAGCATGAAACACAGTCAAAGAGACAAAAAAGTTTGCAATGGTATATGAAATGAGTTTTTCTGCGGCCATTTTTATTTAATATTAAATATATCTATATGATTCATATCAAAGTTCATGATTGGAAGGATTGCTTAATGAAGAACTTGAGGGGAGAGGTAGCTGAAAATGGAATAGGAGCAGTAGACCTCTGATAGTAGATGATGGTAAACTCATACCTTGCTTGTGAGCTTTTCACATGCTAGGGTAGTTGATACTCATCCCAGATAGTTTGTACTCCTGATGTATAGCAGATAGAGGAAGATAGAAATAGGAAAACTGGATTATGCATGGGATAAAGTTTAAAGAAGTCTTTACTGTATTGTGGTTTCTATTATCTGCTTGTTATTGATATCTCATAAATAATAATCCAATGTGAGAGTGGCTGTAATTCTCTTATGGTTTTCTTTCGCTCTTGAATTGATCATAGAATGTTAATTGTTCATTTCTGAAATCAGAAAGCCTAGTTCTAAAACAGGATTCAGTGGAATAAAAACACCTGTGCACTAAGCATTTTTTTTGGTACTGGGATAATGCATCAGTTCAGATGACATCCTTAAAGTACCAGATCCAGGTGCTCTTGGAGGAAACAGATTTTTTAAGATCCATTTCAGTTGTGGCTTAGGACTGGTTTTGGCACAGAAACTGATTTGGCTGCTGTGTATGATTACCTTTGTCAGGAGAGAGACAGGAGAAATGCATCCCTGTTAATTCTCCTTGACCTCTCAGCAACTTTTGATGCCATTGAGCACAGATTTTGATTCTGGAGTACTGGTTTGCAGCAGTTCTGGTCTTACTCTGTGTTCTTGGCAACAAAAGAGCTGGCTTGGTATCTTACTACTAAAAGCTTTTTCTTCCAATTTTTATTTTTATATTAAAAAGTAGTAATAATAAATAAATAAATAAAAATTTCAACACCTCTTGCAACGGTTTGACCTCTTTCCATTTTAACAGTACAAATTCTACAAATACTTCTGTATCTCCTCAGAAGCATTTCTCCTGCATATTCCCTGTCCTACCTTAATTGCACATGTTAATTTATCATTAACACCTATATCCCACACCTCTTTATACCATTCTTCCATTTTATATTCACCTTGCCCCTTCCACTTCCTAGCTATAATAATTTGTGCAGTTGTCAATAAATTTGTGAGCAAGTCCTTGCTAGCCTGCGAACCTTACACCCCATCATAAATTGATAATAATAAGTTTCTTATTTATTTCCGTGATACTTATGCCCAGGTAGGGCAGCAATTTTGTGCCTAGAACTAAACCCTGTTGTCTTGTAGGACTTAATATCTGAAGAAATATGCATAGCATTAGGGTGTAAATGACCTTAAGGCTGGAGTGTTAGATCTAGACTTCGAAAACGGGCTTTCAAAGGTAAAAGATTATTTTCAACTTTAGCACCTACATACTCATAACTTAAAGACTGTTCATTCATTAACCTACACTTTATTATTATTTATCAGCGCTGAATTTTGTGACTAATTAAACTTTAAGGTTAGCAGAGTTAATAATAAGTATATTCATGGTCTACATATTAATATATAATACAATACACATTCCACCTCAGACAATAATTAATTTTTTTTTACCTGTACCAGCACATTTAACAGTCATTCTAAATATAAAATATTGTTTGAAATAATATAAAGCCAGGCAGGGAAAGAGGGAGATACAGTTGTGGGGAATCAAAGCACTTCTTGATTCTATAGCATTGACTTCTATTTGCTGAGTGTCCTTTATCATGATTACCATAAATCTGAGTAAAGATTCCATCCTTGATTTCTGTAATGTTGTGCATGCAGAATATGTTTTTAAATTTCTGTGCTACATATAATTTTTTGTCCTTCTTTGCCTCCCATTTTATCACTTTTGAACTTTACAGAACCTTGATGCCTTTAAAAACTGCATGATGGGCAGATACCTTCCCATTAATTTGAGTGGGTATACCACTCATAGGGTTAGTTGGGTCTTTCTACTCTAGCAGACAGGAGTATACTTTTACCTCCTATCAAGTATATTTCTGCGCTGCTTGATACCATATCCTTGAATCTTTCAAAGTCCATTGTGTCTGCTGCAAGGCAAGAAACATAGATCTTATAAGCCTTTAGGAGCATAATAATATTAATAACACTATTATTTTTTAATTGCCTTCTACACATCAAGGAGATGTACAAAATGTAATAAAAACAGTTAAATATATAAGTGGGAATCCTCATGCAAATTAATTGGAAGTCATCTATACCTATCATGCAGCTTTTAAAGGCATCAAACCTCTAAAGGAAAATAGGAAAAAATATTTCATGCTTAAAAGAGAAGGGAAGGGTTTTTAAAATTATTTTGAGCTCTGGGGTGTACCTTGGGAGCTGCTGACAGTTGGGATGGGTAGTGCTAAATGACCAGTGGTCTAAGTTGCTAAAAGCCAACTTCATATCCAGTTCAGGTGTCACTAACATTTTTGGCCCTATAGGCACATTTTGAACTTAAAGAAACTGTCATGGGCATTCCTTCCTCTTCTCAAAAAAACATAACCAGCCTAGGCAACATTCCCCCCTTCAAAACAAAACAAAACAAAACAAAACAAAACACCACAAAACCTTGTAAGACAACAGTGGCCCCCTATTTCTCCTTCTGCTTATCTGTTAAAAATAACAAGCCATATTCACACTCACAATAGGCTGCTTAGCTTGGCACCCTGGAAAGTAAGAGTGGTAGCTCTAGCTTCCTTGTCCTCTTTCTGTCCTATTCTAAGAATGCCGCTGTGAAGGAAGTAAGGTAGCTGGAAGCTTGCCTCCCCAGGGTTTTTAAAAATCAGTTAAAATTAAAACTTTGGCAGGAAGCCTAGTGGCCTACTACATTGCTTGCTTATTCCATTTTGATACTCTAGTATCACATATTGCTGTAGGTAACAGTAAATTTTACAACATGGAAACCTTGTTTTCTCCTCTTCAAATATATGTTTCTCTTCTTTTGAAAGAGAACCTCATGTACCTAGTGCTTCCAAAACTTCTGTATTCCAGCAGCAAACTCTTAATTTATTGCAAGGTGTCTTCTAGTTGCTGTCCTTAAGGGAGACGGAGGGAGTGAAACAAGATTGGGACCAGAATATTATCCTAAACTTCAATTTGAAGATTAGAAACAAACCTCTGCAATTCTGAGTTGCTCTGCTGGGTCTGTCCCTTAAATCTCATGTACCTGAGATACATTTATGATACCCATATTCTCTGGATGCATGGATGGAGGTTCCTTAAAACTTCCACCGGGACTTCAGTAACTTTCACCATGCCATCAGTCTGAGCCTAGACCAGGCCATGCTGCAGGTTCATTTTCTTGAGATGACTGTGCAGCTACATAATGGATATGTAAGCACCACCTGCAGATAGCTTGCATGTTTACAGCTCTCATAGAGAACACGCCACAAAATCCATTGTCGTATAAGAGCAATAGGGAACCTGCAGTCCTTCAGAGGTTATTAGGCTCCCAACTCCCATCAGTTCCAGCCTGGATGGCCAGTGGGCAGGAATGATGGGAATGTAGTCAAATATCTGGAAGGTAACAGGTTCCTCATCCCCAGTCTTTGGTCAAGCCATACAACCACATCTGTTCAAATGCATCAGACATACTTACAACTTAAGGGTTTGTACAAGCCATTTCTTACACTAAAATACCTACCCAGTGTAAGTGAAGCAGCATGTTATCAAAGACAGACTGGTGCTCAGAAGTAATCTGTTATGGAACAGACCAGAGTTGCAGTGATAGAACATTACTTGATGTTGCCTATAGCTCCTAGCGAAAACCACTCATACATATTCTCTTTTTTAAAAAAACAATATTTATTAAAGTTTCAAAGAAACAAAAATGAAAAGAAGAAAAAAACTAAAAATACAAAATACAGAAAAATAAAAACAATTAAAAAACAAATCAGTCTTTCCATGTCTTATCTTTCATTTGCTTGTTTCCCTGACCTCCTCACACCTCCCTTTTTTGTATTCTAGTTCAGTAGTTGTTTCAGCAAGTCCTTACCATTTTTGCTTTTATCTTGATATTTTATCTTGATATATTGTAACTTTACATTTTTACCTGTTAACAATCCATTTTTACATACCACTTTATAACATTATTGCTAAAACCACATAACTTCATTCCAGCATCCTTCTAACATTTTTTGTAAAAACATTTTTTGTAAAAACAATTTTACAGTGTTTCTGTAGATAATCTTTAAATTTCTTCCAATCTTCTTCTACCGACTCTTCTCCCTGGTCTCGGATTCTGCCAGTCATTTCCGCCAGTTCCATATAGTCCATCAACTTCATCTGCCATTCTTCCTGGGTGGGTAAATCTTGTGTCTTCCAATACTTTGCGATGAGTATTCTTGCTGCTGCTGTTGCATACATAAAGAAAGTTCTATCCTCCTTTGGCACCAATTGGCCGACTATGCCCAGGAGAAAGGCCTCTGGTTTCTTCAGGAAGGTATATTTAAATACCTTTTTCATTTCATTATAGATCATCTCCCAGAAAGCCTTAATCCTTGGGCACGTCCACCAAAGGTGAAAGAATGTACCTTCATTTTCTTTACATTTCCAACATTTATTATCGGGCAAATGATAGATTTTTGCAAGCTTGACTAGTGTCATGTACCACCTGTATATCATTTTCATAATATTCTCTCTTAAGGCATTACATGCCGTAAATTTCATACCTGTGGTCCATAACTGTTCCCAGTCAGCCAACATAATGTTATGTCCGACATCTTGTGCCCATTTTATCATAGCAGATTTCACCGTTTCATCCTGAGTATTCCATTTCAACAGCAAGTTATACATTCTTGATAATATCTTAGTTTTGGGATCTAACAGTTCTGTTTCCAATTTTGATTTTTCCACCTGGAAGCCAATTTTCTTGTCCAAATTGTAAGCCTCCCTTATTTGATAATAATGAAGCCAATCTCGCACTTTGTCTTTTAGTTTCTCAAAGCTCTGCAATTTCAATTTATCTCCTTCTTGTTCCAAAATCTCCCAATATTTCGGCCATTTGGCCTCCATATTGAGCTTTTTCTGAGCCTTCGCTTCCATCGGTGATAACCACCTTGGGGTTTTATTTTCAAGTAAGTCTTTATATCTTATCCAGACATTGAACAATGCTTTCCTGACAATATGGTTTTTAAATGCTTTATGTGCTTTGACCTTATCATACCACTGTCGAACAGCTCTTACTGTCAGGAAGTTCTTCCTAATGTTTAGGTGGAATCTTCTTTCTTGTAGTTTGGAACCATTGCTCCGTGTCCGCTTCTCTGGAGCAGCAGAAAACAACCTTTCTCCCTCCTCTATGTGACATCCTTTTATATATTTGAACATGGCTATCATATCACCCCTTAACCTCCTCTTCTCCAGGCTAAACATGCCCAGCTCCCTTAGCCGTTCCTCATAAGGCATCGTTTCCAGGCCTTTGACCATTTTGGTTGCCCTCCTCCGGACACGTTCCAGTTTGTCAGTGTCCTTCTTGAACTGTGGTGCCCAGAACTGGACACAGTACTCCAGGTGAGGTCTGACCAGAGCAGAATACAGTGGCACTATTACTTCCCTTGATCTAGATGCTATACTCCTATTGATGCAGCCCAGAATTGCATTGGCTTTTTTAGCTGCCGCGTCACACTGTTGGCTCATGTCAAGTTTGTGGTCAACCAAGACTCCTAGATTCTTTTCACATGTACTGCTCTCAAGCCACGTATCACCCATCTTGTATTTGTGCCTCTCATTTTTTTTGCCCAAGTGCAATACTTTACATTTCTCCCTGTTAAAATTCATCTTGTTTGTTTTGGCCCAGTTCTCTAATCTGTCAAGGTCGTTTTGAAGTGTGATCCTGTCCTCTGGAGTGTTAGCCACCCCTCCCAGTTTGGTGTCATCTGCAAATTTGATCAGGATGCCCTTGAGTCCATCATCCAAGTCGTTGATAAAGATGTTGAATAAGACCAGGCCCAAGACAGAACCCTGTGGCACCCCACTAGTCACTCTTCTCCAGGATGAAGAGGAACCATTGATGAGCACCCTTTGGGTTCAGTCAGTCAGCCAGTTACAAATCCACTGAGTGGTAGCATAGTCAAGTTCGCATTTTACCAGCTTCTTTACAAGAATATCATGGGGCACCTTGTCAAATGCCTTGCTGCAATCAAGGTAGGCTACATCCACTGCATTCCCTTCATCTACCAGGCTTGTAATTCTGTCAAAAAACGAGATCAGGTTAGTCTGACATGACTTATTTTTCAGAAATCCATGCTGACTATTGGTGATCACAGCATTCCTTTCTAGGTGCTCACAGACTGTTTGCTTAATGATCTGCTCCAGAATCTTCCCTGGTATTGATGTCAGACTGACTGGGCGGTAATTATTTGGGTCCTCTCTTTCCCCCTTTTTGAAAATAGTTACAACATTTGCCCTCCTCCAGTCTGCTGGGATTTTGCCTGTTCTCCAGGAATTCTCAAAGATGACTGCCAGTGGTTCTGAGATCACATCTGCCAGTTCTTTTAATACTCTTGGATGCAGTTCATCTGGCCCTGGAGACTTGAATACATCTAAACTAGCCAAGTATTCTTGTACTATCTCCTTAGTTATTCTGGGCTGTGTTTCCTCTGCTGAATCATTTGCTCCAAATTCTTCAGGTCGGGCATTGTTTTCTTTATCGGACAAAACTAACAATTAGTTTGGCCTTTTGTTCTGAATAAATTGCACCTATACCATTTCCAAAACCTTGACCAACCCCCATCCCCTGAAGATTCTTTTTCATAAAACTCCAAGAAATGTTGTCAAAAGCTTTCTCCGCGTCTACAAATATCAAAACTGCTTTAGTATTAATGTTCACTTGTAATTTTTCTAAGATATTAATTATATTTCTCGTGTTGTCAGACAGATGTCTGCCCGGGAGAAAGCCTGCTTGATCTTTATGTATCTCTTCCGCTAGTACTTTTTTAAATCTTTTAGCCAAAATATCTGCAAAAATTTTGTGATCCACATTAAGCAGAGATATGGGGCGGTAATTCTTAAGTTGTGTCTTCTCAGACTCAATTTTCGGTATAAGTGTAATGCAGGCTTCTTCCACGACTCTGGTGCTTTTTCCCCTTCCAAAATTCCATTACAAACTTCCTTTAATGGTTGTATTATCCAATCTTTCAAGGATCTATAATATCTTGAAGTTAAGCCGTCCGGCCCTGGAGATTTACCCAGTTGCATATTCTGGATGGCACCTTCTACCTCCTGTTCAGTTATTTTATAGTTCAGCATTAACTTATTTTCTTGAGAGATTTTTTGTAGTCCATTTAATTTCAAAAATTGATCTATATCAATTTCTTTCTGTGGCCCTTGTGTATATAGTTGTTTAAAGTACCTCTGGAAACATTTTCTAATCTCCACTGGATTCTGTATAGTCTTTCCTTCCACTTCCAAATTTGTAATAGTGTTAAGTTTTTGTCTTCTTTACATTTGCCAAGCTAGCAATTTCCCACATTTATTGGCCGATTCAAATGTCTTTTGTCTCATCTGTTTGATTTTCCACTCTATTTCCTGGTTCATCATTTTCATATATTGTACTTGATATAACTTTATTTCTCTCAGAATCTCTTGCGACTTTGGTTTCGCTCTCAATTTCTTATCACCTTCTTTTATTTTGTCCAAAATTTTATCTTTTTTCTCATTTTGAGTTCTCTTCTTTATTGCATTCTGTTGTATCAGAAACCCTCTCATAACCGCTTTGCTTGCGTCCCAGATTACTCTTTTTTCAACGGTGGTATTCATATTTATCTCAAAATAATCTCTCAAGGTTTTTTGGGCCTTCTTGGTCACTTCTTCGTCTCTGAACAAGGTGTCGTTCATCCTCCATCTGAAGGAGCCGATTGGTGTTAGTTTCATCTCCATTTTCATAGCATTGTGGTCGGAGCAGGTTTTAGGACAAATTTCCACTTTTCTAGTCTTTGGAGCCAGTCCTCTAGTTATCCAAATTTGGTCAATTCTTGTCCATGTCATTTTGGCTTCAGAGAAGAAAGTTCCCTCTCTACCCAAGGAGTTCTTTGTTCTCCAAATATCAACTAAGTCCAAATTGTCAGTCATCTCAAAAAAGGTTTTGGTAGTCTGTCGTCCTTAGTAACTACCTGTCTCTGTGCCTTGTCCATATTTGTAGATACCACTCCATTCATATCCCCCATCATGATCATATTATAGTCCAAATAGTCCAACAAAGTCTCATGCAACTTTTTTAAAAATTCTGATTTTCCCTCATTCGGTGCATAAACGCCTACTATCAAGAATTTCTCTCCTTGTAGTTGAATTTCAATTGCCACAAATCTTCCTTGATCATCTTTAAATATAAATTTCGGTGATAGGCTCTCCTTTGCATAAATTACTACTCTTTTTTTAACTTTGTCTGATGAAATAAACTCTTGACCCAATCTTTTATTAATCAATACTTTCCTGTGGAGCCTCATCACATGTGTTTCCTGTAGGCAAATCAAGTCCAATTGTTCCTTTTTTAATAAATGAAAGACTCTTTTCCTTTTTTGAGGCAGGTTAAGTCCATTAGTATTCCAGCTCAGTAGTTGCAGGGCCATGATGTAGTTATTCTGATTTTCCTCCAACCGCACCAAGTGCTTGCTCTTGTTCTGTCGGTGGTATTACTGTTACTTTCTCTGGACAGTCCAATCCGAAGGGTAGTCTTGCTATGTCTAGTATTCCTCTTTTTGGTAATCCTCTGTCCAATGCTCTTTGTTCTAGTCCTCTATCAAATGGTTCTCTGTCCAGTGCTCTTGGCTCTTCTCCAGATTCTTTCTGTAGATCTTCTCCGTAATCTTTCAGAAACTTTTCTTTGTCATCCACTGATCTTATTTTTATCTTTCTTCCTTTAAAGCTAAAAGATAGGCCTTGGGGAAATTCCCACCTGAAGATAAATCTATTCCTTCTCAGCAGGGCCACTCATACATATTCTCAGTCATCTACAGCCCATCGTGTACAATGACAGTTCCTTCTTATGGGCCTTGCTTACGTAGAAGACATCCCCTCCAATATAAAATAGCAGCAACACTGGGTCATGTTTTAAAGTCACAAACCCAGAACACAACCTGCAGCACACCCACATGTAACACAGAACATGTAAAAGATAGCTAGTCATCTCTGGTAACTGGACGAATATTAGTATATATATTAGATAACATGCTAAGACCTTTGTGGTATTCAAATGAAAATAATAAAGACTGATATTCCCCCCATCCCTCAATGCATGCTTATAAGGAGTGCTGATAACCAGGTAATGATAACACAAAGTGTGCGCATGCATATATATATATATATATATATAATGGTTATGGGGTTGCTCGTGCGTAAGTTGCCGCCACTCCTGGGTAGGTGGCCTGGTTAAACCTTTCCTGGCTGGACAGCCCCTCACTTCGTGGCTGCTCAGTCGCTGGCAGAATCCTACAGTGGGCGTTTCTTCAACCTTTTCCAACATAAAATTTGTTTGACGCCCAGTCTCCTCCTAGCCTCCCTGCGCGGAAGCCTTCTGCGCAGGGTGGGCGTGGGTAGCGGAGGACCTGTGCTCTCTCTGCTGGTGTCCAGTGAAGAGTCTCTGAGCCTGCTCTCCGCTTCCCCCATTGGTCCCCCTCCATCCCTGGTGTCACGCTGATTTTCTTCCCCAACAGGAGACCTGCCTCTCTCCCTACTTGGCCCCTCTCCAGCATCGTCGTGGAGCCTCTCCTCCTCCTCTCGTTCTGATGGCAGTTCCCTGACAATATATATATATCAAAATTTTAATTCTGTTTAAAAGAAAATGAATGATAGTGAACATGCATTTTTTAAAAAAAGATTTAAACCAACATACTTAAACACTCTTAAAACTGAATCCAATACTCTTATCAACAGCACCGTTGAAGGCTTCTAACCTGGCAACTTTGTGCTATCTGCAGGGTTAAAAATCACAAATCTGTTTGGTCATGTGTGCCTTTAATATGAAAATACTATTTTTTAAAAACACACATAATCATTAAGGCACCTGGTTTAATCAAAAGGCTTATCAGCACAAAATTATTTGACTCTGGGCAAGGGATATGAAGGCAGAAGGATACGTTTGGCAGACAACTTGGGATTCTCCGTCACCTGGTTACCTCCAGTGTAGCAGAACATTTTCTGTAGGGAACTGTGGAGGTAGTATTAGCTGCTTCTCCTGCCTTTTGGTTTTCTTCTGCAACCCTTTCTCTGCAGCTAATAGGTGAAAGGAGCCAAATGAGAGATTTCAAAGGGGAAATACCAATGAGAGATACATCCTTGCAAATGTATTCCAGCCTCTGCTTTTCATGTTACAGGCAACCCCGCAGGATTGGGAATCCTGTGTTCAGCTGGTCCCCTGGTTCTAGTCTAGACATAGTGCCTGTCTTCTCCCAAATCCTTGCCTCTCTGGTTTACAGCAGATTTTAAATGTGAACTCTGGCTAGCCTGTGTTTCATGTTATGCCTCTGCTGAATCTGGGAAAACTTAACAGAGAAGAATCCTCTCTTGCTCCACCCTTCCCATTCCACCAAAGTATTTTCTGGCTTTGTACAATGGCCAGTTCTGGATGATGTAATGGAAGTTTATTATAGCATACACAGATATGTGAATGCCCTATTTCTCCTCCAGGCTAAGTTGTGAGAAAGAACTTTAAAAATAGCAGGGAAAATGGGCAATTATGAGGGAAAGTGACAGACCTCTTAATAAATATATTCTCTTTCAAATGATGTGAAATGCTTCATTTTAAAAATAAACAGTGTTTTAAAATAATATTCTTAATGCCAATTCACAAAGATTCAAAGGTAGTAATTTTAGAGATGATAGCATTGCTACTACATTTAGCTAGTTACTGCTAAAGACGACCCGCTCTTAGGGCTTGATGGTAGAAAAGTATTTCCAAATGTTGCAGATTTCAGAACATCTTCGTGGGTTATCTGGGAGTATGCCAAGCATATTTATCCTCCAGTGCGGTGACAAGCCCACCAAATCCTTGCTTCTCATTTGCCCTGAATTCCTCTGTTGTCTTTGCTAAATAAAATAAATTTGATGAATGCTTGAAAATTCATACAATTAAGAAGCTTTTTATAGTTTACTTAAACCTTCTATTTTATGAAGTCCATGATTTTGAGCTTCAAAGAATTAGAAGCTTGGCTCTTTTCAGCACTGGTTATTGTTAAGAGAAATAGATAAACATGAGTTCAGGATAGCAGAGATATTTTCCCACCTACACACATCCCAGTCCTGGAGTGGAGAGTGCTGGAAATGTTGATTGTGTGCTTTCCTGGACTGTGAGTCTTCTGTTACCTTCTGTACATTAGTGTAATGTTCAGGCCCCTTCTCAAAGGACTTAGTCATAATATACTGGAGTTCTTATATGTACTTATGAAATGCATTATATTTACATAATATATCTAATGCAAAATATGAATGCAGATAACACATGTCTGGAAAATTAAATCACTCCTTGGCCATTGAGATTGGCTGTTGTTCTGCCATGCATTTAGTGACACACATGCATTTGCTGCTAAGTAAATGTATGTGGGAGAATGAACAAAGGTGAAGAGCTTGATCATTGATAACCTAGATGATTTAATAGTCCATGAAGAACAGGTATAACTACTGAAAAGTAATATATTGTTCAGTCATTTAAGATGCATAAATGACTATTAAAGCTTCATTAGGTATTAATTTTATTATGATTAGCTTGCTGCACAAATAGATTCGTAGTTTTTATGATTTTAAGAAAAGAGTACACATATGAAACTTGTACTCGAAAGAATAGGTACTGAAATTCAATATAGAAAGATTGTTAGATAAAGCATTTCAGTTAGGAAGCTTGCTAATTTTAAGTCAAATGCTATATTGTTTTTTTCAGAGATTTGTACCTATTCTAGAGCTATTGATCTTTAGTATAGCAACTAACTGTAGATACCTTTATCTCACCTTCAAGAAAAGTTAATTATTTCCCTCATTTTCATTCTTTTCTTGGGAGAAGGTATGTCGTGCAAATAGCTAGAAGGCCAATTATCTTTAAATTAATCTTATTTAATTTTAAGGCAGAAGCAGTAAATTGTAGTATGTTCCCCACAAATGTTGAAAGATACCAGGGACTTGTAGCACATGTGGATGTGACCAATAAAGATTTGTGCTCCTGCATGCTTGCCAGCTCAGTAGTGGAGGGGTCAGCAACTTTTTGGGGCCTGTAGGAACACTTGAAATTTGGGAGGGAGGTCTGTGGGCATTGTCCTCTGTTTGCTCCCCCCCCCCCCGCGCCTCATCAATCTCTCTCCCACCCAACAAAGAGCCCTCTCTCTCACACATGCATGCTTCACTTTTCTAAGAAGTCCAGGTAAAGTTCTGATCCAGTAGAATTAAAATGGGTCATTTGAATTAGCATGACTTTACATGGGGTTCCCAAAAAACCCCATCAATTTAAAACTTACAGTGGCAGATGGCACAGTAAAAAAACCACAACCCTAGATTTCAGTTCTTGCCAGTAATACAAAAATGTTGTCCTGGCACACACATCTTCATGGATTTTCATAATTTCTACATAGAATGACAACAAAACCACTGACAATTCACAGAACACACCATGGACACCAAGATTACCCATAATTTTATGGTGATAAAAACTAGAAAGGTCCATAAATATCCTTCCTTCATCCATGCTTTTCTTCCATAGCAACTGTGGAATGCACCAGATCATGATTTTATGGTTAATTCAGAGGACTTAGGTGTGATCTGTGATTTGATGGTGTTTATTGGGTGGGGATTCTGTGAATAAATGATGCCGTTTCAAGACAATCAACTTTACTGGATCCAACTGTGTGTGCACCTACCTTCTCTTTCACATTCCATTATCCCTCTCCATTTCACTGATCCTGTTCCATCCTAATTTCTCCCTCTTAGCCAATCTGTTTTCCTCCTTCCATATCAGCCCCCTTTTCCTTCTACTTTCTTAGTTGCTCTTTCTTTTTAGCTGCTGATCTGAATTCTGAAAAGGACATAGATCTGGACGAAGTGTAGGAGAGTTATCAGTGCTCCAGCTTACTCCTTCATTACTATGTTCTTTTCAAGGGGGGAAACAGTAGCTATCTTCATCACCTTCTTCACAGAGAAGGGGAAAATGAGACGGTGGGAGCTTAGAGGATTCAGAGACACCAGGGGAAGTCCTCATGGGTGCCATGTTGGCAACACATACTGTGTACAGTATATTAGAGTGGCTCTATCTTGTCGCTATTCTTGACTTGTGCTGCACTTGCTGCAAAATATTGCTGTCAGTATTTTAAAGACACCGTGGGCGAAGGTTTGTGTTTTTATGTTGCACAGTTACCTTGAGTTTGATGGAAAAGGCAAGTCTAGTATGTAGTACTTATAAATTCTGGAGATTGGTTTTTTTCACTAAATGATCTTCATTGTATTTATGAGAACCATTTCACAGTTAATGTGTAAAGCATACTTACATAAGAATTTGGGAAAATTTAAAATGATCCTGACAACAAAATAATATATAGCAATGTAATTATATAGCATATTTCACCAAGATGTATATAAAGTTTTCACTGTGCCTTTTTGGCTTGATGTGACTTGAATGAAATTGTGTGTGTGTCAGTTGCTATCTTGTAACAGTTTTTTCTTTTTTTGTTTCTTGATAGATGATGATGTACCTGCAGATATGGTTGCAGAAGAATCTGGTCCTGGTGCACAAAATAGTCCATACCAACTTCGCAGAAAAACTCTTTTACCTAAAAGAACAGCTTGCCCTACAAAGAGCAGTATGGAGGTATTTAAAAATTAATAATCATGCTTTCTCTTCTGAAGTAATTGCCTAGCACAACAGGCACAGTACAGTTCATGGGGAGAAGGCCAGTGGTGGCCGTAGAGGATTCTTTATGTGGGGTTAGCACAAGCGGAAAGGAGTAAGGATTGACCATGTGCAATATGCATTAGAAGAACTTTGTGCAATCTAATTTTACTTTTCTAAAACTTTTCAGGGTGCCTCTACTTCAGCTACAGAGAACTTTGGTCATCGAGCAAAACGTGCTAGAGTATCTGGAAAATCACAGGATTTGTCAGGTAATGTCTTTTTTTGTTTGAGGGAGAGGGCAAAGAAAGTCTCTCAACTTTCTATTTTAATTTTAATTGAACAGTTTTTAACTTAAGAAAGTAATTGGGATGGTAATGGTAATCTTATTTCCTTGTCTACTGTCATTTGACTTTCATAAGTGAATTTTTATGGTCTTAAAAAGATTTTTCTCAGAAATGGTTTCATTGGAGAATACATCATGTTGTTGTGCTACTTGAGGAGGCAGTGGGTGTACGGATGTATGTACAGGCTTATTTCCATTTCACCTTGCAGAAGAGGAGAGGGGTTTTTAATTGACACCTGGGGCTAGATCGGGGGAGGCACCAGGTGTAGGCAGGAGAAACCTAACAATGACTTTGAACTAGATAGGAAAATGGTAGTCCCATTTCTGCACACCATTAAAAGTGGTGTCTTTGGGTAGCTACTTTTCCTGCCTGCACACTTCTGGGTAGGTGGACCCCGTTCAAGGGGCTGGTGACTTGTAAAACCTTTCACAACCTGTACTGTGTGAGTCAGAGATTACCCCTTCCAATACGAGCTGTATTTCTCACAGGGTTGTTATGTGGGAATAGATAAGGACTGGGAGAACCGTGAATGCCACCTTGAGCACATCAGAGAAAAAGGTGGACTATAAATGCAGTGAATGAATGAATGAATGAATGAAATATACAAGATTTGTGTTATGACCATTATATCTTGTTCCTTAAAGACAATGATGGTGATGATAATAATAATAAAAAATTATTTTATTATTTATACCCCACCCATCTGACTGAGCTTTCCAGCTCCTCCATCTTTGCTCAGACATTCTGTCATTATTTTACATGGCATCCCTCTGCAAGTGTTTCTGGCATGTGTGATTTTACCTATGGTCCTTTGATCAGTTACTGTATTCCACTGCACCTTCGCAAATAACTTTGTCCCTGTTTGGATGATCAGAAACATTTAGGATTATACTAAGAGGCTTGATGATATTTAATTGCTTTAGCTGTCTCTAACAGGGAGTGTAACAGCAAACCTTTATAAACTATAGGATCTCAGGCTCACTAGCCTTATTTGATCTGGCAGGGGTCCTAATTTGACCTGCAAGACAGTTTTTCCCAAGCCATGTCCATCTGCCCACAGCTGGCCTTAGTTCTGGAAGTGAAACTACATAGCTTGACTCCGTATGTAACTCAGGGTTAGGAAAGAGGCCTGAGTCCAGGCGGCTGTCACACTAAAATAAATGTGAACTGTGCTGTTTGACACTGCAGGTTGTCAGGGAACTCCTTTGTGAGGAAAATCCATACACATGGAAAACTAGTATGTTGAGGTGAAATGTTTTAGTTCGGCCACTGCCTTGACATACTTACTTTTGACTTGTAGTGAGTGAGTTGATTTATGTAGGAGAGTGACCAAACATGATACTCCCTCTGCAATCTGAGGTGGTAATAATCTTTATTTATTTGAAAGCATTTATAAACAGCTTAATATTTAAAAATCTGTAAGCTGTGTACAATATTTATTTAAAAAATAAATAAAACACAACCTAAAACCAATAAAACAGCAGCATAAAGGCATATAAAAACAAATAAAACAGCGATTCAGGGGATTCTGGCATATAAAACAGGACCTGGCCTTGCTGGTCAGAGAAAGCCTGGGGAAAGGATAAGTCTTGCAGGACATCTAAAGCAACGTTTGAAGCTCCCTTTGTTCTAGGCACGTTTTGTGACAGGAAATTTCATTAGTGCTAGCAGTTTCTGAGCGCAGTACTGCGCCTAAGATTTAAGATTGAAACTGGCACTGAGGGTGTGGGAGGAGAAATTCCTTCCCACTAGAGTTCCAAGAGATCGCTGCAGCATCCGGCAAGCTATTAGGTGCTGCCTCTCAGCTGGCCTTGCAGAAAGGCAGCGTTCCCCTCAGATTGGCTGTCCTTAGGCTAGGAATACAGCTATCTTTTCCCTCCATCCCGTTCCCATCATCATCTCATCCACTGAAAACAGACAGGGAGCAAAGTTCACACTGCCTTGCCTGGCTCTTTCCTCAAGTGAGTTGTGAAACACTCCCTCCCACCCCTGGCAGTCCTCCTTGAAACTGCTGGAGGAATGGGCTTGTCTGCTCCTGGAGAAAATTCTGAAAATGTCAGGGACACTGCAAAGGAGGGGGGTATCCGGAGAGGAGAGGAGAAAAAGAGGAGAAATCCGGTGACTGCTTGCAGAGAAAGAGAGCTTGCAGTGTGATAGCCTGTTTGTTTTTGCGTTTCTCTCTCATCTTCAGTTTCAGAAGGGGAGGCTCCAATAAGGGGCTGGGTAAGGAGAGCTTAAACCTTGGGTGGAATTTCACACATGTGGGATATGGAAGGAAAACTTCCCATCCAGAGTCCATTTGAAAACTGCTGAGCCTCTTGGTGGACCACTTAATGATTTTTCTGTCTGTTTAGCAACTGTAATGCACTGTGCTTTACAATGTTAAGGAATTCAATCTGTTATGCAATATATAAGCACAAAAGAAGCTATTTGGGCATCGTTTAGGAAAAAATGGTTGCTTTCAACCCTGATCTGGATCTGTCTGTTACTTGGAATTAAATCCTAACCAAGTTCAATGGGGTTTCTGCATGGATTGGGGACCTGAAAACTTTCTTTGTATTCTTTTAAACTCTACATGTTTTATTTAGGTTTTAGTTGTCCTGTTTAATGTATGATGTGCTTTTAATTTGAAATATACTAGCCAGTTAGTTATGATTGTTTAAGTAGTGCTTGTTAAAGTGTTAACTATCTCAGACTCTCACAGTGATGCTTAAAAGCAAAACAAATTTTGGAGTGGGATCACTGAAGGCTTCGGTGGCCTTCAATGATCCCACTCCAAAATTTGTTTGTGAACTGGACACTCAAGGTATCTCTGCCATCAGTTGTATAGGCCTGTAATACGTGTTAATTGTGGTGCCAAAAAGATATACCGTATTTTTCACCCCATATGACGCACTTTTCCCCCTCCAAAAATGAAGGGGAAATGTGTGTGCGTCCTATGGGGCGAATGCAGGCTTTCGCTGGAGCCTGGAGAGCAAGAGGCGTCGGTGCGCACCAACCCCTCTCGCTCTCCAGGCTTCAGGAAGCTATCCGCAAGCCTTGTGCGCTTGGCGGGAGTTCCAGCTACTCTCTGAAGACTGGAGAAGAGACTCTCTTAAGAATATTAGGGGGGTGGGTCTAAGGTGCCATTTAGCTTCTAGCTTTCATATCTCAGTTTCTAACACTGATCTGATGGTTGCTGCTGCAGGTATAGCAGAGGGGGACACAGTGATATTCTTTTCCTACACGTGTGAATTAGTTAGTGTTCAGCTAAAATAAATAGCATTTGAAAAATTAAGTAGAATTCTACAGTGGAGGTAAATTATTAAAAGTTGTATCTCAATCACACTTCAGTAATGAATACTTCTATGAATAACCAAATTCTGGCCATATTTGTGATTTTCTTTCCCACCCTCAGAAGTACTTAATATTGTGTATTCCTGACAGCCATGCCAAGAACTCCTTGAAAGCATATTGCTAACTAGGATGGTAATGATTAGAATTTGCAATCCTCCTGCAAAGCATATTCTTTTCATTAAATAATAGGAACAATAGGTCCTACTTGTATCTATATAATTTCTTTTAACCTCAGTTTCCTTGAGTTTACGTGTAAATATATGTAGTTAGAAAAAAGTGACGTTCTTCATAAGGAACAGTTCTTTAGTCTATCCTTCAGGCTGTAGAACCTGTCTACCTTCAGTTGCTATGGAGACAGGAAACATCCCACTGTGAAGGCTAACATGTATTATTTTTTTAAAAAAAGAGGGAGAGATCACAAGAGACTTCATGCTAGACTTCAGGGAGTAGCTAGAGCAGGCTTCCTCAAACTTGGCCATCCAGATGTTTTGAGACTACAATTCCCATCACCCCTGACCGCTAGCTAGGGATCATGGGAGTTGTAGGCCAGAAACATCTGGAGGGCCACATTTGAGGAAACGTAAGCTAGAGTGTAAGGCCAAAATACACAATACTGCCCTTTCACTTCCATTCTGCATCTTAGTAGTTTCTGAATCATTTGCACATACACATTGGAAATTGAATAGGCAAAATGGTCAGATTTGACCCGTGCTAAGTTTTTTACATTCATCTAGGCTCACTAAATATCAGCCCAGACATCACAGCGTACCCTCATTGTTTTTTAGCCCAGTCTCTTGACCTGTTTGCAGATGTTGAGAAGGAGTGAACTGAGGGGTAGAAAAGCTAACATGAATTCTAATTTGCATCTGTAATTGTACTCAGCACAGTGTACATAAAGTTAAATCAGTTTTGTTGTTTTACTGGGAAAATGTTAATCCAAAGTCAGGAAATGAAGCTCTCCTTAAAATAAAGTGTGAACTTCACCCCCAAAGGTACACTCTCCCATTGCTTCCCAAGATGGACGGACGCCAAACAGGGGCATCCAATGAAGCTGAGCATTGGAGGGTTTAGGACAGACAAAAAACTTTTCCGCACAGCCCATAGTTAAACTGTGGAATTCACTTAACACAGGAAGCATTGATGGCAGCTAACTAGGATGGCTTTAAAAGAGGATTCAATATTTGTGGAGAAGAGGGCTATTGGTGGCTCCTAGCCACTGATACCATTTCCTGGAAACTGCAGGAGGGGAGAGTGCTTTTGTGCTCAGGTCCTGCTAGGCAGTTTCCCATAGCCATATGATTGACCACTGTGAGAACAGGATGCTGTACCACTGACCTGATCCAGCAGACTCTTCTTAAATTTTCATGTTCATCCTGCTTCTTACTTTTGCCTCTTGCAGCAGCAGTGTTCCACTGACATAAGTATAGGCAATGACCGGTTTGCATGGGAGCTATGTTTCTGATCCCCACATGCATTGGCTGAGGGCACATAAGCCTGCTCCAACCCGTTCTGCCCCCTTTGCCAGCAATTTCCAGGTCGTTGTGATACGTGATGTAGCGGTCACGTGTCAATCAGACGTGTATCATTCATTGCCTGTATATGTTAGTATAGCGTTCTGCAGTAGCATCTCCATACAAGTGTAAATCTACTACAGCAGTGATATGTTCTGGCACATCCTTATCCAGTTGCAGTAACGAAAGGATAGAAATGTGCTGTTAAACTTTTATTGATTGATTTACCAAACTGATTAAAGCTTGCAAACCTAACTTTCTTTAGAAAATGAAATGTGTATTATTTAAATGGAAAACTTGAATAACATTGATTTTTGTCAAACTTCTGCCTAAGTAAATCTGTTTCAGGTAATTCACTTGATTTTTGAGAGACAGAAAGTCCATGATCTATTTTGGTGGAAATACCCCAGACAGGTTGTGAACATCAGTCATGTTATTCATGTTTTATATTTAATAGCAGCACCTGCAGAACAATATCTTCAAGAGAAGTTGCCCGATGAAGTGGTTCTGAAAATCTTCTCATACTTGCTGGAGCAAGATCTTTGTAGAGCAGCTTGTGTATGTAAGCGCTTCAGTGAGCTGGCTAATGATCCAATTTTGTGGTAAGTGAAAAGGTATTTTTGATTATCCTGAAGTACATGCCATACACAATAGAAAAAATGAATTCATGAATATGTTTTCTAATTATTTTGAACGAAAGCAGGTACTTGAATTACATTTCTGTTGCGCTCACCTGAAGTTGCACTATTATTTTTCTGCAGCTCGTGCCTCCTGTGTGGATTCTGGTTATATAGGGTTCTTCTTGCAATCTGCCATCTTACAACAAAAATTGTTTATTTAGAATACTTTACATCCTACATTAAAGTCTGAAGAGGCTCTCAAAGCATCTTACAAAAGATGTAATAAAAGTTACAGTTCAAGCCTGGCATCAGGAACAGAAATAGCGTGGTGTCCCTCTGGTGCCAGGATTATAAAGGTGATATTCCCTGCCCCTGTCCTTGGTCAGCCTTGGTCTTGCCCTTCACCCTTTGAGGATGAGCAGGTGAAATTCACTCGGCCCATAATGGAGGCAAGTCTTCTCTTGCTTGCAGGTGGCACAATTGATTTGTGCCTGCATAATTGTTGAAATACACTTAAAAATATGCAGATGTTGTTTGCCATATGTTCCCATTCACAAAGTGGATTTTTGCTTGTTTGTTTTGCTTGGCTCAGGTTTTTCAGTACCCCCAATTATGCTCCAAGCCTTGTAAATAATACCAGCCATATATATGCTTTACGTTTCTTACTGCTACCATGCAACTCCTTGCCAACTTCTTCCCTCTAAAAGCTCTAGAATCAGGCATGTTTGTTCAAGTAAATTTAAAATACATCAATCTCTTTAACACTTGGATTTTACTGATGGAGACGGGTTGATGAATAGAAAAGTCTAAAAATGGGACACCTCCCACCTAACAGTCAAAGCCTGCTTATCTCATCAAAGAAACACTTGTCTTAGGATTTACATCCTCCAATTTATGAATGGTTCGAGGTAACTAAGAACTGAATAAAGCAGCATAATAAAAACAGCAACAGGGAGGATAAAGATAAAATTAACAAACCAGGGGCCATTAAAACAAAACACAAAAATGGTGAGCAGATTAAAACATAGATCAGAAGCCTCTAAAAGCCTGGGGTAATAAGACAGATTTCACCTTGTACCTAAAATGGTAAGAAAGGTACCAGTCTTACAAGCTTAAGGAATCCCAGCACATAGCAAGCCAGGCCACATGTGGGATAGAATGCCAAGGTGTGCGGTTGGGGCTGCTGTTCAGACCTTGATTGCGGGAGGTGGGTAGGTTCCAAATAGCAGCTAAGGAGCATGCCTAGGCATTTATTCTTGCAGAACGCACTCCTTCATATACCATTATATGTGTGCTTAATATATGGCAGCGATGGGGAACTTATGGCACTCCAGGTGTTGCTGGACTACAGCTCCCATCTTCCTTAACCATGGACCATGTTGGCTGAAGCTGATGGGAGTTGGAGTCAAACTATATCTGGAGGGCAACTGATGCCCCATCCCTAGTACATGGCTTGGTCAAGTATCTCTGGATACAGTTAAGGATGCCAGATGGAGCACATCGTTCCTTTTTATATAAGGATGTTGTTATTCCTGTTAAAAAGTCGCAAAGAGTGAGAAATGGTGCTAAATTTGACGCTGTTCAGCAAAATCCTTCTATGCTGTTAAGCACATGTTTAAAACTTTGCTCACACCTAGACACTTACCCAAATAACAGTGCACATCTGGAAACATTGTTACTCTTAATTACTATGTTTTTTATCTTAAGTGATAATTCCCAAACTTGTTTAAAATAGGCAGCTCTCTTGCTTGTCTGCTGTGTTCAATGGGAAATAGACAGTTAGCAACAGCATGAACATTGCTGAAAGTACCACTTTCAAGTTTCCAAATTTTTTAATGTAATTTTTGATCCATCCGGTTTATACCTTTCTTTTGTTAAAGTCTATTCACACTTCTGTATTCTGGGTGTCTTTGTTTAGGAAACGACTCTACATGGAAGTATTTGAGTATACACGTCCAATGATGCACCCTGAACCTGGTAAATTTTATCAGATAAATCCAGAAGAGTATGAACACCCAAATCCCTGGAAGGAAAGCTTTCAGCAACTGGTATGAATGCCTTTTTAAAAGCTTCCTCATGGTATTTCATGTTGTTTTAGAATGTTTTAAATGCTGAAAGGGGTGGAGGGGGGAGGTATGTGGTAATTCCCCCTTTTCCTCCTTATGGCCTGGTGAGCATTTGGACTTCTCCTTTTTTTCGGAATCTTTTCCCACTTCAGTTAGAGTGTCTTCATTGAGATCTCAATTCAGTCTCTGCTTCAAAATCAGCACCTCAAATTATTTACATTTAAGGTTTCCCAGCTCTCTGCCAACTATACTTCCTCATTCTAATCTGACCTTAATTCTCCCATACAAATTCATCTTCCCTTGTTCTTCCACTTTATTACTCTTGTGTCATAAGACTCCTCATGCTTCAGCAGTGCAACTGTCCTTAGCAAGATTTTTCCTCGTGAACGAGGCATTGGCCTGATTCTCATGTCATAGTAAACATAGTTTAAAAACAAACTATGGTTTTATGTAAATGAATTGCATGCTGGTCAAAAGTTTCTGGGGCACTCCTGGCGGAACTGTACTGTGGATGAAACAAGTAAGAGGCTGACTTGTTGTGCTGTCTGACTTAGCACCATGAGTAGTTCAGACTTAGTGTAGAACACTGCCACCACTGTCCAGAGTCATTGTGGGAAGGTGAGACAGAATACAGACTGTAACTAAGTTTGTCTATAATTACAATCAAGACCAGAAAGCATAATTTCAGGGACAGAAGTCATTTAAATCACTGAATGAGGAGATGAGTATTGAATCAAGTGCAACAAAGTATCTGAAGGAAAATGAGGATGTGCCAAGATTGCTGCAATCTTGTAATCTACAAAACATGGTGGATCTACATTTTCCCTGTGTTGTGTACGCCCCACCCTGCTTTTTAGCAATGTAGTTCTTGGACGTTTGTCATCTTCTGGAATGAGGTGTAGAAACTGAGGAAAATAACTTAGCTCAGGGTTACAGTTTTGATTGGAAGGCAAAGTCTTCAATAAGATTCAGTTTCCCTTCTGTTGGCAAAAGTACAGCTTTTTCAGTTGTACCTGAAGCAAGCAACAGATCTTGGACTCCAGATCCACCTACTGAGCATTGTTAATATCAGTGCTCTGAACTCTTTTGAGGAGCTTTGCAACACTACACATGTGTGTCCTGTCTGTCTCTCTCTTTTAAAATGTAACCCATAGGTCGTGCTTCATTGTAGGCTTACCTCAAAATGCTTTCCCCCTCCATTTTCAGTATAAAGGAGCTCATGTAAAGCCAGGATTTGCTGAACATTTCTACAGTAACCCAGCAAGATATAAAGGAAGAGAAAACATGTTGGTAAGTTTTTCTGAATCACTTCAAGTGAATATTGACATGCCTCTCCTGTGGCTGTTTGTCTTACAACTACTTCTTGTTTTCTTCTAGTATTATGACACAATTGAAGATGCATTAGGTGGGGTTCAAGAAGCTCACTTTGATGGACTTATCTTTGTTCATTCTGGCATATACACGGACGAGTGGATATACATTGAATCTCCAATCACCATGATTGGTGCAGGTATTTAATTTGAAAGGCATCCCAGGACCAGTAGATAAAGTTCTGTTCTCTCTTGAATGTTTCTGGATAGCAGGGAAAGAAAAGGAAGCATGGATGATGTGACTCCATTGTTTCATAGAGCACTTTTTTTTTGGATTTTTTGGAGGGAGGGTTACCTACTGCCCAAATAAAAAGATATAATCTCCCAAGATCTGTATTAGATCTCCCTGGTCCTGAATGGGATAACTGTGGCCCTGAAGGACCAGGTGCGCAGCCCAGGAGTCATTTTGGACTCAAAGCTGTCCATGGAGGCGCAGGTCAATTCTATGTCCAGGGCAGCTGTATCAGCTCCATCTGATACGCAGGCTGAGACCCTACCTGCCCGTGGACTGTCTCGCCAGAGTGGTGCATGCTCTAGTTATCTCCCGCTTGGACTACGGCAATGCGCTCTATGTGGGGCTACCTTTGAAGGTGACCCGGAAACTACAACTAATCCAGAATGCGGCAGCTAGACTGGTGGACTGGGAGCGGCCGCCAAGACACCGGTCTTAAAAGACCTACATTGGCCCCCAGTACGTTTCCGAGCACAATTCAAAGTGTTGGTGCTGACCTTTAAAGCCCTAAATAGCTTTGGTCCAGTATATCTGAAGGAGCGTCTCCACCCCCATCATTCTGCCAGGACACTTGAGGTCCAGTGCCGAGGGCCTTCTGGTGGTTCCCTCGCTGCGAGAAGGCAAGTTACAGGGAACCAGGCAGAGGGCCTTCTCGGTAGTGGCACCCGCCCAACGCCCTCCCACCAGATGTCAAAGAGAAAAACAACTACCAGACTTTTAGAAGACATCTGAAGGCAGCCCTGTTTAGGGATGCTTTTAATGTTTAATAGACTATGGTATTTTAATATTTTGTTGGAAGCTGCCCAGAGTGGCTGGGTAAACCTAGCCAGATGGGCGGGGTATAAATAAATAAATAATAATTATTATTATTACTATTACTATTATTATTATTATTATTATTTTTATTATTTTATTATTATTTATTATACTGCCTATCACTTTGCGTATCAACTTATGGGACTTCCTTTATGTCATGCTGTAGTTCTTCTTCTTCATCATCATCATTTTATTTGTATGCTGCCTTTCCATAGTTAGAACAATTCTCAAGGCGGCTTACAACATGACAAGATTTACATAATTACCAACATAACAAAAGTCATAAACAATAAATAAAACACATCAAAAGGTACACAACCAAATGGGGGGGAAATTCAATTTAAAAGGACATAAAAAATAAAAACTATTTTAAAAAGGAGCCCCCTCTATCGAGCAGCAGCAGCAACAGTCCTTTATGGAGCCAGTCAGGCCCCACCCCAAGCCAGGTGGAAAGAGGCAATGCAGATCCCTTCCGGCTCCCAGCAGGTTAGGCCCAACTTGTTTAGCCCCAAAGATCATGGCGAAAACTCGCTCTCAGCCCTGAATGGTGCAGCTGACTTGTTTCTGCTTAGGTAAAGGTCACAAACTACAGAACAATTGCCCAAACAGAATGAATGCCAATCTACAGCTAATGAATGTGTTTGTTCTTCTGTCTGTGGTGATGATACATAAGGTGTGTATCTAATGCTGTAGAAAGATATATAATTACTAGAGCGATTACTTGCAGACAAACAATGTTAATCCAAAGAAAATACTCTTTCAGTTAGATGACAGCAGGCGCACAGGAACTAACTACTGTGGCAGCAGGGCTGTGATTCTCCACAAATCCGGAGCCCAACCATGCTGCCCAGAAATAAGGGGTAGGTGTAGAATGGCAGGTATCTTTGCTCACTTCTCTCTTAGCTTGTCAGTTAAAGAGCTCCTTCCTTGAGAGAGAACTATGGTATTTGATTTCTTTTTTCCTATTAGTTGGTGTCTGTGTGGTGTTCATGCCTATTCCCTTTTAACCAGCTATTTAAAGTAGTTAGCTTGTTCTGCTTTATTTATTTGCAGCATTTTTCTAGAAAGTGTGCACAATATTTTTAAACCATAAAATAAAAATAATCGTAACATGAACAGAAAAACACTGATTAAAACAATGTCAGAATAAAGCCAGTAGGGCCCAAGGTCTAAAATCATTCAAATGGTGCCTAGCGAAATAAAAATGCCTTCACCACACACCAAAAAGATCACACTGTCAGGTGAGCTTCCACTGAAAAGTTCTCTTTGCTAGCCATGTGCCTTGTCTTGAGCAGCAGGGACACTTCAACAAGGGCCTCTGAAGATGGTCTTAGGATCTGTGCAGGTATTTGTGAGCAGCGGTAACCCCATAACTTTGTATTTGGCCCAGAAATGAACTGGAAGCCAGTGCAAACGACGAAGTAGTTGTGTAAGATGAGCGTATTGACCAGCTTTCCTGCTCTGTGTCTGATAATCTGAACTTTCTGGACCATGTTCAGAGGCAGTGCAGCCACAGTAAACCAAGCAAGTTGTTACAAGATGCAGTTGGTAGGTCACCCTAAGATGATGCGAGGTGCTTTGAGACCACATACCCTTTCAGCAACAATACAGGCTGCAAGCTCGTAACCTTTGATCTCTGAGTTCTGTCCATCAATGTAGATGCAACGCCATTCAAATCCCCCATCAAAATAATTTTATAATCCAAGTATTCCACCAGACTTGCTTCCAGGTTCTTAAAAAATTCTGCTTTGCCATCATTAGGAGCATAGATTCCTAATACCAAAAATTTCTCGCCTTGTGCTGAAATTTCAACTGCGATATATCTTCCTTCCTCATCTTTGAAAGCAAATTTTGGATTCCGTTTATCTTTGGTGTAGAAAACCACTCCTCTTTTTTTGACTTTGTCAGAAGAAATAAATTCTTGGCCCAATCTTTTATTTATCAAATTTTTTTGTGTAATCTTGTAATGTGGGTTTCCTGTAAACAAATTATGTCCAAATTTTGTTTGTCTCTTGGGGGAAGTTCAGCCCCCTCCAAAACAAGTTGGATACCACTCATCTGGGGCAATCAACAGTATTTGCATCTTGTTTGGATTGACTATAACCACTTTGCTCACAAGCATTAAGAGGAGAAATTCTAAAGCTGCATGAAATAAATATTTTCTATACTGAATCTAGCTTGTAGGTCCTTTCATTCTGACAGATACTTAAGTTGCAAACTTGCACTTCCGCCATCAAAATGAGAATGTTGGATTGTGGCTTTCTGCTCCCCCTGCTGGCTTCTTAAGAATAGCACACGTGTTCTTGAAAAAACATCTGACTTCTTCAACCAACTCAATACAGTCGTGCCTTGGTTCTGGAACAGAATGCATTCCGGAAGTCCGTTTGACTGCAGCCAATTGGAAGCCATGCCAGACATTCAGCATCTGAAAATCATTTGAAATCCGGAATACTCGCTTCCGGTTTTTGATCATTCGGGAGACGAAATGTACGAGTTCCAAGGCGTTCAGCAACCTCAGTACGACTGTATATTGGTTTACACTAATTTGGATACTAGTAAATGTTGGTGTTCATTTGTTGTAAACTGCCTTTAAAAAAAGTAGTGATGAAAAGATGTGTAAAAAGGTTTTGGAGAAATAAAGAGCCATTAACTAGCATTAAATGTCTTGCAGTTTATTCAGTAAAGCTAATATTTTAGCTTCATAGTTATAAATAGAAACAGGGATCTGTTGTCTGTGAGGGATGCTTTAGTAGTATTCTGCATTGAGCAGGGATTGGACTAGATGACCACCAAGGTCCCTTCCCTGCACATCCCTGATGGTCTAGTGCAGGGGTCGGCATGGTTTACCTCGCCTGGGCCGGATCACTCAGTGGAGATCTCTCTGAGGGCTGGATTGTAAATGCGCGTTCCCACGATTTCCGGCTTTTGCGCATGCGCAGATGCGATTTCCGGCACCGCGGAAGCAAGTCCCCGCCCCGCTATTCTGGTTTACTGCAGCGTGCGGGGACTCACCAAGTGGGTGGCTCGATTTGTGGGCCAGTTAAACAACCCCCGTGGGCTGCTTGTGGCCCATGGGCCTTAGGTTGCCAACCCCTGGTTTAGTGGTCAGGATTTGGCGCTCTCACCAAGGTCCCTTCCCACTCCATAATTCTATGAGTCTAATTTAAAGTATAGCATTAAAGCAGATACTTCAGTAAATACATAATGATTGTTCTAGAAATCACAGTTGACACTTTATTAATTCTATTAGCTTTTAACTGAAGAAATGTTTCCATCTAAAACCTGGGAGTTGGTCTGTTGAGAATTGGACTTTGAGAAAACTTAACAGAAAGATCCTTCTATTTCTTGTAAAATGAACTTACTGAATGAATCTGAAACTGAATGTCTGTACTTAAAGAGCCAGAGCTGTTATACTGAGTCACAATGAGTCACGATAAAGCTTATTGCTGGAACAACGTAATTGTAGGTTGTATTGGAAATATGCTGTGCATTTTCAACCTTCAGCTTTATTATTGTTTCCCCCGCCAGCACCCGGGAAAGTGGCAGATAAGGTCATTATAGAAAACACAAGAGATTCAACCTTTGTCTTCATGGAGGGATCTGAGGATGCTTACGTTGGTTATATGACAATCAGGGTAAGAAACATGGGAGCAAGCACTTAAGTTGAAATTACTTGAGTTGAAAGAAATGGATGGCTTGTAACGAGTTTTATTGTATTTACTTTCAGTTTAACCCTGATGATAAATCTGCACAACATCACAATGCTCACCACTGCTTAGAGATTACAGTTAACTGCAGCCCAATAATAGACCATTGTATTATTCGAAGTACTTGTACAGGTTAGTAATTTCTCTGTTAAAACTGTCATGAAGTAACAGGTGTACAAGATGCACAAGGGCTGGAGACCAAACAACTAGGAATCTCCCCCAATGGTGATCAGCCATCCAACCGTGCCTTCTCCTGCCCATCACTACTGGAATTGCGAGGCATCTTGACCACTCCCTTCTACCTGCCCTCCCAGAATCATTAACCCACCACCATTCACCCAATATGCAGCTAGGGGATTGGACCACAGAATACTAAACTAAGACCCAGTACTGCACGTGTCCCACACCATCAGAAGTAGACATTAAATCTCCTAGCTACTCTCCTCCCCCTGCCTCTCCCCCTGTTATTCCACTAAGGAAGAACTCCACAGGCCCTAGACCACACCTGCATCTGCACAAACACTCCTACTTGCAGCTAGATGATAAACAGGTCAAACAGCTGTTGTAATGCGCTCTCTCTCTCTCTCTCTCTCTCTCACACACACACACACACACACACACAAGCACATGCTCGAAGAGCAAACCAGGCAAGGACCAGGATGCTGCAAACTCAGTCCCCAACTCCCTGTTTCTCTGTGGGTCTGTTCACATGGTGTAGCAGTAAGCAAGCGAGGTAATGAATTAGCTGGCTTGGGGCCACACAACCCATCCTAAGCCCTCTGCTTTGGCTCAGGATTCATCTGAAGCCATTTCATGCCCCTACTATCTAGTTTATCCTGAAAGGTTAAGCCAATATAATTGGCAAGAACCTAGCCAAGTTCATTCAGTGTTTCCAAGTTACTTCATTTTCTTTTATTACCGTATTTTTCGCTCTATAACACGCACCCGACCATAACACGCACGTAGTTTTTAGAGAAGGAAAATCCGTAGGCATGCCAACCGTAGGCATTCCCTCCATAACATGCACAGACATTTCCCCTTACTTTCTAGGAGGAAAAAAGTGAGTGTTATGGTGCAAAAAATACGGTATTTTTAATGGATGATGCAAGTTGTAGTTCTCTTATGAAGGCAGATCTAATTCCAATTTTAAAATGTAAATGTTGTTTCCTCTTCAGTTGGTTCTGCAGTCTGTGTTAGTGGTCAAGGAGCTTGTCCCACTATCAAGCATTGCAACATCAGTGATTGTGAAAATGTTGGTCTCTACATTACAGATCACGCACAGGTGAACACCCTTTCCCATCCCCCCCCCGTTTTTTCCGCCTTACAAAAAATAAAATTGCCTGATCCATCTTCAATTTACACTATTTTCTGATATTTTAGGGAATATATGAGGACAATGAGATCTCCAATAATGCATTAGCTGGGATTTGGGTCAAAAACCACGGAAACCCTATTATTAGAAGGAATCATATTCACCATGGGCGCGATGTTGGTGTTTTCACGTTTGACCACGGCATGGTAATGTATACTTTTCCTTTTGAGGGGAGCTTATGGGGTGGGTGGGGTGTGCATATTTCTGTGGGGAAAGTGAGTTTTTGTGAGTGTTAAAGCTGCTTGTTTTTGTCCACCTGTTTCCAGTGTGATGGTTTCTCTTTTGCATGGCCCTCAAGTAAATAATGTACCTTGGAGACTATTGAGTCCCAGAGCAGAAGTAATGCCTGGTTAGAAGACTGGGAATGTGCGACAGGTTCCCTCACCCACCTGAATGCCTGCCTCCATTGCCTTGTTAGCATAATCTTTGGTGAAGTGCTACATCTTCACAAGTGCTGGCTACCGTTCCTTTTTAAACCAGGGTTTAGGATGGGTGTTTCAGCTGCTTCATGTATGTCAGCCGCTTGGCACAATAGGTACCAAAAAATTGGTACTAAAGCAGAAGGACAATGCCTCCTTAAAAGCAGGCCACTGAAATTCTGACATTCCCGCCCCGCAGGCTAGGTTTTATAATTGGATTTGGAGGTTAGGTGTAGGATTGATATGGAAAAGTGTCTTCTATCCATCACTTGTCTCTTCATACATCTTCAACAATGATGATCACAAGATCATTTTTCTTTGGAGACCTCCCTCAATCTTTGGTTGGTGCATTACACTCATCTCCTTTCCACAACATATTTCAAAAACTGGGAACAGAATTCCAATTACGCGGAGATTCTTGATGTTTTATTTTCAGCTTGCCCTTCACCGGCTGCTTTGTTCTGAAATTATTGTTTTCCAGTGTTTGCGTTAGTACTTGTTAGGGCTGGTTTACATTTGCAGGATATACTTGACATATTATTATTTGTTTTAGTTATTATTTATTTATAATATGTTTATATATTTATATTTAATATAATATATTTATTTATTTATTTATTATTATTATTTTGTTTTAGTTTTGTTAAAGTTTATTTTACTAGAGCCAGTGTGGTGCAGTGGTTAAGAGCGGTAGACTCGTAATCTGGTGAACCGGGTTCACGTCTCCGCTCCTCCAGATGCAGCTGCTGGGTGACCTTGGGCCAGTCACGCTTCTCTGAAGTCTCTCAGCCCCACTCACCTCACAGAGTGTTTGTTGTGGGGGAGGAAGGGAAAGGAGAATGTTAGCCGCTTTGAGACTCCTTAAAGGGAGTGAAAGGCGGGATATCAGATCCAAACTCTTCTTCTTCTCTAGCCAAAGGCCATGACAAATCCATACAATCACAAACAGTATAAAATATAACACAAACAACTTCAAATAAAAATAGTAACTAGAAATTATGAGAGAGGCGATAACAGAGGAACCACCACGGCTACACTAACGGAGTTTCAATTTAGTCCTCTGAATTCTCCTTACAATTTACAGCTCCTTTTTTTGCCACCAGAGCCAAAAAGACCTCTTATGTGTCACTATAGCATTGTTGTTACTCAGCAGCCACTTTCCTGTACAAACGGGTTTTAGAAAGCTCCGCCTCGGATCTGTGTACAAGGGCAATTGCCCCATATGAAAGAAGATGTTTGCCATGAGGCATCAATGTGGCAAAATCACCAGGTGTTGACTTTGTAACATTGAACTTTAATGTGAGAATGTGGCCTTGGCATTGACAGTTCTCTGCAAGACTCTAGGCTGGTTCAGATTTAACACTAAGCCATAGTTTCGGATTATGAGGATGAGTCTTGGTGAGTCTTCCATCCCCTCCTGCTTCAAACCAACCACAATAATTCAAAAACTTTCACTTCCATTTTAGATTAACCTCCTATTGCTGTGTGGTCTAAGACCAGAGACACCTGGATAGCTCAGCTGGTTAGAGCGTGATGCTAATAACGCCAAGGCTGCAGGTTTGATCCTCGTATGGGGCAGCTGCATATTCCTGCATTGCAGGGGGTTGGACTAGATGATCCTCAGATGATCCTCCTTCCAACTACAATTCTATGATTCTCTGGTTAATCTATGGCTAGTAGAAATAAGGCAAAATAAAGCCACAGCTCATTAAACTGGCTTGCTTTTATTAACTATAGGGAAGATTAACCACAGTGTAGGGTTTGAAAGTAGGGACACGGGTGGCGCTGTGGGTAAAACCTCAGCGCCTAGGACTTCCCGATCACATGGTTGGCGGTTCGAATCCCCGCAACGGGGTGAGCTTCCGTCGTTCGGTCCCAGCTCGTGCCCACCTAGCAGTTCGAAAGCACCCTTAAGTGCAAGTAGATAAATAGGTACCGCTTTATAGCGGGAAGGTAAACGGCGTTTCCGTGTGCTGCTCTGGTGCCGGTTCGCCAGAGCAGCTTCGTCACGCTGGCCACGTGACCCGGAAGTGTCTGCGGACAGCGCTGGCTCCCAGCCTCTAGAGTGAGATGAGCGCACAACCCTAGAGTCTGTCAAGACTGGCCCGTACAGGCAGGGGTACCTTTACCTTTAGGGTTTGAAAAGCACACAACTTCAGTCTAAAGCCTTCTTATCCCAAAGTTGTTACAGACGGGGTAGCATGTGAGCCATATAACTCACACCGTTTGCAGCTAACATGGCCAACGATCAGGCATGATGGGTAATACAAAAAACAACAACTGGGGACATGAGGTTGGAAAAGTCTGTGCTAAATCATAGTTTGTGGTTATGTTACACTTAAACAATGTGCTAGTGTTATGTCCAACTCTGCAACCAAAGAAATGGGCCTGTTTTCTAGTGCAATACTTGAAGTGCTTTTACAGTTGTTCAGATGGAGCATGTGGTCCTGTCTCTTAAAAATTACTCTGTAAGCCAACATGAGCACTTGCAGTTTTAAAGAAATAATAAAACAGTCTAAATGTATTTTTGCTCAGTACTATCTTTATTATAATGTCAGGTAGCTGGGAGGGGGGGGAAAGACACCCACCCAATTATATTTCCTTACCACTCCCCATTTTCTTCCTTGTTTTCAGGGTTATTTTGAAAGCTGCAACATACATAGAAATAGAATAGCAGGTTTTGAAGTGAAAGCTTATGCCAACCCTACAGTAGTTCGTTGTGAAATCCACCATGGTCAAACTGGAGGAATCTATGTTCATGAAAAAGGAAGAGGACAATTTATAGAAAATAAGATCTATGCAAACAATTTTGCAGGTGTATGGATTACTTCAAACAGTGACCCAACAATAAGGTACCTGTCTTTATTTTGGCCTAGATTCTCAAGCCCTTGGACAGAAGTGGGGACTGGCCCACCCTCTGTGGGCCATTTTTGACAAATGGGTAGCGTCACCACCTGTCAGTCACCTGGTATCATATGACATCAGGTAATTCAACTTCAATTGAAGAATCAGCAGTGCACTCTTTAAGTGCTCTCTGGATTCTTCATTTCTTCTTCTGTAGCCCCAGCTTGAATTCAAGCTGTGGCTACCAAAGATTCCAGCCAAAAGAAGAATTCAAGCCTTATTTTTTGCTGGGGATTGGCTCCACTTGAGAGCTCTGGCCCTATTCCAGTAGGGCCGTGCATTTGGAATCAAATTTAGAAGGCATCAAAGGCAAGTACTGCATTCAGAGGAAATATCAGAGGCTCATCAAAGGAAACATGGATGGCATTATAGTGTGCATTGCCACTGATATTTGAGGATCATCTGATTTCTAAGCCATCATGCAAGTCCAGCCCCGTAAGCTTTCTAGATGGGGACTACCTGGGAACGTCATAGAAACCATTCTAAGCTGTTAGAGCGAAGAGCAGTGTTATGTGTAATAAAAATTAATTAGTCTTCCATTTAGAAGCCACAGTTCTGTGTATACTGTACAGCCTATGTACATTTAGATTATGTGGTGCTTGACAACTTCTGTTTTCTCTGGCTTTTTCACCTTAGGGGTAATGCAATTTTCAATGGGAATCAAGGTGGAGTCTACATATTTGGTGATGGAAGAGGCCTTATTGAAGGAAATGACATATATGGTAAAAAAATGAATATTTGCTTTGCTGCATTTGATACTCCTTGTGTCCTTGGGCTGCATTTTTCTTCATACTTAACCTCTTTTAACAGGAAATGCATTAGCAGGGATACAGATTCGGACTAACAGCTGTCCCATTGTTCGACACAACAAGATTCACGATGGCCAACATGGCGGTATTTATGTGGTGAGCATCTCTGTGGGGTTTTGATGTGAACTCAGAAATATTTTCGCTAGAGCCCTTTTCAGGCATTCAAAATGTGGAATGTAAACGTGTGGTTGGGGAAAGAACCTGGAAGGGAAAGCTTGTTAAACATATTAATCTGGAAGGGTTTTAAAAAAAGGTTTGCTTGAAAGTGTTGGCAGTTTGGCATCTTTAACCCCTAAACGTTTGAAAACTTGTCTTGTGTTACTGGGGCACTTTAAGTCTCACCAAAATGAAGAAGTCATAATTAGGCCACAGATTTAGGTTAGGGCCTGATTGTCAACCTGCATAAGTTAGATTGTTGATAATGCACTTTTCTTTCTTATGAAAGATATGAAAATATGAAAGATATGAAAATATGAAAGCATTTAAAAGAGGGTTTTAAAAATTCATGGAGGGTAAGGCTATATTCTACCTCCACTGTCAGAGGCAATATGCCTCTATATCAGTTGCTGGGAGGTGCTGATGAGGAGAGAGTGTTTCACTTGGGACCTGCTTGCAGGCTTCACCTAGCATCTGGCTATGGCTTCTATGAGAACAGGATCCTGGACCAGATGGGCTTTCGGTCTTGCTAACTGTGATCTTGATAAATTAAAGCATTGAAGCAGATTCACTCTTTTCTAATAGTGAACTAAGATGGAGAGTGCTGCTGAGATTGTAGGCAAAAACTTGTTGTTAAGGAACTAGTGGGAAATATCTGCATGCTTGATATAACACCTTTTTTGCAGGTCCTGCTTTTGTTTACCAGTTTTTGTTTTGCTTTCAGCATGAAAAAGGCCAAGGTGTGATTGAAGAAAACGAAGTTTACAGTAATACCTTGGCTGGAGTCTGGGTGACAACAGGAAGCACGCCAGTGCTGAGAAGAAATAGAATACATAGTGGTAAACAGGTACGTCCCACCTTAATATGTGGGTGGCAGAAATACTGATTTCAAACTCTTTACCAGATGGCTGGATTAAAAAAAATGTGAAATTTAAAGAAATAACATTTGGATTTTTTGCATTCCAAATTGCATGGTTTCTTAAAAAGTGAAAATGCTAGCGGTTGCATCTATTTAAGTCCTACTTAGAGTAGACCCATTGAAATAAATGTTCTTGAGTTAGTCAAGTCCATTTGTTTCGGTGAACTTTTGTCTTGAGTTTGACTTAATTGGATATTAGACAAAGACACTGTGGGTGAGTGATTCCCAGGTCCAAGTATTGGGGCTTAACCTGCTCTAGATAGGTTTGCACTCCCTCTGAGAGAACAGGCACACAGTTTAGAAGGCCTCTTGGAACCTTCTGCATCAGCCACCATTGTGAAGAACACCTATCACCAGCCTTGGTTGGTATGTCAACTGTGCCCTTTCCTAGACATAGATAGCTTGGCCTCTGAGTCATGCACTGGTAGCCTAACATTTATACTCCTGTCATGCCCTGTGTGGAGCTTCTCTTACAACTGGCTTGGCGGCTGCAGCTGATGCAGGATGCTGCAGCCCACCTGGCGAATGGGGTTGCTTACCAGGCACATACCATGCCAGTGCTAAGGGACTTTGCCCTGTCTGCCTATTAGCCACTGAACAAGTTTTAAGCTCTTGTTACTTAGATATAAAACCTTTAAAGACTCTGGGCCAGGTCACCCAGAAAGACTGGCTTCCCCTCCATTGCCCAGAAAGGGCATTAAATTCAACAGGTGTGGAATCCTGCTCTTCTCGATGCACCCTGGTGATTGGCTTGTGGTGACACAGAGGGGGCTATTTCACAGGTGGCCGCAGTGTTACGGAATGCACACTGCTGAAATGTGGTCGGCCCCATCTGCGTTGGCATTCTGGCTCCGGAAGATGCAGCTGTTTGGGATTGTTTCATTGCATATTTCAATCATGGATATTTATTTTGTTTAATAGCATTGTTTGTGTATTTTAAATGTGGTGTATTTTCAATTCTGTATTTTAACAGTGTTGTACAGTAGGTTATTTTTGTTTTGTAAACGGTTTAGAAACCATTTTGGCATTCGGCAGTATATGAATAGATATAACAATACAACCCAGTATTCTCTTAAGCCACTGTTAAGTAATGTGGATGTAAGCATGTTAGCTCTGCAGTTAATCACAATCTAAACTGAATTGGTGTCTGTATTAGATTCATGTTGAATGAGGCTTTTCTTTCTAATTGAAAAACCAGTTTGATCATTTCTCAGATATGAATATTTACACTATGCCTCCCAAACACAGGCATTTCATTTTTACCTGATGAAAACAAACTGTTCTTGTTTGCTCAATAAGCAGAAAGGAGCAACACTGGGAAGAAGAAAAGAAAAGAAAATCCCCAGTGTGTTGGTTCCTATATTCCCATATTTAACTTGACCAAGTCTCATGTATGGGATGCTGGTCATAATTATGAAAGACCTTGTATAGGAATATTTTAAATACAATCTCTCTACAGGTTTTAAAAAAAGGAAAGCATGCAAAATGTATACAGAGTAACAAAGATGTGAGGCCTAGTTATACAAATAAAACAGTGTAAATAAAACTATTTTACCTGTTTTAGTAGTCAGATTTACACTATTGTTCTGGAAATACATGAAGTAGTATTAGTGAGATACTTGATTTAATCAACCTCTTTTCTTCCCAGTTTAAATCATGGCTTAAATTGCCATGATATAAAAAATAATTTACCATTTCCCAATGTCTCTTTAATGCTCCAGGTTGGTGTTTATTTCTATGACAATGGACATGGAGTGCTGGAGGACAATGATATCTATAACCATATGTACTCAGGGGTTCAAATCAGGTAAATCATTTGTTTTGCTTCAAAATGTTTTTAATATATAAACCAGTTGTCTTAAGTCAGTGAATTGTCAACTTTTCTCACCATCTTAACAATTGCACTACACTTGTTACTTTAGATTTGGCTGTTGTTCTTTTCTGTCCACTGGCGGGATTGTTATGTGGTAGTAGCTCTTATCTTGGGCTTGAAATTGTTGGAAGCATCAGACCCATGTCTTTCAATGACTAATTTTGTATTTGGCCTGGGAAACAGATTCTCTTCCAGGAGTGGAAAAGCACTTTCCTCTGAACTCCTAAGATGCTAGCACTGAAGTGGATAGAGTCCAGTGCCTTGGCGAGGATACAAATCACCCTGTTCCTGGTCATCAGAATAATCATTTGATGAGAAGGGATAGTGTGATAATTAAGCTACCTCTGTGGGCATATAAGAGAGAATGAATGTTGGGTGGTCACACCTAGAGAGCTGGCCACGAGTGAGTGCAGCCCCAAGCCAAGGAGGTTAGCAACCCCTGTTCTGATCTAACATTTGTCAAAGCTTTATTGGATGACCTCAGAGTAAGTCCCTGTCTTTTATCCTCATTTTTCTATCTGCAAAATAGGAGTTCATTTTGCAGAGTTCTTGGTTTTCATCAAAAAATTAAAACACACTTAGTTCACCAAGTGTGCCATATGAATTATATTTTCCCTTCCCTTTTAAACACAGTGAAGAGTTGCAGGCTGATGAAAAAGAATGGCAAAGTCCTTTCGTGCACACAAGCAGTTTCTTAACTTTCATCATAGAGCATACTTGAAAGATTTTTTCCATAGCTAAAAATACTCTTCAGTTTCTCAACTTTTCAGGGTGTGGTATAGAGTCACTTTAGAACATGAGAGGTGCCATAAAAAATTAATTGTAGACATATAAGCCCCATTATATCCATTGTTCTTTATACTACAGTATAAAGATATACTAGATGTGTTCAGATGACAGGTACACGAGGGCTGAGACTAAAAGAGTGGGGGTGAGGGTGTTCACAATTATTTCCAGTAATATTGAAAAGGAGTGGGTAATATTATAAGGGTGTGGGAATGCTAGCCAAAAGAATTGCACCTTAATTAAGAATTTAAGCTCCCCCTTCACTATTTAAAAAATAAAATAAAAAGAAGAGAACATCTGGTGCAGCCATGTACTTTCAGAACCTTTATCTGCCAGAACATTACTTTGTGAGTCTGGATTTGGTTCATAACATAGGAGAGATTCTGCATTCAGCTAAACGGGGATCTCGTGGTCTATGGGATTGTTTTCTATACATGCTGAGAGGGGAAGGTATATAGGAAGAAATGTATGAGTGCCTGACGTACTCTAGGCTTATCATGCAGGTACTTAAATCTTTCTTGATTATACAATGCTGATAATGCTTTTTAAATCATCAAATGTAGTTCACGTCACCTGTACAAAATAATAAGCTATTTCTGAGTAACCTCTTTGTTTGCTTATGTACAGAACTGGAAGCAACCCCAAAATTAGGCGCAACAAAATTTGGGGAGGCCAGAATGGTGGGATTCTTGTTTATAATTCTGGTAAGCTTCCTCTCTACTTCATTCTTATAATTTAAAATATGAGGCTGTTTCACCCTAATGCAAAATCTTGATGTTTTATTTTATGTTTGAAAGGGCTCGGCTTTATAGAAGACAATGAAATTTTTGATAACGCAATGGCTGGAGTTTGGATTAAGACAGACAGCAATCCCACATTAAGAAGAAACAAAATCCATGATGGAAGAGATGGAGGCATCTGTATATTTAATGGGGGCAGAGGTACTAGTCCACTCACTTTTATAATGTTTATTTTTAGCCAGAGTGATGCCTTTTAAAAATAAAATGAAGTCTTTGTTCTCTTTAATCAACTGTCACTGTGACCATATTTTGATCCTTTGAGAAGCTGTTTAGTCATATATAATATAAAAAGGAGCTGTAATTCTCTATTTAGCCACCAAGAATATGTCTGCATTGCAGGATCAAAATTTCACTAGCTGAACTGTGGCCTTTTCTGAGAGAGTTCCAAATTGTGGCTGAAGAATATGTAAAACCCTTTCTTCCTGTTCAGATAACCAAGCTACATTTTACTAATTCAAATAGCTGTTGGAGTTCAGCTAATTCCCACTATCTGCAGAAAACATTTATGTTAGTATTTGAATATGTCTATATTCCAAGTGTTAAAAAGCAATATATCTACCATCACCCCGCACAATTACTGTACTCAGTATTTATTTATTTTCTGTGCTTGTAAACAAAACAAATTTCAGACTGATTATTTTTGTTCTGTCTTAGGTCTCCTTGAAGAGAATGATATCTTTAGGAATGCACAAGCTGGGGTCCTTATCAGCACAAATAGTCATCCTGTGTTAAGAAAAAATAGAATATTTGATGGATTTGCTGCTGGTTTGTATTTGATTTATATTGTCTTTATCTCAGAATAGTGTTAAGACATCAGATCTAGGAGTGTTTCAGTCATTTGCAAATACTCTGATATTTCATAATGTCTTAAAATCACCAGTGAACTTTTGTATTGTCCAAAATATCAGTGGTGGTTTTCTTTTTTCTCCCTTAAAAACTACTGGTTAGCCAGGCCACCCATGTTTTAAATGGCCAACATTTTAGACCATTTGGATCCCTTCCAGTCGGGATTCAGGCCTCATCATGGGACTGAAACTGCCTTGGTCGCACTGGTTGATGATCTCCGGCGGGCTAGGGACAAAGGTGAGAGCTGTTTCCTAGTTCTGCTGGATCTCTCAGCGGCGTTTGATACCATCGACCATAACATCCTTCTGGACCGTCTTCAGGGGCTGGGAGCTGGAGGCACTGTCATACAGTGGTTCCGCTCCTTCCTCCTGGGCCGTGTTCAGAAAGTGGTGGTGGGGGATGAGTGTTCAGACCCCTGGGCTCTCACTTGTGGGGTGCCTCAGGGTTCTGTCCTCTCCCCCATGCTTTTCAACATTTACATGCAGCCGCTGGGAGAGATCATCAGGAGGTTTGGGCTGGGTGTTCATCAGTATGCGGATGATACCCAGCTCTACCTCTCTTTTAAATCAGAACCAGTGAGGGCGGTGAAGGTCCTGTGTGAGTGTCTGGAGGCGGTTGGAGGATGGATGGCGGCTAACAGATTGAGGTTGAATCCTGACAAGACAGAAGTACTGTTTTTGGGGGACAGGAGGCGGGCAGGTGTGGAGGATTCCCTGGTCCTGAATGGGGTAATTGTGCCCCTGAAGGACCAGGTGCGCAGCCTGGGAGTCATTTTGGATTCACAGCTGTCCATGGAGGCACAGGTCAATTCTGTGTCCAGGGCAGCTGTTTACCAGCTCCATCTGGTACGTAGGCTGAGACCCTATCTGCCTGCGGACTGTCTCGCCAGAGTGGTGCATGCTCTGGTTATCTCCCGCTTGGACTACTGCAATGCACTCTACGTGGGGCTACCTTTGAAGGTGACTCGGAAACTACAACTAATCCAGAATGCAGCAGCTAGACTGGTGACTGGGGGCGGCCGCCGAGACCATATAACACCGGTCTTGAAAGACCTACATTGGCTCCCAGTACGTTTCCGAGCACAATTCAAAGTGTTGGTGCTGACCTTTAAAGCCCTAAATGGCCTCGGTCCAGTATACCTGAAGGAGCGTCTCCACCCCCATCATTCTGCCTGGACGCTGAGGTCCAGCGCCGAGGGCCTTCTGGCGGTTCCCTCATTGCGAGAAGCAAAGCTGCAGGGAACCAGGCAGAGGGCCTTCTCGGTAGTGGCGCCCGCCCTGTGGAACGCCCTTCCAGCAGATGTCAAAGCGATAAACAACTACCTGACATTCAGAAGACATCTTAAGGCAGCCCTGTTTAGGGAAGTTTTTAACGTGTGATATTTTACTGTATTTTTGGTTTTTATGGAAGGCGCCCAGAGTGGCTGGGGAGGCCCAGCCAGATGGGCGGGGTATAAATAATAAATTATTATTATTATTATTATTATTAGACAGGAGGAAGAGAGACCACATTTTGCCAGAAGTGAATTCCTGAATTAGTAATTTAATAGGCAACTCTTTTCTTTCACTGTTGGAGATTTGGACTTTATTTAAATCATTTTGGAAGCTCCTTTATATTTCAAAACTTTCATAAAAATGTAAAGCTTTGTGTCTATTTTTCTTTAAAAGTTATAACTTTTCATACATTCAGCGTATTTCTTCCTCCTCCCACCTTAAACCATGTTAAGCATTTGTAAATAATGCATAGGCCTTGTTAGTTACATTTCATTTTTTCACTGTGCATTATCATTTATTTTATACCAGTGGTTAAGGGCCATAGAAAAGCAGAATTTTTAGGAAGGATTTACTTTGGTGATCACTTCAAGGCAGCCTGTAATTTCTCATAGGACCGTAGTATCTGCCCAAGCACTCTCATTAATTATTGTTTGATGCATTTTCAGTCATCACTTTGCACAGCCCTCCGTGGCAGCATAATAATAATAATAATAATAATAATAATAATAATAATAATAATTTTATACCCCACCCATCTGGCTGGGTTTCCACAGCCACTCTGGGGAGTTTACAGCATATATAAAAACATAGTAAAACATCAAGCATTAAAAACTTCCTGATACAGGGCTGCCTTCAGATGTAATAATTTTATTATTATTTTAACCATTCAAGGAATAACTGGCCACTGTAAGCATGCTGACAATGCATCTTTGCTTCCTCACTCATGTCAAATCTTAAAGAAAAAAGCGTCTTTGCTAGGCAGAGACAACATGGAGTAACATGCCACAATACAAACAGCTCCATGATATATCCTGGAGCTGTAACAATGAAGCAAGCTTGCGAGGTGATGGGCACAGGGGGAGAAAAACTCCCCAACAAATGCAGTCAAACATGGGTTCACTGCCGGATCTGAGTGAAGAAAGCGTACTTCACCTCCATTGCTTCCTCTGTTTGTCATTCAGTGGAGTTGTTCCAAATAGCCATGGGCCTATACTTACAGGCTCTAGCGAGGTGTTACAAGCATAAAGTTGCTTGGATCTGCTGCGATCTGGACTCCACCTTTGGAGCAGGTGCTACAGAGGTGTAAGGAACACTTTTCTTGTCTGCTGTTGTTGGGTAGGTTTCAGTTGCTTTGGCCCAAGAACGTGTACAGGGTGCTTTGTCAGTTTGTGCAGCTACTGTTAGCCTATAAAATCACGCAAGGAGGAGACAGTGGGTAGGGCCAGGCTAATAATTTATGCTTTGCTTTGAGAGGTGGCGATAAGACCATTCTTGAAGAAACCTGACTTAGTTTTAGGCCAGCGGCAGATGTCTCCTTGAGAGGGTGGTTGTCAACATTTTTAAGTCCAGTTCAATCAAGATTCAGGCCTGCTTTTGGCTCAGAAACTGCCTTGGTCGCCACCCTGTACGATGACTTGTGTTGGGAGAGACAGAGAATGCAATGGTCTTGGCATCTTTCAATACCATCAGATTTGGAATCCTCCTGGAATAACCGGCTGAGTTGCGGATTGGGGACACCATATTGCAGTGATTCTGATTCTACTTGGACAGCCAGTTCCAGAGTGTGGTCCTTGAAGGAGATTGTTCGCCCCCCCCCCCCCCCGATTCTCCAGTATGGGAACTGATTCTGTTCCCCATGCTATTAAACATCTGCATGAAACTGCAGAGGGTGGGGTCATACAGGGTCTGTGGTAATTGACTTGAGGGCCAATAAACTGAAGCTTCATCTAAGACTGAGATGTTCCTAGGTGATGGTTTTCCCGTCTAGCTGAATAGTATGCAGCCTGCTCTAGATGAAAACTCCAAAGTGTTGTTATGAATTATTGTTTTATAATCATTCAAGTAGCAAGTAACTGAGGCAAATAGCATTTTAATACTTTTTTAAGAGTGCAGTTTCTGCTAATTAACTAGTATACTATTTCTCTTTGGATAGTACCAGAAGAGTCAAAAAATTGTTGCGACAGCTAAATACGTCAAATATTCTGCTAAACTAACCTTTTCCCCTCTAATTTAAGGTATTGAAATAACAAATCATGCAACTGCAACTTTAGAAGGCAATCAGATTTTCAATAACCGGTTTGGAGGTTTATTTCTAGCCTCTGGAGTCAATGTGACAATGAAAGGTATGTTGAATTATGCTCATTTGTAATTTGTAAGTTACTGAAACAGTTACTGAAACTCTTTATAAGGGATACCCAATGAAAATGAAACCCCAAAAGCACCCTCACGTTTACAAACTTGCTTTGACAGCTTCTAAATTAGCCATTTGTGATCGTTTTGGTAGCTCAGTTTAAACAAACCTCTTCTGTGCAAAACTATTAATGTGTCTGACATACACACTTCCTAGCAGTGGCAATGTATTTTCTCTTAGTATTTGTTTTGTGTGAACAGCAGGTGCAGCAGTATTGGTGAAGAGTAGGTAGTATGTTAAAACTTGTAGTCGTGGCCCTGGATCCCGAACACCTGGAACTCGGATGTTTTGGCTCCTGAACATCACAAACCCAGAAGTGATTGTTCCAGTTTGCAAACGTTCTTTTGGAACCCAAACATCCGACGGGGCTTCCGCAGCTTCTGATTGGCCACAGGAGCTTCCTGCAGCCAACCAGAAGCTGTGATTTGGTTTTCGAACGTTTTGGAAGTCAAACGGACTTCCCAAATGGGATTCCGTTCGACTTCTGAGGTACAACTGTACTGCAAAACTCTTCATTGTGCATAAGCTTAAATCCTAAAGGGATTGTGTAATCTTATTTCAGATCAAATCCAAGCTGTTGGATTGGAGGTTTTCCAGAGTCAAGCTATAGCTCATGCACTATAGAATGGCTCACTATGCCGCAGTAAACTGTTAAATCTGACCACTGTTTTATTGCAGATAACAAAATAATGAACAATCAAGATGCCATAGAAAAAGCTGTCAGTAGAGGCCAATGTTTATATAAAATATCAAGTTACACCAGCTACCCCATGCATGATTTCTATAGGTAAGCAAGTATGGGATCTACTTTTCCCACAGCTTAACGTTTGCATGTTTAAAAAATGGATCCGTTTTAAATTGTTAACTTTGCATTTTAGATGTCACACTTGCAACACCACAGACCGCAACGCCATATGCGTAAACTGTATTAAGAAGTGCCATCAAGGACATGATGTGGAATTTATTAGGCATGATAGGTATGTTGACTGACCCTTGATTGAAAACATAGTGCCACTTTTTTCCCTGCCAGTATTTCAAAGACTTCTCTCTTCCAGGTTTTTCTGCGACTGTGGTGCTGGAACACTCTCCAATCCATGTACATTAGCCGGAGAACCGACCCATGATACAGATACACTATATGACTCTGCTCCTCCTATAGAATCTAATACGCTGCAGCACAACTGAATTACTTTTGAGAAAGAAAGGAAGAAAAAAGTCCTGCCATTCTATCGTAACTGTTAATTTTGTTTTTGAGGAAGTTATACTTGCCCATTTCTGCAGAGGGAGACTTAAAAAAGGATGTGTAAAAGTGGTGACACTATGGAGCTCAACCTACCAAAAAGAAAGTGGCAATATGTTGACTCAGGATAACAGAACTGGGCGTTTCAGCATTACTGTGTAAACAAAGACTAAGGGACAGATGTGAAGAAAATAAGCTGCATCTTTGTACAGATACCAACTTCCAAAAGGCTGGTGTTTCTACAAGTAGCATTGAAACACAGTCCCATTTGCAGTAGTACTATTCTGTAGACTAGCAGCAGTCTTTGTTGCTGCCTTTATGGACATGGGTACCAATTGCTTTTTGTAATATGGTAAAAATGTGAGCTAGCACTTCTGCATTTATTTTGATTTTTTTAAAAAACATTTATTCAGATTGAGATGATTTTAATGCTTTAATCTCATGTAGTTTTTAATTTCAAGCAAATCTTATTGTACTTGAATGTGTCCTGTTTTGTTAGCACATCTAGACTTGCTGTAACTGTACTCATGTCCCAGTATGTACGTTCTTTCTATGAAAGAGAACACTAATCTTAAATTATATCCAGCAATTTTTCTGGTATCCTTTGCAGTTAGAATATCCCTCCTTTTCCCCTTCCCCGCCCCCCCCCATGGTCTTCACATCACTTTGAGAAACAATGTTTTAATGAGGCTTCCTGGGAGATAATGCACTATTAAAACAAAGTATGCAGGCAACAGTTTGCAGTTAAGAGGTTTTACTATGTTTTAAAGTACACTGTTGTAAGAACATCTCCTCAAAACAATCCTGTATTTACTCTGTTCACAGTTTTATTGAACAGTCTTGGACATTAACTCTTATGAACTGCTGAAAATTGCAATTTCCTCCTCTAATGAAGATGAGACAAAAGTATATAGACAGCCCTATACAGTTTCATAGCTTTTTTTCCATTTATGTGTATTGGTGACAGTGGGTAATCAACAGCCTGAAAGTGTATGCATGTACCATAACATCTAGACTTAATATATTGTGGAGTATTCAATAACCATTATGTAGAGGGGTAGCTAAGAATTAAAAGGGTTTAATTTCCTAGGAAATACAATGGAAAATGGTCATTTTTAAAAAATAAAGTTTATTAGATCACTGTTGTTTGCATAATGCCTTCAAAAACTGCTGTAGAAACTTAATACAGGTTGTCTCACACAGGAAGCACGGCTAGCTTGTCAAGCTCATCTCTGGCTAGTGGAGCTCCTTCAGCTATCTGGCACTGTTTCCTGGGAAAACACACAATCAACATATGCATGTTTAAAACTAGGGGAAAGAATAGAAGGAAATAATACCAAGCTTAATATATTCAGACACTGCTGGCTCTTCCAGCTAGGCTCAATACAGTATATAACAGTAATGTGCAATCACATCAGCTCCACAGCAAGCTAGTTTAAACCATCTCCTGCAGCAAGCCACTGGTTTAAGGACACTAACATCACCCCGCCCTGCAAGGAAAGCACATGGTGAAAAATCTTACCTGAACAATCGTAGTGAGAGGGTAGTTGCCTCAAACTCTTTTGCCTTTTCTTGAGCTTTCTGAATAACTTCTTCGGGAATGTTAGCAAGCCTTGCTGCATTAAAGCCATAGCTTTTAGGGCAAGCACCTTTGATGAATTTGTAGAGAAATGTAATTGTTTCTTGGCTAGGATCGTCAGTCTCATTTTCCACCATACATGCCTGAAAAGAAAAAACAGCACACAGGAAAGTGGATCAATGGCCCTTGGTTCAAATCCTACCAGCTCATCTAGGCCTTTAATGGTCTACTTTGTTTACCAGCAAGTTTCCACTGACCACTCTTCAAGGTAATGGAACAGTGGGGTTCATTTCATTTAGCAGAATGGCTGTGTTGAAGAAAGGGAGTTCCAGCCCGTAAGCCCTCTGCAGGCAAGACCACTTTTGAAGGGAAAGGAAGTGTTACATACCATGTGTCCCAACCGCACAGAAGGGGTGTGAGAATAATCCTCTACTAAAGAATGGTAATGTGTTGAAAACATGGTGCGGCATTTGATGTTCTCTGAAAGTTCTTTGACAACTGCACTAGCAATAGCAGTTCCATCAAAAGTAGCTGTACCTCGACCTGGAAAGTAAAGAAAGCTGAGTTTAAAGCTCCAAGGCATTGCCAGAGCAGCTGAAATACATTTTGAACCTTTCACTAGGCTGGATCTTTCCTCTTCTTTCCCAAAAAACTCCAAACAATTAAGAAACAACCAACAGCATACTGAGAATTTGAACCACTTTTAAAGCAGGATGACTAAGTAGCTCAGCCATCCTGTCTTCACCATCACATGCAGGTGAGACCCTAAACAAGACCCCTTTTATAAAAAGAACAGAACTTCCAAAACTTGAATAATCAGGACCTCTACCATAATGGGAGGTTTCTTGTGTGATCATTCCATTGTATGTATATAAACTGCAGCCTTGGCTCAACGAAGATGTGAATTGGGCGAAGTTATTCGGGAAATTCAAACGAGCTTGCTGTGAGATACTTTGTTTAGCAAGCAATGATTTAGCCTAATAAAAATATTTATTCCAAAATCTGTATCAGGACAGTGTCCTTATTAGGCCAACCAGATTGTTACAAAAGAAAGCTTTTGAGTTCTCCAAAACTTTTGATCATGTTAAAAAAAAAATGAAAGGGCCAGGAAAATTTGTAAAAGTCTATTAAAACTCTCACCAGCTGCAGTCACAGATGGCTTAAGATGGTGTATGAGAGGAAGTGGCAACATTCAAATAATACCCTTTCTAGTGCACATGAGTGGCATGGGTAAAAACAACCAGGCAAGTTTCTTCAAAAACAATAAAAACACTATGACAGCCAGAGCATCTTAAGCAAACTAGAAGGCCTTGACTAAAATGGTCTTTGCCTCCTACTAAAAAAGATCGATTCCAAATGAAGGGTGGCACAACACACACTGTTCCCAGCCATCCACACATCAAATGATTTTATCGGGCAGACTGGTTTGAGTAATAGTTGACCGCTCTCTCTCGCATGATGCTAAATGGGATTGTCAAGATGCTGGGGTGGAAGCAGGATGTCTGTATTTGTGCACTTTAGCTTGCTTAAGCAAAGTCACTGTGACCGACCCAGGCACATTCAGCCGTCTTGGAAACCAGAACGAGAATCTTGGGTCCAATTAAAAACAAGATTTGTGTGGGCAAGAACTTCCCATATGGTGTTGCCAGCATCCAGTGCCTTGTTTAAATTGGGCTCTCGGCTGTTTCATATGCCCTGTTAGCACACCTAGCATCTATAGCCCAGGAGGGCTGTGCTGGCACGATAGCTGCAGGCATAGTTGCTGAGAGCTTGCTTTAAATGGCACTGGTACATACAAGGTCACGCAACCAAGCTCTTGCTCTGAAACACAGTGTTTAAGTCGGGAATTTGTGCAGTGCCACAGGCTGAGTACAGGCAGCTGTAGCCTGCCAATCGGGCTGTTAACTTGACATACCTGTAAGTGGGCAAAAAAAGTCTTTTAAAAAAGAGGCAGATATTGCAAAAGTTATTACATACCTAGTTCATCCATAAGAACGAGAGAGTGCTCTGTTGCATGTCGGAGTATGCTGGAAGTCTCACTCAGCTCAACAAAGAATGTACTTTCCCCTGGTGGAGGAAAAAAGCAGCCTGGTCACTGCAGGTTTCTGAATCACGCAAGGAGCCTCCACGGAAGCGGAGCAGGAGTGATGATGATGAGAGCAGAGGCAGGAAGCACTGCATGCATTTTGGCAGCAGCTAAACGTGCGGCATCACAGTCTGTCAATTTGTATATTCTTGCATTTATACCCCACCTTTCGTCATGAAACCAAGGTGTCATGCATGTGATTCCCAGGAAGGATCCGTTTCAGATACTGAACTGACCAGGTCTGCTTAACTTCCAGTGAGGTGGTGGACTCATGCCTTCAGACCAGGCCCAAGATGACTCGGGGAGCTTTCAAATAGGGTGAAAACTTGAACCTGGGCTTCCCATATCTAAACTAAGCTTTCAAGCCATTGCACCACGGATCGATATTATGGCTGTTACCCTTGCAGCACCACCTTGTGCAATGCCTACTCAGCAGCAAGCCCTGCTGAATTTAGTCTGGGTTTACTCCTAAATAACTGCACAGGATTGCAGCCTTAAAAACCTAACGAGAGGAAGTCTGTGAAGTGGCCTACTTGAGCTCCGCCCAGTTCATTCACTCAGCAATATGAAAATGATGTCTTTGCCTCAGTGGAAGCCGCTTTTGGTAGTTGAGCCCTTCAAATGTTCCTTCGTCTGTAAGGAGCAGTTTCTTTCCCACCCGAGTTAAGGAACCTTTGGCATGTTCCTCACTGATGCCCTTGCTGCCGTAACCCAGAGCTAGCGTTTCGGGTAGGAACCAAGCGGTTCTTTCTCAGGCCAGCATCAGGACCTGCTGGCACAAACCCCCTGTCCTTCTTCTCTGCTGTTTTCCCTCAGGGCACGTGGGTCTTAAGGAGCTACAGGGGAGGGAGGGGTCAGAGCTGCCAGGTCTCTTAGGCTACTGATGGGTCCCTTCAAGAACTGGTGGTCATGGGCTCCTTGGTCTGGGCTTCCTCACGTCTTCCTTCCCTCAGGGTACATCTGTCTTAAGTAAGTATGGATAGGCAGGAGGAGAGTCTAGAGGCCAGACCATTCCCACGCTTCCCATAAATATTTCTAGTGCTTGTCACTGTATAAACATTTTCATATACAGTGGTATCTCAGGTTAAGAACTTAATTCATTCTGGAGGTCTGTTCTTAACCTGAAACTGTTCTTAACCTGAGGTATCACCTTAGCTAATGGGGCCTCCCGCTGCTGCTGTGCCGCCGCCACGCAATTTCTGTTCTCATCCTGAAGCAAAGTTCTTAACCCGAGGTACAATTTCTGAGTTAGTGGAGTCTGTAACCTGAAGCGTCTGTAACCCGAGGTACCACTGTACACGTATTTTGAGGTGGGCACACCCTTCTCCTTCCCTTTACAAAAAGTTCTGTGTCGCCTGTTTTGCTTTAGCAATTTTTTCTCGGAAACCCCAAAACTGACAGAACTCACCTGACATAATTCTATCTGAAGCCCCTAGTCTGGTGAATATTCTGTCGACAGGAGTAAGCCTGCAAGACTCGGCAGGTACAAAGCATCCCAGCTGGGCCATGATCACCACGAGGCCAGTCTGCAAAGCAATAAAACCAATAGGCATTAGAGAATTCGCTTCACCTGCTTGTCCTGCTGCTAAGGAAGAGATGCTTCAGTGTGGTGTAGTGGTTAAGAGCGGTGGACTCGTAATCTGGGGAACCGGGTTCACGTCTCCGCTCCTCCACATGCAGCTGCTGGGTGACCTTGGGCCAGTCACACTTCTTTGAAGTCTCTCAGCCCCACTCACCTCACAGAGTGCTTGTTGTGGGGGAGGAAGGGAAAGGAGAATGTTAGCCGCTTTGAGACTCCTTAAAGGGAGTGAAAGGCAGGATGTCAAATCCAAACTACTCTTCTTCTTCTTCTTCTTCTTCTTCTTCTTCTTCTTCATTACCTCCTCCAATGCTATTTCCACCCAAATGAAGTTGTCTGTATTTGGACTGCCCAGTACAAATCAACACCTTCAAACCCCCATCTATTCCCACAAATAAGAGTTGGCAGTAGAGCATGCCACACCAACCCGATGTTTAATGCTGAATTATTCCATCTTATTTTAGAGTTTCTATTCAGCTCGATAGAGCCCTAATGGATATCAGTCAGCAGGGATTTAAACATACTTAAGCACCCCAATGCTGCTCTGGAAATGGAAATCAGTTGAACAGATAATGGAATTCTGGAAAAACTAAATTTTGGAAATACAATTGTACCTTGGATCCCAAGCGCCTTGGTACTCAGACGTTTTGGCTCCCAAACACCGCAATCCCGGAAGTGAGTGTTCCGGTTTGCAAACGTTCTTTGGAACCCAAACGTTTGATGGAGCTTCTGCAGCCTCCAGTCGGAAGCCAAGCTTTGGCTTCCGAACGATTTGGAAGTTGAACCGACTCCCGGAAAGGATTCCGTTCAACTTCCGAGGTACCACTGTATGTAAAACTGGTTCCCCTGGTTTTAGAGTGGAAAGACAGGAAGCAATTGTGCTGTTTTGCCATCTTGGTTACAAACGCTTCCTACTTGTGCTCTCACAATGCTCCGTTATGATCCGATCCTCATTCTGTAAGAGCAAACATTTAGGCAAGGAGTAGCCTTCCAGCCAACAGCTCTTGTGATTGGGCAATCTAGGGTATTAAAAACACTGAACGTATGGAAAGTGCACATCCCCAACAGAATCCTGCTGTTCTACATACTATCCAATTCCACATCAAACAGGTGATGAAAGAAAACTGAACCAAGTACAATTGCCTAATTATTTCAGTAGTAGGATCTAGGTAAGGAGGAATGTTACTAACATTGGGTTTAGCCTCGTTTTAAATGAATGCTACTTTGCTAAAGGCATTTGGACAATCTGTCCTGTGCATGTTATTTTCCTACAGGAATTCATATGTATTTATACAGTACACGCCAGTGTATTTATACAGTACATGTCTGAGTCCCAAAGTCCTGCTAGCCCAACTTCCTACCTGACCCAACTTTCATCCCCTCTCCAATCTTCTCACACAATCCAGATTGCAATGGGAACTCTATTATATATATATATATATATATATATATATATATATATATATATATATATATATGTGTGTGTGTGTGTGTGTGTGTGTGTGTGTGTGTATGTGTGTACACCGCCCTATACCTAGCCTGCATGTTGCAAATGAAAGAATAGAACATGCACCCCGATTGGGGGAAGAAACCCCTTAACCAATCCCAATGGGGTAGTTAGCCTGTAAAAATAAGAAAAAAGAGGGGAATTACACAGATAAACCATGCTTCTAAGTGTCTTGTTCTATGATCACCTGTCTCAGGAGTGTGGACTTTCCTCCCATGTTTGGACCAGTCACTAGAACACAGCAAGTCCTGCTCTCCGGATTTGCCTTTTCATCCTGTACACCTATGAGGATATCGTTAGGGATGAAGTCATCGTCCGATGAGGTTTTTGTAATGCAGGGGTGGCGGGAATGCTTCAGCTCCAAAAAGGGCAGCGTGTTGCTATCCGGAAGCACAATTACAGGTCGGCACAACGGTCCATCACATCCCTGGCTATAGTGTGCAAAGCACATTAGGACATCTATGGGGGGGGGAGAGAAAATCCCAGTCAGTTTTCCCGTTTCCTGTATTCCGTCTTCAGAGCACTGGGCTATATCACAGGTGCCTAAAATACAGTGGTACCTCTGGTTATGTACTTAATTAGTTCCAGAGGTCCGTTCTTAACCTGAAACTGTTAACCTGAAGCACCACTTTAGCTAATGGAGCCTCCCGCTGCTGCCGCTGCGCAATTTCTGTTCTCATCCTGAAGCAAAGTTCTTGACCCGAGGTACTATTTCTGGGTTAGCCGAGTCTGTAACCCGAAGCGTATGTAACCCGAGGTACCACTGTATCAGTTACTTCCAAGTACTTCAGTCACAAAGCTTTCACCATCTTCGCCACCAAACAAGAAGCTTTTACTGCACTACGTACTGCTAACATCCAACACAGAAATTTCAATTAACGCACAATTATTAGGAAAGTATAAATAATATGGAAGTCTGAAATTTGTTTAATTTTAAAATAATTGAGGGATAGAGTTTCCATTAATTAGATTAGACTGAAACTATACAAAAAAGAACAGAAGGTGATGGCAATCTTAAACAGAAAGCCTGGGAATACCCTATTTTTCCATGTTTAAGACAAGGTTTTTTCCCAGGATTTTGGCAGTCCCTCCTGCTGTTGTCCCTTTCCTCCCCCTGCAGGCTGCACGCTGGTGACTGGCTTGCGTCCTGAAGCCCCCACCAGCACGACCACTGGAGAGCACCCTTTCCTTTCTCCGCCCCCTCCTCCTCAAACCCCAACCGTTCTTGGCTTGGCTTCTACCACCACCCATCTATTTTAGGGTTTTGTTTTCTTAATATTGGGTTCAAAAAAATTAGGGGTCATCTTGTACAAGGAAAAATATGGTACTTTCACAGTTTTGAAGATATCTCTTTGCTGAGCTCTCAGCTTCTCTAGAACTCAGGCTGACTCCTTACCTACAGATTTAGATTGCGAGTACTCTTGCTTAAAGTAGGCTTGCTCTGAAAAACTATACCACATCATCTTTTGTGGGACACAGCCCACCTCATAAGATACGATAGAGGACGCCAGTGTGGCACCCACAGGTACCAGCGTACCCAACTAGCACCTCCTCCTATGGCACTCACTGAAGCTCTCAGTATATATTCCCCCCCAAATGCACAAGAGGCTGTTTGCTTTTCCTGCTCAGTTCCTGTCTACCCTGGCTCAGTCTCTCCTTTATTGAAAATGCCTCCTTAGACATGCACACATTTCATTGGATGCCAGGACAGGACACACACCCTTCTCAACAGTCTGAAGAGATATGAGGTGCATAGAGTTTCTCCCCGAGCAAGTGCAGCGACGGCTGTTGCAACTGTAATAATAATCACACAGGTTACAAGATTATGCATCGTTATGCTCATCACTGCACGGAGCTATCAACTGCCTTTGCTAAGAGTCACTCCTTGCGCAAGAAGCAGGAAAACAATCCTTTTCTGTATACTAACATTTAGCCCCCACCCCCTATTAATATTCCTAATATACACAGTGGCACTCCACACTGGTTTCTTTGCAAGGGATTAGATGGCAATATTCCGTACTACGGAACCCCAGCTCTTTCAAGCTGCCCACACGCTAACGAATTAATAGTACATTTTCAACTTGAATATACTATGGTAGAAGTCTTTGTACCTAGAACCGCAATGCATTCCACTGCCGTGTGCCAGTCTTCGCTGCTTTTATCAAAGTTGTAAAATAACCTCTTCATACAGTCTTTCTGTGCCGTATCCCTCCGTTCTTCAGCGTTGATGATCTCGTTCAGCATTTTCTCCAGGTCTTTAGTCCAGTAGCGCTTAAAGCCCTTTCTGGTAGATTTCAACACATAATCGTCAGGCAGGCTCGCAGGCACCGAACCCTCCGCAATCTCCATCTGGTAGCGGTTTTTGCCTGCTCCCCAATACATCACAGCTTTAATGCCAAGCCGTTTGCGCTGCTTTTCCAAATACTGACGAAGGCCTTCCTCAATGCTGCTTATATCCTCTAGCGCTTTATCATATTGAGTGTCAAACCCAGTTTTTGGGTTAACCACACCAGTCTTTCGTGCAACGTTATGATCGAAAGCTGCATCCCACCTTTCAAGTTCTGCTTTAATGTCTGGAAAGCGGCCTTCTGGATTCTTAGATTTGACCATTGCTATCTGCCTTAGTGTTTTGGATGTAAAACCATCAGCAATATCTTCCAAAATTGAGATAATCTCCATAATTATTTTAAAACCTTCCAGTGCGGACAAAAAGTCTACAATTTTTTTCTTGCTGTATCTGGCCTCCTCATATAAAATAGCCCTGTTGCCAGGGTGGTCCTGGTTCTTAAGGGATGACCCAATACTGTGAATTTTGCTTAAAAGCCTTTCAAGGTCTGGGAGTTTCCTTAAAAGGTCACGGATTTCTGACATTTTGGCAGCTTCAGCTAGGAGGTCTTCAACTGCATCCAAGCGGTTATTGATGGTGGAAGGATTACACAACGGTGCACAGAGCCACTGTTTCAGGAGTCTCCTTCCAAAGGGCGTACAACAAGTGTCAATATTTTCCAGCAATGTGCCTTCTTCTGACCCAGTGGTTGCATTCTGCAGAATTTCTAGGTTTGCCAGGGTGACCCCATCCAACACCATCCTCTGGCTTGTTTTAGCAAACAGGCTGCTTAAGTTTTGTTCTTTTGCAATATCAACATCCACAGGAATGTATTCTTCAAATTTCCCCATTGATAAGAGTTCCTCGTCAATAATGCATTTTTTAAGGTAGAAGACACAGCAGCCAAGAGCAGAGAGCGCAAGCTCAGCATTTTCCCCAGGGGTAAGTCCCAGTATGTCAGTTTCCGCAGTCATAGATTTGATTACTGGCGGCACGATGGGTTCACTGCTTGGATTTTCTTTGTCCTGGAAGTAGCCTTTTTCCATCAATGTTTCTAGTGTTTTGGATGCATCCCAGAACTGAGAGCCAGCAATCAAACCTTCTTGCACAGTAGAGGGAAGTAAGCCTTTGAATATCTTCTGTGTTTCTGCAGAGGGGTTCCCTCGCTCAAAAAGTATCTGCACAGGAATATGATGAGCCAAGAGAGTTCTAAACCTTGAGCAGTGGCGGTCATCCGAGAACTGACCCAGGTAGAACTTCCCCACTGTCGTGTCAACAAAGCATACTCCATAGGTACGCTGAAGGCCAGCAGAATCGTCAACTTTTTCTTTCACACAGAGGAGGTATTTGTTGTAGTTGTCCAAATCGTCACTATCTAGAATACCATAGGTCTGTGTCCCCTTGGAAATAACCCTGCATATTTCTCGGCGCACAACTCTGTCGTATTTTGTCGGGTGGGCCAAGGCTCTACAGCGTGCTTCCATCATCTCAGGAGTCTCAATCTGCTCAACACGAACCACTTTGTAACCTTTCTGGACTAATATAGTGCAGTATCTGTCAAATGCTATTTCTGGGAAACCAGAGTGAGCAAAAGTGCCTTTCATAAACGACAGGCCCATCTTGTTAACACCAATAACAGCATCCATGTGGAACAGCTCATAGAACTTCCCAACTTTATAGAAAAGCACGCTCTCAAAATTCTGGCTCTTCATCTCCCACCACTTCCGCATTAACGGAGTGCAGTTTCTAAGGTAGTCCTCTGGCACAAACAGAGTATTTGGATCATAATCTGGATCATTTTGCCGTCTCCTACGAGCATCTTTCCTTTTACCATCCTGGAGCCAGTCAATTTTATCATGTTCCCATGAAGTTGGACTGCCATCTGCTCCTGCTCCTGCTCCTGTTCCTCCTCCGTTAATGCTTGGCTGAAAATCAAAGCATTCAGGAGCTGCAAAAGATGATAACTTATACTTTATCTCAGCAGAAAGATTTGTTTCTCTGCTAGGCGTTACAGACACATTATTCTGGGGAGGTTTAGATGCCTTTTCCAGCACTGGTTTAGGGGAGACTTTAATGGGACGCTTTACTTTCTTTCCTGGGTCAGCCTCCGATTCAGAAGCATCACTGTCACCAACTCCAACGCTATTTTCATCACTGCTAGCTTCATCAGGTTTAAACTCCATGTCTGAATACTCGCGTTCACTGTCGGAATCCATGATCTTTCTCTTTTTGGATTTCTCAGCATGTTGCTTTCTTGCAATTTGCCTTTTTCTACGTTTCACTTCCTCAGATGTGCCAAAATCATCACCCTCATCGCTCACCTGCCAAAGACAAAAAAGAAGTAGTATAAAAAATCGGATGCTTTAAAGACAGGCTAATGCTACAACTTTGACAAGGCAAGCTTTCTGATGGGGGACCCAACAATTTGGCTGCTGTCTTCTTCTCGTTGTTGTTTTAAATTAAGCAGCAGGTGAGGCTGTTGGGCAGATATGAGATTTCAACTTCTCCATCATGAACAGTGAACAATGGGGATGTGATCTCCCTCTGCTCATTGGATTTGTGATAGGTGAGTGAGAGGTTTCAACCTCTCCACTTGGACTAGCACAACAATGGGTATGCAATTAGGAGTTCTATGGCAGAGCAGTAGCTAGGTTCAATTGCATCAAATGCTGGAATGAGTTGTCTCCAATACTTCCGTTTTGTTCAAGCCTACACACAGTTCTTCAGCAGTCAGGTATCAGTTCTAAAGATCCTGAAAGAGGAGGACAACCAAGAGGTTTCTTTTTCAATTGTGAAGGAAAGCCCCTATAGGCAACTCCCAATTTATGTTCTGCTCTGAGGCGACCTGAAAGTCATCCATTTCAGCAAATTAAACTTGCACTTACATAGCCTTGAATTAAGTGACAAGCATAAAGGATGGGGTGTGTTCTCTTCCAAGCTTTCCTTACAGAGTACCATGCTCTACCCCGGGAAAGTTGGCTCATAAACACAGAAGAAAGTGCTGCTGTGAATAGCAGTGCGTAGGTCTGAACTTATTCTGTGGTTTATTACTGTAGATCATAGCATTAGTAAGAAGAGTGACATAACTTAAAATATAACACGAGAATCCCCACATTGAGCCTTGCTTAACCAGCCTTATCAAAATAATGCCCTGAAAGGCATTCAGACAACATCCTGAACTCCTCACACTTTGCATAAAGGTTAGCACATGCAAATTTCCCAAGTACACTGACACCTGGATGGAGACAATCACTATAATGTTATTATAACTTAAAGACAGCGAACACACCAAGATAGCCAGTTCAGTCACAGCCCACTAGGATGAGTCTTTCAAACTCTTAATCTGCAACATGGAGAAACCGAGAAATGGGTAGGAACTCTCGAGGAAAGGCAACTGAAACAATAGGAATTGTCCACCTGCAAAGTCCCCTCCTTTCTCCACAAAGAAAACGGTATAAAGGAACCCCAAAATGTGTAGGCAGCGACTCTCCTAGCTCCAAGGATCTTCATTCTGCACTCACAAGGAATGAACAGACACATGCCTAAGGACAGGTATTCTCCCCACCTCCTCCATTTCATAACTTACTATTAGTGCAAGTCTTGCTAGCATAATGGTCACGCTCACCTCTGCAGGCTTTTGAGAATAGGCAGGGATTCTTACACTCTTTAGATCAAGGTGTGTGTGTATGGTAGGATTTCTTCCTGCCTGAATTGTAATTTTACTGTCTGAAACAGCATTTATGTATTCTGTCATTTTCATTTCATACGATAAACCAAGCTTTGTTTTTTTAATGTGTTCCTCAAGAATCTGAATGTAAAGCTATTTGCCTCTGAAAATTACTGGGCCGCTCATCTGGCAATTAAGAGATTGTTATGCTGTGAACCACCCTGAGATCTATGAGTATAGGGCAGATTACTGCTACTACTACTAACAGTAGTAGTAGTAGTAGTAGTAGTAGTAGTAGTAGTAGTAGTAGTAATGATTGCCAGCCCAGAACAAAAAGTATTGGGTGTCAGGAGTTTTATTTAGGCAGGAACAGAGGCAAACACATATTCAAAAATGGACATGTTATAATTCTACCAAAAGATCCCAAACCTCTAGTTAGTGTGTGTACATGTGAGTGTGGACATGCATACTTGTTACAGTTCCAAAACAATAAAGAGAAAGGCAGTTATCTACATATACAGAACTGTCCTACAAATCATGAGCATCCTCTTTTCCCGTTTTTCTAATTGCTTCTGGAAAGAAGAATTATAAAGAGTGACCTCCATCTCCTCATCGTCTTCTTCCTCGCTTTCTGAAGGTTTGTCACACACTGCCAGCTCAAGTCGCTCACTCTTCTCTTTTTGCAAAGCAGCATCTGCCAATTCCATTGCTCTTCTAATTTCAGGTCTTGAACTGTAGAATATGCCTCCCCTACTGGTATCTCTACCAGAAGAACCTGTAATATAAAAAGGAATCAGATTTTGGCAAAAACACACTCATGGTCTCTCCTAGTTTTTGATTATCTAACATGCAGAAACCTTACAGTAACAATTCCAAATTAAAGATTCTGCATTTAATCCCTTATCTCTTCAGAACTGTTACTTAGAACTGCCACTACTCAGATTACTATGTATATTAAATTGCATGACTTTTTAAATCATTCCACATAAACTACTACTAATCTGCTAGGAGAATATTGGGGGGAGCAGGAAGGGAAAAGTTTGGTGTAACTCACAGCTGGAATCCCACCATGATTATTTTGATGCAAAATAGCATTTCAAATGTTGGTGCTGAATACAGAACCATCTTTGGCACTCTATAGTTCCCTCTGCAATGAATGCTGCTCACTCAATAAGGGTGGGGCTTTTGCTAAGAGTGGCATGGGGCTGCAAGTTGCCTACAATAACAGGACAGGTGCGTCCTAGGTGAAATAGTACAGCCTCAATCCTTTGTACTGCCAAGTTAAGTCAAATTGAAGAGCTGCATCCTACTCAAATGAAGGTGAAAGGGCATCTTAGCCAAACAGTGCTTCCAAGCCTCTCAGTATGTGGTCAATTTACAGAGTGATGCAGCATTGCTTGTAATATCTATGTGACCTGCATTTAATTTCACCCCCCCCTCATTTATATAGTATATTCTGTTATCACCCATTACATTCAGTTATCAACTCTTACCTGTATATGGTCGTATATATCTAATGCTAACCCAACCCCTTGATGGGTCGTCGTCAAAAAACTGTACATGGATGCGAGAGGATCTTCCTCTGCCTCTGAAAAGTGATCCTTCTGTTGGATGCTTGTACACAAGGCATGGCCACCAAGGGTAGCCTTCGAGTTTGGCCCAAACCAGATCACCGGGTGAAAATTCACAGTCACTGCAAGACAAAAAGAAGAGAGAAAAAAAAGAAAGCCTTTATAACAGATCTTTTACTGACAATCTATGAAGTCAAAAGACTATCTACACAATTCTCTTAGAATTTAGCTCATACTTTACCCAAGGATACTCAAGTTTTTATTTAATTTTTTAAAAGTAGAATCCCCACCTCCAAATGTAAAGCATTGTGTTTTTCGCTGACTGTCAAGGCCTGTTCCCCAAACCTGGGACAAAATCAAGAAACATAGCTTGGAATTATAAAAGAGGGTAAAGAATAACAAAACTACGAATCCTAACACTGTTAGGATAGGTATTACAAGATCCAGTTCGCAGCACAGCTGGTATGATCTTAAAAGATATGAAGATGGAATGGATGATAAAAGAATTATGTATGATACTGTACATCTGAAGTTTTGCCTGTGTTTCCCCCCCTGTAAAGCTTGCTGGCTCTGGATGTAAGCAGAAGCCCTCCTGATTGGGAGGAAGAGGATGAGGGAGTTTCCCCCAACACAATAGCTTTGCCTTAATAAACAGAGTCTTGAACCTAAATCAGTGTCGGAAGGCGAACTGTCTTCCGAAATGGATTATGTTCGAAAACTGAGGTTCCACTGTACTGCAAATGCAGAGCTACTCGTTCTGTTTCTTAAACAGCTCCTGTGGGTTCTGCACCCCAGTGTTAGCACAACTCCACAACCATCTCGCCCCACAAGGCGGCAGCAAGAACACTCCAGCTGCTGCCACATTTTCCTCCTCCTGTTCTCCTTCCTGCCTCTCCCATTTCTGTCAACACTGTGGCGGCAAGCTGTCTTCCAAACTGGTCTAAAGAAGGTGGACTCCCTCTACATGATTGGGTGGGGAAGCAAAGCCTCGCTTCTCTCCTGAGGGAGGCCTGCCTGGCACCTTCATTACAAATCTTTATGTGCCAGACAAAAGCGTCTCTTCAACCAGGCTGACTTAACATTCTTCAGCTTTTTAAATGTGGTTGGGGGAGGGGATGATTGGGGGGGGTTGTATGTATTTTGTATTCTCATTTTATATTTTCAGTTATGAACCACCCTGAGATCTTCGGATGAAAGGTGGTATACAAATTTAATAAATAATGCTAGTACTAAAACTAATACATGTGTGTGCTTTTCTACAGGGACGTTATCTGAAAAGACGAAATAATTCAGTTGTAAAGAGCCCTTTATATGATTGAGAACATCCAGGCTATCTGTGAGCTACAGGTTCCATTCAGGTGGTCTAAGGAAATGTAAGAGAAAAGCCTGTCATACCTACTATGAAAGGTATTTCTAGATCCCGTAAAAGCTGCTGCCAGATTGGGATTTAGGTTTGGTGCCACCTGGTGGTTAATAAGCAACATTGCAAGTTTGAAATATAAAAATAAAGAATTGAAACAAGAAGCTGCCATCTTAGCTCCTCCCCGCTCCTTCTTCAGTTTTTAAATATCAAGCCAAAAAGCGAGATTCAATACAAGTATCGCATGGGAGATGGCTTTCAATGGGAAAGGTTGCCGTTATACGTTATTCACGGAGACTCTCTGGTAGAAAAAATATGGAGTAACTATTGGAAAAATGGTAAGTATAACAGACTTTTTTCTTGGAGGGGTCTGAGGTAGTAAGTATTTGCGGATAGTGTCCAGCACCCACCTGTCGGATGCGGTCTGCTGCCAACTATGGGTGTATCACGGCAGCTTTCCTCCCACTGGAATAGCAACAATGCCGAGAGAGATGGGGTTTGTTCTGTTGAGTGCTGCAGGAATAAAAGGTAAAGGTACCCCTGCCCGTACGGGCCAGTCTTGACAGACTCTAGGGTTGTGCGCCCATCTCACTCTAGAGGCCGGGGGCCAGCGCTGTCCAGAGACACTTCCGGGTCACGTGGCCAGCGTGACAAGCTGCATCTGGCGAGCCAGCACAGCACACGGAAACGCTGTTTACCTTCCTGCTAGTAAGCGGTCCCTATTTATCTACTTGCACCCGGGGGTGCTTTCGAACTGCTAGGTTGGCAGGCGCTGGGACCGAGCAGCGGGAGCGCACCCCGCCGCGGGGATTCGAACCGCCGACCTTTCGATCGGCAAGCCCTAGGCGCTGAGGCTAGGACTGTTGATTTTCTTTCAACCCATAGCACTGCCTGTTCCAGGAGGCTGGGAGGACCAAAACTCCCTGCCTCTGAAGGACCTTCAGCTTCGATAAGTGTGGCGAAAGATTTGTCATCTCTTTTTTCTTGTCAATAGACTCATCTAGGATGTCCTTTAAAGCCTCTTCGCCAAAGAGCTTACCCCCTACAAAAGGTTCAGAGGCCAAATTGTTGCAAGACAGCACATCAGCTTCCCGGTGCGCTGGAAATCTTTGACAAGGACATGTGAGACTGGTTCAGGTCTTGAGGAGAAATGCCCATGCAAGGGCCACTTTTGCAAATGACTGGGCTGTGGCAGAGGCTCTGATCGCTAGCACTTAAGGCTGCGTCAAGGTCTTCAGAAGAAACAGAGTGCCTGGGTAAGGACTGAGAACCCCTGCATGAAGCTTGTGCTCTAGATTACCTCCTGGAGATGAAGGGAGAAGCAGGGGAAGCAGATACTGTTGATGAAGAACATTTGGCGATTGAGAGGTAGTTGAGGGCCAAATTACTTCCTCAGCCAGATCTACTAGTAGAGCTTCCTTTAGGAGGTGCAGTATATGGACGAAATTCAGGATTAATGCTGTATTCTGAAGCAGAGACTGCTTCTGCTGTTGAGTAATGAGGTCAAAACATTTCATTCATGCTAAGGTGAGCTGCATGAATATCTTGGCTCTGAGAGGTTTCAAAGGGATGCAGAAATTCCTCTTGAGCTCAGCCACCCGCTTCACCAGGGAGAGATTCCATTGTCCTCCTCTCTGCGCTTCCTTACTTAGCCAAAGCAGAGCCCCCTGCTGACCTTCCATTGAACCATCCTCCATAGTTAGAAGAATGCAAGAAGAAGGGAGTTCCACGCCCCCCCCCCCCAAATCTGGCTCTGAGATGTTCTGAATAGCAACCGGGCAAGAGAGTCTGGAAAGCTGGGAAGATCTACCATATCAGTTGAAAGTGACAAGTGCTGCCCCTGAGAGGACTGGAACTAAATCTTGAATAAAAGCAGAGTTTGCTGTAAAATTTTCTATTGTCTTTACAGACTGTGGTTTTGCTGCTGCAACTAGCTGCAGGCGGGTGTAGATTTCTTCTGTGCCTTTCTACTTAAGTGTAGACAATGCAGCTCTCTGAATTATAGCAGGTCGTTAATCACTAACAAAAAATGCAGGGCAACTCTCTAACACCCACCCACCCCGCAGACTGGTTTTGAAAGGCTTTAGCTGCACTGAGGAAGAAGTCGGAGGGGGAGGGGAAATCTGGAGGCTACTATGGCTGAAATCAGCAGAATCAAGGACAATGCAGTATCTAAAGAGGCTGTAGATAAGGAAGGCAGCCAACAACTGAAGAGACTTTGAAAAATGAGTGGAAAAACACCAGAGCCGGGATGGAGGAGAACTAATGATGAGGCTAAACACAGAGAGAAATTCAACTAGAGGTAGAAGAGACAAAGAAATAACCAATCTGAAAGGAGAACACCAAGAGTCTCAGGAAGAAACGATTGCTTTCTGCAAGGCAAAGTAAAAAACTGAAAGGAGGAGCAGGGAAGAGCTCAGAGGGTAGCTTCCTGTTTCAATTATTTTATTTTTTGCAAACTTGTGATGTTGCCTTTTGACCGCCAGGCAGCCCCAAACCTAAATCCCAATCTGGCCACAGCCTTTACGCAGTCTCCAGAATAGTTGAGACTACGTGTAATTGGATGCATTAAAAATAGGTTCAACTTGAAGTCAAAACTTTATGTTATTTATATTTATGTGGTGTAAATGTTTAAGTTCCATTGGTTGCAACTTTTATTGCCGTTATCTAATTTTTAATTTCTTTTTATTGCTGTATATTGTTTTTGTTTTTTGTTTTGTTGTTGTTCTGATGTATCAATAAAATCAATTTTTTAAAAAATAAAAAATAGTACTTGCTGAGTGAGAAAAAAGAAAAAGTTGCTGATGTGAGACTTGTAGAAGTCAGTTGGCCCATAACCTGTTAAGATTTGGGCTCACTATCTGTTGATATGACCCATTTCGGCCATTGTGGTCAGCAGAGTATGCACAGCTCCAGTAATCTTCCAGCAGAACATTCAGTTTTCCTGCTTTGCAGTAGTGAGCCTTTTCCAGAGTTCCCATTAAGAAAACTCCTTGCCCACTCAGTTCCGTTTAGAATAGAAAGTTGAATGTCTCATAGCACAAGACAAGCATTAACACATTAGCTATTTTAGCCCTTAATAGATGCTGCTACATCATGAACTAATCTACTGTTAATACGGTTAATACGCTAATATGGCCTTAGAAGTAAACCTTGTAAAAATACAAGTATACAGAAAGATCCACTAGCACCTCACCATGCTATCCTGAACCTGAGCTTCACCGCTAGTATCTTACACTGAGCAAATACCTCACTCTCCTTGATGTTAAAAATCATCAATAAATATTCTGTCGGCCAATACAGAGGGGGAGTATAGACCCTCATGCCTGCATGTGGCAACTGATTCCATAGGAATTTAAAGCGCCTTTAACCACATAAAAGGTAGTCTTTGTCACAGGTTAACGGGAAAAATGTCAGGCAGGGCCTGTTCTGCCCTCAGGAAAACTCAACAACTCTGGGTAGATCACTGTCAGTTTTTTTATACTGGGAGTAGATCGCAGTGTCTTGGGAGTTGGATGTGGCTGAAATAGACTAAGTCCTGCCCTAGGGCCTATGGTTTTCATAATACATTGCTGGTGCAGTTTACTAAATTTTCTGCTGGTGCGGCCTGTGATTTTCATAGCATAGTGCTAGTTTTGATTATCAGTGTCACTAGGAGATTGAAGCACCTTCCCTTTCATATTTCTAACTTTTTGGAAACAGTTTACACATTACACCAAATTGCAATGTGAAAATCATGCCGCCAAGATGACAAGCAGCAGTCATGACCCTTTGCTCAGGTACCCATTATGCAGGGCTGAGAGAAGGGTTTGGGGAACTTTTAGTTTCATTTCCTTTAAAGTCAGCTTACCCCCATCAAAGACCCTCCAAGCGTCCCTATTTTCCAGTGACAGTCCTGGATTTACAGAAGCCATCCCGGTTTCTGATTTGATCCCAGAATGTCTTGCTTTTCCTTAGGATAGCCCTATTTTCATCAGAGAAATGTTGGAGGGTATGGAGTTATGTGACCCCCGGAGCCAAGCCAACCTTTAGAAGACATCTGAAGGCAGCTCTGTATAGGGAACTTTTTTAAGGTTTAATATTTTAATATGTTTTTAATATATGTTGGAAGCTGCCCAGAGTGGCTGGGGCAACCCAGTCAGATGTATGGTGTATAAATAATGGTATTATTGTTACTTTTATTAAATAGGACATCCCTATTTTCACTGGAGAAATGTTGCAGGGTATGCCATCACCTGGACCAAGGGCTCATGGGTTTTTTCCCCTCGTGCCCACCTTGAAGGCTTCCCACAGGCAGCTGATCAGGCACTGTAAGAACAGGATACTGGATTAGATTGGCCATCACCCTGATTCACTAGGTTTCTCTTATGTTCTTAGACAGAATTTACATTTGAGCAAACATACAGCAGTCACGAAATTAAAAGACGCCTGCTTCTTGTGAGAAAAGCAATGACAAACCTAGACAGCATCTGAAAAAGCAGAGACATCACCTTGCCAACAAAGGTCGGTATAGTTAAAGCTATGGTTTTCCCAGTAGTGATGTATGGAAGTGAGAGCTGGACCATAAAGAAGGCTGATCGCCGAAGAATTGATGCTTTTGAATTATGGTGCTGGAGGAGACTCTTGAGAGTCCCATGGACTGCAAGAAGATCAAACCTCTCCATTCTGAAGGAAATCAGCCCTGAGTGCTCACTAGAAGGACAGATCATGAAGCTGAGGCTCCAGTACTTTGGCCACCTCATGAGAAGGGAAGACTCCCTGGAAACGACCCTGATGTTGGGAAAAATTGAGGGCACAAGGAGAAGGGGATGACAGAGGATCAGATGGTTGGACAGAGTTCTCGAAGCTACCAGCATGGGTCTGACCAAACTGTGGGAGGCAGTGGGAGACAGGAGTGCCTGGCGTGCTCTGGTCCATGGGGTCACGAAGAGTCGGACACGACTAAACAACAACAAAACATACATAAATTGCAGTTCTGCATGCTTATCTATGCAGCTGGGCCTGAAAAAACAAACTGCACTGAATTCAAGGGCACTTGCCCTCAAGCAAGCATGCATTCATTCATCCATTCAGACAATGATCCTGCACCTAGATCCTATGCACATTCACTCCATTTTACTTCCATTTCACAAAACACACACACCCTACCGCCACCAAGCAATTTAAGTGATGTCTTCACGTTACGTGGAAAGCAGAAAGTCATGTCTGCAAGTGAGGCCTTTTCCTGAGACACAACCAGCTACACTTTCATATTTTAACACTCACTAGCGTATGCAAGAACTACCTTCACGAAAAATCAGTGAAGGACTGATGGGAAGTTTTGCTTCTGCACATGACTCTGGCAAATCGCTCTAAGCTGAAGCGTTCCTTCCTCACCCACCCTAGAATGTTTAGTTCACATTGAGTTCATGAAACATCGTACCCTGACCTGTTCTTGATGCATCGTTGGCCACATCTACGGAGTGCGGTGGTTGTGCTCTTTTGGGTTTTGTTGTGTCAATCATTAGTGGTGGTTTAATGGGGAGGTTTTCATACCTGTCCAATTCTGTGCTCCCTTTCCCAACCTTTAATCTATTGATGATTAATGTTTATATGCAACCCTTGCATTGTATTTGTGTTAACCAATCAGCAACAAGCACATATGTGGCAATGCTGTAATATTCAATAAAAGGGACTCCCCGAGACATGCTCGGGAGATGCCTCCCATATGACACTTGCCATTCGTCTGCCGTTTATTTCAACCCAGCAAAGGACTGCAATGTGGTATAAGTGGACAGTTTTCTTGTACATTCTATCTCAATCACAACCCGTTGCAGCAAGTGGTAAATCTAGCCAACCAGGAATCTTTAAACTCCTCTTGTATAGCCCAAACTTAATGTATGCTTAAGTATAGATATTTTTCAGCACTCCTTCACATTAACTTGGGAATGGTGCAGCAACAAAACTCCCTAGTCCATTTGTAAAGCGAAGCAGGATCCAGTGTGCATAGGGGATCACATGTTGAGGTTCCTTCATTGCAGGGGGTTGGACTAGATCAGGCGTCCTCAACCTGTGGCCCTCCAGATGTTTTGGCCTACAACTCCCAGGGTCCCTAGCTAACAGGACCAGTGGTCAGGGATGATGGGAAATGTAGTCCAAAACATCTGGAGGGCCGAAGGTTGGGGATGCCTGGACTAGATAATCCTCAGGGGTCCCTGCCAGCTCTACTATCTTATTCAACAGCTGCCCTCCACGGTTCCTTCCGTTCTGGATTCAGTGATTTACGATTCCGTGAAACCGTTGCACAGGGCAGATTCCCAACCCCGCATTCCTTGAAGTGTGCCAAAGCACTGGGCTATACCGTGTGCTGCTATACGAAAAGGGGAAGGAAACACAATTGGGGGGGGGGGAGAGAGAGAACACAAAAGGCCACCAACCCACTTATACCAAGCTGCAAATCGGGGAGCTTTAAGCAGTTTCGGGGAGCTTTCTCTTCCATCTGGAGGGCCACCGATTCGGAAAGATCTGAGAGGCGGAGGAGGAGGATGCCAGATGCCATCAGCTACCGTTCCAGCATCACGGCGCAGCCTGCCGCTTCTGCTCGGAAGAGCGGGGCGCCTCCCGCCACGCGGAGATGCCCCACGAGCCCGCGCGGCCTCCTGAAGAGGGGCCTCCCCGCGAACCTGCCCTTTTCCCGCGCTGCCTCTCCCCGCCTCACCTGAGGCCCGTCCCTCCACCTCACCTGCGCGCCTCGCCAACCCACCCTCCGCTATCGCGCGCGCCACCCTTTTCTCTCTCTCTCTTTCTCCCTCAGGGTCTACCCGGCCTGAGAAGCCGCCGCTTTCGGGCCTAGTATGCGAGAGAGAGAGAGAGGCCCGCCGCCGCCGCCTCATGGAAACGGCGCCTGCGCGCTCCACGCTCTTGGCCCGCCAACCGCCGCCGCCTTTTCGTTTCCTCAGCGCGGGGGCTTACCAGTCCGTGGGGGGCGCCCTGGTCCTCCCTCGGATGCCCGACCCTCTCGGCGACAGCATGCGCCCGCCCTCGGGCTCGCCATCGCTGTGGGGGCTGCAGCCGCCGTCGCCGTCGCGCTTGGCCTCCGACATGGGGAAGAAGCTGAGGAGGGAGCTTTGGCGGGACATGGCGGCGGCGCCGCCGGAGGAGGAGGAGCAAGAGAGGAGCGCGGCGACGCGAAAGGGACGCCCCTTTTCTCTCGGCTCTCGCTCGCTCGTCCCTCCGGCCGGCGAAGCAGCGCGCCAAACGCCCGTCCCCGCCCAGCGAGGGTCCTGCGGCCTATGAGCGCCGAGCCCGCCCGCCTCCTGCTGCCTGAGGTAGGGAAGGCGGTGAATAAAATGGCCTCTGGAACCAGGCCATTGGAACGCTCGCCCCGTGGTGGCGCCTGGTTGCTATGTCTTTATCTGGGACCAGGGTGTATGTATATAAAATATACATTAAAATACAAGATAAAAACACGAAACCCCAACAGTAACAAAGCAATGACACCCCCTCCTCCCACGAACACGTTTTAAAGGATGTCAAATCAGCCCAAGGCGCCTAAAACACTGAAAATCGATCCTCCTGATGTGCTCAGCTCGCACATGTTGCTATTTGTTTCAACTCGGAAGCGATTTACGGCCTGATTAAACTCAGGCCTTTAATTGTTGGGGTTTTGTCAACCTTAACAAAGATGTCTGCGTTGGGAGGAAAGGTCTTTTTTAAAAAACAACATTGCTTTGTGACCTAAGAAAATTTCAATTTCCAGATCTCCGTTCATGGGTTTTTTGGAGGGTGGGATGGGTGTACAATTTATTATGTCCTCTTTATTCTGCAGGGGTTGAAGGGAGAGGGGAACGGTTAATCATTAATATTATCTACACATAGTAAATTCCGGCACTCTGCTAGGATGGCTACACAAGCTCAAACTCAAAAATGCAGTTATTTGCAAAGCCTAAATCAGACAGGTCAGGAGACCGTTTCCTGTCTAACCAGCTATCTGAAACTGCTGATGCTAGCTACAGGTCAGAAGGTCGTTTCCTGCCTAGCCAAAAACTGCTGTCAACTAAAAACCACTAGCAAGATGTTTCCTGCTTTGCTTCTGCTTTAGGTAATGCAAGATAAGAAGAGATACGAAGGAAATGCTTAGCTAGCAAAAGAAAGACACGTGTACAAGAAGGTGGGAGGGGGTGCTTACTGAGCAGAGAAAATGCTTAACCAGCAGAGGAAGTGCTTAGCTAGCAGCCTTAGCCAGCAAATATTGGGGGGGAGGTATGGGAGGAGGGTGAATGCTTTCAGGTATAAAAATGCTTGCTGAACATGGTAACAACACAGTCAGATTTCAGAAACTATATTCTGCTGACTGTCTCTGTGCACAGATTTGCAATAAATCTCTTTTCTCTGACCAAGAAGTCTCTGGAATTGTTTTTCCCCTCTGGCCACGGGGTTGGCGGACCGCTGGACCTCCGGGTACTGCTAATCTAAGGCTTCAGGGTGAAATTAGGCTTTATTTCACCCGAGCCAGTTTGGCACTTAAAACACACATATTTGCGTACACACACAGGCTGCAAGCTTCAATGGTGCAAAAAACCCACAAACTGGCTAGCCCCCCCCCCATAGCTACAGCTCTGGATTTTGTACCATGTTCTGAAACCAGGACATCTCAAAAGGCAAAATGAATGAAAATGGTGTTCATCTGGATTCTGTGTCACATGCCAGTGAAAAATAATAATAGTTCAGTCATACTGTAGCCTTATGAGGCTTTGCCCTCGGGTGGGAAAAATATTGCGCCCGGGAAAGGGAGATGGGAGTCAACAGACACTCAAGGAATAGTTTCGGAGAGAAAGCTTTATTTCTACCATCCATGAACTGGTAGAAGGAGCAAGTGTGATAACTCACAAAACAAGCACGGGTTCACAGTCATTTGCACAGAGCATATATGTTGTGTATTGAGTCAAAGGATTTTATATCTGTATTATTATTGTCTGTATTTGCATTAGGGTAAAGTAACTGCCTTTTGGTTCCAGAGGGTACAGCTACTATTGGTTCATTTAAGCTGCTGTATTTGGATCCTCTGTCTTATTGGTTTCCTCCAAAAGGCAGGACTGTGATTGCCTGATATTGTTCCCTCCAAAATGCATCCTTTCTAGCTAGTTCCCTGTCCCTATAAATGTAGCTCTCCCCTCCTCAGTTCTCAGTCTTGTTTGCTTTAATAAAGAAGTGTTACTACAGAACTGTCTCCAGCATATTATGTCAAGAGAGCTGAAATCACAAACCCCACGTCACAACAACTGGCGACGAAGGTGGGATCCGGAATGCTGAGGAGCGGTTAAACGCAGCCCTGCCTTAGAGTCCGGATTGTAGCTAAGAACAAGACTCACTGGCCAGCTGAGAAGACGACCCTGCCCACAGGACAATGGAGAGTCCAAGGGTATTGGAGCCCTTCCAGCCATCAGAGCCCCACACGTAGGAAGACTACGTCGAACGCTTCGAGTTCTTCGCAGTGGCTCAAGGGATCACCGATGCCAGCAAAAGAAGGGCCACATTCCTGAGCTACTGTGGGCCTGAGACCTTCAAGCTGGCCAAGGCATTGCTTGCTCCAGCGAAGCTAAGTGAGACACCTCTCAAAGATATTATTGCCTGCCTGACAAGCCATTTGGCGCCTACTGAGACCAAGATGGCCCGGCGGTTGGAGTTTCATAAGAGGCAGCAGCGTGCTGGGGAGTCTGTATCTGCATTCCTAGCTGAACTGCGGAAGCTCGCTCAGCACTGCGACTTCCAAGATCTGGAAGAGACTCTCCTGGATCGGTTTATCGGTGGTCTGAGCAGCAAGAAAGCCAGAAGACACATCGTGGCTAAAAAAGAGGTTACCCTTGCTTCAGCCTTGAAGGAGGCCACTGCCACGGAGAATTATGAAAGAGAGGAGCTTGATGCCAGTCGCAAGGCCCTTAAGCCACAGATAGAAGTTGCGCATGCCATGGACAAGCTAGAGGCTACTCCGAGCCAAAGCCCAGTCCGTGGGGTCGAGTCAGTGCGTCAGGCCTGCACAGTGCACAAAGATCACCGAGGCAGGTGCCCTGGTTGTGGCGGAAACCATGAGCGGAAGAGTTGTCGTTTCCGGGATGCTATGTGCCGGACGTGCGGGAAGACAGGTCACATCGCCAGGGTCTGTAGATCGGCGGCGTTGGGAGCGACAGGAGCACCTAGACTGGAGCATCGCAGACCGTCCACGGCAAACCATGTTCTAAAGGACTGCCACTACGTAACGGAGATCAACGGGAGGGTCGTGCAGTTTCCAGCGCAAGGCAAGGCACATGTCAAGGTGAAGATTGAGGGTCAGCTGTGCGACATGGAGGTGGACTCCGGATCTGGATTCACTATCGTGTCGGACCAGACCGCGAGGACATTCTTCCCCAGGGGTAAGTTGCCCCCTCTGGAGCCCTTCCCGACAACTTTGCAGTCATACTCAGCGGGCCGCATCCATGTCATGGGAATGTGTGCCGTGAGAGTACAATTCCGGGACAAACAGGCGGTACTCAAACTGGTGATTGCGAAGGGCAGTCGCCCCAGTCTCCTGGGCACTGACTGGTTCCCCGCCCTGGGACTGAGTATATCAGGGGTTAATTCAATCCAAACCTGCCCTGAGATGAGCGAGGCATTATGCAAAGAATTTGCTGGTCTCTTTAATGGAAAACTGGGTTGTTATAAAGGGCCCCCAGTTGACTTCGAATTGGACCCTGGGGTGGCCCCAATCCGACTCAAACCAAGGCGAGTGCCATTTGCACTGCAACCCAAGATTGAAGCAGAGCTGGATAAATTGGTCAAGCAGGGAGTTCTCTCACCCGTGGACTCTGCTAAGTGGGAGACTCCAATCGTCACGCCCCTTAAAGCAAATGGGGAAGTCAGGATCTGTGCAGATTACAAATGTACTATCAATAAGGCACTCAGGGGAAACTCATACCCCATTCCAGTCGTATCACATCTGTTGGCTAAACTGGCTGGGGGCAAGGTGTTCGCCAAAATTGACCTGGCACAAGCTTACCAACAGCTGCCAGTAACCCCACAATCAGCGGAAGCACAGACTATTGTCACACATAAAGGGGCGTTCAGAGTTAACAGATTACAATTTGGAGTTTGTGTGGCCCCAGGGATTTTTCAAGGGCTCATGGAACGCCTGTTAAAAGGTCTGCCGGGGGTCTTGCCATTTTTTGATGACGTTTTGATCGCTGGAAAAGACCCACAGGAACTGGTTGCGCGTGTCCGTGCAGTGTTGCTCAAGTTCAAGGAGGTGGGGTTGCAACTGAAAAAGGAAAAATGCAGTTTTGGGGTGACAACTGTGGATTTCTTGGGGTTTAAAATTGATGCATCAGGCATCCACCCCACAGATGCTAAGATTAAGGCCATCATCGAGGCACCACGACCACAGAACAAGACGGAGTTGCAGTCATTCCTGGGACTTACTAACTTTTATCATTCGTTCTTACTCCAGAAAGCTTCGGTAGCTGAACCATTACATCGACTGTTGCAGAAAAAGAATGTGTGGCGATGGGGGCAGGGGCAGCAGAAGGCTTTTGACTCCTTGCGAGGAATGCTGAGTAGCAGGAGCGTCCTTGCTCATTATGATGAGTCGAAGCCGCTGGTCCTGGCATGTGATGCCTCTCAATACGGCCTGGGGGCGGTGCTGAGTCATAGGGAACCGGATGGGTCGGAAAAGCCCATCTCTTTCTATTCCCGTACGTTGTCGCCCACGGAGCGCAACTATGCTCAAATTGACAAAGAGGCGCTTGCAATTGTGGCAGGAATCAAAAAGTTCCATGATTATGTGTATGGTCACCATTTCTCCATTGAAACGGACCACAAACCACTGTTAGGGTTGTTCAACCCGAACAAACAAACGCCACAAATTCTCTCCCCCAGAATGTTGCGTTGGTCTATATTCCTGAACGGGTTCCAGTACACCTTGACCCATGTGCCGGGGAAACGGTTGTGCCACGCTGATGCGCTGAGTCGATTGCCTCTTCCTGGCGGGAGCAATGTGGATCCTGCTCCAGCGGAGCACATAATGATGCTGGAAACACTTCCGGGGGCTCCTGTAACAGCTACTGATATAGCTGAGAAAACGAGGAAAGATGCTGTTCTCTCCCGTGTGCTCACTTGGGTGGGGAGGGGGTGGCCAGGTGGTCCGCATGAAGACAAATTCAGGCCTTATGCGACAAGGCAGTACGAGTTGTCCATGCATAAGGGTTGTCTCCTGTGGGGAGATAGGGTGATCATCCCAGCACCACTGAGAAACAGGGTTCTTGAGACGCTTCACATGGGACACCCGGGAATGGTCAGGATGAAGTCGCTAGCCCGATGTTATGTGTGGTGGCCTGGAATGGACCAGAACATAGAACAATGGGTACGAACATGCAAGGCATGCCAAGAGGTGCGGCCAGAAGTGGCCAGAGCACCAGTTCACTGGTGGGAGCAGTCCAGATCTCCCTGGAGCCGGCTGCACTTAGATTTTGCTGGGCCATTCCAGGGGAAGGTCTTTTTGGTTATCGTCGATGCATATTCCAAATGGTTAGAAGTGGCGATGGTCCCTAGCATGGCATCAGCTGCCGTAATCAAGGTGTTGAGGCAGCTGTTTGCAACCCACGGGTTACCTGAGACCATTGTATCAGATAATGGGGCAGCTTTTGTATCCCAAGAATTCAGGGCATTCTTGGCTGATAACTTCATAAGAGGGGTCACATCCGCGCCCTTTCACCCATCCTCCAATGGGCAGGCTGAGCGCATGGTAAGAACAGCCAAAGAATCCATTGCGCGCTTAATGGAGGGTAACTGGTCAGCTCGCATCGCACGAATGTTATTTTTGCAGCATGCGACGCCGTGTACTGCGACGGGCAAGTCGCCGGCTGAGCTGCTCTTGGGTAGAAGACTGGTAACGGTGCTGGATTATGTCCACCCCGATAAAATGCCAAACCGTAATTCAAGAGCAACCCCCCAGGCTGAGGCTGACACAACAAGGTATCTCGCCCCTGAAGATCTGGTCTGGGTGAGGAACTATTCATGAGGTTCGCGGTGGGTGGCTGGTGTGGTCACCCGGACTAGTGGACCTGTGTCCTATTATGTGACCTTGGAAAATGGGCAAGTTTGGAAGAGACATATAGATCAGCTGAGGCGCCGGGCGCTCAGCAGGGAGGGGTCAGATAATTCATCCCTGGCTAACGACGCAGAGCTGCAAGACCAGAGTGAAAATGGCCCAGAGGTGCAGTCACCAGGGGCTTCAGCAAATGAACCAGGGTCTGCTTGTGGCAGTCCAGCTGTTCCAAGTGGCGCAATTTAGCATAAAATAAAGACACAGAGAGCTAGCATATTTTCATGGACTGAGGGCAACTCATTCAGACATCTTCTCCTCTCCGGTCACTTTTTATTCTCCTTTGTTCTCTCCAGCCGCATGGCTGCATTCCAGTGTCTCATGTTACCTCATCCAGCCAAGGCTTAAACCCACCCACACCATATAGGGTCATCACTGCCCAGAGGAAACACAACTCCATTTAAGGTCAATACAATCCCAATACATGGTAAGGCACAGACATGCTGGTCACTGGGTCAGCAAGGCACCAGGTGGCACTACAAACCTTTGCCATGACTTCCTGGCTCCCACATGCCCTCTTTCTTTATATTTTAAGCATAAATGTCAGTCCCAATGGTTATGTCGAACGCGAGAAGCGACTCTTTTGAGACTGGAGAACCATACAGTACATACAGAAATTAAAGAAGGAATACATTGTATATAGCAACACAAAATAATGCAAATAACTACTATAATAATCACTATAATCAATAAATGTTGAAGCCAACTTCCATCCGGAAGCTAAGAATATAAGAATTCTGATTCCATGCTGCATGGTAGGCTTCCTTTCTAGTTTTTAGCCATGCACTGGTATCGCTTCTATAGCACTGAGATTGGTCACTGTATGTTCCTGTAAGAGAACAAGAGCTATTAAACATGAATTTCAATGTATATTGACAGTTTGGATATATGCCCCATGATTCTTTCCCCTCTTTAATTTGAAAACAAATGGGGGCAGGCATACATACCCAACATTTAGAAGCATGCAATAAACTAGTAAACTTAATCATAACTTGTACAAAAATATTATTCCTCCATATCTTATGATAATTTTCACCCTTAAAAGTCTTATTCAACAACACTGTCCTTCTAGTTCGAGAGTGGCTGAGCCGTGAATACTGCCAGCCAGAGTAGGATTCTGATGACAGCTGCTTGCCAGCCGATAAGGTGAAATATGGTGGTTTCAACTGGACTGTGTTGTCTGCTTCTCTTCCTTGTATAACGGTGCAGCAAAGGATGGCAAGGCAAATGGTTAGGAAGGCACTTCTGCAGTTGAAGGGACTTGCCATGGCTGCACGCATCGAGCTGAAACCCATAAAGGCTTGTCCTCGACGTCCACTGCCGCGTACCCTCGTCCCCACGTGATCAGCGGGACAGGTCTATGCCATGCGGGATCAGGCAAGCGTCTGTACACCACCAAGGGGTGGGGGAGTGCCTCCTCCTTCCTAAAATGCAATTCCGCGGGAGTATGGGTCCTAGTATTTGGATATAAAGAAGGTTAAGCACAAAAAGAACTTGGTGAACAGCTGAAGGGATAGCTGCTGTTGGTATGCTTCGGCCACCAAGCTGTTTTAGCAATAGTGTTTTGAACGTCAGGTGCGCCCTTTCCACTATCGCTTGCCCTATGGAGTTAAAGTGTATACCATGAGTTAATTTCACATTCCACAACATACAAAATTCCGAAAATGTTTTAGAAATATATGCTGGACCATTATCAGTTTTGATGCGCGCAGGTTTACCCATGACTTAGAAACAGCGGATAGTGTGCTGAATGACATGCCGAGCTGTTTCCCCCCTCATGGGCGTAGCCCGTATGAATCCAGAGTGGGTGTCCACCGTGAGGTGAACCTTGGAGAGTGGAGCCAACACAGGTGTGTGTGTGACATCCATCTGCCAACACGCCAATGCAGACGTGCCCCTAGGATTGACAGCATCAAAAGGAGTGGCCAGCTGAGATTTAGAACAGGAAGCACATTGGGAAACTATATCCCTAGCTTGGGCCAAAGGAATAGAAAACTGCTTAGCCAATACTTTCGCAGGGAGATGAAAGGTGTTATGACCTAGTATAGCATCAGAAAAGAGAGAAAAGGCAGAAATGTTCTTCAGAGCTGAATCTGCTCTTGAATTTTCCCTCTGCTAAATACCCTGGGTGTGATGTGTGGGAGCGAAGATGTGCAACATAATAAGGAAACTCTCTGTGCTGAAGCAAGGTCTGCAGGGCGAGAAACAAGGAAAACAAGTCAGAATCCAAGGAAGGAGTTATATAAGACATTGGTAAAATAGCAAAAAGGCGATATACATACTGAGTATCCACAATAAGATTGAAAGGTTGAGTAGGAAAGGATTGAAAGGCAAGAATCACAGCCGCTAGCTCTGCTCGCTGGGCAGAAGACTGTGGAGGGGTAAATAAACTTTTCCATTTTCCTCCCTCTTCCCATGTCACCACCCCCCTGTTTTTCGTTCCATCCGTGAAGAGGGTTAGTGCAGAGGGGAGAGGTGTGAGAGACAAGGGGTTAGTCAAAACATAGGTGACCTGTGTCAGAAATTGTCAAACGGTCATCCTTTGGAGGATTAAAAATGATGACCTATAAAATCAGCCAAAACAATTTGCACGGCAGCATTTGTGATCAATGAATGCTGCTGTTCAGTCTGTGAAAAAGGCATATAAATTGATGCAACATCAAAACTGCTCAAAGTTATAGCACGTGAACGTCCTTTGATAACAATTGTCTGATGTGGATTCATTTGCGGAATAAATGTTCTTTGAAGGGGTATGAGGTAAATGTAACCATTCTATAATGCAGATAGTCTTCTTCTTCCTGGGTAAGGTGATTGAGAGAGCGGTTGCTGAACAGCTTGGTAGGTTTCTGGATGAAACATCGGCTCTCGATCCATTCCAGTCCGGCTTCCGCGCTGGTCATGGGACCGAGACGGCTCTGGTCGCCCTAACAGATGATCTCCGCAGGCAGCTGGATCGAGGCGGGTCAGGGCTGCTGATTCTTTTAGACCTGTCAGCAGCCTTCGACATGGTCGATTACGAACTCCTAGACCACCGCCTTGCCGACGTGGGGATCCAGGGCACAGTCCTCCAATGGCTGCGCTCGTTTCTCTCTGGTCGGGGACAGAGGGTGGCGCTTGGGGGGGAATTGTCATCGCGCCACTCCTTGGTGTGTGGAGTGCCTCAGGGTGCGATTCTCTCCCCGATGCTTTTTAACATCTTTATGCGCCCCCTCGCCCAGCTTGTCCGGAGTTTTGGGCTGGGTTGCCATCAGTATGCCGATGACACCCAACTCTATCTGTTGATGGATGGCCATCCTGACTCGGCCCCAGACACACTGACCAGATGCCTGGAGGCTGTGGCTGGATGGTTACGTGGGAGCCGGTTGAAGTTAAATCCTTCGAAGACAGAGGTCCTCTGGCTGGGACGGGACGATATGGGATTGAGGGGGCAACTCCCATCTCTTGCGGGGGTGCAGTTAGTGCCAGCACCGTCCGTTAAGAGTTTGGGTGTAATCTTCGATACCTCCCTCTCTATGGAGGCGCAGATTACAGCTATAACAAAGGCGGCATTTTTTCATCTCCGCCAAGCTAAGCAGTTGGCCCCTTATCTCTCTCGCCCTGACCTAGCCACTGTGATCCATGCGACGGTCACCTCCAGACTGGATTATTGTAACTCGCTCTACGTGGGGCTGCCCTTGAGACTGACCCAGAAACTCCAGCGGGTGCAGAATGCCGCGGCGAGACTCCTTATGGGGTCTTCGCTGCGAGACCACATTCATCCGTTGCTGTATCAGCTGCACTGGCTCCCGGTGGAGTACAGGATCAGGTTTAAGGTGCTGGTTTTAACCTTTAAAGCCCTATACGGCCTAGGACCCTCGTACCTACGGGACCGCCTCTCCTGGTATGCCCCACAAAGAAACCTACGGTCTGCAAATAAAAACATCCTGAAGGTCCCAGGCCTCAGAGAGGTTAGGCTGGCCTCAACTAGAGCCAGGGCCTTCTCGGCTGCGGCTCCAATCTGGTGGAACGCTCTGTCAGAAGAGACTAGGGCCCTGCGGGACTTGACATCTTTCCGCAGGGCCTGCAAGACAGAGTTGTTCCACCAGGCCTTTGGTCAGGGCGCAGCCTGACTCCCTCCTCTGGCAACCTGCACAGAGCTTTGTTTAATGGTTGCCATTAACTTGATTTTTATTAATTTTTATAATGAAATATTTTTAGAATGTTGGTTTATTTGATTGTTTGATTATTTGATTGTTGTTAGCCGCCCTGAGCCCGGCTTCGGCTGGGGAGGGCGGGATATAAATAAAATTTATTATTATTATTATTATTATTATTATTGTCCGTCTGAGCATATAAATTTCCTGTTGGCAACAATGGTGTAGCAAATACTGCCAGATGCAGCTTGTGTTCAGCACCTCTAGGTGGCGCATGCGGAAAGGTTTCAATGCTTCATCCACAAAATGTTGACAAAGTGTAGGGGAGTTCCGCATGCCTTGTGGCAGAACAACCCACTGATATCGCTGGGTGGATTGCAAATTGTTACCATAACCATTTCATTTATTACGGCCATAGGCCCAAACAGGTAAAAAACAACAGCTTATGCCGTAGGGAAAACAAAAACAAAAACAAAAAACAGTCGCTAAAACACCACTATAACAATAAAATACTATAAGATGGAAAGGCATACTACGCCTTAATTAGCTTGTAGTGCTCCTTGTCGTCGCTTTTGGGAAAGGACAGCGACCAGGAATCTAGCCACCTTCAGGGTCGTGTGGGTATCCTTGTCCTGCAAGATTTGGGCAAGGTGGAATTTTGGTGGGGTACCCTCTAGTTTCTGAATGATTGGTCCCAGCAAATTTGCCCGTGGCACATTGAACAAGGGGCAAAAGAACATAATGTGCTGGAGCGACTCCGGCGTCACCTTATCACATTCGCACACGGCGGGGGCTTGGCCCTTTGAGAATCTATGTCTCAGGACATTGGAGGGGAAAACGTTAAACCTCGCTTTGGTGAAGGCCAGTCTATGGGCAACAGTCGAAAGGGAGGAGAGGTATGATGGGACGCAGTAAGTTAAAGTGATACCAATGTTCTGGGGCGAGCAAACACCTCCCCCCAGCATATAATTTCGCTGTAAGTCGATGTCATCCAGTCTTTGGCGGATCAATCTTTGAGCAGTGATTTGGTCTAGTTTTAGGGAATCTGAGGGAGAGATTCCATAACTCAGGAGTTTGGCATGAATTCTACTAGTCCAAAGGCTAGAGAATTCATCTCGCCATAAGCATTGGACAAGGTAATGGTTTGGTAATCTATGCCACAGTGATAACCAGTAATTGAAGACTTGCTTCCACAGACAAGTTTCTAAGGATGCGATCTTCAATTCTAGTCGCATGGCTGCGTTGCTTACGCACAGGGGGAGCATTAGGAGCCGACGTAGGAATTGGCTTTGCAGAGTCTCGAGGGGAGCAAGATCTGTCATCACGGCCCAGAGCGGGGCAGCATAAGCAAGCACGGCAACCACTTTTGCCTTGAACACCTTTAGGGCCGAGGGAACATGTAAAGCTCCATCTGAAAAGAAGAATCGGAGGAGCGCATATGACAAGGTTTTGGCCTTGTTAAGTAGGTGTTGAATTTGAGCTTTCCACCCCAAATTGTATTGAAAAATAACTCCTAGGTATTGAAATTTTAGGACTTGCTCTATTTTTGCTCCACCAAGCTTCCATTTGTATAATCTCCGGCTTCTGGAGAAAATCAGAATCTTGGACTTAGCATGGTTGATGGTTAATTGATTGAATTGACAATACGTGGCAAAGATCTTCAGAGCTCTGGTTAGTCCAACACGTGTATAAGATAGAATTACCGCGTCGTCCGCATATAAGAGGAGTGGACAGCGGGAATCCGCTAGTCTAGGCGCGTGTATACTTGGAGATGAGTTAACTAGGGGTGCTCGCATGTCACTGATGAATAGGTTGAATAGGCAGGGAGCCAATATGCATCCTTGGCGCACTCCCTTGTTTATTGGTATCGAATTTGTGAGGTCGCCCGCAGGAGTGAGTCTCACTCTGGCAAGGGTACCTTCGTGGAGCTGGCTTATGAGCCATAAGAGTCTTCTATCAATGCCCTGTTTCACAAGTTTCTCCCAAAGAATATTTCTAGGAACGCTATCAAAGGCTGCCTTTAGATCTAAGAAGGCGGCACAGAGGTAGCCCCGGGGAGGGGAGGAGTACTTCCGTGCCAGGTGATAAAGAACTATCGCATGATCGATTGTAGAGCGTTTAGTTCTGAACCCTGCTTGTTCGTGACCAAGATTGCAAATTGTTATATACTGGCAATGTAAAAGCAAACTGTTCCTGTCTGCTGGATCCAGTGGGATGAAAATGATTCAATGTGGCCAAAAGTTAATTGTTCAGAAATAAGCTGTTCAGAAACGAGATGGTGCCATTGCTGCGGATTTTTCTTTTGGTGGAGGCCACTGTTCTACCCACACTGAGGTATCAGTGATCTTGGTTTGCCACGCTGGAAACGTTGTATCGATGGCTACAGGCTGGTTTTTATTTTGTGCTGCTGCCAGCAATTGAGCCTTGTGGGTGGCTGTACCTACAGACTGGCAAATGCGTAGCATCGTAGCTGTATCAGTGGCAGGAAGGTGTATAATCAGTTGTAATGCAGCTTTACAATCCTCATTGGCATTTTCAAAGGCCAATTGTTTGATAATTATTTGTTTGGCTTCAGGATTTTCAATTTGGCTACTCACTGCTGTAATCAGCCTGTCCATAAAGGAAGAATATGATTCTCTAGGTTCTTGTCTGATTAAAACCCATGTAGACTGAATACTGGTGGGTTCTGGGATTTTTCTCATTGCTTGTTTAGCAGCAAGAGCAGTATCCCTCAATAAGATCTGCAGCAGTGTGGCTTGTACTGAAGCCTGAGCATAGGGGCCATGCCCCATCATAGCATCTATGACATCTGCGAGGGTAAGGTTAGGATTATTCCCTCTTGCTTGTTGCAGTAAAGCAGGAGCATAAGCACCACAGGCAATTTCCCATTTGTGAGCTGATGGGGGTAAAACTGTACGTGCCAAAGGCTTGATGTCATCTGGCACCAAAAGCTGGGCTTGAGTTCCTGCTGGAGCACCAGCAGTGGGCACAATAACAGGGAATGCCATAGTATCCTGAGTTAAGTTACAGGCAAGTACTGCACGTTGCAAAGGGGTAGCTGTTTCTGCTGCTGGAAGAGCAGGGTCATTTCCGGCCAGACCACAGTATTTTTGCAGGATTGGGTCCTCTGGTGAGGAACTGCAGTCTGGAGGTTTGGGATCTGGGGCTGCAGGCAAAGTGAGGGCTGGAACACATGGCAGGACAGCAGGCTGAATTAAAGGAGCTGAAGCTTGTGTTGGCAATGCAGCCATGGAGATATTTTTTGGTGATAAAGAACCCATAGCATATCGAACCTTGCACCATGCATTTAAATTCCGAACACCAATGCTGGGATGCCCATGAAAATGTGTTCCAATCTTATCCCATTGTTTTAATTCCCAAGTCCCATCCAAAGGAAACCAGGGGCAATGTTCATCAATTGCCAGAATGAGCTGTATCAAATCTCCCTCAGGAACTTCCAATTTGTTGCAGGAGAGGAGAAATTTTAAGTCTTTTAAAAATTTCTGTTGGGGAGTAGTCAAAGAGCTGCCCATTTTTCTAAAATCAATATTTAAGGGATGGACTCACCTTGGATCCGAAGATGAATAGCGCTTGAAACCCTTGCCGGACGAGATAAGTCGATGATATCCACTGCTTGGATCAAAAATCTAGTCTGGCCTCAGACTGTTTGCTTTAATCTTGCTTCTTAGCTCTCTTTTAAAAACCTCAGTCGTATCTTTTATTCAGCCTCACACGGGGCACCACTTGTGGCAGTCCAGCTGTTCCAAGTGGCGCAATTTAGCATAAAATAAAGACGCAGAGAGCTAGCATATTTTCATGGACTGAGGGCAACTCATTCAGACATCTTCTCCTCTCCGGTCACTTTTTATTCTCCTTTGTTCTCTCCAGCCGCATGGCTGCATTCCAGTGTCTCATGTTACCTCATCCGGCCAAGGCTTAAACCCACCCACACCATATAGGGTCATCACTGCCCAGAGGAAACACAACTCCATTTAAGGTCAATACAATCCCAATACATGGTAAGGCACAGACATGCTGGTCACTGGGTCAGCAAGGCACCAGGTGGCACTACAAACCTTTGCCATGACTTCCTGGCTCCCACATCTGCTAGTCCTCAGGATGACGAGGTACAGGTAGGGGACCCTGCGATGTCTGGGACTCCATCTGTTCCTGACGAAACCCCTATAGCACCCCCCCTACCACAGGTAACATCCAATCCAGAACCGGCAACACCTGTTGTCAGGAGATCAAGTAGAAGTTGTAGGACCCCACAGTACCTGAGAGATTACGTCTGCGGTGCTCACTAGGGGGGGAGGGGTGTTATGTATTGAGTCAAAGGATTTTATATCTGTATTATTATTGTCTGTATTTGCATTAGGGTAAAGTAACTGCCTTTTGGTTCCAGAGGGTACAGCTACTATTGGTTCATTTAAGCTGCTGTATTTGGATCCTCTGTCTTATTGGTTTCCTCCAAAAGGCAGGACTGTGATTGCCTGATATTGTTCCCTCCAAAATGCATCCTTTCTAGCTAGTTCCCTGTCCCTATAAATGTAGCTCTCCCCTCCTCAGTTCTCAGTCTTGTTTGCTTTAATAAAGAAGTGTTACTACAGAACTGTCTCCAGCATATTATGTCAAGAGAGCTGAAATCACAAACCCCACGTCACAACAATATATTCCCTCCCCTTTCTCCTCCCTCAGGAGTCCTGCCGCATGAGTTTCTCTGAGCATGAACAGAAAGCTTCTGTCTTGGGACTCTTCCCAGGAAAGGGGGTAGAGAAGCCTTGCGTTCCAAGATTTGTTCAAGATGTGTTACAACCAAATGAGATAAAAGTCAGTTCTCAGGCTTGCTTTGAACAGAGTCTACTCATTAGTCTTTTGAAGCTTTCTCGTACTGATAAAAGAATAACATTTTGCCTATGTACCAGCATCTTGTGAGAATCCACAGAAAAGCTGTAGCTGTAGATTTTTAGAAGACAGAAAAGGAATTTTGGACAGTTTTGAGGCCTGGTGTGATTATTGAGTGGGGGGGTGACTTCGGGCCTAGGTGGGGTCACCTGTCCTCACCTCCTTCAATACCTTGGGTTACAGCCGCTTCAGGTTGCGTTTTTTTGGGTTGTGGACCGCCAAAACCCGGAAGTACCGGAACAGGTTACTTCCGGGTTTCGGTGGTTGCACATGCGCAGAAGCGCTAAATCACGCTTTGCGCATGCACAGGAGCGCCGAATTGCAACCCACGCATGCGCAGGTGTGCTGCTGTGCCTTGCGGACACTGCGGGTTGTGAATTTGCATCCCACACGTATCACGTTCGCAACCTGAGCATCCACTGTATTGGAGCATTGTACTGCATGACCCATGGGGTTCCCTCCTGGCCTGCAGTTCTGTGATTTTAAAATATTTATATTCCAGGCAAAGCCTGTCCTCTAAACATCTTTCAGAGCATGAGGAAGACCCCGGAGAGAGGCTTCCTGGTCTTTGTTTTTGAGGTTATTAATTTTACACAGGTGCAACTCACTAGATGAACAAAACTCTTGAAATAAAAATTCTCCAGTTCAAAAATATGGCCCAAAAGCTTTACTTGCAGCACTTAACTTCAAACAACTTTAAAAAAGCAAAGTTGCATTCATTTAGTTGCATATTTCTTACACGGGTCCCAACAAAAACAAGAAATAACTAGCATTTTTAGTGAAAAGCAGAGCTCCATCTCTTTCCCTTTGCAACTTCTTTAGCCTCAGGCCATGTAGCTGGAGATAAACACATCCATTCTCTTCAGTAGTATAGAACAAAAAGAGCACTGCACCAAACATAGATGCCTGCAAATTGACATATTCATACACCTGAAATATAATTCCTTTCATGTGACCAAGGAGCTGATTATCTTGTGACTAAGCCTACAGAGGTATAGCCCCAGCTCAGTTCCATTAATGATTAACCAAGTAGGCTTTATTCCAACTCCATGGAAATTTCCAACCATGATTTACAGTATACAGTACAGACATATCTCCCATTTCAATGTACAGTAAACATTATTAAAATTTCTTGCATAGTGCACTAACACAAAATTATAACTGGCTGTGAATTAGGAAACTTCAAGTTGCTGGAGCTGGTGTGCACAGCCCTGTGCAGTTTGGGACCAGGATATATATATATCTATAGTTTATTATATTTTTATACTGCCCAAAGTTCTCAGGGTGGTTCACAGCATAAAAATGCAAGATAAAAACACAAAAATACAAACAAAAACAGAACAGAACAATAACCCTACCCCACCCCGCCTCCTCCCACAAACATGTTTAAAAGGATATATGATGTCAATCGGCCAAAGGCCTGGTTGAAGAGGAACGTTTTTGCCTGATGCCTAAAATAATAAAAATATTGTCTCATGATATGTTCAACTCATACAACTGGGCCTTTAGTGCAGTGGGAACTACGGTACCCTTGGGAACTCTCTTCCATTCTGTTATGAGAATCAATTCAAGCAGTTCTTTCCCAGGTAGGGATACTGAATAAAAGACAAGACCAAGAAATATAAAGCGCCCAGTAGGCACCCAAGTTGATCTACTACTGCATAGTAGGACAGCACCCACAGAACAAGCAGGGAGGGCACTGCCCCGAGCAAAGGTCCCTACAGCTTTTCTACATCTCTATAGCTAAGTAACAAATCAAAATAAGGCACATGTGCACATCAGTTCTCTTTGTGTGACCTGGACCTAGTCCACAGACCCACTTGAGTTCAGCCATGATGACTTGGCTTCTGCTTATTTACGGTAGTTCTTAGTAGCAAATAACATCACCCAGTTAGCTACCTGACTTACTTAGCTAGAAGCTGTTGATTCTTAGAAAAAAGCTGGTTCTGTATCCTGTAGCAGGCTTTGTGGTTGGGATTTTCCTGTTAACGTCAAAAGTACAAAGTATGTATATGCAACACTCTTGCTTTACGAAGGCACAAACCCTACCCTGAGCGGCATTGAACATATCCAAGCCTCTACCAGTTGCATTCAATGCCTCTTGCATTACTTCAGCAAATTTATTGACTTTTGCCATTGTGGCTACTATGCCAACCAGCAGGGTTATGTGCAAGCAATAATCCCTGCAGCTGTGAGCATGCCACCTCTCCTTCCAGGTCCGCCATTTTCTATATGCTACCCAAGGGAATCCCATGTAGAAGCAACTCCACAACCCCAGGGGCAACCTAGGACCATGAATAAGTACCACATTCCCTGTCAGTGTTTGAAAAGGAAAAAGGTTCTGACCTCCTTTGCCTGGTCTCCAGACCCTAGTCGGCACAAAGAGTCCTTGAGGAAGAGTACTTTGCCGAATGCTGCTTTTATTCGTAAAAAAAGTCTTCTCCAACCACGACCGACAGCTTTATACATATCAAACACAACCAGCTTTCTACCATCTGACCAACCCACACCACACACAATTAATGACCACTCTATATATACAGGCATATGTAGGTGAAAGATTGCATGAGTTATGCAGGCTTTGCCGATTCATTGTAGGCCGCTGACTCAGTTCCTTTTGTATTAAAGAAACAGCGGCTAATTTTAAGACATGACATTCCCAGTATGTTCCATTAGGAGCAACCTAGTAAATATCAGGCACCCAGTTAGTGCCTGGCTAAACTATAGCAGAGGTTGCTCTACGGTTGGTGCAAAGCTCAACTGAAGTTCACCAGGTTGTCTGCAAATGCTTTTAATTTATATTGTCTCTGTTCCACTCTTATACCCTTAATTTCTTGGTTACATCTTATTCTTTGCGCCAATATTTCTAAAACTAATATAAACAACAGGGGTGACAACGGGCAGCCTTGTCTCATTCCTTTAGTTATTTTGTAATTCTCAGTCAGGACATAGTATATATTGATTTACAAATTGATAGTAAATAATCAGTATATATTGCCCTGACTCCTTTTATAAAAGTGTCTCCACAACTCATATATTCTAAAACGTTAAACATATAATCCCAGGAGACGTTATCAAATGCTTTCTCTGCATCTGAAATCATTAAAGCTGCTTGTTTTTCGTTACTCACTTGTAAAAATTCTAATATATCAATTATATTTCTAATATTGTCCTTAATTTGTCTTCTTGGCAAAAATCCGGCCATAATGGATGACTTTTAATACCATTTTCAGCCTATTTGCTAATATATCTGCAAAAAGCTTATAATTATTATTCAACAGATAGAGAGTGATAATTTTTTAGCAGCTCAGGATCTCTATCTTGTTTAGGAATCAAAGTTATATAAGCATTCTTCCAAGATTCTGGCAGCTTGCCTGTGCTTAAAGTCATATTCATAATGACCTTTAATGGTGGTATTTAGTAATCTTGCATCTTATTATAATATATCGCTGAGAGTCCGTCAGGTTCAGGAGCCTTCGCAAGTTTTGCCTGTGAGATTGCTTGCTGTAATTCAATCATTGTCACTGGTCCAGTCAGGGTTAACATTTTATCTTTTGGTATTTTAGATAATCCACTATCCTCTAGATATTTTTGCATTTCATCTATATTTTTCCATTTAGCTTGATATAATTCTGTATAGCAGGAATGTCCAACAGGTCGATCACGATCTACCAGTTGATCACGGGGTGCCACTGGTCGATCACGGGTCGATCCCTCCCCCCCAAAATGGGTAGATCACTGCCTGTTTTTTTTATACTGGGAGTAGATCGCAGTCGCTTGGAAGTTGGATGTGCCTGCTGTATAGAAACTCACAAATTGACCTCTTACTTCTTTAGGATTTTCCACAACTCTACTTCCTTTATTAATTTCATTTATACAGGGTTTTACTTGTCTTGTCTTGTCTTTATATGTCATCTTAATAATTTCCCTGGTTTGTTAGCCTGTTTGAATTGTTTCTGTTTTAAATATTTAATTTTCCACTCTATTTCTTGATTTATTATAATTGAAAACTGTGTTTGCAATATTTTAATATCCTGTTTCGCTATCTCTTTTCAAGGGGAATTTATTGATTCTTTTTCTTTTCTTTCTTTCAAAATTTCTTGCCCTTTCAACTCTTTTTTTTATGCGCTTTGCTGAATACCGCCCTCCCCCCAGCATAGCTGCCTTCCTCGCATCCCATACTACCTTTAAATTTGTCTCCGGATTTAAATTAATTTGAAAACAATTCTTTAATATCCCCCTCCTTTTCTAATATTTCTTGATCATTTAATAAATTCTCATTTAATCTCCATCTCGTTGGGAAATTTTGCCCTGTTCTTACATCCACAATGATAGAGTTGTGATCTGATAATGTCTGGGGTAGAATTTCTATCTTCTTTACCTTAATATATAAATCTCTAGAAAGCTATACAGAGTCAGTTTTGCTTGCAGAGTTATTCACATTCGAATAAAATGTGAATTGTCTGACCAGTGGGTGTTTTACTCTCCTGTTATCAATTAGACTTAAATTGTCTGTCATCTGAAAAAAGGCCTTGGGTAGCTTCCCCACTTTTGTATCACTTTTTCTTATAGTCCTATCCCATTCCAGGGAAGCTACACCATTCACATCTCCCATCAAGATTACCTTTTCATTCATAAATTCAAATATAATTTCTTCAAGTCTCTTATAAAAGTCAGTCCCCCCCCCTCAATTGGTGCGTATACACCTATTAGCAATCTTTTTTCTCCTTATGTTATTATCTGAATTATCAATATTGTTCCTTGCTCCTCTTTAAATAACTGCTTTGGATCCAGTTCAGGTTTTATATACCGTATTTTTCGCCCTATAGGACGCACCTAGATTTTTTGGGGGGGGATAAAGGAAAAAAATTTATTCCCCCAACCCCAGCCCCCAGAACAGGCTGCCGCCCACAAGCCTTGCTCCGCAGCGCGCCCCGTGCTTCGGGCTGCAGGCTGCACTCCCGCCGGGCTCCCAAGGCTTGCGGATAGCTTCCTGAAGCCTGGAGAGTGAGAGGGGTCAGTGCACACCGACGCCTCTCGCTCTCCAGGCTTCAGTGAAAGCCTGCATTCGCCCCATAGGACGCACACACATTTCCCCTTCATTTTTGGAGGGGAAAAAGTGCGTCCTATAGGGCGAAAAATACGCTACATTACCATGTCTCTTCTTTGTTTCATCAAAGGCTACAAAGTCCTTTCTCAATCTAACACTGTACATCCTTCAGGTCCTTATGCAAGACTGAAGCAAATATTGCAGGGGACTCTACATATCGTTGGGGAAAATTTTGTCCATGTTAATTGTCCTGGACCCCAGGTAAAGGTAATCAGATACTGACTATCTGGATTAACAGAATTGAGAAATATAAATCAATTACCATGAAAACTTTTGTATTGGGTGGAATAGTGCACAATGTTGTATGCAGATTTGGGTGGCAGGGTATTACAAATTGATTAATGGCTCCTAAATCCTGTACAATATACTATTGGGGTGGGGTTATCTCTTTATGGGGCTGCTTCATTGGTAACACTGGGGTAATACAGGGGGCTGCACAGGGACCAAAAGTCCTTGCTTATTGAATTCCACTATGGGGCTTAGGTCCTCATTTTCTGCCATGGGAGAGGATATTGTTTAACCCAGGGGTAAAGGCTCTGGTGTCCTGGCTCGGCTGATTTTAGCAATCCTACACTTGTAGATTCCTTCCTGCCACCGCCCCATGTCCTTTCCTCCTATCCTCAACAATGCTCCTTGGAAAGGTATACAGTCATACCTTGGTTGTCAAACAGAATCCATTCCAGAAGACCGTTTGACTTCCGAAAATGTTTGACAACCAAGGCGCGCCTTCCAATTGGCTGCAGGAACTTCCTGCACCCAATAGGAAGCTGGGGAAACCACGTTGGACGTTTGGCTTCCAAAGAACGTTCACAAACCGGAACACTCACTTCCAGGTTTGCAGCGTTTGGGAGCCAAAACGTTTGAGATGCAAGGCGTTTGGGATCCAAGGTACAACTGTAATTGAATTCCAAGGCTTTTGCAAAAATAAAGGCAACTTTTCAAGGAGCATTTGGGTTGTTATGATGCTGAGGGTAAGGACCATAGGTCAGGGGGGTTGGTGTAATTTGGGAATATAGGCAAAATTGCTTGATCTGTGTCTTGAGTTGCCCATCCCCCACATCTGGATTCTGTTAAGGCTAGGACACCAGCTGCAGTAGGTTGTTAGCTCTGGTATTGCTCACCCACCCTACCTTTCTCCAAGCAATGTGTGTGTGAGGAGAACCTGAGCTTACAGGGTTAAACAGCTCAGAGTGTGCGTTCTGCCTACTGTGGGGCGGAGAGACTGTGCGTCACTTCCGAGAGTCTCAGTTCTTTGTCTGGTCTGTCAAACCATCCTCTGCTATCACTGAATTAAACGACCTGTTCAAGGTGAAGTTGGCCGTCCACCAAGAGTGTGTACATGTATTGGTGGATATAAAACCAAGCCTGCATTCATCAGCGTCTAGCCAGCTTACTTATTGCTGCATAGCTTGCATTACTTGTAACTTGCAGATATTGTGTATAGTATTGAGTTGGATTAATCTCTCTGTATATTTGGATCTCTACAGTTTAACCTCTAAGACTAGGGAACTGTACTTAGTAGAATAGTTTGGATACACCACATCTCTTAAGTTTATGTCTATAGTGTGTTTAACTTGTCTGGTGTCTTGAGACATTAAACACTTTACATTGAACTATGTGGGCAAAGAGTTTTCATAACCATCAACTGGTAAGCAAGAAGACTCTGATGCTCTGCTGTGCCTACTTTGATGATCACACTGGCCCATGTGTGATATTGTAACACTGTCGAGGTGCACAGCACATTTTTTGTATGCCGAGGGTCACAACTAAAATCCCAGGTAGGGCTAGGAAATACCCCTGCCTTAAACCCCAGAGGGCTGCTTCCAGTCAGTGTAGACAAGCATTATCTTGATGGCACATTATGGTGAAGGGCAATCAATCAATCATGATGTAGAATCATAGAATCATAGAATCATAGAGTTGGAATAGACCACAAGGGCCATCGAGTCCAAACCCCTGCCAAGCAGGAAACACCATCAGAGCACTCCTGACATATGGTTGTCAAGCCTCTGCTTAAAGACCTCCAAAGAAGGAGACTCCACCATACTCCTTGGCAGCAAATTCCACTGTCAAACAGCTCTTACTGTCAGGAAGTTCTTCCTAATGTTTAGTTGGAATCTTCTTTCTTGTAGTTTGGATCCATTGCTCCGTGTCCGCTTCTCTGGAGCAGCAGAAAACAACCTTTCTCCCTCCTCTATATGACATGCTTTTATATATTTGAAAATGGCTATCATATCACCCCTTAACCTCCTCTTCTCCAGGCTAAACATGCCCAGCTCCCTTAGCCGTTCCTCATAAGGCATCGTTTCCAGGCCTTTGACCATTTTGGTTGCCCTCCTCTGGACACGTTCCAGTTTGTCAGTGTCCTTCTTGAACTGTGGTGCCCAGAACTGGACACAGTACTCCAGGTGAGGTCTGACCAGAGCAGAATACAGTGGCACTATTACTTCCCTTGATCTACATGCTATACTCCTATTGATGCAGCCCAGAATTGCATTGGCTTTTTTAGCTGCCGCGTCACACTGTTGGCTCATGTCAACTTCCTATCTGAACATAGGAAGCCCATTTATCATAATTATAGCACCCCATGTTTCGGGCAATGATTTGAAGAGGGGCTGTAGCTCAGTGCTAGAGCAACTTGGGCCAATTCACACCATAGCTAAACTGTGAATATCAGCCAAGTTTGAATATCTGCAATAGGAGAGTGCTCATCTCAAAGTGCCAGTTAAGAAGGTCTGCCCAAAGGCACTTCAGAACAAAAGCTTATATGGTAGTTGAAACACAGCAAACAAAGGGTCATAAAACATCTAAACATTCTTAAACATATGTCAGGAAAGGTTACAAGTCATGAGAAGTAAAACACGCATGGGTCCATATCACTATCTTCACCTCTGCAATCACCCTGTGGTGACCAGAAGTCATTTGGCCATTTTAGGTTTCGCATGTCACACGTTGCCCTGGTAACCAAGGCTTCAGTGGAGAAGGGAGAGCACCATAAATTCCTCTCCCATCTCCTCTTCCTGGGCCTCAGATAGCTTCAAGGATTTCTCATTAACACCCCGGAGCTAATTCATGATAGACTTAGAATAACATCCTGGAGGGCCATTTGTCTGTGCTGTTCTCAGGGCTAGATCAGATTTCTTATTTATGGCCTAAAGAGCATAGGGTTGTAAAATGCAGACTCACGTGATCCTTGCACAGAAAGCAAACTTTTCCCTCCATCTATTCTATCTAAGTGGTTAAATGCAATTAAAAGCAAACATTAAAACATTACAAAAAATTTTTTTCCTTCCAGTAGCACCTTAAAGACCAACTAAGTTAGTTCTTGGTATGAGCTTTCGTGTGCATGCACACTTCTTCAGATACACTGAAGAATGGCAGACCAACACGGCTACCTATCTGTAATTAAAACATTATTATAATAAAAAATATACACCTTGGGTCACTAATTCTTCTTTCAATAGGATGCTTTAAAGGAATTCAATAATAATAATAATAATAATAATAATAATAATAATAATAATAATACATTCCTTATCATGAACCCAGCCTATCTGACTGGGTTTCTCTAGCCACTCTGGGTGACTTTCAGCATAACAAAAACACAACAAAACATCAAACATTAAAAACTTCTCAATACAGGGCTACCTTCAGATGTCTTTGGAAAGTTGTATAGTTATTTATCTCCTTAACATCTGATGGGAAAACATTCCTCAGGTTGAGTGCCAGCATTGAGAAGGCCCTCTGCCTGGTTCCCTGTAACCTTACTTCTCACAGTGAGGGAACTGCCAGAAGGCCTTTGGAGCTGCATCTCAGTGTCCGGGCTGGACGATCTGGGTGAAGAAGCTCCGTCAGGTATACAGAGTTGAGGCCATTTCGAGCTTTAAATGTCAGCACCAACACTTTAACTTGTGCTTGGAAATGTACTGGGAACCAATGCTGATCTTTTAAGACTGGTACTGTAATGTGTTTACACAAACACACCCCTAAATCATAGCTGTCAACTTTCAGATTTGAAAATAAGGGACCAGCAGCCTCAAAAATAAGAGATCAGCAGCCTCACCTGTCCCAGGGACAGTCTATGGGATATCTAACAATCTGGGATAGCAGCGGTAAACGGCGCTGGAATAAGGGAATTTCCTGCAAAAAAGGGAAGGTTGACAGCTATGTCCTAAATACAAGCAGTGGCTGCTATGTTCAGCTCTAAAACCTGTGGTCCCATCACTATATGGCTTTTCCCAAAGAATCATGGGAATTGCAGTTTGTTCCAGTTTAAGAGTGCTAATAATTGTTAGGAGACCCCTATTCAGCAGATATACAGTTCCCAGTGTGGTTTAACAAGCAGTCCCTCTTCCCTAAGCTATGACTCAGGCATAGGCTAACTTGGCCCTCCAGATGTTTTAAGATTACAATTTCCATTATCCCTGACCACTGGTCCTGTTAGCTAGGGATGATGGGAGTTGTATTCCCAAAACATCTGGAGGGCCGAGTTTGCCTATGCCTGCTATGACTCTTTAAAGTGGTATGATACAGCTTTAAATGTAAGTGCAGACGGGGCTCAAATTTGGAACAGATTGTGAGCTGGATGCGATTTGACTCTCATCCAGCAGAGGGAGATAAATGACTTTGAGTTGAAAGCATTTCCAACAACTGTAAATACTTCCAACCAAAAAGCTTTCCTTCCAAACTGGATATTTAAACTAAGGGTGCAACTCCATGCATACTTTCCTGGAAGTAAGTGCCGCTGAATTTAGTAGGCCATATTTCTGCGTAAACATGCGCACAATGGATCTGTAGATCTCCTCATTTACTCCATTTTAAAATTGTTACATATACGGTGCTTCAAGACAACCTGTTTATTGAGCTTATTTGTCTGCAGGGAGATTAGATAAGGTTGGCTATTTAATTAGCATTCATTCTAATTTTCTTTCCGAGGAGGTTAGATGAGGTTAGCTATTTAATGAGCAGTTGTGCTGATTGGTTTGTGCAGAGGTTCCATGTGTCAAAGCAAGTTTTATCCTACACTATCCAGTTCATCTTCCTCTCACTTTTAACTCTGCTGATTTTTAAAAATCAATTTCCTGGTTCATTTTATTAATTTAGTTGTGTGTATGTAGGGGGGGAGGGACGCGGGTGGCGCTGTGGTCTAAACCACTGAGCCTCTTGGATTTGCCGATCAGAAGGTTGGCAGTTTGAATCCCCGCAACAGGGTGAGGTGAACTCCCGTTGCTCTGTCCCAGCTCCTGCCAACCTAGCAGTTCGAAAGCATGCCAAAAGTGCAAGTAGATAAATAGGTACCACTCCGGCGGGAAGGTAAACGGCGTTTCCGTGCGCTGCTTTGGTGTCGGTGTTCCGTTGCGCCACAAGCGGCTTAGTCATGCTGGCCACATGACCCGGAAAAACTGTCTGCAGGCAAACGCCAGCTCCCTCGGCCCGTAAAGCGAGATGAGTGCCGCAACCCCAGAGTCGTCTGCGACTGGACTTAACTGTCAGGGGTCCTTTACTTTTACCTTTATGTAGGGGGGAGGCCCTTATTAGGGCTGAAAAGCACTATAAAAATGGAGGCTTACAATTTGGATAAGAAAGTTGGTTTCCAGGTGGAAAAATCTAAATTGGAAACAGAATTGTTAGAACCCAAAACTAAGACTTTGTCAAAAATGTATAATTTGCTGTTGAAATGGAATACTCAGGATGAGACGGTTAAATCTGTAATGATTAAATGGGCACAAGACGTTGGACATAATATTATGTTTGCTGACTGGGAACAGTTGTGGACCACTGGGATTAAATTTACGGCATGCAATGCCTTAAGAGAGAATATTATGAAAATGATGTATAGGTGGTACATGACCCCAGTCAAGCTCACAAAAATCTATCATTTGCCCGATAATAAATGTTGGAAATGTAAAGAAAATGAAGGTACATTCTTTCACCTTTGGTGGACGTGCCCTAGGATTAAGGCTTTCTGGGAAATGATATATAATGAGTTGAAAAAGGTATTTAAATATACCTTTTAAAGAAACCAGAGGCCTTTCTCCTGGGCATGGTCGGCCAATTGGTGCCAAAGAAGGATAGAACTTTCTTTATGTATGCTACAACAGCAGCAAGAATACTCATCGCAAAATACTGGAAGACACAGGATCTACCCACTCTGGAAGAATGGCAGATGAAACTGATTGACTGTATGGGATTGGCAGAAATGACTGGCAGAATCCGTGACCAGGGAGAAGAGTCGGCAGAAGAAGATTGGAAAAAATTTAAGGACTACTTACAGAAATATTGTAAAATTAAGGAATGTTGAATGATGCTGGATTGAAATTGAGTGGTTTCTAGCTGTAATGGTATAAAGGAATACGAAAAAATGGTTCTTTATAAGTAAAAATTTAAGGTTATAATAACTTAAGATGTTGGATAGAAAATAAGGTGTTTTTATAAGCTGTAATGCTTTGAGTTAAGGATTTGCTGAACAAATAATTTGAACTGGAATACAAGAAGGGGAGGTGTGAGAAGGTCAGAAAAATAGGTTATTGAAAATTAAGTATTATGAACTATATGTCTTTTTAATTTTTTTGTTTGTTTTTTGTTTGCATAAAAAAATTGAAAATTTTAATAAATATCTTTTTAAAAAAAGAAAGAAAAGCACTATAAAAATGTTTCCTGCTTGGCAGGGGGTTGGACTCGATGGCCCTTGTGGTCTATTCCAACTCTATGATTCTATGATTCTAATTCTATGTTTTGCTTTTGCAAATAAATAGCTAGATCTTACCGCAACTTCCTGACGTTTTGATTGACCCTAAATATAAAAGAAATGGTGCCCTCCAGTGGCAAAAACCACAGTGTATATTCTGCATGGTCAGTTGCTACTGAATTACTAGGCTGTTGGGTGGGAGGGGGGTGTTATTTCTCCCGCCGTATCTTATTATGGGCTGCTTCTATGAGCTCTGTCTAGAAGAGCGGCTCGCAGTGCTCAGTAATCACCTTTCTCACATTAAAGTTATAAGCAATATGCTATTAGTGTCTTTCTTGCAAGCAACAGAGTGCTGGAAATCCCACGCAGCAATTGGATGGTTGTGGGTGGACATGCTGAGCTCTAAAAGCCAGGCGTGTACAAGCCATTCTTTCAAAAGCCCCTACCTCAGTGAGCACAGCACAGCTCAAATCTTGGCTGCGTTCCTTATTTTATTTTTTATTGAAAAGCATTTATCAACCGCTTGATATTGTGAGTTTGCGGGGTTAGCCTGCATGATGCCCAAGTCCTAATAATTGGTGTCCTGGATCTAGTAGTAGTAGTAGTAGTAGTAGTAGTAGTAGTAGTAGTAATAGTAATATACCCCAGCCCTGGTGGCTTCCAGTAAAAATACAGGTAAACCAAAGCAAACAACAAATAATAATAATAATAATAATAATAATAATAATAATAATATTTTTTTTAAAAATATATATCCTGCCCTCCCCAGCCGAAGCAGGGCTCAGAGCGGCTAACAACAGTAAAAGTAACACAGTTTACATAAAATCACAATCAATTAATTGAAATACATTCTAAAATCAATTCATTCTAAAATCAATTCAGAATCAAATTAATGGCAACCATTGGGCTAGAGTTCTATGAGGATTACCAAATGAGAGGGTCAGACAGTGCCTTGGCCAAAGGCCTGGTGGAATAGCTCTGTCTTGCAGGCCCTGCGGAAAGATCTCAAGTCCCGCAGGGCCCTAGTCTCTTGTGACAGAGTGTTCCACCAGATCGGGGCCACAGCCGAAAAAGCCCTGGCTCTGGTTGAGGCCAGCCTAACCTCCCTGTGACCCGGGACCTCCAAGATGATTTTGTTTGAAGACCGTAACGTCCTCCGTGGGACATACCAGGAGAGGCAGTCTAGTCCTCTTTTAAAGCCATCCAAGTTGGTGGACAAACAAAGCTTCCTGAAACAGGGCTGTTTTCAGATGCATACGAAAAATTACGCACATAGTTGTTTAACGCTTTGATACCTGCTGGGAGAGCATTCCAAAAGGTGGGTGCAACTACTGAAAAGGTCTTCTGCCTTGTCCCCTGTAATTTCACTTCTGGAGGTTTTTAAGCAGAGGTCAAATGGCCATCTGTCACGGATGCTTTAGTTGAGATTCCTGCGTTGCAGGGGGGCTGGACTAGATGACCCTTGGGGTACCCTTTCCAACTCTACAATCCTATGATTCCATGAAAGCCCACTCCTCTATGAATTTGTCTAGTCCTCTTTTAAAGCCATCCGAGTTGGTGGACATCACTGCCTCCTGGAGGAGCAAGTTCCACCAACTTGGATAATAATAATAATAATAATAATAATAATAATAATAATAATAATAATAATTTTTAATTTATACCCCACCCATCTGGCTGGGCTTCCCCAGCCACTCTGGGTGGCTTCCAACAAAATATTAAAATACTGTAATACAGCAAACATTAAAAGCTTCCCTAAACAGGGCTGCCTTCAGATGTCTTCTAAAAGTCTGGTAGTTATTTTTCTCTTTGACATCTGGTGGGAGGGCGTTCCACAGGGCGGGTGCCACTACCGAGAAGGCCCTCTGCCTGGTTCCCTGTAACTTGGCTTCTCGCAGTGAGGGAACCGCCAGAAGGCCCTCGGCGCTGGACCTCAGTGTCCGGGTAGAATGATGGGGGTGGAGACCTTAAGATATACTGGACTGATGGCTTTAAAAAAGGAGAGCTGGACCATAAAGAAGGCTGATCGTTGAAGAATTGATGCTTTTGAATTATGGTGCTGGAGGAGACTCTTGAGAGTCCCATGGACTGCAAGAAGATCAAACCTATCCAGTCTGAAGGAAATCAGCCCTGAGTGCTCACTGGAAGGACAGATCCTGAAGCTGAGGCTCCAATACTTTGGCCACCTCATGAGAAGAGAAGACTCCCTGGAAAAGACTCTGGTGTTGGGAAAGATGGAGGGCACAAGGAGAAGGGGAAGACAGAGATGGTTGGACAGTGTTCTCGAAGCTACCAGCATGAGTTTGACCAAACTGCGGGAGGCAGTGGAAGGCAGGAGTGCCTGGTGTGCTCTGGTCCATAAATCTTGAAATTGCTTTTTGCCACTCTCTAAAGATACCAACTCCGTTAATTATTGGGATTGATTGAAATAAAAACAACATTTTCGGTAGCACACTCATTTTAACAACTGAAATCCTACTCATTAAGGATAGTATATTTTTGATGTTAACCAGATTCCTAGATATTTAACTTTTTTAACAACCTCTATTCCACTCTGATGCTGCAATGTATCAATCAAATCTCAGTTCATATTTTTCACTAACTTTTTTTTCTTATTTAATTTGAAACCTTCTACTTGTCCAAATTGTTCTATTCTTTCTAGTGCTTTTCTAGCACTAGTTAATGGTTCTTCCACTGTTGTAACTAAGTCATCTGCAAAGGTCTTTAACTTATATTGCTGTTATAAGAATTTTAAGGTCTCAAATACAGAATAAATATTCATAAATGCACGCATATCTCAATATATGAACCATGTGTCTGAAATAGTATGGGAGAGCAATCCTGAAGCCATTTTGCCTTTCCCAATGATTTCAATTATTCCTCTGCAGTCAAGGAGGCAAATGGGGAAAGCCTTCCCCTTGTCATTTTGCTTGCAAATCCTGTCTCAAGGGCCTATTTGTGTATGAATAGGGTGAGCCTGTGACCTGGATTCAAAAACTAAAGTATTAACCATCACAAAAGAATGGCCAGACTGCCCAGGTAATGCAACCAGTGACCGTTATCAGGTATCCTGGCAGGCAGGATTTCTGCTGTAGACCGCCTCCTATGCTGTAGATTGCCTCCTTCTGTGATGTATGTATGATTTTTTTTGAGGGGGGGGCTCTTGGGCTACAGGGTGGGCAATTTCAAAAGTCTTTATAAGGGCTTGCACACCATTGTTCAGGGTTCTCCTCCCTCCTGCAGTTGGTGAGTGGGGACCCTGTTGCAACATTTCCTTGAATAAAGAACAGGCTTACTAGCTGCTTTGCTTCTCAAAATACTCTGGCTGGCCTCTGTTTCCTCCTGCCGATAGGGAACCCACTTTATATGGGCTCCAGAATATCCCATAAGGGAAAGGGAGCAGTTTTTCTTATAACAGCAGGTCTGCATATAAGACTTGTCTTCCTATATAAACTGTGTGTAAACAAAGATTGAGGTTCTAGTCTCTGATGGGTTTTCCTTCATTTCTTGCTGTAACTTCTCCTGCTTGAGCAAAAAATAAAACTTTGCTTGTTAGAGAATTCTTGGGTGTATCTCATTGTTGCTGGTAAATAAAGTGACTCAGCTGTGCAATAGACCTCAAGTGGGGTTTCCCCGACATCACCTTCAAAACTGTATCTGTAGTTGCAATTATATTTAGCAAAAAACCAAAAAAACCCTCTGCTGCCAGGCTGGAGGGTTGCTGCCTTCTCCAAGCTCTGATGTGCATTGCCATTCAAAAAACACAAAGAAAGCCCAAATTAGCAGGAGATCCTCTCCTAATCATTAACTCCATTGACGAAACATCAATGGAACATCCTTGACAACTGAGCTGCAATCTGTCTAACAAAAGACTTGTCAGCCAGCATCCTAGTATTCTCCTCCCCAACACACACACACACACACACACACACACACACACACACACACACACCTGTCTATGGTGAGTCTGAATTTCAAAATTACAAAAGAAGTAAGATTAAATTGACAAGCATCTTGAAATTGACAATTTGAACTCCATAAAAAAAATTTAAACCCACAGCAGGGATGGGGTATTTGTGTCCCTCCAGATGTTAAAAGGTAAAGGAACCCCTGACCATTAGGTCCAGTCGTGACCGACTCTGGGGTTGCAGCGCTCATCTCGCTTTATTGGCCGAGGGAGCCGGCGTACAGCTTCCGGGTCATGTGGCCAGCATGACTAAGCCGCTTCTGGCGAACCAGAGCAGCGCACGGAAACGCCGTTTCCCTTCCTGCTGGAAGGTATTTATCTACTTGCACTTTGAAGTGCTTTCGAACTGCTAGGTTGGCAGGAGCTGGGACCAAGCAACGGGAACTCACCCCGTGGCGGGGATTTGAACCGCCAACCTTCTGATCAGCAAGTCCTAGGTTCTGTGGTTTAACCCACAGCGCCACCCACGTTCCTCCAGATGTTGCTGGACTACAAATCCAATCATGGGGTTAGGGTCCAACAAAATCAAGAGTTCTCTTTAAAAAAATAAAATAAAATAAACTTTATTAAGGTTTATAGAGAAAAATACAAAGCTTAATATGTTTCCCCTTTTTAAAAACCCAATTCTCCATTCCTGCTCTATAGTTATTTCCAAAAACTGCAAGACAGAAATCATTGTAGAACAGTTAGCAAATGGGCAATGGTGAGAGGTGAGGGTAGCCAGCGGGTCTCTAATACTCAGTGAGTTAGGCACTTCCTCTGCATATAAAGACAGGCTCTGGTGAATTGAGTGGATGAGCCCCCTAGTGGGTCCAGCAGTGAGGAAGGCAGTTTTTGCACATGCTGTATCATAAAGGGAAGTGATGGAGTTCGTCAACCTGGGAAGGTAGCTCATCTAGGAGAAGGAAAACTCTGATCCTAAACCTCTGCTGCCTTATGGGATATCTTCAGAAGAAAAGGCTAAACCCTACCCCAATCTGGAGTGGAGTTCCTAAGGTCGTTGGATGACACCTTTTACATCTCCTTCTAGTAACTCCTGTAGCCAAGCTAGTGCCAAAAGTATTGCTCTGCTTTCTTTGGGCCACGTTAGTGAGGCTGAAGGTGGTTGGTGGTGGGGTGGCTGTCTTGTCGTCTGGGCAGCCCAGGACCTCCATACAAGCTGCCCAGACTTGCGCCCAAAGGAGGTCACTTCTGTGCTGCTAATGGAACAGTTTGATTTCACCCCCAGAGGCACACTCCATTGCCTCTCAAGACAGCTGGATGCCAGGGACAAAAATGGTGAGAGGTGTGATCCCACATTACCAGCAGCCACATACTGTATAAGGGGCCTTGGAGGTCATGCAGCCCCACTGTCTGGCGCAATGCAGGATTTGCAATAGAGGATGAAACTATAGCATCCTGGCTGATGGCTAAACAATCTTTGCTTATGGTCCCTTCCTGGGGACTGTGGTTTGCACAGTGCAGTGCTTTCAGGACCAGTGTTGCAACATCCCACTGGGCTGCCCCTTTACCAACCTGTTGTTGTTGTTGTTTAGTCATTTAGTCGTGTCCGACGCTTTGTGACCCCATGGACCAGAGCACACCAGGCACTCCTGTCTTCCACTGCCTCCCACAGTTTGGTCAAACTCATGTTGGTAGCTTCGAGAACACTGTCCAACCATCTGTCGTCCCCTTCTCCTTGTGCCCTCTATCTTTCCCAACATCAGGGTCTTTTCCAGGGAGTCTTCTGTTCTCATGAGGTGGCCAAAGTATTGGAGCCTCAGCTTCACGATCTGTCCTTCCAGTGAGCACCCAGGGCTGATTTCCTTAAGAATGGAGAGGTTTGATATTCTTGCAGTCCATGGGACTCTCAAGAGTCTCCTCCAGCACCATAATTCAAAAGCATCAATTCTTTGGGATCAGTCTTCTTTATGGTCCAGCTCTCACTTCCACACACCACTACTGGGAAAACCATAGCTTTAACTATGCGGACCTTTGTCAGCAAGGTACCAACCTAGCACAAGCTAATCATAGAATCATAGTCATCTAATCCAACCCCCTGCAATGCAGGAATATGCAGCTGTCCCACACGGGGCTCGAACCTGCAGCCTTGGCGTTCTCAGCACCACACTCTAACCGACTGATCTGTCCAGGTTGGATAATAATGTTTACTTACCTTGCAAGGCTGTTATAATTCAAGAAACACATTGTCATGGGGATAATGTCACGTGGATGACTGGTTTAATTGTTATTCATCCAAGAAACTGGTAGGTATTTGAAGACATTTACATATTGGGGAAGGAGTTGTGCAATTACTTTACTACCTTCGTGGCTGCCACTTAAAAGTTTCTTTCCCCACTGCGTTGCACATGAAGAGATGCCTGAAGTGTACATCTGCACAGTCCTGCAGGCTTTGTAACAGATCTCCTTTGTCAGGCGCCTGTTGGCATGCTGGTTTATTGACACCCGGGCTGGGATTCAGTCATATTCATTTTGGGACACGATAAGAAGTCATTGTGCAGACATTCTTCTTGGATAATAATGAATCTATGTGTGGCAGGATTGCTAAGTAATGTGCTGCCTAATAAGGCACATACAATTTTCTGAAGTCGCAAGGGAGAGGGAAGCTTACACGGCGAATCCCTTGAGGCAGGCACTCTAATCAATGAGCGGCATCTGAATTGGGGAGCCTGAAAGATCCAGGCTGAAGGGAACTTGCTGGCTGACAAGCTGACAGCCTGTACAAGTCGATGTTTTGCAATGACCTTGCAGTCTGCTGCTTGATCCTTAGCAAATGTATTGGTGTAAGCACTTTAGAAAGTTATTTTTCAAGAGTTCGGGAGAAGTACCCAGCAGAAATCTGGTCTGAATTTCCAAGGACATGCGCAGACTGCTCCAACCAGGCTCACAACCTCATTATACATTTAACGCACATGGCCTTCCCTAAAGAATTAAGGGAACTGTACCTATACCCTGCACAGAGCTACAATTCCCAGTACCTGTAACAAATGACAGTTCCCAGAATTCTTTGGGGGAGCCATGTGCTTTAAATGGGTTTGTTGCATATATTCCAGTCTCTGAGTGGTGAGACTTCAGGGATTCCAGCTCATACCTGGTGGTGGTGGTGGTGGTGCTGCTGCTGCTGCTACTACTACTACTACTACTACAGTGGTACCTCGGGTTACAGACGCTTCAGGTTACAGACTCTGCTAACCCAGAAATAGTACCTCGGGTTAAGAACTTTGCTTCAGGATGAGAACAGAAATTGTGCAGCGGCAGCGGGATGCCCCATTACCTAAAGTGGTGCTTCAGGTTAAGAACAGTTTCAGGTTAAGAACGGACCTCCAGAACGAATTAAGTACGTAACCTCAGGTACCACTGTACTACTAATGTCATACTTATACCCTGCCCATCTGGCTGGGTTGGCCCAGCCACTCTGGATGGCTTTACAGCATAATTAAAGCACAGCAAAAATGGCAAACATCAAAAGCCTCCCAATATAGGGCTGCCTTCCGATGTCTTTGGAAAGTTGTGTAGTTGCTTCTGTTGGGATACTGCCAGGGAGATAGTCCATCTGAGCCCCCAAGCTCGGTGCCGGACGATCCATCGACCTCCCTTAGTCACGCAGTATCTAGCAATTGTAGCGACACGAAGCCTCAAGAAAAGATAGCCACATTCTTGGACTTGTGCACACTCTATCAGCAGAATTCACACAACAGAAGTTGCACAGCATGAGAGCAGAACATGCATATTTACAGTTTATTAGGCGTTGGTCAGAACAAAGGAGACATGACCGTCTGCTCCGACTGCTCAGGCAAAACAGCAGAAAACGAAACGAACTTACAACATAAACATCCTGTGAGACAGGAACTTACGCAGGCTGTTATACAAACATCCTGCTCCCTTTTAAGGTGGAACGGAAATATCCTAACAGCTTCCTTGGAATGAATGTCATATCTTTAGGATGTATGGTTTTATTTACACACATATGCAACCTACGTATAAGGTAGAAGGAATCACAGCATTGACACTCCAACAGATCTTGCATACCGTCCAACTTTTTCAGGTCAAAAACTGGGATGCGCATCTTCTGGGACATGCTCCTGGGCGAGTCATGTGACCTGCACTCTTGCCCTGAAAAGGGCTCTTTCTGAGGGCACTTCACGAGATCACAGCCCTGAAAAGTGCTTTGGGGGGGGGGCAAGAGTGGGGTGAGAGAGAGACCGCAAGATCACGGCACCCAACACTGCCACCGCAATCTCATGCACCGAAATGGGATGTCCCGATTTTTCTGTCACAGAAAAGTGGCAGGTCTGGATCTTGCATCCCCATTCGCTTCCCAGGGAAACCCCCAAGTGATCGCTTTGTGCCCAACACAGAGCATTTGTATACCATCTTTCTATCTTACAATTCCCAAGGCGGTTTACAAGCTGAAGAAACAAAAAATGTACCTCTTATAACAATCTAATGCAAACCTAACAAACCTATCCAGTCTGAAGGAAATCAGCCCTGAGTGCTCACTGGAAGGACAGATCCTGAAGCTGAGGCTCCAATACTTTGGCCACCTCATGAGAAGAGAAGACTCTCTGGAAAAGACCCTGATGTTGGGAAAGATTGAGGGCACAAGGAGAAGGGGACGGCAGAGGATGAGATGGTTGGACAGTGTTCTCAAAGCTACCAGCATGAGTTTGACCAAACTGCGGGAGGCAGTGGAAGACAGAAGTGCCTGGCGTGCTCTGGTCCATGGGGTCACGAAGAGTCGGACACGACTAAACGACAACAACAATGCAGTACAAAAATGTGATAATAAAACAAAACTTTAAAATAAGCAACCTACATCAAAAAGTAACATTCAACAATTATTAGAGTAGTATAAAATAATATCAACATATAAAAGTTAAACAGAAATCCACTCAAGTTACAATAAATAATTTCTAAACTATAATCAATAAAACAACGGCAAGCCACGGTACATAAAATAATACAATACAAATTGAGAAGCAGAGACTAGAGGGTGAAGCAAGGCAGGTGGAAGGAGGCCTTACCTGATGGAGTCTCTCCCCTCACAGTTCTTCCTCCAGGAACAGCTTCCTTATGAGGAGACCCAGGGCCAGGAGGTGGGGCAAGGCAGGTGGAAAGAGGCCTTGCCTGATGGAATCTTCCTAAAACTGTCATTGCTAGCAGTGGTGGCCACCCCTTGGTACCCAGATGTAAAGGGGAAAGAAATTCATGATGTGCTAATGTTAAATTTTGGAGAGAAAGGGAGGGGCAGGGGAAAACCACACGAGGAAGCTATTTTGGATGTCGCCAAAAGCTGACATAGTGTAAGTACTAGCCACATCTAAATTCATTTCCAATCAAGCCTGGTATGCATGGCAAATTCTTCTACCTATGGAAGAGAAGGCATTTTGCTTTCATATTTCAGCATACTCGTTTGAATAGCACAACTCTAAAAAATTTTTTTAGCCATGTTAGCTTCTGTGCACAGAGCCCTTCTTTCTAACACTTTTCTAAATGTTGTGCCTTCGTTGGCACTTTTTCTTTTTTTGGCAACGGATAAGAAATTTAAGAAGATGCTCTGCTGTCTGAACGGCTTCCAAGCTGTGAGTGATAGCCAATGCAGCATAATGCAGCGAAGTACAGCAAAGACTTAGGAAGCGTTGGCTTCTGCAAACCTAATTCTGGAGAAAAAAAACTGGAACGAATTAGAATCATGTTGGCAGCAAGAACTAGGAGAAGGTCGTCTTCCAAGGTTGTCCGTGGAAATATGTGCAGGCTAAGCTGCATTCCTCCTGGCCATTTGGCAACCCTGATCCCAAAATATGCCCCAGGAGGCACTTGGCTGAGCTCCTGCAGCCACAGATGAGGAGGGAGTCACAGGTGGTCCCAAACTTTGGCAGGCCCATTGATTCTTAAGAACATAAGAAGCACCCTGCTGGATCAGGCCAGAGGCTCAACAGGTCCAGCATCCTGTTGTCACAATGGCCAACCACTGGAAAACCCACAAGCAAGATTCGTGGGCAAGAGCACTCTCTTCTCCTGCAGTTTCCAGCATATGGTATTCAGGAGAACTGCTGCCTCCACTGTGGCAGAGCATAGCTATCTAGCTAGCAGCCATGGGTAGCCCTCTCTCCTCCATGAATTTTAAAGCCGCTGTGGGTTAAACCACAGAGCCTAGGACTTGCCGATCAGAAGGCCGGCGGTTCAAATCCCCGCAACAGGGTGAGCTCCCATTGCTCAGTCCCTGCTCCTGCCAACCTAGCAGATCGAAAGCACATCAAAGTGCAAGTAGATAAATAGGTACTGCTCCGGCGGGAAGGTAAACGGTGTTTCCGTGCGCTGCTGTGGCTCGCCAGAAGCGGCTTAGTCATGCTGGCCACATGACCCAGAAGCTGTACGCTGGCTCCCCTGGCCAGTACAGCGAGATGAGCGCCACAACCTCAGAATCGGCCACGACTGGACCTAATAGGGGTTCCTTTGAAGCCTTATTTACCTAGGGATCCATCAGCCACGCCATCCCCGGACCTTGGAGGGAACAAAAGTACCAGGAAAGCAAAATCTTCTTTGGAGAAAAAGAGTTTATTGAAATCTGTGTACAAAGACATTTTGTACACAGAGACAACCAGTTGGATAGCTCCTGAAAATACACTGGCTGTAAATACATGGCATTTGGCAGGCATTCTTATACTGTAGGTACACATTTCTCCACCAATCACCAATTGCCAACCTATAGGTACACCTCCCTTCCACCAATCACCAATTGCCAACCTATAGGTACACCTTCCTTCCACCAATCACCAATTGCCAACCTATAGGTACACCTTCCTTCCACCAATCACCAATTGCCAACCTATAGGTACACCTTAGGAGGATAATCACGTTAAGCACGTTCCTTACCCATTTCCCTGTCTTTTGAGCCTACGTGGCTCCTCTTATTCTTTACTTGACCAGTGTCACAAGCCAAACCTGCTTAAGCAATCTTTATTGGAATCTATATTGTGACAGAGCTAAACCGTCCCTTCCTTCATTCCCTCCTCTTCTTTTGGACAGCCTTCTGGCTCGTCCAAGGCAATAGGCTGGTATTCACGCATCAAAGCTATCACTCGGGGACCCATCATGCGCGACATTGTTTTGTGCACCATATTTTGCAAGCATTGCACCAAGCAGGGAATACAGAAGCAAAGAAGCAATAAAAATAAAATTGGTCCTAAGAGCATAAAAAACATTCCTCTGAGCCACCCATTTGGCAAAAACTTATCTAGCCAAGACATATTCCATCCTTCCCACACTTGTACAGGGACGTGTGCCACCTTCTCAATACTTGCGGCTAGATTACGGATGGCTTCACCATGATCTGAAATATTGAAGCAGCATGCTCCACCAGTCAGGTTGAGGGCAGCACAAAATCCTCCTTGTTTGGCCAGAATAAAGTCCATTCCCAAACGCAGCTGGAGGACAGCAGTGCGGGTCTCATCCAGCTGGGTAGCAACAAGGCGAAGGGCGGTGGCCGTTGCATTGGCCACAATCTCTACTACTGCCTGGAGTCGGATTATGCGATTTAGATTGTACATGGGCTCTCTGGCACCTGCTACTAACTCACCAGGGTTCCAGGAGGCCGGATCATAGTGGGCAATTATTCGCTCAGGTGGCCATTCATCCTTTCCCCACGTCTGCTTGCTCCCTGAGGCTATATTCATGATATCAACAGATCTGTGATTGCGATGGGGAAATAAGGTGGTAGGGAGCAGCCACATGGGGGGTAAAAGGAAGGCTGGATAACAATTGCCCCACCAACCGTTGGGGAGGTGGTGGAAAGCCTTTGTCCCACAAATCCAATATACAGGATCCTTGTTCTGGGTGGCCATATGGTCACCCATAGAACTAAAAGCTAAAAGATTTAAATTGGTGCAGGCTCCGCCACACTCAGTGGTATCAGTGGGGTTACACGTACACTTGCATGAGGAGCGCCCAGTAAAAGTTATATTGTGTCCAAGGGTGGCATTTTTGGTCTGGTTGACACAGAACCATCCGGGAATCCGATAAACCCGGAGGGGATAGGGATGATTCCAGTATGGGCCCCACTGGAATTTACTTCCAGTATACTGGATTCGGGTCCGATTAAGAGGCAACGGAAGCAGGGGCATGCCCCCAGCCGCATCCAGAGGTCCCAAGGCACAAACAAGGCAACGGGTCCTATTCTCCTCCTTAGCTACCATTTCTGCCGTTTGCAGCCAGCGGTTGTAAGGGTTGTGGATGCCCCGCGTGACCATGATACGGGTAATGTTTACCTGGGAGATCCAGGACCCTACTTCCCCCTGGGCCAGAGCGCAGGCGGGTTCCCCAACTAGGAAGAGAAGGAGAACTGTCAGTGGGATGGAGGAGGGACGCTTCTTCCCGCAAATTCTATGGCGCTCGTGCCAGCAAAAAAAAAAAAGAGACACATCCACGTGACAAGGGCAGTTGAGATAACTCCCACCCACCAACCCCAAGAATGCCAGGGCTCTCCCCACCACAGATCAGTCATGGTATGGGTCTGGAAAGGGGGTTGGGGTTATCCGGACGCTCAAGTTGGTTAGGGAAACAAGGTCGGGGATACCTCCAAGTGTCAAACCCTATGGTGTGGAGATAAAACCCCTCAATCCCCGGGGGATGATGGTACCCCTGATGGGTGGAGGATAACCTTGCCCCCCAAGGAGAGGGTACCCACGGTGGATGGGCCACTACACACCCACACGAATAGGTAGCCGCCTGTAAACTGCAAATGCTTGGTGTCAAAATCCCCACTGCTTCCTCCTCACACCATATAATGCATACTAAAGTTCGTTCAGGGTTCTGGACGTTATCAGGGGACAAAGGCTGCAAGGCTGGAACGTTGGAGGTGCTCCCGGCGGGCGCCCCTCCCATCCAATTATTCAGCTGTGCGTAGAGATATCAGCTTCCGGTGTGATATCAGCAGAGCGGTCGTCTGCCAGGCGTCTGGCGATAGTCAGCCGGAGGGAGTTCTCTGGATCTGGTGTAACTGTCCAGTCTGAAATAGCTTTCTTCACTCGAGTATGGTGGACCCACGGGGTGATGCCAGCAACCTTCACAGCAGTAGGTGTAGAAAGTAGCACAGTGTATGGTCCCTTCCAGCAAGGCTGTAGGGGGGGCTCGCTGCCAGTCTTTCACCCACACTTTATCACCTGGCTCGAACTGATGGAACCGTTCAGTTAACACACATGAGGTGCGAGCCTGGGTCCACCTGTTGAAACAGGAGAGAACTTGGGAGAGTGACTGTACATAGTTATTCAATTGCATATCTTGGCTAGCATATGGAGTTAACATTCCAGTCTTGTGGCCATAGCAATGGATAACTGCCACTGCCTCGGGCTCCCATACAGCATCCAGAAGGTTCAATAGAGCTTGTGGGTGGGCCACCTGGTTTCCTCTGGAGGTAAGCAAACCTCTTTCTTTCCATAAGGCTCCATGGGCATGTAAAGTCAGGAATGCATACTTAGAATCTGTATAAATGTTTATCTTCTGTCCCTTTGCCAGGCTCAGGGCTCTGGTAAGCGCAGTTAGCTCTGCCAGCTGGGCCGATGTTCCAGGCGGGGAGTGACTTTGCTTCGATCACCTGGTCTTCCAGGGCTACCACTGCATAGCCTGCTTTCCGCTGTCCAGTCTCAACAAAGCTGCTTGACTAATCTTTCTACAAACTCTTCATCCTCATCATCCTCTTCTCCTTCTGACTCATCAGTCTTGGGTTTGGGCTGGGGACCAGCTCCTCCCAGTGCCTGGGGACCTGGGCCTGGTGGAATTGCCTGAGGGGCAGTTGGTGGAGCATAGGGTGGAGGTGGTTTAATAATTCCTCCCTCCTCATCTTCTGGGTCTAGTATCACTGGGGGCCTTTCTGACTTCCCTGCCGGTCGAACTGCACAAACTGTACTTTGTGGGGCGTCGCCTCGGCAGGCTTTCAACCATGATGGGTTCTTTTCTACATTGGTTTTCCAAGTAGAAATGTAGGGGATCTGGTCTGGGTGGACGTTCAAGATATTTTGATACAGTGGGTTGATTAGTTGCAAATTAAGACTGCCCTCCGATGGCCAATTAGTTTGTTGGGGCCAATCAACTTCACACAATGTCCTCATCCTCTGTCTTCTCAATTTCCCCAATCATCATGCTTTGTGGCTGCTTTCCAGTTGTTTAAAAAAAACATTCCAGAGGACTATATTGGCTTGCCCCAGACCCCATTTTTTTTTTTTTTTTTTCTTCAGATACTCTGCTCCTAACAGGTTGTAAATTCTTTCACACTCCACACACTACAGCCCTACAATCGCTCGGCCAAGGGGGACACTAAGCCCTGGCCCACACTTGACAATTCAGTCACTAGAGTATCTGACATGCAACATACAACATACAAAGCACATCAATATAGTTTCAACATGTAACACACTAAACACACCAAAATAATTTCAGCATGCAATACACAAAACACACCAAAGTAATTTTCCCTCCTTCTTCTGTTCCAAATTTTTGCTGGTGGCACTCTCCTGCACAACCAGTCCCCCCCCCCTTTTTTTTTTTTTCTGGTGGCTGGCACTCTACTGCGCAACCAATCCCCTTTATTCCTGGTGGCCCACCTGCCACGCCCTTTTTTCCCTTCCTGGCTGCACTCTACTGCATAACCAGGTGAGGCTGATCAGGCCTCGCCCTTTCCGTCGGGCTGCCCTTTCCGTCGGGCTTACCTTTTCCGCTGCGGATTCCCTTCCCCTCGGCGCCGTCCTCTTTGTTTTTCTCCCTCAACAAGATGTCTCCACTGCAGGACAGTGTGGCTGGCTCCCCCCACGAAACAGGCGGGGTGCGCACGGGAGCCTGCAAACGCTGCTGAGCTGTTCACCTTGGTTGAGCCTGGCCCTCCGGTCCATATTTGGGGAGGGGGCTTATCCCGGACGAGCCCCCAAAGAAATGAAGCCTTATTTACCTAGGGATCCATCAGCCACGCCATCCCCGGACCTTGGAGGGAACAAAAGTACCAGGAAAGCAAAATCTTCTTTGGAGAAAAAGAGTTTATTGAAATCTGTGTACAAAGACATTTTGTACACAGAGACAACCAGTTGGATAGCTCCTGAAAATACACTGGCTGTAAATACATGGCATTTGGCAGGCATTCTTATACTGTAGGTACACATTTCTCCACCAATCACCAATTGCCAACCTATAGGTACACCTCCCTTCCACCAATCACCAATTGCCAACCTATAGGTACACCTTCCTTCCACCAATCACCAATTGCCAACCTATAGGTACACCTTCCTTCCACCAATCACCAATTGCCAACCTATAGGTACACCTTAGGAGGATAATCACGTTAAGCACGTTCCTTACCCATTTCCCTGTCTTTTGAGCCTACGTGGCTCCTCTTATTCTTTACTTGACCAGTGTCACAAGCCAAACCTGCTTAAGCAATCTTTATTGGAATCTATATTGTGACAGAGCTAAACCGTCCCTTCCTTCACCTTTACCTTTAAGTTGATGACAGACACTACCTGCTGTGGGAGCAAGTTCCATAGTTTAATCATGGGCTGCATGAAGGACTTTCTTTTATCAGCCATAAATTCCTTTATGATTGCTTGAGAAGTCAGAAACACCTCCTCAACGTCTTCTCTCTCTTCTCCCTCTGACCGCTCATCGTCATCCCGCCACCAACCTTCTGGCTCTGAGCTTTCTTTCCTTGGTGGTTCTCCAGCTGGTTCCCCACCACCACCATTCCTCTGTGTCCAACCATCTGCTCATCATTCATGTGGTACCCAGGCAGTCACATTGGACGGGGAGACCACAAAAGGTCTTAGTAAATATCCCCTCAAATATCTGCAATGAACCAGAGACTATTTGCTCACACTGGCTCAGCCTCTCCTACCACTAAACATGCTCCCTTCAACTTTCTCACATTTCATTGGATGGCAGCACGGGACACCCACCCCACTGATCCCACCCCACTTTGTAGTCCTCAATCTTTTTCTCCTTTTAGGTGTGGCAGGCCTTTTGCATTCCCTGCAGCAGCCATTTTGTGTTAAGCCATGCCCCCATTCTTATCTGGATTCTTATCTCATTATACATGACAAAGCCATTTTTCACCTTCTCACCCCTTGCTTTTTCCTGTAAGACCTATTGCAGTCGTTAGAGTCGTCAACAGGCTCATCACAGCTATCTGCCAATCACCCATTCCCAACACCCTTCTGAGTAATACCCCTCCCCACCTCACTATATAGAAGGATCTGGCAACTTCTGTTTCAGTGTATCTGAAGAAGTGTGCATGCACACGAAAACTCATACCAAGAACTAACTTAGTTGGTCTTTAAGGTGCTACTGGAAGGAAAAAAATTTTTTTTGTTTTGACTATGGCAGACCAACACGGCTACCTATCTGTAACATGCCCCCATGGCATTCCTTTTGTGGCTGGAGCCCACAACACTTCCTCAACATTCTAGATGCGTCCATTGGTCATGAAAGGTTGAGATGGGTGACTGCCTGGTTACTGCGCGCTCTGGTTTCCGTCACGGTGTCCCGTTGCGCCAGAAGCGGTTTAGTCATGCTGGCCATGTCACCTAGAAAGCTGTCTGTGGACAAACGTCAGCTCCCTCAGCCTGCAAGCCAGTTGAGCGCTGCACCCTATAGTTGCCTTTGACTGGACTTAACCATCCAGGGGTCCTTTACCTTTTACCATTTTTTTTTACCTACCAGATGAATAATGAGCAGATGGCTGAACAGTCCCCTTGCTGTACTGATTTCCAGGCTGACAGGAACCAGATACTTCTGTAATGTCTCAAGAAAACTCCTATAATTAATGATGAGAGAATAGCCTCCTTAAATTTGACAGTCTTACACCCTGTTGGACATACTTCTATGTTTTAGCCATTATATTGTATTATAATAATCTATTGCTGTTATACTGATATTCTTAAGGTATTCACCTTAAGATTTACTCAGAGTAGACTCATGGAAATTAATGCCATTGGGTCTACTCTGAGTAAGATTAGCTGAATACCACCCAGAGATATTATCTAATTTTGCAAACAAATGCTTGATTTCTGTTTGGATCTCTCACTACCTGCCCGATCTGGGTGATTATTATTTTTTTAAATTTGCAGACTGGGACTGTGTGATTTTGGATAAACAGGGTTCCTTGTTCATCGAGCTTTTAATTTGTTCCATTCAGCTACAGCAACATGCCCTCCAATATCTCCTGTGACAGAAACACAGCCACCTTATTTGATTCCTTTAGCTTGTACACCTACCAACTCCTGATTTCTATTCTGAAACAGTCCCAGCCTTTTCAGTTGCTTCGCCCATGGGAATATGTTCTCTGCCTCAGATAATTTCCTTTTGTCACCAGAGAGCCTCTCATTACTTGCCCTACATTTCTGAAGGCACATATTTGCTCTATTAACATAGACAGAATTCATTTACTGTGCGGTAATAAGGGATGCATATTTTTGTATTTAGCAAGGGAATGCCACTGGGTTTCCAGTACCCTGTTAGTATCCACTGTGGTGCAAATATAATATGGGTTGGAATCAGAGGTTGTAGCCTCATGTTGTGTCCCAGAGGATGGTAGTTAGGTGTACCCCACTGGGCAAAAAATAGTCTTAGGTATTGGACTGGCTCCGCCCACCCAAAATGACTACTGGGCCCTATTAGACAGGAAGGGCAACACTTCCCCAATGAAAATAGGCCTGTCCTATTCCATAACAGCACCATCATCATTTATGCCCCACCAATCTGACTGGGTTGCTCCAGCCACTTTGGACACTTTCCAACATATATAAAAACATAATAACACATTCAACATTACAAAAAACTTCCCTATACAGGGCTGCCTTCAGATGTCTTCTAAAGGTTATTTAGTCAATTATCTCCTTGGCTCAGGGGTCGCATAACTCCATACCCTTCAACATTTCTCTGACGAAAATAGGAACGCCCTAAGGAGAAGCGGGACATTCTGGGATCGGATCAGAAACTGGGACGGCTTCTCTAAATCCAAGACTGTCCCTGGAAAATAGGGACATTTGGAGGGTCTGTAAAAGGCTTCCTTCTTTTGGCTGAAAATTTGCCCTAGCAACAATACTCTTCCTGCCTCTTGGAGTTTTCCACTAAGTTCCTTGGCTCTGATTCTCTGGCACAGCTCTCCTTGTCTCCACTTGGACCACTGCCTACAACCCATCCCTGACACTCTCCAGCCTTGAGTGACTTTTACTTCTGGCTACTGAACTAGGAAATATAGGCAGCAAAGTAAAGGACAGGCCAACGATGAGGAACTGTGACCCTCCAGATGCTACTGGACTCTAATCCCCATCATACCTGACCAGAAAATATCTGATGGGCTACAGGTTCCCTACCCATGGTAGATCTCACTAGTGTAGAGAACCTACCATATTTTCCAGCGTATAAGACTTGGCGTATAAGACGACCCCCAACTTTCCCAGTTAAAATATAGAGTTTGGGATATACTCGCTGTATAAGACTACCCCTTAGGTTAGGGTCGTTCTGTTGCTGGTGATTGGGGGGGGGCTTCTGAGGCCAATTTTCAAGCATATTTCTGCTTCATCTAGAGAGCTTGGTGTCCTCTGATTTAATTTGCTGTCGTTTTGTCCTTTGGTGGGGAGTTGCTGCAGGAGCTGCTGCTGTAGCCGGCGTATAAGACGACCCCCGACTTTTGAGAAGATTTTCCTGGGTTAAAAAGTAGTCTTATATGCCAGAAAATACAGTACTTAGATTATTGGTCCATCTCTCCAGCATTGTCTCCACACTGAGTGGCAGTGGTCATGTGGTGTTCCAGAAAACTTTCCCAAGCCTTACCTGGAGATATGCTAGAGACTGAATCTGGGACTTTCTGCATGCAAAATATGGGTTTAGCCATACTTTTGTCAGTTCTGGTTCCTTGGGCAAGTTGCCCTCAGTTGTGCCCACTCTCAGAGCAGGCCCATTTCCTCCTCACTGATGTCTCCACTGACCCTTTCCTTCTGCTCCGATTTGCACAATCATCCAGAGGGAGACTGTGTCAAGGGGCTGACAGAGCGATCAGGTCATTCACATGTCTAAAGAGGGAGATGCAAGGCTAATGTGCAGTTAGTTTCTTTATGAAGGGAAGGGGGAAAATACAAGGAAGCTCCTAAAGGCACACACACACAAACACACACACACACACACACACACACTGGTGTGCAGCCTCTCCTTCCCTCTCTAGCCCTTGGAGTCAGGGCTCCTCTCCTGTAATCTTCTCCTACAACAAGCCACAGGAGCCTCTCTGTGTGTCTGTCCGGCCCATTGCTTGGCAACATGGGTTAGTGGGACTTGAGAGCCTTCAGCAGAGAGCCTGTCATGTTGGAGCTGGAGGGTGTGGCTCCCCTCTATCATCTCTGTTGGGGCCTGCATTCAAACCAGAAACCTCACCACCCTGCCCTGTGCTGGGCCACCTGTCTGCTTTTGCCTCTTCTCCATCCCTCAAGCTTCCTGCTTCTAGTACATCTCAGGTTGTCTCCTCCTCTGAGGTGTGGTCGGTGTCCCACCACCAGGATCTGGGATCTAACTCATTGTCTTCTGTGCTCTCGGGGGGGGGGAGGTTTCTTGGGTGGGCAGCTCCCACTCTTCCTCATACAACCAGTCCCTGACAGACTGCAAGGCAAGTAAATTCTGCTGCTCTCTCTCCTTGCTCTTGTTGCTACCTGCATGCTCAGGTCAAGTGAACAGTCTGTGGCAGCACTGCAAGGAGGAGGCGAAGAACCAGGAAACTCTGGGGGGTCAACAGTAGAGTCCCTGTGGAATTCTGAGCCTCAGCAGATGCCCAGCAATGCTTATGCTGACCCAGGCTGCAGCCTTCCCCTCTTCTCCTAGGAAGCAAAAGTCCCCATCCTAACTGATGCGCTGAGCCCTGTTCCTTAAGAAAATCAGATCACGTTGTTCTCTTGTAAACTATTTAGTAACCCGGGTCACATCGTGCCCTAAATTTCAGGAGAACCTCTGTGGGAATTGATTTAATCCCGTTACAATATTTTGTTACTAAATTCTGGGGAGGGAATGGATGCAATAAATCAGCTGGCAATCTGCATTGTCAAACTACTAGAATACTGATGCCAAGCAGCCGTCTGTAGTCATGGTGGGGTTTTTTTGTGTTTAATGCAAAAAACATTTTCAACTGGATTGCAGAAATACAGCTCCACACCCTACTACTAGTACTTGAACTGGGGTGGTACACAACCCCACTTCTTTCCAGGCGGAGCTAAACCCATCCCATGTCTTTTCAATGGATGCAAAACCATCCCAGGAGGATATACAGTGTAGAGTTATAGTAGAATCGCATAAGCTCATGGATCCAGACACGAGCTCTTTGTGGAGCTAAGATAGGCTGGCAGTTATGGACCTCTTGATTCTGTCAAGGTTCTGGCATGGTGTAGCAGCTCCAGATGGGTAGAGGAGGAAGAAGGAAAAGCAGAAGAGGAGGGTGGGGTTTCTCAAAGCTTCGCACCCAGGAATAGAGGTCAAGGAAGATTTTGCATCATGCTATGGTGATTGTTCCATCACAGGAAGCATTTCTGCTTGCCGGACAGAATGACCCCCTTGTTCTGGGGTTTCTGCCAGCCCTGCTAGAGCCAACTGCGGGATGCACAAAGGGGAAGAGAGGGGGAGAAATTTCAGTTTCTCATTCTTTCCAGTCGTAAGTTGACATCTACATGTTGTTGGCAAAACCTACTGGTGTTTTGCAACTTTCTGACTAGTTGCAGGACCTTAGCCAGACCTAGCAGAGTAAACGCAGAATCCATGGAAGCAATTGGCAACTTGGCTGCAGACAGGATAGATGAAGCAGGAACCAGGAACTTGTAGTTAGGTGTTTTATTATATAGAGTGGACTATTTACAGGAACAGAACACGGATCTTTTGCTAGCTCTCTCTGACACGACTCACAACTCCTACACTCACTGACACACTGAACTCTGAACACTGAACTCTGAACTAACAGATTCCAGTTAGTAGGCCATTAATTATCACTCCCTTGAGAGAGCTTGACCAATCAGGGAGCTGTCTCCATGCCTCTGTTATCACCAGGCAGACTTACTCCTTCAGATTGCCTTCTGGCTGTCTGCCAAACCTTAATTGACTCCGTGTGAGTAGCTGCATGTACACAGTTTCCCAACACATGTTTCCACATCAGTTTGGATTTCCTCCCCTCCCAGTGCAAGCAGGCTGTAGCGAATCAGCCAAGTTGCAGATATTCAAACTTGGCTGATATTCACAGTTTAGCTACGGTTTACCACAATGTGTGAATTGGCCCAAGTTGCTCTAGCACTGAGCTACAGCCCCTCTTCAAATCATTGCCCAAAGCCTGGGGTGCTATAATTATGATAAATGGGCTTCCTATGTTCAGATAGGTCGAGAGAGAATAATGGCGGAGTCACTGTTGAAAGCTCAGCATCTTTTCCTATGACATGGAATAATCCAAGGAAAGATGCAAATTTACGAGTTTACATTTCATTTTGCAGTCGTATTTGCTGGGCACGTCTTTCCCCACCTCCGTTGTGTGGCCTGATTGTACCAAATAGTTTAAAGTAAAATAAAACAAGTTTAAAAAAGCAAGAAAACAAAAAAACCCAAATTGCTTGCTGGGATGCTGCTAGGTGCCATCAGCAAGGACTTTACCCCCTGCTCTTCTACCAATTTGCAGCCTGGAGCAAAAACGCCCCAGGGCTGGAAAGCAGCTGATCATAGCATACAGGATCACATGCAGATAAGCATGCTCCACAGCCAATGGCATTTCAAAGGTAGACTGGCATCCTATTGAGACAAATAACAACACCCCAGGAAATGAGTCAATGGCAATTTGTGCATTTCACTGGGGAAGGTGTTATTTTAATGACCATGTCTATAAACCTTAAAGAAATAGAATCAATGGGCTAGTTACATGTGGTGAGCTGTTTTTTGATGCTCTTTTCGTTCTCAGACCCACCCAAGCTTCCCCAACCTGGTGCCCTCCAGGCGTTTGGGATTGCAACTCCTGGCTGGGGCTGTTTGGAGTTGTGATCCAAAACAGCAAGCCAGCGAAGGCGGCTCAGACCAGCCGTTTGGATCATGGCTTGCATAAGCTGGGTTCTTTCTCCCTTTTACAGATCAATCATTCGTTTATTTTTAAAGCTTGCTGGTTGCTTTCCCTGCTAAGAGAGCCCTTGATGTAATACTCAGGAAAAGGTAAAAGCAGTAAAGAGAAAAACAACAACTCTCTCTTTTTTCTTTTTCTTTTTCTTTAAAAAAGAGTGATTTAAAAGAAAACAAGTCGAAAACGGCAGTTCAGTCCAGCATGAATCAATAGAAAGCTGCTTCTCCAGGTTACCAAAGATAATGCAATTCACTGGCAGAAGTAGTTAAAAACCCACAAATTTATGCATGCAGCCATCAGCAGAGGAAACCTTTGGTAACCTGGAAAAGCAGCTTTCTACAGAATCCTGCCCCCCCCCCCCGGTGATGAAAATATAGCAAAGAAGTAGGTGGATAGATCTCCCATGGGAGAGCAGTGCCAAACATGAGTGCCACTGAATTGATTGCCCTTCTCTGTTGCTAACACAGATAGTACTTGGCAAGAGAGCCATATAAGTGCGAAGCTACACCCTGAGTTATGCTGAATCCAGGTGTGATGGCCTGGGACTCGGGCTCGGACTTGGAACTGGAGGAGTCTCGGTCCACACAGGATCCTCTGCCTCAGGCGGCATCTGAACCGAGTCTGGGGCCTGATTCTGAAGAGTCCCAGTCTGCACAGGTTCCCCTGCAACAAGCACCAGCTGAGCCGAGTCAGGGGCCTGAGCCTGCCCTGGCTCCAGATGCGGGGATTACCTCGTTGCCCTCTGCTGGGCAATCACGTGCAGCTGCTCCACTACCAGTTGGGTCAGGGGAGGCTGAGGCGGCCCCTGGGTCTAGTAACCCACCGACATCTCCCAAGCTGCAGAGACTCAGGTCTGAGAGAAGGAGATACCTGAGTACTCGCAGGAGGAGTGCTCGCTTTTGGGCGAAACAGGGAGGTGAGTCGCCGGGGGATCATGACCGCCATTACTCCATCTGAAATATACTCGGATTTGGATTTCATGCTCTTTATTCAGTTCATAGTGGTGAGGAGGAATGGAAGTTCCCCCAGAATGTCTGCTTTATATACATTCTTTGCACAATGGGCCCCACATGATTGGCTAATTCCGGGATTCTCCTGTAGGCCAATCAGGTTGCGGATTCACTTCCACCTGGAGCTGGATTGGGTGGCTCTTGTGGACCAATCAGACTGCTGCATTCTGGATCCTATTGTTCTAGGACCAATCAGACTGCTGCATTTTGGATCCTATTCAACTCAGTACATAACACCATCAGAGATAAAAGGCTGCCGGACCCTGCTCCAGGTTGCGGGAGCAACATTGCTGGTACCTGCCTATTACCCTGTGCCTGACCTAGCCTGGTTTTCTGCCTTGGCCCTGTTGGACTGACTCCTCGTGGAATCCTTGGATTTGGGACCGGACCTGGACCATGTTGCTTGGGTTAACCCCTGGGCCCAGCACACCAGGGTGCGCTAGAGCCATTTCAGCCCATGGGCGAGTTGGAAAAGATGACCTTCAGGGTCCCTTCCAACTCTATGACTCCATGAAATAATAAGAGCACTGCTGGATCAAGCCAAAGGCCCTTCCAATCTAGCAACTTTTCTCACAGTGGCCAACCAGATGTTTAGAGGAAGCAGCATAAAAAGGGGGGCACTTATCATAGAACTGTAGAGTTGGAAGGGACCTTGAGGGCCATCTAGTCCCACCCCCTGCATTGCAGGACTATGCAGCTGTCCCTTTGGAGGATCGAACCTGCAACCTGGGCGTTATCAGCACCACGCTCTAACCAACTGAGCTATCTTGATTTTAGTATATAAAAGCTACCATGACCGTAGCTCTTAAACTGAACCAATTTCTTTTAGCAGTGAAGGTCATGCGCTCACCATACATCCAAAGCACTTTTGTACCACTTTTAACAGCCACGGCTCTCTCCAGAGAATCCTGGGATGTGTAGCTTGCTAAGAGCATCAAGAGTTGTTGGGAAATACCCAGTCCCCTCACAGAGCTACAATTCGTAGAGTGCTTCATCAACTGATCCCCCTGGGTAGACTGTGAATATCTTTGGGACCAAGAAATGAGGAGGGTAGGAAACTCCTGAAGCTGAGAGAAAGCAAAATGGACAGATCCACTCATCCCTGCCTCTATTGCCCCTTGACTTCCTGGGGTGGAGTGGGTGGAAAGAGAAATGGGATGACAGGGGAAATGGGGCAAAGAGGGGCCTGGGAAGGATCCAGTGACAAACCTTATAAATCTTGACATGTTTATTTAGCATAAAACTTGCAGTGATGATAAATGCAGTCATAGGTTGTCCCCACCTGCCCCACCCACAATTTTTTAAAAAAGGTATCTGGCTAAATAGGTATTTCATTTTTCATTGGGCGAGCCAAGCTGCTTCTGAAAAGAAATTGATTTAAGTTCCGCTGGATGCTTAATTTATGGCTTGTAGCTAAAAACACTTCGTCTTTTTGCAAATGTGCCTAATTTAGTTTGTTGCTGAAATGAAACGTTGCTAATTAGCCCATTAAAGGCAACCTGCTAAAAATCACAAGAGAAATACGTTTAAATAAATAAAAGTAGCAATTCAGGGCTTTCTCTCTGAAGGATAGTAACTAGGTTATGGGGCAATAAATTTCTTGTGCACCTGAGTTGTTTTCACACCAGGGCTTCATCTCTGCATTCAGCTGGAGGCGGAATTAAAATGGTGGTTCAACACGTCCCTTAATATAATGCCACACAGTGCCTGACCCGAGGGCAAAGAGTTTTCTGTAACCCAAGAGGAAATGAGCCCATTCCACAAAAAGCCTAACCTTCCTCCTTATGGCTTCTATCAGTTAGAACTTCCCTTCTTATCGCTTCTGTCATCCAGGGACAGGAAACCTGTGAACATTTAGATGTTGTCAGACTCCAGCTCCCATCAACTCCAGCCTGCCTGGCCAACGCTCGGGAATGATGGGAGCTGGTCCAACAACATCAGGTGCACCACAGGCTCCCGGTCTCTGCTCAAATGGCTCTTTGTTCAGTGTGCACTCTCTTTGCTCATTACTTACAAGCCTAGAGATTTGGTGTGGCCAGCCCCTGCTGCACTGTTTCTCACATTTCTCACATCCACCCACCATCTAGTCCAGCTGCCACTAGAAATGGTACTCAAGGCCATCTGATTCTCTGTTCCAGGCAGACATAACATCTAGAAGAGGGGTAGGGCATCTCCATGGGCCACTCTTGGCCTGCCAGAAGGACTAGTTTTGCCCATGAGGACATCCCCCCCCCCAGCTGATGTCACTGGTGATGTCATCTGATGGACGTGAGGATGGGCTTTAATTCTGCATTGGTTGTATATCCTGTTTCCGGTACGGAACAGGCTTGCACAGGTAAAACAGCAGGATTTAACCCCCATGCACCAGCTGATTAATGGGTATTAAAGCCCTATGCAAAAACACTCTTTGAAGCAACTCCATGGTTCTCCTTTAAGTGAGGGGGCAAATGAGGGGCTGCTTCAAAGAGTGCTTTTGCATAGGGCTTTAAGACAGGCCCCATACTCCCACCTGGGCCCTCAGAGGCTCAAACAGGAGCACAGCAGCTGTCTTAAAGCCCTTTGCAAACAACAAAAGAACTCTGGCATCACTGCAGGTTCCCAAGTGAGAAGAGCTTTTGGTAAGTGGGGCAGAGCCACTCACCTGTCAATCACTGTGATCTCATAATACTGTCATGTGATTGACATGTGGGTGTAGGCTCCCACCAGTACACTTTGGCCGGCGAGGTCAATCCTGATACAGATCTGCCCCATGGAGCTGAAATGGTTCCTCAACCCTAACCTGGAGCTAATTTCTGTTTAACCGCCAGTTGTCTTGTGCTTGACCACCATTCATCACTACCTGTAGTAACTACCAGGAATGCAGACAGAGAATGCAAGACCTCACAACAGAATAGCTAGGGTAAGCCAGCAGTGGTCAACCTCTGGACTGTGAACCAAATTCAGACTGCCAGGCACCCCATTTGGCCTGCCCATTTGTCATATTCAGTTCCTTTCATCTACATGTGGTAAATGGATCAGGATGTTAAGGTCAGGAACGGGGCTCACATTCCTTATAGTGAAGCTGTTTTAGAAGAAGAAGAGGAGGAGGAGGAGGAGGAGGAGGAGGAGGAGGAGGAGGAGTTTGGATTTGCTATCCCGCTTTATCACTACCCGAAGGAGTCTCAAAGCGGCTAACATTCTCCTTTCCCTTCTTCTCCCACAACAAACACTCTGTGAGGTGAGTGAGGCTGAGAGACTTCAAAGAAGTGTGACTAGCCCAAGGTCACCCAGCAGTTGCTTGTGGAGGAACGGAGACACGAACCCAGTTCACCCAGTTCACCCAGTTCACCAGTTCTACTGCTCTTAACAACTACACCACACTGGCTCTCTTTAGGTAACATATGTACCATGACCAAAAATGTGATGTGTTCTCTACCTTTCTGGTGGGTGCCCAGTGGAGTAGATGGGGTATGTGTCTTGAGGTCTCTCTCTAAATGCATTTATTCTTTTATACCTGGCCCCAGAGTATGTCCTCAAGCATGACTCTTGATGAAGAATATTTTTCAACAAGAAAATGCAGCTTGAGATTTACAGTGCTCGGTTCTGTTCCTATGCAATGAACCTTCCATCCTCTGCTTCCATTTATTTATCTTAATGATCGATGTGTTTTGTGACTCTCCGCTAATGCAATATTCCTAGCTGGTTCTTCTGCTGTAATTTCTGGTTCTTTGCTCTATAAGTTAAACATGTGTCTCCTGTCATGCAAAGCTTGTCCGAAGGATAGATGACTTCTGCTTCCATTTATTTCCTCCGCAGAGGTGAGTGCATTCGTCTTGTCACTTGTAGATCCCGGACAATTTAATGAAGTGTTCACTAAACGTTGCCCAAGAAGTGCTTGCATTATCGAAAACACGGCAAACGCTTCCGTTTCAAGATAAGGTCATTTATATTTAGTAAAAATGGGACTTGGCTATTGTTGAGAGTTGAGTATGACTTATGCTGAGAGAGCCCTTTGTAAGTGAAGCGCCAGATTAATCACGATGCTCAGCGTGATACAGAGCAGGGTCCCAGATAAAAGTGGCCTCCTCTTATAGTGCAGTCATCTGTGCGAGGTACTGCCATGTCTAGCTGTCACCCGGTGCCAGACATTGAGTCTTTGGAAGATAAATCAGACATTGCACAGGTTGAGGGCCTTGAGGAACAGGCAGCGGGTCCTGGAACGTGTGCTCAGCATCACCTTGAGGGACCTCTTGAAGCAGACACCCACAACTGTCCCATTTTAAGTGGGACATCCTGGGACAGAAACCAATCCCAACTTCTGTTTGCATCCCAGAATGTCCTTTTTTTGGTCTGGCGCTCTGGTGTGAGTCCTCGGAAGGTGCTCAACTCTGGCACATCTGGGAATTATGTTCACATGTGGGGGTGTAAATATGTACATTTTTTCTGGCAAAGGATGTTTAAGGAGATAACAGAAATCACTGGGTTAAAGCTGACCAAAAGTCCAGAGGTAGCATTGTTATCAATTTACGATGGGGTGGAAGGTTCGCAGGCTAGAAAGGACTTGCTCACAAATTTATTGAGGGCTGCATGAATTGTGATAGGGGCAAGCAGAATATAAAATAGAAGAATGGCATAAAGAGGTGTGGGATTTAGCTATTAATGATAAATTAACATGTGCCATTAAGGTAAGATGGGGAATATACAGGAGAAATGATTTTGAGGAGATATGGAGGGTGGTTGTAGAATTTGTACTGTTCAAACGGAAAGGGGTCAAACCATCGCAACAGACACGTCCTTCTGATGTCCTGATTTTTGGGGTCCAAAATGTTGGAGGGTATGCACATTGATGTAAAGGTCTGTGTGGAAGACTACTTACACGTTGTCCAACAACAACAACAATAATAATGCTGCAGACATGCAATACGAGCGGGGCAGTGGGCAAAAGAGAATACAGATTCCCAGAATATGTGTGTATGCTAATTTACATGCACATATACAAAGGTAGAAAAAATACTATTATAATTTTAATAGAAAAGGAATCCATCTCTCCATAGTGGGCAAGACTGCAACCAGTGACCTGTGTGCCTGTTTGTTTCCCAGGTGCTATAGGTCTTCATCTTTCAGCCAGGTTGGCATTGGCCACCCCTTCAGAGGATTGTCCTCTGCAAAGGAAGACACATGGCCTCCCCAGCGGAATGTATGTGTGCATTTGTATCTCCAACAGAGTCATCCAAGTCCCAACACATCCATTTTTTAAAAGGCAATCTTCTTGTTTTGGTGGAGAATACAGTTAAGAGGATGAGAACTCCACTTGTTAGATTAAAAAATAAAATAAAACCGGTCTCAGGAAACTCTACAAGCAGCACTGGGCTCTGGTACTAATGAATAATAGTAGTGCAGAGCAAGGAGGAAAGTATTTGAAGGTACTAATTTTGCCTATTCAACACAACTGCTTTTTAAGGTAAAAAGCACAGAGTGCATCGCCCGTGGGCTGTATTTGAAAACCTACTTTTATTTAATATTAAAACCAGCTTCTTACTGGAGCGGAAGCTTTGCTAAAAATAGCAACTCCCTCTCTCTACGGAGTTTGTGGAGGGGGATAAAAGGCACAACCAAAATAGGTGATTGTTTCTAGTTTGTGCGAGAGGAATACAAAGGGGATTTTCCCTGTGACCTTTGAGGAGGCTCCTTTGGGAGAAAGTCTCTCCACAGAAATCTCCAAGGGGAACAGCCTATTGGTCTCGAAGCAAATAAACAGCTTGCACCAGGCACCTAAAGACCAGAAAGCACAGCTTCTGTGATTCCTTTATCTGCTTCTGTCTATATCCCAAAGGCTCATCTCAAAGGGTTGAGCACTACCAGTTTTAGCATTAAAAAACTACACCCAATACCCAGTTGTAGTGAGGCTCTTGCAGCAGACATGCAGGTAGAGATGGGTGAATTTATCAATTTTGGTTTCCCATGTTTAAAAACCGTAAGTCTCCACATTTCCACAGCAGTTTGCGTTTTGTTTTTAAATAGAAATCCTCATGAAAATTCAGTAGCAATTTAGTGTGTATTTTTCCTGACAGGTGCAATTTTTTTGCCTAATAAAGACATATAGGTAAAGTGATTTCTCCTAACCTAATGCATATTCTTACCAATATATGCAATTTCATGCACCCTTCCCCCTAGCATGTTCATTTTTGGTTATGTAACTTGTCTGGAGAACTGCATTGCAACATTTGGAAACCTAGGCGCTATCTTGGGGGAGGGTGCTGCGTGTTAGATTTCTGTTATGCCACTGTACAGTTTTTGGAGTCACAAGACTCTGTTTACATTCCAGACTGTTGGAAGTCTCACGGGAAGCGGGAGGCGGATGTTGATGTTACTGGTTTCCTGTTTCTTTGTTCCCTGTTGTTCCCTGTCTCTCACAGAGAGCAGATGCATATTCTTTTCTGTCCTGCGTAGTTAGTAATAAACATAGCGATGTAGCACACATTTCTCGCTCTGCTGCTGCTGTTTGGATACTCTGCGTAAATGGGAACATGCCTGAAGCCTCATTAAAGGCTTAGGTCGTTAATCACCGTCGGAGGAGGAGAGCCTGATGGATTCCGAAGATACGACATGGAAGAGAGCTATTTCAGCTCGGTCGTACGGAACCTCCGACACTGAGGCACCCATAAAACCCTTACTGTGGGTGCTCAGCTGGGCCACCCAACACATTGCATGCTGCAGTGGGGTGGCTCCTTTGGGCCCTCCCGCTGCAATGGAGGGCCCCCTTCATTGGACCCTCCTGCTGCAGCGACGATGTGTGACATCACACGCATGTGTGATGTCACAAGCGTGCGCCAGGCACCCACATTTAATCAATACAGGACATAGCATTTTACATTGAAGTAAGGGACGATCCTGTATTATACAGGATGGGTGATAACCTTACTTTAAATGCACACAGCAGATGGGCCCTTAACCACACCCTGTACCTTGCTTTAGATACGATTGATGCAGGCCCTCACTGAAAGATTTGCCAGATGTTTTCACATGTCCTTTGGGTGCCGGGATGACAGAAGACTTGCCACTGAAATGAGATTTTCTCCTGCGTAGCGGTCAGGCTTCACAATTAATCGCCTCTAAATCTGAAATATTTCTTCTTCTTTTCCCATTGCAGCTCAGCCCTGCGGCAGTGGAGGGAAATGTTTCAGTTCAAGAGGGTCCTGAAGCACTTGAGAATTACTATAAAACCAGCAAACGGTCAGATCTCATCAGGCGCAGAAGACCGATACAGAATTTCCACAATGGATTAAAATTGACCTGTCTCATATGGGGCCTCATTGTAGCAATTTAAATCGAGGTGCTCTACAACTTTAATTATTTTATTCAGACATCTTCATTTTTATTTTTATTTTAGCGTTCCAACCTGGGCATATTGGACATTAAACATAAAGCCTTTGAGATGGTAATCACTTAATTCCTGAGACATTGGGAAGGTTCCCTCACCCCCTCCCTCCTTGCAGAGAAACATTTGGTCAGTTTGGAAGTCAAAATGGTTTCAGGACTGTCTTCCTGTGCTGTTTCAGACATGTGGGTTAGATATTTATGTACGTGTTTTCTTGTTACATTTATGAACATTTATTATATATATAAGACCTTAAAATTACACTAAATAAAGTGGTACCTCAGGTTAAGAACTTAATTTGTTCTGGAGGTCTGTTCTTGATCTGAAACTGTTCTTAACCTGAGGTACCACTTTAGCTAATGGGGCCTCCTGCTGCCACCACACAATTTCTGTTCTCATCCTGAAGCAAAGTTCTTAACCTGAGGTACTATTTCTGGGTTAGCGGAGTCTGTAACCTGAAGCATCTGTAACCCGAGGTACCACTGTACCCACTTAAACGGGAGTAAGCGTACTGAACTCAGTGTATTACTTCTGAGCAGGGATGTTGGGGAATTCTGACAAAAATGGAAATGGGAGCAGAAATTGTCGGTGATAGCTTATTTGCCCCATGTCTGGAATGGAAAGCAATTCAGTGAATATGATCCTTAAGTCCCCTGCCCACGTCCCTGCCAGATTTGTGTTGTGTTTGCATTTAGATGAATGGGATTGAACAATGTTGTTGGCATCTGTCTGTCTTGAGAGACAATGAAGTGTGCCTCCAGGGGTGAAGTCAAACCGCTGGAGAATCACAGCGCCTGCTGTGGCTGCAGAAACCAGTAACTGCTGCCTCCCATGGTGCCTTAGTGGTGTTTGCAGCACCAAAGAGACCTCTCTTTGGAGCAAGGCTGGGCAGTGTGCACGGAGGTCCTAGGCCGTCCAGGCGATGTAAATTACATACGATGTAATTTTGCCAAAGCAAGACAAATTATGCAGTTTTGGGTGGAAGACAAATTGCAGTGGAACCAAAACTGCTGCATGTGATGAATAAAAGGGCAGAAGGGAAAACAATGCCACCTTACATCCTTACTTCTGAGTAGACATGTATAGGAGTGTACAGTTAAAATACTTTACAAATTCATTAGTAAGGAATTTTCTCCATATCTACTAGTTGACTTTATATATATATATATATATATATATATATTTGTATGCCGCTTTTTAGCATAGAATGGCCCACATATTAAAACACAAAAGAAGCAATTATAACAGAGATATTGGGGGGGGGGTGTATGGCAGAGCCTTTTGCTCCAAGTTGGTGTTATGGATAAGAGGCTTCAAGTTCTTCTGTACAGATGGGAAGGACAATTTTTGTAATATTTTAAATGTCTATTTGTAAAATTAGGGGGGGGGAGTAAGGGTGTTGTGTGTCTGCATAATCCAGGCAGGTGCCACCCATTGCTATTTTTCTAGAGGGACGCGGGTGGCGCTGTGGCCTAAAGCATTGAGCCTCTTGAGCTTGCTGTTCGGAAGGTTGATGGTTCAAATCCCCACGACGGGGTGAGCTCCCGTTGCTCTGTCCCAGCTCCTGCCAACCTAGCAGTTCGAAAGCAGGCCAGTGCAAGTAGATAAATAGGTACCGCTGTGGCGGGAAGGTAAACAGCATTTCTGTGAGCTCTGGCACTCGTCATGGTCCTCCGTGTGCCAGTAGTGGTTTAGTCATGCTGGCTGCATGACCCGGAAAACTGTCTGTGGACAAACGCTGGCTCCCTCGACCTGGAAGCAAGATGAGCTCCACAACCCCAGAGTCTGTACCTAACCGTCCAGGGGTCCTTTACTGAAATATACTCAGAGACCTGTAGTGATTTCATGCTCTTTATTGCAGCTTGTAAAACAGTGATTGAATTGCCCCCCAAACCTCAGGCTTTTATATACATTATTTACACAATGAGTCCTGTCTGATTGGCTGATTCTGCTTCCCTCATGGAGTTTGATTGGTCTTTTCCTGCAGGCCAATCAGTTGTTGCATTCTAGGATCCTACTTGCCTACTGTTCTAGTACATAAATTTACCTTTACCTTTTTAACTGTTTTTCTAGAAAAAGATGTGTCAGAACTCACCATGAACACACCCCTTGTTCTTTTATAATGGCAACGGTGCCTACCTGAGAAGTGCCAGAACTGAGTTCTGACAAGTTGTGGCTGGGGGGGAAAAAGCCTTCTTGCCATCCATTAGTGGACTACAGTGTCCCTCATCCTTTACTATTGGCTGAGCTGGCTGGTAGCCTGTAGTCTGATATCTGAAGAACACCATGTCGGCTCCCCCTGGCACAAACTGTTTGCTGAACTTCTCATTAAAAAACCTCTCGGAGCCTGAAAAACTTCAGAAATCCCCCAAAACCTTCTTTCAAGCAGAGAAGAAGAACTCCAACACTCTATTCAACTTAGCAGTGTTCACCATGGATTCTAAAACAGTCATCTCGCTTCACGTAAGATGGAGTTTCTCCTTCACTAAATACCTCCCATGTGACCAACATTAGTTATGAGAACTACTAGAGACCTCTCCAGAATTCAGTTACCAACCTGACAAATTTAAACACATAGTAATGCATACAAGCACTTACAATTTCAGTGAATCAAATTGCTATACTTAACACATGCCTTCCACTCCACCAACCATCACTGCTTGCTATGCCCATTCTCTGGTGCTGTTTCCATCTTTCACCTTTTCTTGAAAGCGAAAAAGTTAGTATCATTAAATATAAATATATTACTGGCCATTAATCAGGCTCCCCAGCTGCATTGCACTAATTTAACTGTGCGCAATGGTGAAAAATGGTACATGCAGTTTTTCTAGGCTTGGCAGTACAGCCGTAATTTTCCAGCCGTCTCTTCATTATTCTTTCATGCTGCCTGCAACGTGATGTTCCCGCTACGTCTCCGCAGAAATGTCGGTGCCTCTTCTTCCCCACCTCCACTTTTCTTTTATTACCACCCAAAGTTCAAACGTCCAAGCCAGCATTTGACAAATATCAGAGCTTGCACGGAAACAAAGCTAAATCCCCTTTTAAAAAGAGAGTTAAAAACATGCCCAATTTTGCTGGATGGAGGAGGCCGTTTTAAAAGTTGCTAAACACAAGTTTGTTTAAAAAGGGCTTGAAAGGAGAAGGAGGTGACCAGCACTGTGTTAAAATTTAAATCGCAATCACTAAATTATAAGCCTGTTATTTAAAGTGTATCTATAATTAAAGTTAAAGTACAGAGAACAGCAGCTAAGTGGGAAAGAAATGTCTTTCAGGTTCCTAGTAACACCCTATTCAATTAATGTTTTAATTGCACAATGATTTTCGGGTCAAATCTCTTCTTCAGAGGAAAATATCACCAAATAGCAAAATAATGATGATGAAGTATCAGAAGATGTTTCCCTGATACCTGGTGATCTCTCTCCAGCTTTTAGAATGGGATACCCGTCTGAAGTAGGTTCTTCCTCCTTCACCCCAGTTTTAAAAAATGGCTGGATATCTTCACTTTCACCTCAAAGTGTTTGATGCTTCTCTATGTTTCTTGAACCAGAAGAATTTCATCTAAAGACAGACATATAAATCAGAAGTTGCAGTAGCCTTTTTACCCATGATGTACACCCAGCTGCATACAGTTTTGCAATTTACGTGACAAGACATTATTAGCCATGAGCTGGTTCACATGTCAGTCTTGTCTGTCCTTCATCCCTCATTTGGGCTGCCTCACTTCTTTAAAAATATGTGATGCAATGCTCAGAGCGGGGATAACCAATCTTTTTGGGCCAGTGGGCCCATCTGGAATTCTGAGGAAGTGCCATGGATGCCAGTCACAAAATGGCTGCTATGTGTGTGTTGCTGGGGGGGGGGGGTATGCCATAAGACAAAATGGTGGTGGGGCAATGGCATAACACAAAATGGCGACTAAAAGAGCCAGGAATATGAAACAGTGTGGACACACCCCATTTCAATGGAAAAAGATACCTACATCGTCCACTGCCACGTTTGCTCATAGAACAGAGCTCTCTTGTTCACTGGATTTTTGAGGGCTTTTTACTTAGACCTTTTGTGGACACATTGGTGACCCTTTAGTGTTGGACTAGGATTGGGAAGACCCAAGTTAACCACGAAGCTCCTTAGACCAGTCACCTTTTCTCAGCCTAAGATACCACACTTGTGGATTGCTCTCTCTTGGGAGGCTTGCCTGGTATGACCAATACTTATCTTCAGGTGCCCGACAAAAGCATGATGTTTCCACGGGCCTTTGGCGTATAATTATCTGTGGCCTCCTTCAGCGGGTGGGATGTTTTAATCCTGCCTTTTATTAAAACCTGAATATGTTTTAGGTTTTTTCCTCTCTTTTGCTTTGTGGTAGTTTCAATCCCAGACAGCATCAAAACCTAGACAGCATCTTAAAAAGCAGAGACATCACCTTGCCAGCAAAGGTCTGTATAGTTAAAGCTATGGTTTTCCCAGTAGTGATGTATGGAAGTGAGAGCTTGACCATAAAGAAGGCTGATCGCCGAAGAACTGATGCTTTTGAATTACGGTGCTGAAGGAGACTCTTGAGAGTCCCATGGACTGCAAGAAGATCCAACCTCTCCATTCTGAAGGAAATCAGCCCAGAGTGCTCACTGGAAGGACAGATCCTGAAGCTGAGGCTCCAGTACTTTGGCCACCTCATGAGAAGAGAAGACTCACTGGAAAAGACCCTATTGCTGGGAAAGATGGAGGGCACAAGGAGAAGGGGATGACAGAGGACGAGATGGTTGGACAGTGTTCTCGAAGCTACCAGCATGAGTTTGACCAAACTGCGGGAGGCAGTGGAAGACAGGAGTGCCTGGCGTGCTCTGGTCCATGGGGTCACGAAGAGTCGGACACGACTAAACAACTAAACAACAACAACAAAGTTTCAATCTAGGTGTTATTTATCTGTTGCTGTAAGTCGCTTTGAGTTCCTTTTGATTAAAAAAAAGACTAATAAGTTTAATAAATAAAACAATAAAATGTTTATGATGCCTCAGCTACAATCTTGAGTTTAAATTAACGGGTCCATCCAGGTGTGCAATTCCAGACCAAGACTGACAGCAGGTTTGTGGAGTCTGTAGCTATCATATGTCACCGAAAAGTCAGGCAGCAGCTACAGCGACTGCAAATAACCTCAAGGTGACCAACATGGTGTTAGCATTCCTTCCGTTCTTAAAAGAACTGTCCCCTGCCAAGCAGGTTGCGATGCTCACACATTCCCCCCTTCCCCATCTTCTGAGCATGGAGGATATTAATTATCGTTGCCGGTGTCGATCTGTGACAGTCGGCGTGACAATGTGACATGCCGTCATGCTTTTCTCCCCGTCTGCTTTCACTGTCCTTTCCAGCTTTGCACCCTCAACGACCCCTTGTCCATTTCAATTGTATCACCCTCATTATTATTATCACCGCAATGATCCTCATTCCCTTAAGTCCGTTTGTGAAGTTCACAGTTTTTATAGCCTGGGTTGTGAAGTGGTAAGGGATGAATTAGGTATGCACAAGGGAAGTCCTGTGTGTGTGTGTGTGTGTGGCATTGGATTTCTGATTTCCCCAGCCCTGACAGCTGCTTGCTGTACAGCGATGCAAACTGCCTTCAAAATGCCCCTCTCTGAGTAACATAAAAAACATAAGAAGAGCCCTGCTGGATCACATCAAAGGCCCGTCTAGTCCATCATCCCAACTCCCCACAGCGGTTAAGCAGATGCCTGTACAATTCAGTTCAGTCAATTCATTTGTCTCTTCATGCTGCCAGCAGTCCCAAATCGATTTACAATAACATACAAACTATAATATGCAGGGGAAGATCCATTAAAATGAAACAGCTATCCTAAAAGTGTTCATCTGCAAAAATCACCTGACAACAGGAAATAACCTCCCCAGCCGCTGTTAAAGAACACCAAAAATAACCCACTAAGAGTCAGAAAATCAATGCTGCCCAAATGCCCAGGAGCGTAAGAATGTCTTTGCCTGGGGGCCAGAAGGATGATGAAGTTGGAGCCAGGTGGGCCTTCCTGGACGAAGCATTAATTCCACAATTTGGGGCCTTCTTTGAGAAATCTACATGAGGGGAAGCGTGACGAGAGACAGTGTGGTGTAGTGGTTAGGCTGCAGTGGTTCTCGAAGGGTGTGGCATGCCACACTGGTGTACAAGAGAGGATGGCAAGTGTGGCGAGAAAATTCAAGGACAATCAAAGAAACATGTAAACATTTCATAGTATAGTATAGTATCATTTATTTATTTATTTGCAGAATATGGATAGGTATCTTTTCAAGATATCTTGAAAGAGCATCAACAAGTAAAATACTGCAAGCTCATATACCTCTCATTGAGTTTGTATAGATACTTAAAGTACACATGTAAGAGGCCCATTTATACTCTCAGGCCACTTTTTGCTGCTCTCTGTTTTGTAGCAATGTCAATTATTCCGCCCCCCCCAAAAAAATTTGATTAGAAATTTTGGGGAAGGCTGGCCCACTGCTGTCCATCCACTGGAACTGCTGACTACTTAGTATGCATTTTGGCCCCTGCCTATTAGCATAATTAGATTGCTGGCGGCAATAATTGCCAGGGATCAGGTAGCGAAAGGGAGGAGAACAATTTATTTTCTCAAAGACATATGCCAACCAGACTGCGAAGACAAATGCGCCTGTCGAGCAAAATGCCAGGTAGTTATTTTCTCTCTGATACGCAAGATTGCAGTGTTCTTCATTTCATTTTTGTTCCCATAACTGTGATCCACTCATCAGTAAATATTATGGTTCCAAGAAAATATAAAGTGTTGGTTTTTTTTCATTTGTAATATAGAGGGGAAGGAAAAAAACAATGCCCTGAGAAGCATTGTTCAGCCCAGACACTAAGGTCCATCTCTGAGGGTCTTTTGGTGGAGACCCTCCAAGTGTCCCTATTTTCCAGGGATGTCCCTGATTTAGAGAAGCCATCCTGGTTTCTGATTTGATCCCAGAATGGAGTTATCCAAACCCCGAGCCATCTGAAGGCAATTTTGTATCGAGAAGGTTGGGTTTTTTAAAATGTGTAATGTTTTATTATGTTTTTATGTATGTGTGAAGCTGTCCAGAGTGCTGGGGCAACCAAATAAGATGTGTGAGGTATAAATAGTAAAATTATTGTTATGGAATGGGATGTCCCTATTTTCAACTGAAAAAAGTTGGAGTGTCTTTTGGTGGTTCTCTCACTGTGGGAAGTTACAGGGAACCAGTTACAGGGCCTTCTCGGTGGTAGCACCCTCCCTGTGGGACGCCCTCCCATCAGACTACGGAACTGAAGGCAGCCCTGTATTGAGAAGTTTTTAATGTTTGATATTTTATTCTGTTTTTATATGTATCGGAAACCACCCAGAGTGGCCGGGACAACCTAGCCAGATAGGTAGGGAATAAATAACAAAATTATTATTATTATTATTATTAAGCAGAAGGAGAAAGGAACATAGGATCCTGCCATATCCCTGGGTGCTGCAATATCCTTTTTGACATAAAGTGACACAGTATCCCAAGTGCAGTTGCACCATAGATTTGTATAATGGCATTAGGATTCCGGTGGTTTTGCTTTCCATTTCCTTCCTAATGATCCCTAACACGGAATTGGCCAACATCTGGCACATCTGGTTGGCTGCTGCAGAAAACACGACGCTGACCTAGATGGTCTGATGTAGCAGTTTTCTTCTCATGTTCCTGTTCCGAATCATTATAATGCACTTCCCCTAAAGGGAAACTGGACAGGATAATTAGCTGAATATTCTCTCTTTGAGTAGCTGTGTGCAGAAAAAGAGCTAAACACGCTCCTCCTGCTCCTCCTCCTTGTGCCTCAATATATTTCAAATCTCACCCAGTCCTTGGAACCTCTCCTTTGATAGCCTGAGGGTCCCCCGACAACAGCTTTCTTTAGGGAAGACATCTGGATTTGGCACAGATGAATGACAACAGCAACTTCATGGTGCAAACAACAGCAACGTTTCTCTGGAAAGACCTGAAAGTGTTGGCTGATTAATTGTAGCATCCTTTACTAAGGGAAGAACGGCAACCAGAGCCTGATAGCTGCTTTCATATTATTAAAATAATACAGTGGTACCTCGGGTTACATATGCTTCAGGTTACAGACTCTGCTAACCCAGAAATAGTGCTTCAGGTTAAGAACTTTGCTTCAGGATGAGAAGAGAAATCGTGCTCCGGTGGCGCGGTGGCAGCAGGAGGCCCCATTAGCTAAAGTGGTGCTTCAGGTTAAGAACAGTTTCAGGTTAAGAACGGACCTCCAGAACGAATTAAGTACTTAACCCGAGGTACCACTGGAAGAAGAAGAAGAAGAAGAAGAAGAAGAAGAAGAAGAAGAAGAAGAAGAAGAAGCCGCCAGTTTCAGGAAAGGGATGAAACAGTGTGCAGGGATGTGCAGGGGTATAGGAAGGGGGGCGGTGGGAGCGGACCACCCCAGGTGCCCTCACTGAGGGGGGTGACATTTGGCACGCTGCCCACCCGCGACTCTCAAGCCTACCCTGAGCCGCCGGGGAAGGGGGGGAACTGCGCCGTTTTGCCGGCACCATTATCCCCTTCCCCCTTCGTTTTGACAGCTTGGGGGAGGCTTGGGAGTCGCAGGTGGGCAGCGTGCCGAAAGTGAAAATGCTTTTGTAAAAAACCTTTTGAAAATATATATTGAATTTGCCATAGCTCACCATCGCCGTCTAGTGTCATTTCTGTACATTGCACTTTACAACACACTTAAAATGTTTTATTTGTGGCTGTATAGCTGAGTCCTGTGAAAGGGAAATACGCTAAGCCAGGGTAGGAAGGAAAAACAACCGATATTACCTAAGGAATCAAACAGCCAGGAAATTCTCTCTCTTTCTTTAAAAAAGCAACAACAACGAAGTGGAGGCAATAAAAATAAATCCACCCAGCAGTTATTAGCACACAAGAAAGCTGCTGTTTAGCAGGTCAGCGGAGGGCGTTGAGCTCATATAATGAAAGGGAATGAGGAGGAAGGGAAACTAATGAATGTTGTTTTTGATGGTGAAATTTTAATGCCTTTCTTGGCATCTGGCCCAGGAAAAAAACTATTGGAAAGGGCATCCTTGCCCAGCTTTTGACAACCTGGTGCCCAGTGGATGTTTTGGACAACGCCCATCAATCCCAGCTAGCTACCGTATTTTCCTGTGTATAACATGCCCCCATGTATAAGTCAACCTCTATTTTTTTGGACAGCAACAAAAAAAGGGGGGGGGGATTGCCCAAAGTTGTTGAGCTTTTGAGAGGGAGAGATTGCCCAGTTTTTCAGCTTTTGGGGGGAGAGGGTCACCACCGCCAATCACTCTACATCCTGCCCGCAAATTGGCCGCCCCACTCGATGCAACCACAGCCAATTGCATGCACACCACCCCACACACTTGGACACAGAGCGATAAAGTGCAGGCATCTGTCTGGAAAGAGCAGGGCCAAAAGTTAGTGTGGATAAGCCCTTTGCCGATTCCAACCCCAGCAGGTGCTTTTCCTGAACTTTTCCAGTAAGAAAATGTGAAAGTAGTTTACGTATTGCAAGCAAACACTTTATCCTCTGCGCACCAGAGAGGTCTTGAGGAAGCCAGGTTTTCTTTTTCTTTCTTTCTTTCTTTCTTTCTTTCTTTCTTTCTTTCTTTCTTTCTTTCTTTCTTTCTCTCTCTCTCTCTCTCTCTCTCTCTCTCCTCCCCCCCCCAAAAAAAAACATGGCTTCGCTGTCTGCAAAAGATGTCCCAGCAGGCTGGAGAGTTGTTGGTTTTTTTTAAAGTATGAAACCCCCCAAAAACAGCGAGTGCTAATTAATTAGAAAAACAAGACAAGAAAATACATCCTGACATTTCATAAGAGGCAAGCGGAACCATGCTACCATATGTTTTGTCTCCTGCAGAGGATTTATGAAGGGTATGAGATGAAGATACGGCTAATTTTTAACAAACAAACAACAGAGAGGAGGCTTGTGGTCAACATTTCTAACATTTATCTCCTCAGATATGGGCCAGATTTCCATCCAGCAATCTCAAAGTGGGACAACATGGGAGATCCACCATCGTGCCCTGAGCCCTGCCAGCTTATGTGAAAGGTGGGAAGGGGAATATTTCTTCCTTCATCGTCACAGCAGAGTGGCCCCACTCACTTGTCAACGTTGGCCCAAGGCACAAATGCAAAAAGACTCCCCATCCCTGATCTAAGGAGAGTGCAGGGGTTTGCCAAGGGAGATGTTGGCAAGCGACACAAGCTGGGGCACGGCCCCTAGTACAGTGGTACCTCGGGTTAAGAACTTAATTCATTCTGGAGGTCCGTTCTTAATCTGAAAATGTTCTTAACCTGAGGTACCACTTTAGCTAAACCTTCTAACAGTTTGACTTCACCCCCAAAGGCGCACTCCTCCATTGTCTCCTGAGACAGACATATGCCTACAATAGACATAGACTTCTAGAGGAAGGTGGAATGGAAAATAAATATATAAACATTATTTGCTCATTTCTGTATAACCTATGTCTGGATTTGGCAAACATGTCAGTCTGGTTTCTGCCAGTTTCTCATTTCACCAGTCTTAAGTTTGGTTCTCCCCATTTCTGCGTAAGTTTTCATTAAAAAAAAGCAGCAGCATGAAAATTCAACATCATTTTACTGCAAATTAATACACACACTTTTTTTGTATGAAATTTTGCCCAATAAGTAGCTTTTTGCAAAGAAGAGAAGAAGAAGAAGAGTTTGGATTTGATATCCCGCTTTATCACTACCCGAAGGAGTCTCAAAGCGGCCAACATTCTCCTCTCCCTTCCTCCCCCACAACAAACACTCTGTGAGGTGAGTGGGGCTGAGAGACTTCAAAGAAGTGTGACTAGCCCAAGGTCACCCAGCAGCTGCATGTGGAGGAGCGGAGACGCGAACCTGATTCCCCAGATTACGAGTCTACCACTCTTAACCACTACACCACACTGGCACACACCTCCCCCCCCCCCAGATATAACACATTTTGATGTTATTTTCAATAATACGTTCATTTATATGCAAACTTTTTTCTAGTATGTGGATTTTGAACATATTACATGGCTGGAGAACTGCACTGAAAAAGTTGGAGAAGTGTGAATTTTGAAGGGGGGGAGCTGTGTTTCAGTTTGCCTATTTTTTTCGAAAGTGCAAATCAGGTAAGTTTGCCTTTAAATGAGAACTGAATCAGATTTCTCCCCCTCCCACCCCTGTCCCTGGTCTGCATTTAAAATTCTACGATCTTGTAATCTAAGACAGAGACATTGAGGATATGCATTAATTTCTCTTGTAATCACCAACCCATTTGGGTTAATCGGGCAATGTAAAATATTAAAGCTAACAGATGGCATGAAGCTCTGCGTAAGAAGCAGGTAATTATTATGTACGACTTCACCTGCCTGCAGGTACTCCACTCCATGGTTGAAGATTATATCCTGAGCTCTTGTTCTCCAGAGTGGTGTTCCCTTTGCCTTCAGTGCTAAAAGAATCTGGTCTATTTCTGAAAACGAGGTAGGGTTATATGGATGGTTTTTTGGCAAAAGAGCCATGCACACAGAGATCCTTACGGTAACTTTAAAAAGGCAAGCTGTTCTCTCCATCCCCTGCTGGCATCGCTAGGTCCCAGAAATTCCAAGGTCGAGATAATTTCTGACTACTTAAGATCTTTGGCTTCTGTTTGGAGCATTAAGGTTGTTAACACCAGGCTTTGGCGAAGGCTCAGCAATTACTTTGCTAATGGCTGCACGATTTCCAGCAAAGTAGACTAATTAGGTGAACACTGCAAGGCAGGATTAAAACTTTTACCAAGGACATATTTGCACTGCAATGTCCTGTGAGAATCCTAGATGTGTAGTTTGTTGAGGCTGGTGAGAATTCTGTCTTAGAGATCCCTAGGACTCATCCACATTTACTGCTGCTTTGTGTTTCTAGGTCTGGGTGGCGCTGTGGTCTAAACCACTAAGCCTCTTGGGCTTGCTGATCGGAAGGTCGGAGGTTCGAATCCCCATGATGGAGTGAGCTCCCGTTGCTCTGTCCCAGCTCCTGCCAACTTAACAGTTCGAAAGCACACCAGTGCAAGTAGATCAATAGGTACCACTGTGGCAGAAAGGTAAAAAGTGTTTCCATGCGCTCTGGTTTCCATCATGGTGTCCCGTTGTGCCAGTAGCGGTTTAGTCATTCTGGTAACATGACCCAGAAAGCTGTTGGTGGACAAATACCGGCTTCCTCGGCCTGAAAGTGAGATGAGCAACTCCATAGCTGCCTTTGACTGGACTTAACTGTCCAGGGGTACTTTACCTTTACCTTCTTTTTACCTTACAGGTAACACAATAGACCTTTGTTTTGTTTGTGAAGGCTAAACAAGTGGTTCTCCATTTTAGCAGGTGAAGTAGCAGATATTTCTGGAATACAATAACTATCTCTGGGTGTAAGATTTGTGGAAGGAAGTGATGGGGATGAATCTGTACATGAAGAATTCCAGGGACTCCTTCCAATCTCAGATGAAACTGCCGTAAACACCTTTTAACAGTGCGGCATTATCAGTGGTATAATCTGAAAACTGCATGTCACAGCCCTTGCCTTCTCCCACCACCCACCAAATTATTTCTGCAGACACCCCTGGTATGTCTCAGCACATAGGATGGTTGTGGAAGTGCAATGACTCATTAATCAGCATGGCAATGTTTATGTGCATCACTTGGTGACTGCAGTTTCAAGAGACGGCTTGCATATGGGAAGCCAGGGATGACGTAGCCAGTGTACTGGAAGAAGCAAAGATCACCAGTGTCGAAGTGATTATTCTTCAACATCAACCTTGTTGGACTGGTCATGTTGTTTGGATGCCTGATTATTGTCTTCCAAAGCAACTACTCTATTCCGGACTTTAAAATGGAAAGCGTAATGCTGGTGGTCAACAAAAGAGGTTTAAAGACTCTCTCAAGGCAAATCTTTAAAAATGTAGTATAAACACCGACAACTGGGAAACACTGGCCTGCGAGTGCTCCAATTGGAGAACAGCCTTTGCCAAAGGTGTCATGAACTTTGAATATGCTCGAACTCAGGATGAAAGGGAGAAACATGCTAAGAGGAAGGCACACTTGGCAAACCCTCACTGTGATCAGCTCCGACCCAGAAACCTATGTCCCCACTGTGGAAGGACGTGTGGATCCAGAATTGGCCTCCACAGTAACTTATGGACTCACCGTTAAGACTGTGTTCATGGAAGACAATCTTACTCGGCTACGAGAAGAAGAAGAAGTCTTATGGTGGCAGACCAGGGCATTCAAATCTCCACCATGCCATGAAGCTCACTGGGTGACCTTGAGCCAGTCATTCTCTCTCTCACACACTCAGCTTTACCTTCCTCACAAGGTTGTCGTGAGGATAAGGTGGGGGAAGGAAGTGTTACGAAAAAGGAGCAATGCAGAAGCGAGCTCCAGGTGGCTGGAATGGAAAACAGGATGTTGATGTTATGGGACTGTACCGTGGGAACAAGGGACAGTCTATTCAGTACACTGAGCACCGGATGTTAGCTCAGAGTGTCACATGACCCTGTACTGGAAGTACATGGGAGGAGTTTTTCTCTCTCTGCAGTTGGTGATGAGAGAGTTCAGACACGATTTCTCTGTACTGCTGGAAAGACAGGAATAAAGGCATGTAAATATATTTCTGTCTGTCTCTTTCCCCTCCCTGGCAATGGGAGGGGGAGGAGTGGTGTGTTCTTCTCACGTTAGAGGAGGATCGGCGATTGAAGACCTCCCCTGGTCTTGCCGGGAGTCGCTGACAGGGAGGTCAACAAGGATTCAAGCCGGGCACCTGGAGGGTGGCCAATTCCTCTGGCTTTTGGCTTGAATTCAACAGGAAGCTCTTTGGAGGAAAGGTGGGATAGAAATGTAATCATCACCCTCAACTCAAAGGACCATCGCCAATACAACATCTTCATTTCATTTTCAACCGAGCAAGCTCACACAGTTCATGGTCAACTATCAAGGGGGTTGTGCTAGATGATCCTTTGGGTTCCCTTCTAACCCCATAGTTCTATGATTCTAAGAGTACAGTAATTAACACAGAAAAACCAAGTATTGTGCCTGTATCTGTAATACAATCGTATTAGCCCAGCTTTAGGAAAATTAAAGGAAGACCAGGAGCAGCTTTGCAGGGAATTTTTGTATTTTCAGTTATCCTGCAGGGGGGAAAGAAAACCCTCTCTCCACTCAATTGTTATTCCAAACAGGTATACACTCTGCCTTTATATTTGTTGTGTATTGTACTTATGCCAATTTTCTGCCTTGCACATAAAGCTAAAGCACCTTCAGAAGCCATCCAATAATGGCACCGTTTCAAAAGAAGATTTAATTGCAAGTTTCAATCTGCTCACAATGTTCAGTGAAACTTTAAAAACTTATATATTAAAATACAACATAATAAAATGGCACATGACGTGCCAAGCCCCCACCTCTTTCCAAAAATAGATTTGGTTTTTAAAAGGCCAGCCTGACTATGAAGGCAATGAATTGGGTGGGGAGAGATATTTACAGTAGGGAAAACTCAGGAGATAAGTTGAAAAACTAACAACACAATACAATTTTCAACAGCTGAAACATTCATCCCTAAGAGGATTTTCTGGATACCAAAGGCCATGTAAGACAGCATGAATTACTGTAGGGTTCTACGTTTCCAGCTAATTTCCTTTCAGATAACACATATAAAATATGCCTTTGTTTCCCTAGTGTTCTTGTCTAGTGCCTAGTTTTTAGAACTTGCTGGGTGCTTCCTAGGGCTTTTTCTTGTAAGCATCCTCTTTGGATATGGAAGATGATCCTTTCTTGCAATCTTTGCATAGCAAAGGGCAAAAGAAGCTCCCTCCATGGGCATTAATGACGAGGATGGATTGGGGAACCCAGTGTCTCCCAGGTGTTGTTGTTGAACCCCAATTCCCATCAGCTCCAGCCAGCATGGCCAATGGCCAGGGTGGAAGAGAATTTTGCTCCAGCAACATCTGGAGGAACCCAAGTTTCCACTCTCCAGGCTAGGAAATGCATGTTTAGATGTGCCTTGGTGGTTTTTGATGGCTGATGGCAACTAGCGATGACACACTCCTCACCTGCTGGGGTGAGGCAGAAACAGCTGGGTGAAGGAACGTAACCAAAAGAGAAGAGAGAAGTTGGAGAAGGATAGAAAGGGAATTTTATTAGCTTTGGGGGATGCTAGCAGAGACATCACCTTGCCAACAAAGGTCCATATAGTTAAAGCTATGGTTTTCCCAGTAGTGATGTACGGAAGTAAGAGCTGGACCATAAAGAAGGCTGATCGCCGAAGAATTGATGCTTTTGAATTATGGTGCTGGAGGAGACTCTTGAGAGTCCCATGGACTGCAGGAAGAGCAAACCTATCCATTCTTAAGGAAATCAGCCCTGAGTGCTCACTGGAAGGACAGATCCTGAAGCTGAGGCTCCAATACTTTGGCCACCTCATGAGAAGAGAAGACTCCCTAGAAAAGACCCTGATGTTGGGAAAGATGGGGGGCACAAGGAGAAGGGGATGACAGAGGACGAGATGGGTGGATAGTGTTCTCAAAGCTACTAACATGAGTCTGACCAAACTGCAGGAGGCAGTGGAAGACAGGAGTGCCTGGCGTGCTCTGGTCCATGGGGTCACGAAGAGTCGGACAAGACTAAACGACTAAACAACAACAGCACCGTCTGTGTGTTTCCCTGCTCTGCTAAAAGAATGTAAGAAGAGCATGCTGGATCAGGCTGAAAGGTCATCAGAGAGTCTCGCTATGGAATATTTATTTTAAGGCCCATTAATCCCGCATCTTGTTCTCATAGTGGCCAACTAGATGCCTGTGATGGAGCGGAGGAAGGAAGGGAGGGAGGGAGGGAGGGAGGGAGGGAGGGAGGGAGGGAAGGAAGGGAGGGAGGGAGGGAGGGAGAAAAGGAAGGAAGGAAGGAAGGAAGGAAGGAAGGGAGGGAGGGAGGGAGGGAGGGAGGGAGGAAAGAAAGAAAGAAAGAAAGAAAGAAAGAAAGAAAGAAAGAAAGAAAGAAAGAAAAGAAAAGAAAAGAAAGCTTTCACATCTAATTCTCATGGTGCATCTGGTATCAGATGCTTGGGTAAGATGAGAAGTTCCCAATAATCAAAGCTTGTCCTGAGCAAGTTCTTTTTCTGAACAAATACCACCACCAGGATTTTACACTTAAAAATTAAAACAGAGCAGCAGTCATCTGTAGACTCCTCTCCAGAGATTGTGTGAGAGGCTATGCCTTCATCTCTGCTTCCTCCTCATCTGCTATAGCGAACTGGAGAGGTCCAAAGAGAAGGTGATCTCCAGCAGTGACTATCTTGGTCTCCCCACTGGATCTTCTGCCTCTGATTCGTATGGCAGGGTTGGGAAACCTCCAGCCCACGGGCCAAAATTGACCTTGCCAAGCTTCCCCATTTGTCCTGTGAAGATGTTTTGGGCATCCATGGTGTCATTTGTGAGGTAGCACCTGCAAAGACCCCCTTACACACCTTCCGAAGTATAGCTTCTGAAACATCACACAAAAGAGCCAGTGTTTAGGGTAGTGAATCTTGCTTGGTTCAGCTCCCTGCAGGTAACTCTCCCATGCTGCTGAACCCAACTTCAGGACTTCAAAGCACCAAATCACTTGGCACCATTTGTGACACCAGGTGCCTGACTGCCCACCTGTCAAATTTGGCCCACAAGGCAGATCCTGGTAAGGATCTGTCCTGTGGATCCCAAAATGGTTTCTCACCACTGGAAAACTGAGCTTCGACCCATGCAACCCTTTGTGAAAATAAAACCAGACTCATTCCAGTTGTTCTTCAGACGAGAAGGGCTGGTGGCACCCTGAATCAAGCACCCCATCTCCCCAACCTCTGGACTATTGGATTTTGAATTTTAAAAGGTTTAAAAGATCAAACGGATGAGTGCCAACCTGCCAACTTGTGCTGGTGCCTTTATACCCTTCAGAAAGTGCAGAGAAAAGAAAAGTCACTCCCACAGCAGGCAGTGAAGGCCACCAACGTCTGACCTTAGGATATGGAGGATTTGGTATTTTAAAGCTACACACTCCTCCTTTTCCAACAAGCACCATGTGGTTCTTTATTGCAGATTTGTTCAAGCACCTTCTTGAGAAAGCAGACAGGTCTCCCTCCATCGAACACTTTGATGGCCCTGTAACCCAACCCAATTTATCCTGGCTTTTCTGCCAAGATTTCAGAGCTCATTAGTTGCTTCCTTTTACAGCAGCCACCTAGTATGGCTGCTTAAAGGATGCATTATTTTTAATCTCTTTAAGAACATTCTGTAAGAACGCAAGTGGACCATCCTTTAATGAATGGAGGCTGCGTTTTATAGTGCCCTGACATTCAGGAGCCAGTATTAGTTTTAAACCCATAAAATAAAAGAAAGGTCACAAAAGTAGGGCATATACTTTCGCAAGGCTTACTTTGTGGGAGGGGGTTTATTGTGATTATTTTTAAAGTCCTTGCTGCAATCTCTTTCTCCTCTGCAACGCACTTTTCAACAAAGTGTTTCCAAACCCCCCTGGCTAAAAGCCCACTTCTTCCATGAAAGCTTTGGCTTAACACCCTTATAGCATATGCCTGCTCAGAAGTAGGCCCCAGTGAGTTCAGTGGAACTTACTCCCAAGTCAATGTGTACAGGGCTGCAGTTTTGTCGTCATCCTCATCTGAGCAAATGAAGTGGTAAACCTTTTTCTGGCCTATGCCATTTAACTGCCAGTCTAGTAGACTTCCATGCATAGAAGTGTGTGTGTGTGTGTGTGTTTGTGTGTGTCCCCTGTATTGTTCAGAGGCCTTGGAAATAGGATCCAGGTTTATGCTAGAGTTGTTTCCAACAACCTGCCTGATTTGAGTTCTCAAGTGGACTAATTATGTTTAGCCTATAGCATTCTGAAATCCTGGTCTGGACAAACATGGATCTGCCACAAACATTAGAGTCCAGTCGTGGCCGACTCTGGGGTTGCGGCGCTCATCTCAGACAGCTTCCGGGTCATGTGGCCAGCATGACTAAGCCGCTTCCGGCAAACCAGAGCAGCGCACGGAAACGCCGTTTACCTTCCCGCCAGAGTGGTACCTATTTATCTACTTGCACTTTGACGTGCTTTTGAACTGCTAGGTTGGCAGGAGCAGGGCCCGAGCAATGGGAGCTCACTCCGTCGCGGGGATTCAAACTGCCGACCTTCTGATTGGCAAGTCCTAGGTTTTGTGGTTTAACCCACAGCGCCACCCGCATCCCTTGGGTTGGCCATAGACATGCCCATCAACTGTCCTGATTTGAGCAGAACATCTCAGAATTACAGAAGCTACTCTGGCTTCTGATCTGATCCCAAAATGTTCCATCTTTCGGTCCTGTGCTCTCGCATGAGGTAGACTTCCCCTGAAGGGGGAGTTTCCGTGACCAAGGCTGTGTGCGCATGTGCAGGAAAAATGCTGGTGTCCCAATTTTCCTCACCAGGATGTTGGAAGGTATCCAGGGATCTACTAGTAGACCTCTAGGTGGTTTGCAGTAGATTGGCCACAGTTTTTTTATTCCCAACTGTATAACAACAACAACAACAACAACACACCAATAAACTAGGCTTTTAGAATACTAAATCTGTAGTAACTCAAACATAGGTCTGTTCTTGTTTGTTCATATGGTCTGTACCTTCTAATATCAGCACAGATGTGTACTCAGGGTAGGTAATGAAACAGGTAAAATAGGTTAAAATAAAAAAATTAAATCAACAACACACCAAACAAGTGCTAGAGCACAAACTGCTTATTGTTATTTTAACTTTTTAATGTGTTTTTTTTTACAGGACAAGCTGCTTATTAATTAATTAATATAATTATAAAACCATTGAAACCTGCTCAGAGATTAAAAGTACTGAAATTAATGGTCCTCAAAAAACCGGAGGGGATGTTTAGACCTGGTTCCTAGATTATAATAGCGTAGGTGCCAAGCAGGCCTCCCTGAAGAGGGAATTCCAAAGATGAGGAGCCACCACCAATAAGTCCTCCCCCAGTCACTCCCTGCTGTATGGGTCACAGGGTATACTAGGTAAATAACTCCACCCCCTTAAGCCACATGTTTGCCTTTGCCGCTTTGGGCCCCCTTTTGTACCAGACTCTTTTTGGTGGGCTTTAGCAGGCTATTTAGATTCTGCAAGCCTCTTCTCCTGCCTGCACGTCTTGTGTCTGGCTGAAATGACAACAGATGACAGGCAGCAGTGCTTAGAATCAGGGCAGCTTGACTGACAGCTGCTGCTTTGACTGGGAGGTAGCAAATCCAGCCATTGACACAGGCTTCATCGCCCCTACAGTGACAACCAAGTCCCTTCATGTAGCACAGAACAGATTTCTTCAGAGCTGAGTAGGCAAACTTTGTTTTTGTTCTGTTTTTTAAAAAAGGAAAAAGAGTCTCTGGTATCTGGACAAAATCTGAAGTGAGAATTGGCCCTCTGACTTGCACCTCCCAATCAGACAGCTTTCCAGAGCCCTGTCTGCCTCCATCGTCTTTTCAAGCCTTGACTCTGCACCTCTTTCTGAGCTTGGGAATAGAAAGGGCAGCAAAGGAAGGAGAAATCAATGCGAGCCAAGGCAAAAGGCAGCCCATGGCCTGCATCTGTTTACTGATCTGAAGAGGATCAGCTTTCATTTCAAGACCGGGGGGGGGGGGGGAGTTTGGCGAGAAAAGCAGAATGGAGAAGATTGTTTGGAAGGGCACTGATAGTAATTTGAACATTTTAAAGTGTGTTCCTTCCAGCATCGTTCATGCCCAGTTGCGGCTATTCACATGATTAAATACAAGCAGGAATGCTGAGCCGAAGAATACATTGAAAACACATTTGGAATTCATCAACGCACAAAGAAGGGGAGCCTGCAATAAAATCTTGCAGCGTGGAGGGTTCCTGTTCTGTTCCCTCAGGGACACTCCATTTCATTCTCTCTCCCACCTGGTTTCCCTACAACATCTGGACAGCATTCTGAGGCCACTAAACTGAACACTCCATTTTCATTGGGCTATTTGTGTGTGCGTACCCTCCAACATTCCTCTGATGAAAATAGGGACGTCGCATTCCATAATGATAATTTTACTATTTATACCCCACACATCTTACCGGGTTGCCACAGCCACTCTGGGCAACTTTCAACCTATATAAAAACACAATAAAACATTAAACATTTAAAAAACACTTCCCTATACAGGATTGCCATCAGATGGCTGGGGGGTAAGAGAATTCCATACCCTCCAACATTTCTCCAATGAAAATGGGGACATCCTAAGGAAAAGCGGGACATTCTGGGATTAAATCAGAAAGTGGGATGGCTTCACTAAATCAGGGACGTCCCTGGGAAATAGGGACACTTGGAGGGTCTGTTTGTGGGGTCCTCCTTTGTTTCCCCCAATATTTTTTTGCACTTTTACAAACTCTGGGGTTTTCCCAAGCCTGCTCATTCTCCATTGCATGTGTGGTTATTGCCATTTTAGCTACATAAGCAACAGCACTCCTGCCTGAACATCCAAAATAGACAGCCAACCAGTCCTCGGAGCATTCATTTGGTCTAGTCACTTTCACATTCTTTATCATTTTCCTCCTTTTGTGGTCGTGAATATTCCATTTAAGAACATGTTTGTGTAGGAATTGGTTTCTGCTTGACACCATTTAAAGAGGGAGAAATAAAGCAGGGAAAGACGGTGTTTGCTTTGCTGAAGGGCAAATGAGTAGCATTAGTGTTTTAAAGAGGCAATTGCTAAAGATGTTTTCCTTGTAGTGCATTACTTCTTGATTTCATATTTTCACACCACACGTAACCATGTCTGCAAAAAAGCTCCTGGTGCTTCACCCTCTTATCAGGAGAGCTCATTCAGGTGCTATACTGGTGTTTTGAATGATTATGTGCTGGATGTTGGCCAATAAAATGAATTTGGATCCTGGTAAGATGGGGAATTGATGCTTTTGAATTATGGTGCTGGAGGAGACTCTTGAGAGTCCCACGGACTGCAAGAAGATCAAACCTATGCATTCTGAAGGAAATCAGCCCTGAGTGCTCACTGGAAGGACAGATCCTGAAGCTGAGACTCCAATAGTTGGCCACTTCATGAGAAGAGAAGGCTTCCTAGAAAAGACCCTGATGTTGGGAAAGATGGAGGGCACAAGGAGAAGGGGACGACAGAGGACGAGATGGTTGGACACTGTTATCGAAGCTACCAGCATGAGTCTGACAAAACTGCAGGAGGCAGTGGAAGACAGAAGTGCCTGTCGTGCTCTGGTCCATGGGGTCACAAAGAGTCGGAAACAACTAAATGACTAAACAACAACATGTTATGTATTCAGTGGTCTGTGTTTGCCTGAGCTTGAGTCCAGACTAAGGATTCTGAGCCCCTGTATTCTGATTCAATACATGATATCCAATCACAGAACATTTCAGGTTTTGGACCTCTGCCATTGGCCCTTAAACTTTGAGTCATGATTCACAGCTTGGAAGTTTAAACCGCCAATCACGTTGGGAGTGGGAGTGGCCCAGGCCTTCAGAAATGTATATAAGCAGTTGCTTTGCTCCTGTTGTCCAGTCCTGTTACTTCAATAAAGGTTCTCGCTGTTATCACTATGTCTTGCCTCGTGGGAACCCACCTACACTTCAATTTATATACCGCTTGTAGTTACCGTATTTTTTGCTCTATAAGACTCACTTTTTCCCTCCTAAAAAGTAAGGGGAAATGTATGTGTGTCTTATGGAGCGAATGCAGGCTGCGCAGCTATCCCAGAAGCCATAACAGCAAGAGGGATTGCTGCTTTCACTGTGCAGCGATCCCTCTTGCTGTTCTGGCTTCTGAGATTCAGAATATTTTTTTTCTTGTTTTCCTCCTCCAAAAACTAGGTGCGTCTTGTGGTCTGGTGCATCTTATGGAGCGAAAAATATGGTAAACTCTTAAGCAGTTTACAACATAGGTTAAAACATCTTAAATAAACAGCAAATACCAAAACAAAAAGGAGAGAATTTGTATGTTCTATAAAACCTAACTAAATAGAACATCCTCATCGGTATGAAAATCATTCAACATTGTTACCGGACGCTTATGTAGCCTTGGTGTTTAGGGTTGTCTGTTTTAAGGGCCATCTGGTTTGCCAGCTATGGCCTCTTTTTGGACAGAGATGACTTGGCTAAGTCATCTTTTTCTGCTATGTTCCAGAGCGGAATACCGCAATGCACTCTGTGTGGGGCTGCTCTTGAAGATGACTCAGAAACTTCAACTGCTTCAAAATGCAACCAGCAGATCATTGGCTCAGGTCCCATTTAGAACTCGCATCGTCCCAATTCTAAAACAGCTGTGCTGGTTGTCACTTCCTCTCTGGAACAAGCTCACAGTGCTCACACTGATGTTAAAAGCCCTAAATGACTTGGAACCCGGCTGGGCGGCAGCCAGGGAGATGGTTTTCTCTGTGGTAACTCCTAAACTGTTCAGCCTCCCCACAGAGATGTGCCTGACACCTTCATGGTACGGCTTCAATCACATGCTGAATATGCACCTCTTTACCCTGGCCTCTGATACCTGAGATGAGGGATATAAAACATTGTCCATTTCAATTTTGATTAAGAACATAAGGAGAGCCTGCTAAATGTAGATATAGATCCTAACCTGCAATGGTTGAAAAAGTTGCCCTGGATTTTAGAGCTTCTCCCGATGACTCGCTTTATTAGCATCGATCCTGATTACAGTTAAAGTTAAGTACAAAGTGATTAAAGGTCATAAAACAAAGCCAACAAACCTCAGAGCAGCTAAAACAGTAGCACAGAACAGCCATGCACAGCAAAGCTGGAGGAGGTCCATGTTTTATGGGTGTAAAGCTGAAAGAATGGAGGGTCCCTTAATTTGTGTAGAAACCCAACAATGTGGGATAACTATGGGAAACTCAGGAGAACTTCTCCAGTTGATCATAGTAATCTGTCTGGTGTATAAGGGACAAGTAACCTTGTAACAACCTTATTGTTGTTGTTGTTGTTGTTATATTAATATTACATTTCCCCCCTGCCCTTCAGTAGCAGGTCCCAGGATGTCTTACAGCAATACAGTCATACAACGGAAGTTGAACGGAATCCGTTCTGGAAGACCATTCGCCTTCCAGAATGTTCAGAAACCAAGGCGCAGCTTACGATTGGCTGCAGGAAGCTCCTGCAACCAATCAGAAGCCACAGAAGCCACGTCGGACGTTCGGGTTCCGAAGAACGTTTGCAAACCAGAACACTCAGTTCTGGGTTTGCAGTATTCTGGAGCCAAAACGTTCGACTTCCAAGGCGTTCGACTCCCAAGGTACGACTGTACATGAGTTAGACTAGTGGCTCCCAAACATTTTCACCTTCTTGGTTCCACAATCTCAGCCCCAGGGCCCCCTTTCCTACCCTATAAAAATCATTATTCAGAATAGCGGTTTGCACGACCCATTAAGGAAGATAAAAGCACAATAAAATTCAAAACACTAACAATTAATTGCACATTTATTCCAAATCTAATTAACACTGTTTAATTAATTCAACCATTGATCATCTTGATCCAATGATACCAGCTTCTCAAAGTCTGATAGTCGTTTACACCTCCGGCCACCTCCTTCTCCTCTTAGTGCTCCCCTTGCTAATCCCACAACCCCCAGGGGGCAGTACCAGCCACTGATTTAGAGCCTCATAGACAAATATTTTGAATTTAGCTTGATCCCCTGTCTAGGGTTCCCTAATGTCCTCTTTTTACAGGACACGGCCTCTTTTTTAAAATTGAGAGTCATCATAGCAATCCATAGTTAGAAGCAGAAGTTGGCAAATGTGTCCTCTTTCTTGCTCTTCAAAATATGGCAACCCTAACCGGATATAGGTAGAGTTGTTGTAAACAAAATCTGGTCTTGTTCCCTTATGGGGTACACAAGAGCCCTTATAGAGTCCTTTGTAGGTTCTCCATCGGTAGGAGAATATAATAGAGGCCAACCAGAGAATATTGAGAAGCAAAGCAGCTAGTAAGCCTGATCTTTATTAACACTGTTGCAACTGGGTGCTCCCTTCACACACAGGAGAGAGGAGGAGGACCCAGAACAACGGTGTGCCTCCCCTTATATAGACATTTTGAAATTCCCTGCCCTGGATCTCAAGACCACCCCCAGAAACATCATACATACATCACAGAAGGGGTGTAGCCCAAGACCACCCCCCAGATACATCATACCTACATCATAGAAAAGGCGGTCTACAACAGAAATCTGAGTGCTTTGTATATCTCCTATCTGCCAGGTTATCTGATAATGCCTTATCTGATTGCCTTTCCTGGTAGTCTGGCCATTCCTTTGAGATGGTAATCACTTAATTCCTGAGACAATGGGAAGGTTCCCTCACCCTCTCCCTCCTTGCAGAGAAACAATTGGTCAGTTTGGAAGTCAAAATGGTTTCAGGACTATATTCCTGTGCTGCTCCAGACGTGGTTTATATATTTATGCACGTGTTTGTTTGGTACATTTATGAACATTTATTATATATCTAGCAGGGACACGGGTGGCACTGTGGGTTAAACCACAGAGCCTAGGACTTGCCGATCAGAAGGTCGGCAGTTCGAATCCCCGTGACGGGATGAGCTCCCATTGCTCGGTCCCTGCTCCTGCCAACCTAGCAGTTCGAAAGCATGTCAAAGTGAAAGTAGATAAATAGGTATCGCTCCGGCGGGAAGGTAAACGGCGTTTCCGTGCGCTGCTCTGGTTCGCTAGAAGCGGCTTTGTCATGCTGGCCACATGACCCAGAAGCTGTACGCCAGCTCCCTTGGCCAATAAAGCGAGATGAGCACCACAACCCCAGAGTCGGCCACGAATGGACCTAATGGTCAGGGTTCCCTTTACCTTTATTATATATCTAAGACCTTAAAATTCTTATAACACAGTCATACCTTGGAAGTCGAATGGAATCCATTTCAGAAGTCCGTTCGACTTCCAAAACGTTTGGAAACCAAAGTGCAGCTTCCGATTGGCTGCAGGAAGGTCCTGCAGCCAATCGGAAGCTGTGGAAGCCCTGTCAGATGCTGGGGTTCCAAAGAACGTTCACAAACCAGAACAATCACTTCTGGGTTTGCGGTGTTCAGGAGTCAAAATATTTGACTTGCATGGCGTTTGGGATCCAAGGTGCGGCTGTATTCTTCTTTGCGATAAGTGGTGGCAGAAAGTGTGGCAGCTGCGCTAATAGCATACAGAATGTGACAGGATGACACCCCACCCAGATCCACAGGGTTTGATGGCTGGTGTTGTCATATAAACAGAAGGCAAGACAGGAGTTGGGTGGCGATGCTTCCTGCTCCCCCCCCCCAAATTCCTTCCAATGCTCTAGACTCTTCCGAACTCCGCTGCCAGGCACACATTGCTCAGCCTGGCGTAAAACGCAATTATCTACAAGTCAGCACCTATGCGAAGACTGATGAGATGTGAATGTGATCGCCTAGCCGAGGAAGTCAAAACTGCCGACACAGCATGTCCATTTGGAGCAGTGAATTGTAACGCTAATGAAGTCTCCTGAGATTCCGGACGTCACATTTTATGAATGTTTTTCTTTGTCATGTTGGAGATTTCAGCCATTACATTAGTTAGCATTATCACTGAACAGTGGTGTAGCAATGGGTTTAGGATCATTTAGGGTGCAATCCTGTATGTAATACTTCCCTCTCTACCTTTCTCAGTTGGAGCATCATAGCACTACCTGTGATGTCCCATCCAGCAGCCCAAAATGCAACAGCTGCAAGAAGAACTTGCTCCCTTGTCAACTTGCCAGAATGAACAATTATAAAACTTTGCAACCGAGAACCAGTGCCGGAATTTGCTTCTTTCCTCCTCCCTCCCAATCTTCCTTTCCTTTTGTGCCTCGTCTTTTAGGCTGTCAGCCTGAAAGCACAGCTGTCCTATTACTGATTATTGTGATCTGATTTGAGAGTCTTTTTGACGGAAGAGTGGGGCAAAATTACTTACTTAGGCTGCAGTCCAAGCTTGTTGTTGTTTAGTCGTTTAGTCGTGTCCGACTCTTCGTGACCCCATGGACCAGAGCACGCCAGGCACTCCTGTCTTCCACTGCCTCCCACAGTTTGGTCAAACTTATGCTGGTAGCTTCGAGAACACTGTCCAACCATCTCATCCTCTGTCATCCCCTTCTCCTAGTGCCCTCCATCTTTCCCAACATCAGGGTCTTTTCCAGGGAGTCTTCTCTTCTCATGAGGTGGCCAAAGTATTGGAGCCTCAGCTTTAGGATCTGTCCTTCCAGTGAGCGCAGTCCAAGCTACATTTGTGCTTTGATAGGGTGGAGTTGTAGTGGATACAGGTGTCAGCTCAATCCTGCTGGGGAGCCAAACATGCAGGCAGGCAGAAGTACCTCTAGATCAGGGGTCAGCAACCTTTTTCAGCCGTGGGCCGGTCCACCGTCCCTCAGACCTTGTGGTGGGCCGGATTATATTTGGGGGGGGGATGAACGAATTCCTATGCCCCACAAATAACCAAAATATGAATTTTAAATAAAAGCACACATTCTACTCATGTAAAAACACGCTGATTCCCAGACTGTCTGCGGGCCGGACTGAGAAGGCGATTGGGCCGCATCCGGCCCACGGGCCTTAGGTTGCCTAGCCCTGCTCTAGTTGGAGCCACACCAGAAGCAGCCCAGAAGCAGAATGTTTCTCAGATGGGGTGTTCCAGAGGCGGGGAAACATTAAGCTGACCCAGGACCCACTGCTATCACTTGATGCCATTGCGCCTGATCTGAGTCCAATTGCTGTGACACCCTGGTGTCAGCAATAGTGCTGCAGATGCCACCGCTTCCCAGCTAGGGTTTGGATTGTCCTGTTAAGTAAACCTGAGAGCAAGCCCCCATTGAAATAAATGGGGCTCATTTCTAAGCACACCCACAAAGGGTGTTAGGAACACTGTATGATCCACCTTGAATGTGGGTTCAATGGCTTGGTTCACAGTGAACGCTGAATAATCAGGAATCACCCTCGTCGGTCGCAGCTGCTTTAGCCTTGTCTTGTGTGAAAGAAGATTTGACCCCAATCATTTGGTTTTGGGAGGGATATCTTCTTCATCCCTGATCTAGGGGAGCTACAACAGTGATATTTGCCCACTAGCTTCTGAGCATCACCCTGGGAGCCATCCTCCCTGAAGAGGTTAATAGTGTTGTAAACAAAAATTGCCCTTTTCCCTTATGGGGTATCCAAGAGCCCATATAGAGTCCTTACATAGGTTCCCTATTGGTAGGAGAAGATAACAGAGGCCAGCCAGAAAATATTGAGAAGCAAAGCAGCTAGTAAGCTTGATCTTTATTGATCTGTTGCAACAGGGTGCTCCCCTCACCCACAGGAAAGGAGGAGGAACCTAGAAGAATGGCGCGCAAGGCCTTATAAAGACTTTTGAAATTGCCACCCTGTAGATCAAGACCACCCCCAGAAACATCATTCATACATCACAGAAGGGGTGTAACCTAAGATCACCCCTCAGATACATCATACTTACATCACAAAAAAGGCAGTCTAAAACAGAAATTTGAATGTTGTTTTTCTCCTGTCATTGTTTATCTCTTGTCTGGCAGGTTACTTGATTGGATTGTCTGGGGAGCCTGGCCAGTCTTTTGTAATGATAAATACTTAGTTCCAGGTCACAGGCTCACACCCTATTCATATCTTAAATGTGCCCTTAAGACAGGATTTGTGAGGAAAGAGACAATGGGGAGGTTTCCCACTTTGACCTTGCAGAGAAAACATTTGCTCAGTTTAGGAATCAAAATGGTTCCAGGTCGGTCTTCCTGTGCTGATCTATGTACGTGCTTGGTTGGTACGCTTATGAACACTACCATATATCTAAGACCTCAAAATTCCTATCATAATATGCAACTTTACTTCCGCCAGGGGAAGTCTTTGGGCTCAAAGTGCTTTGAAGCTCCTTTGCTGCTGCTTTCAAACCACCAGCAGCAGGAACGTTCTGCCATTCGGGTGCAGTGCTCTGCAGAAACTGATCACAACAAATGATTGGGTGGAATGCCTCTTAGTCAGTTTGTTGGCAGCCAAGTAAGGCCGGTACAACCTGACCGCACGCTGTGTATTGTGTAAAGCTGCTTAATCTAATTGCAGTTGATGGAGCAGCGGTCATTTGAGAAGCCCTGTTTGGATCTAACTCTTGGGAGTGGATCAGGCTGTTAGGATTCTAGGCATAAAGTATCCCTTAAGCCACTGGCTGTGGAGCACTCTGTCAATTGATCCCAGTAAACAAGGCTGCCCATTGCTGCCTTGTTCTTTAAAGTGACAAGTACCATTTCAGACAAGGAGGGAACCATCCTTTGCTGCTGCTTTTTTAAAACAAGAACAAAACACCAAGAGTCTTTATGATGTGAGTCATTTTTAAAAGGAATGGAGAAGATTTCACAGTGCATTTACTGCATTGCTTATGGCAATGCGCTAACTGCAAAGTGCCTAATGGTCTATCTCCATTTGGATCTACAACCTCTCCAACTGTTCGGGGAGCAAGAGTGATATAAGAATTAGAGACCCCCAGGTGTATATTTTGATTTAAGCGTTTTAATGTGTTGTTTTAATTGCATTTAGCCTCTCAGATATAGAAAGAGCTGAGGAAATGTTTACTTTTTGTGCAAGAATCTTGTGGGCCTGCATTTTACAACCCTTTGCTCCGTAGCCCATAAGCAAGAAATCTTATCTCTTCCTGGGAATGCTTAGGGTGGCCCAAAAAGGACTGCAGGATCTTGTTCTAAGTCTGTCATGAGTTAGCACCAGGGTGTTAATTAGAAAACCTTGAAGTTTCCTGAAAGGTAGATGGAGGAATGTGAATAAAGACCCGATCAAAGGCTAGGTTGCCATGGTAATGTGGGACATCAATACAGTACCTAAATTGGGCAAATGGCATAGGCATTTCTGGTCATCTCAAGGTGACATAGTGTTAGAATTCCTGTTCCATGATTGCAGTCATAGGATTGTTGTCTTTCACAAGACGGTTTATGTTTTGACTCCACAGAGTAGGAAGTGACGGAGACAGGATGTTTGTGTTACTGTGTTCCATGAAGTGAGACTATTGTCCTTTGTTCTTTCTCTGTCTGATGCTAGAGAGAGAGGGAGCCATGTTGCAGTGCTCCGTGTGTGTTTATATGTAAATAAAGTAGATTAGCCAAAATGCTGAGTTGCTGAGGTCTGTTAGCAACTGCGCAAACTCTGTGGATCTCTAAGTGTGGCAGTGTCAATGTTTGGGCTGAAGAAAGCTTTTGAAGCTCCCGAATGATCGACCAGGAGGGAGAGAACATGCCAGTCGGGCATGTGTCTCTACCAGGGTCCTACTCGAGTGTAGAAGAAGAAGAGTTTGGATTTGATATCCCGCTTTATCACTACCTGAAGGAGTCTCAAAACAGCTCACAATCTCTGTTCCCTTCCTCCCCCACAACAAACACTCTGTGAGGTGAGTGGGGCTGAGAGACTTCAAAGAAGTGTGACTGGCCCAAGGTCACCCAGCAGCTGCATGTGGAGGAGCAGAGTGTAGGCTGAACTCCTGACACATAGTAGGGGAAGCTGCAAGCAGGAAGACCCCATACATGTTTTCTATCCAATGACTTGTTAGCTTTCTTGATGCATGTAAGACGAATGCTTTATGTTTCTAGAATGCTGAATGTTTTGATGTTTTAAGGCTCTTTGTGTCCTGTGCCAGTATAATCTGCCTTCGAATTCTGCTCTGGGCAGACTCTTGGCTTAACTGAAGGTTCATCTTCTAGAACATCCAGGTTGCGTGGAGCCCTACCTTAGCGCAATAGAAATAAAGTACTGTCACAGGTGGTAGAAAAGTCCTCTGCCATTTGCATAGCAGAGGGTTCAACTAGATGATCTTCCTTGTCCCTTCCAACTCTACAATTCTAAGTGTTAAGTTGTGGGTGAACATATCAGACGACACAGCGATTCTTCAAACAGCTCTTGTTTATTCACAGGCCAGAACAGAACTGAACTGAAGGGTTCAGTCAGCCTGCTTATATAGAGCTCCAGTACAACGTAACTGTAACAATTTTCTAAAACTATCCAATCACTGAACGTCACTTTCGATCCCTTATTTGCATAACTATCTACAGAATCCCCCTGCTGGCCCAGGGTGAGAACTTCAGTACATAACACTAAGATTCTCTGATTCTCCACTTCCTAGATTACTGGCCCCACCTCAGACGCTGACACTTATTGGGGTCTTGATTTCATCACCTCAATCCCACTCGAACCCTCTCTGGGTTAATCCAATTCCAGCTCACTGAGCTCTTTCCATTCCTCCTCAGGATCCGACCACCCTCTCTGCAGCATTTCCATGGGACTCATGATGCCAGTATCTTTTTTTGTGGTCTTTCTTTGTAACAATGGATCTCTCTGTCTCAGACAAACACAGCTCTTCAGCCGCTGTGCCCTCTCCTGTTGAAAAGCCCTCAGTGTTACAGTGCTCATCCACTCAATATTTTTTCTTTTTAAGGAAAATAAACAGCACCATGCAGCACACTCCCTGCCCTCAATTCCACTGCCCTGTCAACCCGTGGAGACTTCAGATGTATTTGTGCTTGTGTCTGAAGCACTGGTTGTTTAAAAATGTGCAGGGCAGCTTGCAACCTTTGCAGAATGGCAGAAAAAGTAAAAGACTATGAATAATCAGAACAATAGGAAGTGCAGCAGGCTTTTCAAAACAAAAACCACCAAGCACATTAAGGGCCAAACAACTTTATTCATGTTTTTGAAAGTGTGCATCCAGCTTGATCTTTTATTAAGGTGGGAGGTCCATTCCCCCTCTCACTTTCCATCTGGCACAAAGCTCCCTTTCTTTGGCTTTCCTAATGGTTCACCCCCTTCCTCTGGCTCTCCTAATGGCCCATCACCCAGGCAATTGCCTCACCAGGAAGCTGGCTTGGCTTATATTTTAACATTTGCTGAATCCAGGGGTTCAGTGTCTGGCACCCAGAAACTCATAAGATGAGTCTGGCCCTAGTTTTAACATGCCGAGCTTTGATTAAATTCTAACACTTACTGGTTCCAGAAACTTAGAAGTGTCTAGCACTCACAAACTCGTAAAAAGTCTTTGAGAAGAGTTTGCAAGAAATTAAATGTGATTAGGGCATACACTTTCTGATTGTGCCAAAAGGCCGGTAATTTGTAGCACTCTGGTTGTCTCATCTGTTGCCATTGTTCTATGTGTTCAAAATAGGATCCCATATCATATCAATTGCTCCTTTTCACTGACATGTAGAGAAATTTATCTTCATAGAGTCTGCAGAGCCCTTCTGCTGTCTCTTATGGGAAATAGATGCTTAACTGGCTATTTAAGCCAGGGAACAATGTGATATATTCCTGGAAGCAAGGACAAGAGGACAGGAAGAACAAAGTTGCTATCTTCTTGGTAGAATGGCTAAAATAGTGAACTCAAAGTAAATGCTTCTCCTGTCTCTTACGAGAAAATTATTCAAGGCACCATTTAGGGATTCCATTGCAAGGCTCTGGATCCAAGACTAACAAAGACCTGGTTCGAATGTGAAGCTACACCAAACTATGGCTTGGTGTGTATGTGCAACTGTTCAGGTCCTCAGAGCAAAAATTGTTGCTGCTACGCTACCCAGTGACTAGAAATGTGGGAGAAATTTGATTCAATTCACATTTAAAGCTGAATTTATCAAATATGCGCTTTCTGAAGCAATACAAGAACCAAAATGGCCACCCTTCAAGATTTGCACTCATACCCTAATTTTGCAATAAAGTTATTTGTTGGGAGGCATTCATAACGAGGTAAATTCCAAAGATCTTGTGATTCTTTTATTGGTAGCAGAAGGAAATACCATTGCACAAAATTGGAAATCGTCCCCAAATTGTCACCAGAGATTCAATTGCTTCTTGGTGGTGCCTTTTGGTTTGGAGCATTGCAATATTATATATAAAAAAATTACTGGGAAGATCAGTCTTTAATGGATTATGAAAGACAGACAAATTTCAGGCGATATGGTGGGAGTTAATGTCCTACATTGATGAGCACCATCTTCAACAGTGCCTGCCCTTTGCCCTCTGTATGGAACACATCAATGCTGACACCAAAATATAGTTAATGCAAATGATACATGAGTTAAGACCTGGGACCCAGGTGAATGCCATAACCTAGCGCACAGGCCAAGACCCTCAGGACAGCACAACACAGCACAGAACTCACAGCACAGCATGCAACTATGCTCACGTCCTCTGTTATTCTGCTTACACAGTACATGTTTCTGATACTTGAGAACTATACATTGGTACCTCGGGTTATGTACACTTCAGGTTACAGACGCTTCAGGTGACAGACTCGGCTAACCCAGAAATAGTACCTCGGGTTAAGGACTTTGCTTCAGGATGAGAACAGAAATCGTGCGGTGGTGATGCGGCGGCAGTGGGAGGCCCCATTAGCTAAAGTGGTGCTTCAGGTTAAGAACAGTTTCGGGTAAAGTACGGACCTCCGGAACGAATTCAGTAGTTAACCCGAGGTACCACTGTAGTTTCATTTCATGTCATACATGATTGTTCCACAAGCCAGACACACACTCCAAACACAGCATCCTCATTTATATTAAACTGCAATGCATCATTGTCAGAACCAACAAAACCATGTGGAACAAACTCCAGCTTCTCATTTACATACCTCCACACAACCCACAAAGCAAAGTCAAACACTACCCCGCAAACCCCACAACCTCTGGAGTTCATCTGAAACACCCTTCCCCACATCTGCAAGGATGTTTGTTTCTCAAGGGCCCTGAATATCTCAGAGACAACCTCCTCTTCCCCCTCTGTGTATTTTCATGATCTATAAGGGCTGTCTCCAACCTTTTTTAAAAAAAATAAAAGATGCACCTTCGATATTATTTCTGGCATTTGCATTTAGCTTCCAGCAAAATTCCAGCTAGCTGTGTGCCTCAAGAAGTAAACAGCACCAAAGCAACTGAGCTTATCCAGTTCTCTGCCAGGCACCAGGTTTCTTCACATTCCTAGGACAGGTCTTGCTTCCCGCGTGGCAGGTGAATGCTGGCAGGATCCAGCCCCAGGGCTGTGGGGGATGAGAGCTAGTCCCAGGAACAGAGTTGGTGACCAATCTAAATGGAAATTTGGGCAACTAGTTGAGTATCATTCTAGCTCAGGGGTCAGCAAACCTTTTCAGCAGTCCACTGTCCCTCAGACCTTGTGGGGGGCCGAACTATATTTGGGGGGGGGGATATGAACGAATTCCTATGCCCCACAAATAACCCAGAGATGCATTTTAAATAAAAGGACACTTTCTACTCATGTAAAAACATGCTGATTCCTGGACCGTCCACGGGCCGGATTTAGAAGGCAATTGGGCCGGATCCAACCCCCCGGGCCTTAGTTTGCCTACCCATGTTCTAGCTCTCCAGGAGAGACCAAATGAGGAAATAAGCAGATCACGTTGAGTTGCATGGGGAAGATTAAAGGCGGGGGGGGGGGAGGTGAAATCAGATAATATATTGAATACCTATATATGGGTGCTTCCAGGCTATCACTGTTAGGGGTGGGATTCAATCACATACCAGGAAATTCAGGTTGCACAATTTGTTTGGAGCACTCACACGCTCAAATCACTTCCCTGTTCATCCCTACTTTGAACAGGACCCCCCCCCCACCCTTGTGCTAGCTAACTTAATACTGGCTTACTTCAAAGCCTCCAACATTTCTCCGATGAAAATAGGGACGTCCCATTCAATAATAATAATTCTATTCTTTACACCCCACCCATCTGACTGGGATTGCCCCAGCCACTCTGGGAGGCTTCCAACATATATAAAGACATAACAAAACATTTTAAAACTTCCCTATCGGGGGCTGCCCTCAGATGGCTCAGGGGTTGGATAACTCCATACCCTCCAACATTTATCCAGTGAAAATAGGGACGTTCTCAGGAAAAGCGGGACATTCCGGGATCAAACCATAAACTGGGACAGCTTCTCTAAATCAGGGACTGTCCCTGGAAAATAGGGACACTTGGAGGTTCTGTTACTTTCAGTTCCTAAGTTTATTGTTCTAGCCAGAGGCCATGACAAACGTGTATGACACAATAGTATTAGTAACAATACAGAGCATACATCCATAATATAAAAATCCATAATATATATTTAAAAAAGACTTCACCAAGTTCCTGAATTGGTGTGCAGTTGCAGCTTGGCTGGTTTGCTGGGGATAGCTCAGTTGGCAGAGCATGAGACTCTTAATCGGAGGGCTGTGGGTTTGAGCCCTGCGTTGGGCAAAAGATTCCTGCTTTGTAGGGGGTTGGACTAGATGACCCTTGTGGTCCCTTCAACTCTACAATTCTATGATTTTAACAGGCTGATAATGTCCTGAACATGCTTTCAGTAGGGAAAAGAGGAATTAAGGAGGCCTACTGTTGCGTGGGGTGTGTTTGTGTGTGTTTAAGAGTTCGTAGGCATTTATGAAAGCATCCCAGCATTTCCACTCAGCTAATAGGGCTGTTATCTCTCCCAGTGGGTGCAGCTATTGCAATGATAGCTCCCACTAGGAGCCATGTTGGACGATAAAAATTAGACCTCACCAACTCCATCTCCTCATTAGAAAGCAATGGAAATCAGCAGAGTTGCCTGGGGCTGTCGGAGAAATTCTGGATGTTAAATCTTTCCTTCTACACCCTACCCATCGCCTTTTCCCTGCCTATCTGTTAATCATAACACTCCTTAGATCTTATATTGCAAATATTTCTTGCCATTGTGTTTAAATACCATCTTATACGCTGTAACATACACATTTGCTGGTTCACCTTTTCCTGCCCTGTATTTTGTTTTTGCTTTTTTCAGGGGAGGCGGCACATTCTACATTTCCTTATAAATTATGGAAACAACCTCACAATGTTTTCTTTGTCATTCTTCACCATCTCCTATTTGGGAACACTTGATAAGGCTGATTAGTTTTGCTAGCGCGAAACTCAAAGCATCTGTATCCCCATAGCATGAAGCAAAATCCAGCATCATCAAAGGAGTAATTTCATTTCAGAATATAGTCGCTTTGCCTTGAGTCTCATTTAGAAAAACCTACGGGGAATAAATCCCAGTTGCCGGGGGGGAGGAAGGAGTTTAACTATGCCTTACTGCAGATTTATGGCATTTATCATAGGAACATAACATGTATTTCTTTCTCCCCTCCTTCCCCCGCATTCTGGTGAGATGCTGTACATTTAGATGAGTTTTCTGAGTAAGGCTGTGGTTCAAAGGATAATGTCTCTAATTTCTTCTTTCTCAGACGGAGCGAAGTGCAAGGCCATGGAGCCATCATCAAAGAGGAGCCAGAAGTCAGTTGAATTTGCCAATAAGGGCTGCTTAAATGTGGACCGTTTTAAAGGAAAGCTAGGCCTACCCTCTGGTCTTTGTAACTTCAGTTCAAATTATTAGTTCCAGAACATTTCCTTGCAAGATCTGATAAATGTTAAATGAGAAATGATACAGTCAGGACTTTTAAACATGACCCAGTATGAATTCACGACGACCGGACATTTTCAGCCGGAAGGTCTCCTTCCAAGCGGACAATTATTATGGGTTCCAGCAGCATCTTTTAGACCCTGGAGGACGTGAGAGATATCACCATGGGAAACCTTACTTGGTGTAATTTATAGGCTGTTTCCCTCTATCAGTTTATTACTTGCAGCTATCTTTGCCACTGTCCCTCACAGAGGTCATGCACTAACTCATAGCTCGGCTTAAAAAAAGGAGACAGATTTTAAAAGGAGGAGAGGGAAATGCTGGCGTAAGCAGTACAAAGCTCTTACCAACTATACTTAAGCCAATAAATTTCTAAAATGCCCAAAGAAAGCAGAATCCATGTTTTGGGGAACTGCAAGAAGTACTTGTTCATTGATTTATTGATCCCCACCCCCATGAATATCTAGCCTGCTTAGTCCCCCCTCCCCATCCCATCTAAAAACCACAGCTACACCTCCTTACCAGCCTGCCCATGCAAGATTTCTTTCTGTTTTCAGGAGAGGCAGTCAGTTTTACTGCCCCACTACTCTTGAGTTTTATCATATATATACAGGGCAGAGGTGGTTAATCTTTAGCCCAGGAGCTGGATCAGACTTCCCACAGCACCCACACCAATTTTGGCAGCATTTGAAAGAAGAAAAATCAAAGCAGACACAGCACTAGTAAAGGGACCCCTGACCATTAGGTCCAGTTGGGGCCGACTCTGGGGTTGCGACGCTCATCTCGCTTTATTGGCCAAAGGAGCCAGCGTACAGCTTCCGGGTCATGTGGCCAGCATGACTAAGCCGCTTCTGGCGAACCAGAGCAGCGCATGGAAACGTCGTTTACCTTCCCGCCAGAGCGGTACCTATTTATCTACTTGCACTTTGAAGTGCTGTTGAACTGCTAGGTTGGCAGGAGCAGGGACCGAGCAACGGGAGCTCACCCCATTGTGGATTCGAACCGCTGACCTTCTGATTGGCAAGTCCTAGGCTCTGTGGTTTAACCCACAGCACCACCCACGTCCCAGACACAGCACTAGGTTGGGCAAATCACTCTGCCTCACACGGTCACATCGATCATTTGATGAATAGGGAAGGACAATAATCCCCCTTGTGAGCTGATCCACATGGAACTGATGAAGAGTGGCGGAATGTGGGAGGGTGTGGAGTGGCCACACCCACTTCTGCCACACCCACTTCTGGCCACACCCACCACTGCTATGTGGCTCTTGAAGAACTGGCCAAGGGTTAAGGCCAGTGGCAGCTGGTGTCCATGGGGGCTGTTTGGGGCAGGAGGCGAAAAGCAGGTGGAGCCAGAGCCAACGCATTCTGACTTTGTCCCCATCCTCTTCTGTAACTTCGGGCGGTTCCCTCCCTTCCTGCCTCTATGGACGGTTTGCCCCGCCTCTGGGTGCGCCGCAGCACCCAGCTCTCTCTTACACACACAGATGTGAACACACAACATAGAAAATAATTTGCTGGTAGGGAGGCCTGTGTACATGCCTGAACATAAGAAGAGGCTGCTGGATCAAGCCAATGGCCCATCTAGTCCAGCATCTTGTTCCCACTGTGGCCAGCAAGATGCCTGTGGGAAGCCTGCAAGCCCAACAGCAATTTTGCCCTCCTGTGATTCCCAGCAACTGTTATTGAAATGTTGCAGAGCCTGTTACTTCAGAGGTGACAATATGGCAAACTGTGTGTGTGTGTGTGTGTGTATACATTATATATATATACATTATATATATATACATTATATATATACATTAAAGCAGGGTTTCCCAAACTTGGGTCTCCAGCTGTTTTTGGACTACAATTCCCATCATCCCTGACCACAGGTCCTGCTAGCTAGGGATGATGGAAGTTGTAGTCCAAAAACAGCTGGAGACCCACATTTGGAAAAAAACTGCAATACAGGAAGTGAAACTTGGAGGTTTTTAAATCTCCCCACCACTATTACTGTAGATTCTGCCAGGGGGAGGGCTTTCTTAGCCTATGCTCCACTTCTGCACAGTGTAAATTCCTCCAGTGCAATAACTTCCTTCTACACAACATGACTCTCTCCTGTACAGTGTGTCGTAGCGGTTAGAGTGCTGGGCTTAGTCTAGAGATCCAGGTTCAAATCCCCACTCGGTCACGAAGCTCATTGGGTTTCTCTCCTTTCTGTTCTGCTTCTGTAAACCATACTTGGACCAGAGAGCCTTTCTGGAAGAAGACTGTAAAGTAGGACACATGGACACACCATGCTGCCTCAGGTGTCTTCGGGAAGGAGGGAGGGCGGGGCATAAACGAAAGAAGCAGCAGCATCCCAAATATCAGCTCCCAGCCTCATGCAGGGCACCCAGTAGCTCTCAGATATAAATGATGGACTTGGAAAAGTCAATGAAATGGCTTTGCTGATTTATGAGGACAGGAGCTCCTCCGGAGCAGCGTCAGCAGGTGCCATGAAAAACCGTAGCCCTTTTCCAGCTCGCAACGGTCTCTCCAAGTTTCTAAATATTTAATTTGTCTCTGCATGCTTAAATAGCTTCCCTGTTGCCAAAGGCACAAACGATCTATTTTGAGATCTGCTCTTTGTCCACGTTGTAATCCTTCTCCTCCTCACCCCTCAACGTGGATAAAATATTAATATGCATAAAAATAGCAGGTGCAAATACCTGGATCTGAGGTTGCTTTCCTCCTTTTTAAGTGAATTGCATGAAATTGGCCCTTTTGAAAGAGACTCGTCTGCCAAGTGTGGGGTGGTATGTTCAGAGAGCAAGTGTGGCACACAAAGAATCTGCGCTAACTCCAGCGAGCCTCTCTTATTATGCGGTGGCAGGAAATCAAATGGGGAGGGTGGAACCATGATGGGGGGGGGACATTATCAGAAAACTTAAGCACTATAAACAGTGACAGCCCTGTATTAGGAAGCCTTTAATATCTGATGTATCATACATTCTTTTATACTCTGTTGGAAGCCGCCCAGTGTGGCTGGGGCCACCGGATCAGATGGGTGGGGTACCAGTAATAAATAATAATAAATAACTAGAGACCTTCTCAAGTTACTGCTTACAAGCCCCGTGTGTAGTTCCACCCTGAATGACTTGGGAGATATGAGAAGAGTTGTGCTGGACCCGGGGGGGGGGGTACCGAGAGGCGTGGTCAGAGTCCACCAAGGGCGAAGCGGGGTCCAAAGCAAGAAGCCGAGCGTGGTCGGGAACTCCGGGAGAACAGGTCTGGGTGCTGGCAGAAACAGGTTTCCAACGACGTTGCTCCCGCAACCTGGGACTGGGATGACTGGCCTTTATCTCCTCTGAGGCCAGGGGCGGTCCCGGCCCACAGGTGACCCGCCTCTCCTGGCCTTAAGGCGAGCACTCCTCCTGAGAGAACTTAGTTCCCTCCGCCTCTCTGCCCTGAGCCTCTGCAGCTCAGGAGAGACTGGAGGGTTACTGGACCCAGGGGCAGCTTCCCCTTCCCCTGACAGGGCTGGGAGAGACGCACCTGCAGGCAATGGGCCCTCAATCACCTCTGGAGCCAGAGTGGATACATCTGGTGTCTGCTCCTGAGGATCCGGCACAGGTGCGGGCCCTTCAGATTCAAGCCCCTGCCCCGGCTCAGCCGGCCCTGGAGGCGGGGACTCCTGTGCAGGCTGGGACTCCTCAGGTTCAGCTTCTGAATCAGATTCCCAGGCCATCACAAGAGTGAAGAAATCACCAGGTATCCTCCAGATGTTTAGGACCAGAATAATAGAATCATAGAAATGTAGAGTTTGAAGGGGCCACGAGGGTCATCTTGTCCAACCCGAATCTTTTGCCCAATATGTGGTTCGAACCCATGACCCCGAGATTAAGAGTATTGTGACTGAGCTATCTACAGTTCCCACCAGCTCTAGCCAGCATGACCATGGCAACTCAAAACATCTGGGGAGCACTAGGTGTTGGAGGCTGGCACAACAATGTTGCTCCGCTTGATTTGTGTGTCCCACCAGCAAGAAGCAAGCTCCAAGTCATTTATTTGGGGAGAACAAGCAGCTTCAAGAACATCTGGATGTCCTTCCCAGGATTAATTGAACCGTGATGAGTTTAATTTTTGCTTTCCGTCCTTCCACAACGCTTCCCTCTCCCTTCATCCTGTTCCAGCCAGTCCAGCTAAACAATTCTATTCTTAACTTTTGTGAATGAGATCATAGAGTTGCCACTAATACATGATGTCATCCTTCCCGCTCCTTTTGCCAAAGACATGGCAGGAATTCTAACACAATCTGCGCTTACAAGCTGAGCAGCATCGTGGCTGCTGCCTGTAGCCGAATACTGACAGGCTGTGAAGCCCTCCCATCTGTCTCGGTGCTCGGAATGTAACCATCCCAAAAGGAATTGCTTCCCTCGCTGCAACACACCTTTACAACAGTGGGATGCAGCTGTAGTCCTCAGGAGGAGTCAGGAGTAACCATTGTTCTAAGCATCCTCTTTGGATATGTGAAATGACCTTCTCCGAAGCACTGTGCATCGTTTGCTAGCTCAAGGCACTTGCTGATCTGCCTTGATGGCTGGTACCTACTAGCTCTTCAGCACATCCCATCTGCTTTGAGTGGTGACTGAAATGAAACTGCGTGGCAGCTGAAATATAGTCATAGAATCACAGAATCATAGAATTGTAGAGTTGGAAGGGAATCCAAGGGTCATGTCAGGAACCTGCTCCTGCTCCTGAATCTTGCCAGGTATAGATTTGGAACAGTGGTTTGCAGAGGGGCATAGTTAGAAGGCAGAAGCTGGGAAATACTGGATGGGGAAGAGCTAGGAAAAGAAACACTGGAAAAGAGAGGGTTAACAGTCTCTGGACAGTTGCTGGACAGCAGTCCTCCGATCTCCCCAAGGTCACGAAGAGCTCAGAAAGTTTCAGAACAGAAAGCACAGAGGGTACAAGCTCAGATTACAAAATGTAGGAGTGAAGTAGATTAATAGGTATGGAGGGGGTGTGAGCCTTAATTGAGAGCACCACCACAATGCTTTCTTTCGTCATTTGCTGTGTTTTTTAAAGAAACAAACTGGTAAGAATTCCTTTTGTTTGATTTACTCGTTTATGGCCATGGGGGAGGAAGCCAATTCCCTGAAGCCTGATAGGTAATCTAGTCCAATCCCCTGCAATACAGGAATCTCAACTAACATATCCCTGACCAATGGCCACCCAACCTCTGCTTTAAAAGTTCAGTCCACCACCTCTCTTGGGAGTCTATTCCACTGTCAAACAGCTCTTACTGTCAGAGAGTTGTTCCTGATGTTTAGTCGGAATCTCCTTTCTCGTAACTTGAAGCCATTGGTTCGAGTCCTTGCTCCACCTACCATGTGAAAGATATTTGAAGAAGATGGCTGTCGTATCTCCTCTTAGTCTCCTCAATGAAAGAGAAAGGAGCTTGAATTTGTGCAGCTGGCTGGCTGGCAAGAAGGAGACTTTGATGGAGGGGTCTTCATAGGTATACTGTTGCTTTGTGGGGACTGTGCCGCATTCAAGGTCAGGCCTGTCTGGTCCCCCATGTACAATGCAAATGAGTGGATAGTACAAAAAAAACACCCACCAGAATTTCCCAGTACACTTTCCTTACAAGGAATGCAGTCCCTTGATACCAGTGCAAGATTCAGTATAGTAATCATTAACTATACAGTGGTACCTCGGGTTAAGTACTTAATTTGTTCTGGAGGTCCGTTCTTAACCTGAAACTGTTCTTAACCTGAAGCACCACTTTAGCTAATGGGGCCTCCTGTAGCCGCCGCGCCGCTGGAGCACAATTTTTGTTCTCATCCTGAAGCAAAGTTCTTAACCTGAAGCACTATTTCTGGGTTAGCGGAGTCTGTAACCTGAAGCGTATGTAACCTGAAGTGTATGTAACCCGAGGTACCACTGTATTTATATTTAATTGTTTATTTTTTAAAAAAAGATGGCAACATGTTCTTAATGTTTGCTTCCACTGGCACTTTAAAAATGAACATTAAATATTAGACGAGTATCCTAGATGGTTCTTTTCCAACCACTTAAGAGGTTTTCTGCCGAGCAAACAACCTATGAATGGTGTGAAGTAAACAAATGTCACCGCAGAGAGATAGACTGCTTCTGAAGATGAGGGTTCTGTCAAGGTGTCTTGGCCCACAGCCTTTGGCAGGCCTACAGGCAACCACTTCTGTACCTCAAAAAAAAGAGGAGGAAATCTATTGCCAAACAAAAAGCGCAAATCATAACACAAATTTGCATTAAAAGTGCAAATACTATATGTGAAATGATGCACATATGGAAACAATGGCTATTATGTTAATAGAAATCCATTCTGCTATAGCAGGGAGGGGGAGGCTGTGGCCAGGTGACCTGCTCAGTCTGCTGCACACTTGCAAACTGGACAGGTGCTGCCTGGTCAGGGCTGCCTTAAGCATATGCGGTGCTGGGGTGCAAAGATCCTCCCGGCGCCCTCACCCCCGGTTGCCCAGTCCCAGGTGCGCAGGAAGACAGAGCCAGCCAGCCACCTCAGTGTCTTGCTGGCTCGGTCACCCCCAAACTCATGGCCCACAGCTGCCCACAGCAGAAGAGCCCGCCGAGGTACTCCGACCGATGGGCGGGCTCTTCCCCGAACTCAACTCTTGGGCCCCGGACTCTCGGCCTGGTGCCTCTGAGAGCCCAGCGCCCGGGTGCCCAGCACCCCTAGCACCTATGGGTAAGACGGCCCTGTGCTTGGTATAAAAATACAGTGGCACCTCTTGTTACGTACTCAATTCATTCCGGAGGTCTGTTCTTAACCTGAAACTGTTCTTAACCTGAAGCACCACTTTAGCTAATGGGGCCTCCTGCTGCCGCTGCACCGCCAGAGCACGATTTCTGTTCTCATCCTGAAGCAAAGTTCTTAACCCGAGGTAATGTTTCTGGGTTAGTGGAGTCTGTAACCTGAAGTGTATGTAACTTGAAGCATATGTAACCCAAGGTACCACTGTAACTGAAATAAAACAATTAAAAAAAAAACTGCTGATGGGAACGATCCAGTCCTCTCCTGCTTTCTCTTCTTACAGTTCCTTACTTGGACTGGGATGTCCTTCAGACAGAGGACTGTCTTCAGTAAATCTGGCCACGTGGCCACCCTGTGGGAATTTCATCCTTGCGTGTGTTTCACATATTTATACTCTTTGGTATACCCCCCATCTCCCACGTAAGACATGCGTCTGGACCTTTCAGTGGCCCTCGATGAAGAGTTCTCTTATTTATTTCTTTTACCTCAAGGATAGTTGGACCACTCACCGCTGCATCTCGTGATTCTGGATTAAATGCAGAGCTGCTGTTTCTCTGCCCCCTTCCCTGGGCACGTGAGGGTTGTGGATACAGCTGCATTGCAGCAGGAAAGAAAGCAGTGACTAAAACGCTTCCAGTGCTCGATTCTCTCTTACACAGACAGTGGTGCGATTTCTCCATGCATCTCTGGAATATGGACTTAGGTAACAGGTATCAGTTTTCTCATTGTGTGTCATATTTGCATTGGTGCCTAACAATCGTGCTCTGCTTCCACTCTGGGAGGAATTATGCCTCTGCATCCCTCTTGCTAGGGACGCGGGTGGCGCTGTGGGTTAAACCACAAAGCCTAGGACTTGCTGATCAGAAGGTCGGCGGTTTGAATCCCTGAGACGGGGTGAGCTCCCGTTGCTTGGTCCCTGCTCCTGCCAACCTAGCAGTTCGAAAGCACGTCAAGTGCAAGTAGATAAATAGGTACCACTCCAGCGGGAAGGTAAACGGCGTTTCCGTGCGCTGCTCTGGTTCGCCAGAAGTGGCTTAGTCATGCTGGCCACATGACCCGGAAGCTGTACGCCAGCTCTCTCGGCCAATAAAGCGAGATGAGCGCCACAACCCCAGAGTCGGCCACGACTGGACCTAATGGTCAGGGGTCCCTTTACCTTTACCTATCCCTCTTGCTGCGAATCACAAGTGGGGAGAGAGCTCTTGAACTCGGGTCCTGCTGGCAGGCATCCCATGGGCATCTGGTGGGTCCCTGCAAGAACAGGATGCCAGACTAGAAGAAGAAGAAGAAGAAGAAGAAGAAGAAGAAGAAGAAGAAGAAGAAGAAGAAGGGGAGGAGTTTGGATTTGATATTCCGCTTTATCACTACCTGAAGGAATCTCAAAGCGACTAACATTCTCCTTTCCCTTCCTCCTCCCCAACAAACACTCTGTGAGGTGAGTGGGGCTGAGAGACTTCAGAGAAGTGTGACTGGTCCAAGGTCACCCAGCAGCTGCCTGTGGAGGAGCAGGGAATCGAACCCAGTTCACCAGATTATGAGTCCACCGCTCTTAACCACTACACCACACTGGCTCTTGGCATTTGGTCTGATTCTTCAGGGCTTTTCTTACTTTTTTTATGTGGGTAGAATGTTGGCCTTGCCCCACGGTGACCTGGGTTCAAATTGCTACATGGCTATGAAGCTGGGGGCAAGTCGCTACCTCTCAGCACAACCTACCTCATAGGATTGTTGTGAAAATAAAATAGGATAATAGGATAATACAGTGGTACCTCGGGTTATATATGCTTCAGGTTACAGACTCCGCTAACCCAGAAATAGTACCTTAGGTTAAGAACTTTGCTTCAGGAGGAGAACAGAAATTGTGCTCCGGCGGTGTAGCAGCAGCAGGAGGCCCCATTAGCTAAAGTGGTGCTTCAGGTTAAGAACAGTTTCAGGTTAAGAACGGACCTCCGGAACGAATTAAGTACTTAACCTGAGGTACCACTGTAAAAGAGGACGACCAAGCATTCTGTTGTAGCCAAGAGGACAGGTTGTGTTGTGTTGTGTTGTTGTGTTGTGTTGTGTTGTGTTGTGTTGTGTTGTGTTGTGTTGTGTGTGGTGCCCAAATGTGCCTGCAGCCTCAAAAAAGGTTGGTGGACTTTCTCAAGACTGCGAAGTCTTAAAAATACGCTGTTCATGGTGCTGAAAAAGACAGCGATTTGAGAACTAATGCTTCTTGGTGTGCATGATTATGAAAAATGGCAACAACTCAGACGATGAAGTACTACGATAATTGTGTCACAAGTCTAAAAATACACATTGGCATGATTCAGCATGGTCTATAAATTATCCCAATGAGCTCAAGCAGCAGATTCCGCCTGTCATGTCAGTCACCTACAGATTAATTATTTTGTTACACACATTTGGGCAATGGATCAGAAAAAACACCCCCCCCTCCCCAATGACTTACACAGTTTGTGGCGACACAACATAGCAATGAACATCAGAGGATGAAATTCCCTTTCTGCAAAGGGGGATGAGATTGGGCTAGTCTTTAACCATGATTGAGAACAGTGATTTCCAGTGGAGAATGAAAGAAAGCAACACGGCTCAAACTATAACAGCAAAGCGGGGTGAGGCTGGGTTCTTGCATCAAGTGCTGTCAGAGTTAGAACACAAAAACATCAATCTCTCCATACTCCATGCAGTGAGCTGTGAGATTTGCAGCTTGCGACACCTTGTCAGAAAGGTGCTATCTGGGTCTGGTTTGTCACTGGCCACTCAGGTCAGCCATTGGGCTCTCCTGTACAGGAAGGGATCTCAAAAGGCTTCCTGTTTGGTTTGGGACCTCACCTAAGCAACAAGTTACTCCTGGCTGCAGCATGTTCCCTGGTTCTCACACTCTGAGGCCACAATCACTTTTATATCACTATGATATCACTTTAAACAGCCATAGCTTCCCTCCTGGAAGTGGAGTTTGTTCAGGGTGCTGAGAATTGTTAGGCTACCCCATTCCTAACAATTGGATTTGAATGGAGGGAATGGAGTTGAGAGATGACCTAACCTGGGGAGAAAACAGGAAAGACCTGATGAAGACAGTACAGCACAGGTTATATTTTCTGAGAATCCTCCGGAAAAATAATCTCTCAAAGGACCTGTTGATGGCATTTTACCATTGTACTGTTGAGAGTGTATTAACTTGTGGTCTGTGTGTGTGGTTTGGGAGCTGCATGGTCAGGGAAAAACAATGCTGTCCAGGGTTGTAAAGACTGCGGAGAGAATAATTGGGTGCACTCTTCCCACCTTGGATCAAATCTATGCTTCCAGGTGCCATAAGAAAGCTGCAGAGATAGTGCAGGATAGTGTGCACCCAGGAAATGATCTCTTTCAGCTTCTGCCTTCTGGAAGAAGGTACAGGGTTATAAAGACTAGGACATTTTACATACATTTTACAGTACTTCTGTAAATAAATTTTAAATTTCCTCCAATCTTCTTCCACCAACTCTTCTCCCTGATCTCGGATTCTGCCAGTCATCTCAGCCATTTCCATATAGTCAATTACTTGCATCTGCCATTCTTCCAAGGTGGGTAATTCTTGTGTCTTCCAATGCTTTGCGATGAGTATTCTTGCTGCTGCTGTAGCATACATAAAGAAAGTTCTATCCTTCTTTGGCACCAATTGGCCAACTATGCCCAGGAGAAAGGCCTCTGGTTTCTTCACAAAAGTGTATTTAAGTACCTTTTTTATTTCATTATAAATTGTCTCCCAGAAAGCCTTAATCCTTGGGCACGTCCACCAAAGGTGAAAGAATGTACCTTCAATTTCTTTACATTTCCAACATTTATTATCGGGCAAATGGTATATTTTTGCAAGCTTGACTGGGGTCATGTACCACCTATACATCATTTTCATAATATTCTCTCTTAGGGCATTACATGCCGTAAATTTAATCCCAGTGGTCCACAACTGCTCCCAGTCAGCAAACATGATATTATGTCCTATATCTTGTGCCCATTTAATCATAGCATATTTTACCATTTCTTCCTCAGTACTCCATTTCAACAGCAAATTATACATTCTTGATAATATCTTAGCATTGGGTTCTAACAATTCTGTCTCCAACTTTGATTTTTCCACCTCAACTGAGAAACAGTTTCTATCCAAATGAAATTTTGGTTTTAAACGCAGTGTGAGATAGTCTCTACGCCAGTATATTGTATTTAATTATGGGGTATCAGAGTTTTTAGAGGGCTAACCAGGCTGCGATAGCTGGGATAGCAGGCTTGTTGGTTTTTGAATGTCTGATGTAGATTTTTTCAATTTCGTTGTTCTGTATGGGACAATGACAATAAAGATTATTGTATCCTCCCAAAAAACAACAATGGTCAGAGTGACTTAGCAATCACTTCACAGGCTATATTGCTCACTTGGTAAAACATGGCACTCTTAATTTCAGGGTCATGGGTTTGAGCCCCACGTCGGGCAAAAAGATTCCTGCATTGCAGGGGGTTGGACGAGATGATCATCAGCCAAAAGCAGAAACTAGATGTGATATGCGTACAGGAGACACATATTAGAAAAATATGGTAAATAAAGCCTTGGGACAGGAGATTGTATCCTCTCATTAAAAAAGAAGAAAAAAAGAGAGGAGTGGTGTTTTATATTAAACTGCTATTTGAGCCTTAAGCTAATCTTAAAGTATGAAGAAAGAAAGCTGTTGACCATAGAAATTACAGTAGCTGGAGTTAAATCAGTGATTGTGGGAATATATGCCCCTAATGAGAAAATGGCAGCAAATTATCTTTTCATTAGATATACTTGCCATTTCCTGGTCCAAATGTTTATGAAGAGAGGGAGAACTATGTGCAGCACCTTCAGCTCCTTGGAGAAAAGGGTGGGGAATAAATAAACAACTTTCCAGAATTAGGCTTAAAGCCAAATGTCTTGGCTGAGGAGAGAGTCAAAGCTGGTTGCCACTGTTTTCACATTTTCATGAAATTATTTGGGTCTTTTATACGCTGGCATGCAAAGAGCACTGCATCAGTGCAGATGGCCTTGGGGGTAGCTGCACAGCTTCCACCAGCATCGCTCCTCCCACAGAGCAGTCACAAAGCTTAGTCCTTATTAATATTTCAGGGCAGGAGTGAGAATTATAGGACCCCACAGGCAAGTTCTTGGGTGTGAGTCAGCAGTTTGCGAGGCAAGGTGGGCGATGAATGGCAATTGTAGCATTCTGCCAGCAAAAGTAGTGAGTCAGCACCATATTTGAGGCAGGAGTCTCGGAGGGAGGCAGAAGCAGGACGTTCTGGGTTCTTGCAAACACCTAGTCTGGGAATGAGTCAGCAATTTGAGGCATGGATAGGGGAGAAGGAGCAAGGTTTGTTTTGGTTACGCCGTGCAATAATTCAAGATGATGTTGAGAATTCATGGGTTGAATCAAGTCTTTCCTGTGTTTTGGCTCCATCAGAAACAGCCCCCTCGTGCTAGGAACTCTGGTAAAGGTAAAGGTAAAGGTAAAGGGACCCCTGACCATTAGGTCCAGTCGTGACCGACTCTGGGGTTGCAGCGCTCATCTCACTTTATTGACCGAGGGAGCCGGCATACAGCTTCCGGGTCATGTGGCCAGCATGACTAAGCCGCTTCTGGCGAACCAGAGCAGCGCACGGAAATGCCGTTTACCTTTCTGCCAGAGCGATACCTATTTATCTACTTGCACTTTGACGTGCTTTCTAACTGCTAGGTTGGCAGGAGCAGGGACTGAGCAACAGGAGCTCACCCCATCGCGGGGATTCGAACCGCTGACCTTCTGATCGGCAAGTCCTAGGCTCTGTGGTTTAACCCACAGCGCCACCCGTGTCCCTCAAATCCACATTGCCTCCCTTCAGCCTACCCAGAGAGAGAGAGACAGAGGGAGAGAGAGAGAGAGAGAGAGAGAGAGAGAGAGAGAGAGAGAGAGAGAGAGAGAAGGAGTTTGCCATCATTGCTCCTAGGCACCAACCAGACCTGGGTGATTCACTGACTGAAATCTACCAGTTCCATGGCAGGGCAGATTTAAAACACTCTGGTAACATGACAACCTTTCATTATTCACTGCTGATGTTTGCAAAATGCTGGAAAAGAAAGCACCCGCTGAATGTTGCTCAGGAATGGTCATGATGGAGAAGCTGTGCTAGCAGCTATAGCGGAAACTTCTCTGTCAATCAATATGCCCCTGTCAATCAAGATGAAGTGCTAAGCATGGTGCACAGGCTCCTTAGAGGCCAGTGACGCCTCCTGCTTCCCCAAGCACCACAGGTTGACTGGCCAACTCTTATTTGTGTCTCTACCATCGGAACAGGTTTCAGAGTGCACTGTGGCTCAGTAGGTTTGCAGGACGCGCAAGCCATGTTTAGAAGAGCTCCTGCTCCCATTATGAATCCTGATTAATTTAGCTCACTTTATGCAAACTAGGAATTGCCTGAATGGTTTTGAAAGACTAAAACGACAGGCAGGGGTGATGGTGGAGGTTAGGGCTGCCATGTTTTGAAGAGCAGAAAAGAGGACACGTTTGGCAACTTTTACATATCCGTGGAAAAGGAGGACATAAGGCAACCATAGAGGTGGTGAAAGGGCACCCAGATTTGCAGTCTGTTAGTAGTCAAGCAGGTGAACACATTAACGGGGTGGGATGGGTGGACATCTACTCCATCCTATTTCAGGAAATGACCAGTCGCACGAGTCACTTCTCCAACACTGAGATAGGATGGAGTGACAGGAGCATCACCTTTTTCTGTTCAATAACTCTGCCTTGTTTGGGGCCATGGATGATGACGATGGCCGTTTGCATTGTGGTGTTTAACTGGTCCCACAGAAGGGAGTGGGTGCTTCTTTTGATTTTGGGGTGGGGTCAATGGCAAAGCTGCATGCTCCGGCACCGGGGGCGGATAGCAGCTGGGGCGTGGCTGGCGCACGTCCAGAGGGCGTGGCGCACCGTCCACGGGGGTGTGGTGTGCATCCTGGGTGCGTGGCGCCATGGTACCCCCCTCCCCGATGGTACAGTCCCCCCACCCCCTATTCCTCCGCCAGTGGGTGGATCTGCATCTCTTGTCTAGCCGCATCAAACCATTTATTTATTACTTATTTAATGTATGTATATCAAACCTATCCATTCTTAAGGAAATCAGCCCTGAGTGCTCACTGGAACAGACCCTGAAGCTGATGCTCCAATAATTTGGCCACCTCATGAGAAGAGAAGACTCCCTGGAAAAGACCCTGATGTTGGGAAAGATGGAGGGCACAAGGAGAAGGGGACGACGGAGGACGAGATGGTTGGACAGTGTTCTCAAAGCTACCAGCATGAGTTTGACCAAACTGCGGGAGGCAGTGGAAGACAGGAGTGCCTGGCATGCTCTGGTCCATGAGGTCACGAAGAGTCGGACACGACTAAACAACAACATATCTTGCTTTTCTCCTGAGCTGGGGTTCAAGGCAGCTTCCAACATTTAAGAACATACAAAGCAGTGAAAATAAACAAGTTAAAAGCAATAGTTAAAATGCATCAAAACACATTTGGAACCAGCCATTAAAATATAGCAGCAGTCCAGTGAACAACTGGGTGGCGCTGTGGGTTAAACCACAGAGCCTAGGGCTTGCTGATCTGAAGGTCAGCGGTTCGAATCCCCGCGACGGGGTGAGCTCCCGCTGCTTGGTCTCTGCTCCTGCCAACCTAGCAGTTCGAAAGCACATCAAAGTGTAAGTAGATAAATAGGTACCGCTCCGGCGGGAAGGTAAACGGTGTTTCTGTGCGCTGCTCTGGTTCGCCAGAAGTTGTTTAGGCATGCTGGCCACATGACCCGGAAGCTCCCTCGGCCAATAAAGCGAGATGAGCGCCGCAACCCCAGAGTCAGTCATGACTGGACCTAATGGTCAGGGGTCCCTTTGCCTTACCCAGTGAACAACAAGGACCTGGCTAAAAGGAAGATCTTAGCCTGCCGGCAGAAAGATAAAAGAGAGACCATCTCACCTCCCATGGGAGGGAATTCTGCAATTTGGGAGTAGCCACAGAAAAGATTCTCTCTCATGTCACCACCACCTGTGCTTCTTCTGATGTTGATGGGAGTAAGAGAAGGTAGGTTTGTATATGGAGATACAGTCTTCCAGCTAGCCTGGGTCCAAGCTGTTCTAACCCTCCAACTGTGTGTAGTGTGGACCAGACTCCAGGACTTTTCTGCTCTTTGGTGGTTTGGCAAGGCAATAAAATCCTACAGACGGGGATCATTCAAGAGGACCTTCCACCTTCAGGCAGAAATCACTCTGAAGGAACCACAGACAGAAACAATAAGAAGCTGCCTTGTGCTGTGTCAGTTCAACGGTCCATCTAGGTCAGTATTGTCTACACTGACAGGCAACAGCTCTCTGGGGATTGCACTTGGGACCTTCTGCCATTGACCCATGGGTCTTCTTCCCTAGAAAGAGGAGTGTCCTAGCAGTTGCTGCCTGATGAAATGGACGCAAGGCTTAGGAGGGGGGAAAGATCCTCCAAACAGGTTAGGAAGCACAGTGTTAATTCTGCTTAAGGCCAGTATGGAATCCAAGTTGCTCATTAAGTTCTGTATGATGCTATGATCTGTTCCATCTCTAAGCTATAAGATTAGACAGGTTTCAGAATGAAACGGCTGGACGATCCAATTGTGTTTATAATTGGGAAGGCCAAACAGGGATCAAAAGGTATGTGTGTATTCTAAACCCATGTAACAAAACAGGGCCATTTGTTGAGGAATATTTTATCCCAGTATTGCTTCGGCCATAGCTGAAATCATTACTGCAAACCCACAGCATATGAATCACATAACTCCAAGGAATGTACATCACAGACTCGACTCTTTGAGAAAGGCTTCTGGTTGTAATGAGTTCCTTGAGTAAAAGGGCTTCCAAGTGTTCTAAGACTTGTTTGCCAGTGGGATCCAGCTGTACGAATTTTCCTTTGCTCAGCTGCTTGTAAACTAGAGCCCATTCCATGTTTTTTTTGACAGCTCAGACGTACTCTCAATAGCAGGTATCCTAGACCCATTATCATAGAACAGCAGATATCCTAGATCCATTTCAATTGGTGGTTTAGGCCTGCTTTTGGCACTGAAACTGCCAACATCATGCACTGAAACTGAACCCAACATTGCACACGTGACATCACACACACACACACACACACACACACGTGATGTCATGTGTGTGATACTGCCCCCGCCCCCAATCTGGGGCACAACTCAATGCCTCTGGTGAGGGTGTACCGCAAAATTCTGTGGCAGGTCTCACTTTTACATTCCTAGTGTTATTAAATACACAATATTAAATACAAAAGCCATTTCATAATACAAACATAAAACAGTTTTAATACAGCGCAATCAAACACATATTCTCCCAGTTGTTTACGAGACAGGGGCTTGTGAAACTGACCTTGGGCCAGTCACACTTCTCTCAGCCCCACTCACCCCACAGAGTGTTTGTTGTGGGGGAGGAAGGGAAAGGAGAATGTTAGCCGCTTTGAGACTCCTTAAAGGGAGTGAAAGGTGGGATATCAAATCCAAACTCTTCTTCTTCTTGTGAAAGTAAATAATCCACACCATCTTCTGATATCTTTAATACTCTTTTCACACGCACTGTTTACATTTATCTATATCCCTGTTCTCAAATATTTCTAACAATATTCTGCATGAGCCTCGTGGTCTCTTCCAACGCTACAGTTCTGTGATTCTACAATTCTATAGTTAGTTTGTGGATATTTTTCCAAGCTCTGGCATATAACAGCCTTGCAACAATTAAGACAGGCTAGGCCTGGAACTTGCATGGTTGTTGCTGGGGTCTAATCTTGACATAGTTTCATAAGCGGATCAGAGGGTCTAATAGAATTTCCACTTGCAAACTTTCTCATATTATCTCAGCCCTTTTGTTCAAGAACTGCTTCGCTTTGACTCACCCTCCCACCTCGGATGGAAAAAAATCTTTTGCACAAAATATTTCTTTGCGGTTCAAGACAAAGCACAGCAGAGAGCCTTCCATAACAATCGCTGAGAATCCCGTTAAGGCACGTCCAGAAGAAACAGCCCACCTTTGCTGCAGTGGGCGATTTCTTTTCATTCCACATTTGCCCATAGAGAGCTGTAGGCGGCAATTCACGGTAGACACATACAGTACGTGGAAGTAAATCTCTTTGGGAAAACTAGCATGACATAATTCTGTTAAGGACTGGGCTGTGATAGCTAACATAGACAAGGCAGGGTGGAGGAAACGCAGGCTGTAGCTCAAAGGGTGCAGCATTTGTTCACAGGGTTCAACCTGTGACATCTCCAAGCAGGGGCGGAGGAAGGGGGTGGTGGGTGCGGTCCGCCCCAGGTGTCACCACTAAGGGGAGTGACAAAATGCCAGGGGGCACTCACTGCGGGGCCTGTAGTGCGCCTGAGCCATGTGTCTCTCCTGGGAGAGAAGCGGTGGCTTGGGTGCACGCAGGCTCCATGCTGCCCAGATGGTCCGCCCACTGCCTCTCCCCCCCCCAGCTGTAGGGTGGCTGAGTGGGAGGAGGCAGGCAGACAGGGAGGCCCCACGGTGTGCCCCGCCCCTATGGGTGGCTCGCGCCACCCCAGGCACCCGAGTGGCTTCCCCAAGTAAGGCTGTGTGAGTCTCCCCCGTCTGAAATCCTAGAGAGCCAGTTGCAGGCAGAGTAGACAATACACAGCTGGATGGCAGCCTTTCCTATAGAAGAGTAAGAATTCTTTCAGCTAAAGCAAAGCAAGGTGCTGCCGCATCAGCCTGGCAGCGACTGCATAATAACAAAACAAGGAAAAATGGATTTCCATGGCCTGATGAAAGCTTTATGGCTTTGTGGCTTTTGCAGTTCTTTATACAATGCATTCAGCTAATAACTTCTCTCTCCAAGACAGTAAAACATTTTTTTGCAGCACCAAATCAAATGGTACATAATAGCCACTGCACAGAAATGTTGTCTCCAACCTGTCTCATCTACACTTGGTTTCTGTGGGTTTTTTTTGTTTTGGTGCAGGTATGTGTTTACCGTCTTCTTCTTTGCTTCTTCCCCTGGAATTATTCCTCCTAGTGAACTGCCGTTCCATACCAGCCACCTGCTATCCCAGTATGAGACCATAGTACCTGGCAACTCCATCTGTAATGAAAGCTTGCCCAAAATGCCAGCTGATGGTCAAAGCCTAAAAGGTCCTACAGTGTGTGTGTGTGTGTGTGTGTGTGTGTGTGTGTGTGTGTGTGTGTAAACAGTACCTGATATAGACCTGATATTGATCAGCAGCAACCCCCTGCAGTTTCACCATGTATCTGTTTATACATGTTTTTATCCTGCTTAATACAGCAACAAAACTCACCTAAACTCTACCTCTCTTTCAAATCAGAACCAGTGAAGGCCGTGAAGGTCCTGTGTGAGTGTCTGGAGGCAGTTTGAGGATGGATGGCAGCTAACAGATTGAGGTTGAATCCTGACAAGACAGAAGTACTGTTCTTGGGGGACAGAGGGCGGGCTGGTGTGGAGGACTCCCTGGTCCTGAATGGGGCAACTGTGCCCCTGAAGGAGCAGGTGCACAGCCTGGGAGTCATTTTGGACTCACAGCTGTCCATGGAGGCGCAGGTCAATTCTGTATCAGGGCAGCTGTCTACAAGCTCCACCTGGTACGCAGGCTAAGACCCTACCTGCCCGCGGACTGTCTCGCCAGAGTGGTGCATGCTCTGGTTATCTCCCGCTTGGACTACTGCAATGCGCTCTACGTGGGGCTACCTTTGAAGGTGACCCAGAAACTACAACTAATCTAGAATGCAGCAGCTAGACTGGTGACTGGGAGTGGCCACCAAGATCACATAACACCAGTCCTGAAAGACCTACATTGGCTCCCAGTACGTTTCCGAGCACAATTCCAAGTGTTGGTGCTGACCTTTAAAGCCCTAAACAGCCTCGGTCCAGTATACCTGAAGGAGAGTCTCCACCCCCATCGTTCTGAGGTCCAGCGCCGAGGGCCTTCTGGTGGTTCCCTCACTGCGAGAAGCCAAGTTACAGGGCACCAGGCAGAGGGCCTTCTTGGTAGTGGCACCCGACCTGTGAAACTCTCTCCCACCGGATGTCAAAGAGAAAAACAACTACCAGACTTTTAGAAGACATCTGAAGGCAGCCCTGTTTAGGGAAGCTTTTAATGTTTGATGCATTACTGCATTTTAATATTTTGTTGGAAGCTGCCCAGAGTGGTTGGGGAAGCCCAGTCAGATGGGCGGGGTATGAAGAATAAATTATTATTATTATTATTATTATTATTATTATTATTATTATTATTATTAAATGCATCCTTCAAGCCATCGAGCCCACTCGGGCCTCTAGTGACAGCTGTGGAATTCAATGCAGTAATTTCAGTCAGAGCATCCATGACAGATGACCATCCAACCTCCATGAAGGAGAGTCCACCAACTCCCAAGGAAAACCGTTCCACAGTCAAACAGCTCTTATTGTCCGAAAGTTCTTCCTGATGTGGAATCAGAATCTCCTTTCTTGTAACTTGAAGCCATTGGTTCGAATCCTACCCTCCAGAGCAGGAGAAAACCAGCTTGCTCCCTCTTCCATGTGATAGCCCTTGAGATATTTGAAGACAGCTATCATATACCATGGTGTGCTAAGTAACCAAACGAGAAATAACTTAGATTATCTGTTTTATTTATGTACTGTATTGATTGGATTAGAATGTCTATATTGCCAGCAATATTGGGGGGAGGGGCGGGAACGGCATAAAATAAAAAATAAAACTGAATTCCTTAAACAAGTACAAAGTATGTCACAGATCAGCAGATCTACTTAATACATCAGTGTAGCTGGATCACCCCTCAGGGGAAGCCTGTGTGTCTCTGCTGCAACTCCCACAAGTGAAGAGAGAGCACATAATGTAGTCCTTGCATAAATTCCCTGTTTATATAGCTGCTGCACAGCCTCTCAGCCCCAAGTAGCCACTGGCCTCCCCACTTTAGGTATTAATAATGCATTTAGTGCAATGTGATAAGGATCGGGAGCCAAGCCCATTAGTGTCTTTCGCAAAGCTCCCTGCGACGATTACCCGTTTTGTATTCCTGTCTGTTCTGGAGGTGCTGTTGCATAACATTCTCTTCCTGGCTTCCCTCTGTTCTAAAATTGCTTTTGTTCCCTCTCTGTTCGAGGGAAAGCTCTGCGCTGCGTCTCTTTCCTTGAGGGATTCCTTCCCGTGCTGATTTGTATTTTGCACAGCGCCGCTCTTTCGCTTAACTGCATGGATCCTATGCGCAAGCTGTAATTCCCACAAGGGAAGAAAAGGCAGAGGGTGTTTCTAGACTTGTCATTCTTTCCGAGTGAGATAACAGCAAGTTCAGGTTACACAAGGATGATCTGGCTCTCTTGCACAAGAAATGCATCCCCACTCCCCCAAGATGAGAGTATTTTATGATAAGTAAAGTCTGGGAAAAGTCTGTCAAATGTGTCACATCTGACAAATGTATGAAACGATCGTACATTTAAAGCACTCTTATCCAACAAAGGTCCGTATACTTAAGGTCCGTATAGTTAAAGCTATGGGTTTTCCCAGTAGTGATGTATGGAAGTGAGAGCTGGGTCATAAAGAAGGCTGATCACCGAAAAATGGATGCTTTTGAATTCTGGTGCTGGAGGAGACTCTTGAGAGTCCCATGGAATGCAAGAAGATCAAACCTCTCCATTCTTAAGGCAATCAGCCCTGAGTGCTCACTGGAAGGACAGATCCTGAAGCTGAGGCTCCAATACTTTGGCCACCTCATGAGAAGAGAAGACTCCCTGGAAAAGACCCTGAAGTTGGGAAAGATGGAGGGCACAAGGAGAAGGGGATGACAGAGGACGAGATGGTTGGACAGTGTTCTCGAAGCTACCAGCATGAGTTTGACCAAACTGCGGGAGGCAGTGGAAGACAGGAGTGCCTGGCATGCTCTGGTCCATGGGGTCATGAAGAGTCGGACACGACTAAACAACTAAACAACAACAACAACAAATCCACTTTAAGAGTCATGGCTTCCCCCAAAGACTCCTGTGAACTGTAGCTTGTTAAGGGAGACTGAGGATTTTGCTACATTAGTCAAAATGCAGCGTTATAAGTGCGTTATAACACGGTGACCCCAGAGGGCGCTGTAGAGCTGAAATCACAACTCAATGATATTTTCAATTGTGAGCTTTACAACGGGTTTTCACAGAGCGTATTCAGAGCGTTTTTTTATAGCTGTGTAGATATAGCCTCACACTAAAGAGAAAGAGGCATGATGGATAGCTCAGCTGGTAGAGCATGAGGCTTTTAATCTTAGGGTTGTGAGTTCGAACCTCACTTTGGACAGAAGATTCCTATATTGCAGGGGGTTGGATCAGAGAATCCTCCTGGTCCCTTTCAACTCTACAATCCTGTGATTCTGTGAGGTAAGAGTTGTTAGGAAGCCTGTAACAAACTGCAGTTCCCAAGATTCTTTGAGAGAAGCCTGACTGTTGAACTGAAACAAGAATGCTTTAAATACTGTATTTCTCGCTCTATAAGACGCACCAGACCATAAGACGCACCTAGCTTTTGGAGGAGGAAAACAAGAATAAAAATATTCTGAATCCCAGAAGCCAGAACAGCAAGAGGGATAACTGTGCAGTGATCCCTCTTGCTGTTCTAGCTTCTGGGATAGCCGCGTGAAGCCTCTTGAGGGCAGCCGGATGAAGGCTCCCCCTGCCCTGAAGAGGCTTCGCATGGCTAAGCCAGGAGCTAGAACAGCAAGAGGGAGCACTGCGCAGTGATCCCTCTTGCTGTTCTGGCTTCTGGGATAGCTGCGCAGCCTGCATTCGCTCCATAAGGCGCACACACTTTCCCCCTTACTTTTTAGGAGGGAAAAAGTGTCTTATAGAGCGAAAAATACGGTATACATGGTGGGTTTGCTCACCATGAAGGACCAAACTACACCAAGTCTAGGGAAGCTTCAAATAACAATGCAGGGAGCATGGCGTAGACAACAATGCACTAATTACTTTATTAGCTAAGCTTTGCAGGGATGCTGTCTGTGCAGATGCAGAATGTTCTTCTGTGCCTTTGTGGACTTCCAATTTCCCCTGCTCCATTTAAGCATGGACTCTTAATAATAAAATGTGCCTCTTTCATCAATATTAAACACACATAAAAGATCCAAGGAACTAATTAAGGTATGTACTAGACTGCAGCCCTTTCCCTAAGGACCACAATGCTTCCTAGATATTATCCTGGTAATTTGTAGAACAACCTTGTCATGTAGGCCTGTATGATTTATCGCTGTACTTTATATAGATTTGTGCAGTGCATTGTTATATACTGTATGCTGTGGCCCCGATCCAAAAGGTGTTCATGCAGCAGCCGGGGCAGTGCACACAGGATGAGGATGGCCTAGCCATAAAGAAAAATAAGTTTTCGCCTCCAGGATTTTGTTTCACATCTTGTGAAGCATCAAAGAAGAAGAAGAGTTTGGATTTGATATCCCGCTTTATCACTACCCTAAGGAGTCTCAAAGCAGCTAACAATCTCCTTTCCCTTCCTCCCCCACAACAAACACTCTGTGAGGTGAGTGAGGATGAGAGACTTCAAAGAAGTATGACTAGCCCAAGGTCACCCAGCAGCTGCATGTGGAGGAGCGGAGACGTGAACCCAGTTCACCAGATTACGTGTCCACTGCTCTTAACCACTACACCACACTGGCTCTGTAGACAAAGAGAAACATGGCAAAGTTATGAATGAAAATGGTACCTAGAAAAAGGGGGAACCTAGCTTAAGAAGTTACAAAAAGTAGCACTAAATGGGAGGAAAATGTGTTATTTCTTAAATTGAGGGAATCTGCAACAACAGTGCCAGCCTATAGACACTCATGCAGAAGTAAGGCCCATTAAGTTCAATGGGACTTACTCCCAGAAAAGTATGTCTTAGATTGCAGCCTTAGAACAGGATGAAGAGTCTTTTTGGAAGAATTTTTGGAAGGATTATGCTTGTGGTTTGTGGCTTTGCTAACTTAGAATTGCTAACAGACATACCTAGAGTATTGGACTGGAATCTAGGAGACCAGGGTTCAAATGTGCACTCAGCCATGAAGAAGTTCATTGGGCGATCTTGGGCAGCCAGTGCCTCTCCTATTCTACCTCACAGGGTTGTTGTGGAGATAAAATGTAGAGGGGGGGCTGTGTGGGCCACTTTGATCTCCTTGGAGAGGAAAGGTGGTGAATAAAAAAATAAATATTTGGTCATGAAAATATACTATGGTTTCAATGTGATTTATAAGTTATGGTTTTTGTCTGTAAACAATTTTAAAACAAGCAAACCAACGACTCTCTCTCTCTCTCTCTCTCTCTCTCTCTCTCTCTCTCTCTCTCTCTCTCTTTCTGTTTCTCCTAATTGTCATCATGCCCTAATTTTCCCATGCAAAGAGAATCTTGAAATCCTCAACCAGAAAAGCATATTGTCGTGGGCTTGGTGACTGATTAACTGTGAGTGGGATTATCACTGTGGGTTTTCCAGAAAGCAGTGCCTGGCTGGGCACTATTCTGGAATTCGACAAAATACCGTATTTACTCAAATCTAATGCTTAACCTTTTTTTGGCCAAATTACACTGTGGAAATTAAGGTGCTCATTAGATTCGACGGCACATTTACATTTGCCAGCAAATACTTTTGGGGTTTCAAAGTTCTGAAAATTGAGGTGCGCATTAGATTTGATGGCGCATTAGACTCGAGTAAATACGGTAGTATTAATATCTCTGACACTGGAATCTTATGCATCTCTACTCAGAAGCAAGTCCTGCTGCTTTTGATGGAACCCAGGAAACTGTGAGATGGGTACTAAGAGCAAAGGAAGAGGCTGTTGGACCAAACCAATGGTCCATCTAGCTCAGCATCCTGATCTCACAGTGGGCAGCCAGATAGATGCCCATGGCAGGACCTAACAGCAGGAGCATTTTCTCCACCTCTGATTCCAAGTAGCTGGCATTCCAAGATATACTGTCTCCAACAAGGGAGGAGAACACAGTCATTTTTCAACACTTCTTGGGGTTATAGCTTTGGAGACCATCTTGATGAGTTCCTGCACTTGGAAAATCACCACTACACTTATGGTCCAGGTCAGGCTTCTCAAACTTGGGTCTCCAGCTGTGTTGGACTACAACTCCCATCATCCCCTGGCCACTGGTCCTGCTAGCTAGGGGTGATGGGAGTTGTAGTCTAAAAAATACCTGGAGACCCAAGTGGTGGCTAACAAATTGAGGTTGAATCTTGACAAGACAGAAGTACTGTTTTTGGGGGACAGGGGGCGGGCGGGTGTGGAGGACTCCCTGGTCCTGAATGGGGTAACTGTGCCCCTGAAGGACCAGGTGCGCAGCCTGGGAGTCATTTTGGACTCACAGCTGTCCATGGAGGTGCAGGTCAATTCTGTATCAGGGCAGCTGTCTACAAGCTCCACCTGGTACACAGGCTGAGACCCTACCTGCCTGCAGACTGTCTCGCCAGAGTGGTGCATGCTCTAGTTATCTCCCGCTTGGACTACTGCAATGCGCTCTACGTGGGGCTACCTTTGAAGGTGACCCAGAAACTACAATTAATCCAGAATGTGGCAGCTAGACTGGTGACTGGGGGCAGGCGCTGAGACCACATAACACCGGTCTTGAAAGACCTACATTGGCTCCCAGTTCGTTTCCGAGCACAATTCAAAGTGTTGGTGCTGACCTTTAAAGCCCTAAATGGCCTTGGTCCAGTATATCTGAAGGAACGTCTCCACCCCCATCATTCTACCCGGACACTGAGGTCCAGCGCCGAGGGCCTTCTTTGCGAGAAGCCAAATTACAGGGAACCAGGCAGAGGACCTTCTCGGTGGTGGCACCTGCCATTTGGAATGCCTTCCCACCAGATGTCAAAGAGAACAACAACTACCAAACTTTTAGAAGACAGCTGAAGGCAGCCCTCTTTAGGGAAGCTTATAATGTTTGATGTATTACTGTATTTTAATATTTGATTGGAAACCACCCAGAGTGACTGGGGAAGCCCAGTCAGATGGGCGGGGTATAAATAATAGATTAGATTAGATTAGATATTAGATTAGATCGCCACAGGTGCTACATGGTTGCATAGGGATTTCACCCTAGCTCTCTCCAACCCAGGCCAGAATTCTGCTATACTAGGTTGGCTCTCATATCTCCTCGTCAAAGAGAAGCCAGATGCAGTTGTGGATGGGAACTGACAACCATTATGTAGCATTAGGTGGGTGGTTTTTTTCCAGCAGTCAAAGCAGAGCTTTAATATTTACATCTGCCTCCTGCAGTTTATTTGATAAATTATTTATGCACAAAACCTTTATGTCTTTTTTGCTCCAGACCTTTTAGCCGCAGAAGTGTGTGTGTTTTATTTCATTTCTTTTGAGTTACACATTTTCTATTTAAAAAAAAAAAGTGCCGAAGCAAATATCAAAACTGCTCCCTGTGGGTTGGCGAGAACAGCGAAACCTCATTCTTCTTCTAAGGAAACCTTCTGAAAAGCTGGCAAGGAACCCTTTGAGCGCAGGGCAAAAAAAAGAGAAAGGATGAGAATCCGTTGACTAAACCTTCAGCCTGCTTTCTAGGCAATGTGATGAGTTAACCCTTCTGGCGTATCTCTACTAAACACATACAGTGGTTTTATGTCCCAAGGTTTTAATGCCCACCTGGGAATTATGTTTAATGCCCACCTGGAAATTTAAGTTTTCTCAGCATTCTAAAATGAACCTCAGTTCCCAGGAATCATTGTGGAGAGTTAGAGCATGATTGGCACAGGGTGAGATCTGCAGTTGATGCTAATTCAGCACAGCTTGTCGCTGCAAACATGGAGAATGGGGTGCTGGGGTAGGAATTGTGGACTTTGCAAGGGATGACAGCGCCACAAAGAAGAAGGAGCACTAATAAATGTGCCCCGCAATGTGTCCACAATGGTGCACAATATTCTGAACCTGTCCGATTTCAGGCACTGTCGATCACAGCTGGCCTAAGACATTTTGCCGCCTGAGGCAGAGCGGTGCATGACAACCTACGTCCGCCCCAAACTGAGCAGCACCAGATCCAAGGCCAGGCCAGGATCACAAGTTGCAGGGCCAGTTCCCGTAGACCAGGGGTGGGGAATCTGTGGCCCTCCAGATGTTGTTGTACTCCAGTTCCCATAAGACTGGATAACCAGTGATTGCAAATGCTGGGATTTGGAGTCCAGGGAAGGGGGGGATGGTGTCAGCACTGCCCACCGAGGAAGGAGGAAGAGAGAGGAAGGCAGGAAAGTACTGCCAGCACCACGTTCATTGCCCAGAGCACCTCCCTGCAAGGACAGGAGGGCGAGGTGACACAGCAGTGAGGTCCAGCTCTGAGGCCCTCCTGGCAGTTCCCTCACTGTGAGAAGTGAGGTTAGAGGGAACCAGGCAGAGGGCCTTCTCAGTGGTGGCGCCCGCCCCGTGGGAAACCCTCCCATCAGATGTCAAGGAAATAAACAACTAGCTGACATTTAGAAGGCATCTGTAGGGAAGATTTTAATGTTTGATGTCTTATTCTGTTTTTAATCTGTTGGGAGCCACCCAGAGTGGCTGGGGAAATATTATTATTATTATTATTATTATTATTATTATTATTATTAATGTTTCTCTGCTTTATCTCTGCTCCCAGGTTGGGGCTAGTTTGCAAGGACAGACTCACTTCATTAGACGCTGGACGGCAGGTGCTCAGATGTTGAGTTGACATCTGAGGGATACTGGCTCACTCTCTAGTGCTGCCACAAGTTTACTTACAAATGGAAATAGTAATGCCAGGTTCTTTTGAGATGCAAAAGTGCTTGGTTCTTTGGAAGGCAATAACAAAATGTGCTCCCGCTCTTCCTCTGGGGATGCTCCGGGGAAAGGAACTCTAGGTTATTACGAGCCTGCAAAGCACATCTTGCAAGCAGCGTGTGACGTGGCAGCCTGCTTTCCTGTTAATGGGAGTCATGCAGCTCAAATCCCTGCTTGGTGCTTTGGAAATTCAGGGGATGGGAGTGCTAGAACTCCAACCGTAAAAGCACAAAGCGACATCAGCGAAGGGTACCCGGGAGAGCAAGGATGCCGGCCTCAGACCGAGGGAACAGCACAGCCCTGCCAATTGTCAAACTGGAAGTTTTTAAATCCCGCTGCTGCTAGAGGCAAAGGCTCATTTTTCACCATATAGCCAAATCTGAAGCAGACAAAATGATGGATCAAATATTAATTTAGCACTTTCAACAAAGCACACAAATCACTCATGCAATTTCCATTTGCTCCTTCATTTTCGAATGAAGTTAATCTCCCCGGGTACTGATTGTGCTACGGTGAGACATTTTCATTAAATAGTTTGGCCACTTCTCTTTTGTTAGAATCTGAATAGGCTGAATGTTCTCATATCAAATCAGAGTACAGGGCTATTCATAGGGCCTAATTCATGAATGAAAGCCCTGTGTCAAGACTTAGGCTTGTGCAGTGGGGCTTCCACACACAAACACACTTCTCCCCTGTGCCCCCTGCAGTCTGGAAATTGTCTCTGTGGACTCAGGAAAAACCCCAGAACAGTGTGCAAGGCGAGGAGAACTGGGATTTTTTTCCACCTGGCAAGCTGCAATGCTTATATAGATGGAACAATTGGAAAAGCTCAATGCTGAATTTCACCCAAAGATTCTGGTCACCTCTTTAGACCTAAATAATAATAATAATTATTATTTATTATTTATACCCCGCCCATCTGGCTGGGCCTCCCCAGCCACTCTGGGCGGCTTCCATAAAAACCAAAAATACAGTAAAATATCACACGTTAAAAACTTCCCTGAACAGGGCTGCCTTAAGATGTCTTCTGAATGTCAGGTAGTTGTTTATCTCTTTGACATCTGCTGGAAGGGCGTTCCACAGGGCGGGCGCCACTACCGAGAAGGCCCTCTGCCTGGTTCCCTGTAGCTTTGCTTCTCGCAATGAGGGAACCGCCAGAAGGCCCTCGGCGCTGGACCTCAGCGTCCGGGCAGAATGATGGGGGTGGAGACGCTCCTTCAGGTATACTGGACCGAGGCCGTTTAGGGCTTTAAAGGTCAGCACCAACACTTTGAATTGTGCTCGGAAACGTACTGGGAGCCAATGTAGGTCTTTCAAGACCGGTGTTATATGGTCTCGGCGGCCGCCCCCAGTCACCAGTCTAGCTGCTGGATTCTGGATTAGTTGTAAATCTTTTCAGGGCCTTGATTAAACATTCATTCCAGGCAGATCCACTGTAGCAAAGGAGGAGAAAACTGTTTCCCTGTTGAGGGCCACATTCCGTCAGGGTTAACCTGCAAAGGGCCACATACCAGCTTTCTGTAGGAATTTTTATTACAAAGAGGTTTCTAGTTACAGGTAGGTAGCTATGTTGGTCTGCTGTAGTTGAAACAAAATAAATAAAATTAATAATAATAATAATAATAATAATAATAATAATAATAATTCCTTCCAGTAGCACCTTAGAGACCAACTAAGTTAGTTATTGGTATGAGCTTTCGTGTGCATGCACACTTCTTCAGATACACTGAAACAGGTTTCTGTAATGGTTATTGCTAGCTTAAATGAATGCTGGCGTCTGGTGGATATTAGCTAATACATGCAGCCTGTCTGCTGGTAGGGAAGTGGGGAAGGGCTGTAGCTTAGTGGGAGAGCAAGGAGACAGTCCCCAGTCTTTCCAGGAAGGGCTTTGCCAGCACTCACGGCCAAGGGGAGGGTCGGTGGGTGGGAGGGAGGGAAATGGATGGAGTATGCATGTGCAGTCAACTGCCTAATAGTGTCCATGTCACCTAGAAGATCACAGCCACAGAGATAAGAAAAGAAGAGTCATTCCATTGTCTGAAGAAGTCACTTCCTGGTTTGTATGGAAAAGCTGTTTTCAATGGAGCCCAGCGATGGAAGCAGGCAGCTGTACTGAGACAGCACTGGGTGCTGAAATTCTGTACCCCCTAATAATTTTGCATGGGACGCGGGTGGCGCTGTGGGTTAAACCACAGAGCCCAGGACTTGCTGATCAGAAGGTCGGGAGTTCGAATCCCCATGATGGGGTGAGCTCCCGTTGCTCGGTCCCAGCTCCTGCCAACCTAGCAGTTCGAAAGCACGTCAAAGTGCAAGTAGATAAATAGGTACTGCTCCGGAGGGAAGGGAAACGGCGTCTCCGTGCGCTGCTCTGGTTCGCCAGAAGCGGCTTAGTCATGCTAGTCACATGACCCAGAAGCTGTACGCCAGCTCCCTCGGCCAATAAAGCGAGATGAGCGCCGCAACCCCAAGATAGGCCAGTGGTATAAGGCATTTCCCCGTGTTCCTGGGAGAAAACATGTTGTAGGTTTAAGAGTGGCTGGCAAAAGAGAATTTCATTGCTGGGAGTCAACTGACAAGAAGCAAAGTGAGATGGCTGCAAGGGAACGGTGTTATATTTTGGGAAACTGAACCTGCCTTCAACTAGCAATGCCTGCCCAGGTAGCTCCCTGCTCTACCATGCTTAATGCACCATGCTTCGCGTTGCAAAGGTGGCTACAGATCCCGTTCCCCTGTGAGCTGCCTCCTGGGGGAGGGCATATGCCAGTGGTGGAGGGTGGGGACAGAGAAAAGTGGGTGGAGCAACAGATGTGACATTCGTGCCATAGGCTCCATTCTAGCCAATCAGAAATGAGAGGCTCCTACTCCTTCCTGCCACCATCCTCCACTGAGGCAAGTGCAGTCCAAGGTCACATCCTAGCCAGGCAAAAGTACCCAAGGAGAGTACTGAGCAGGCGAGGGAGGCGACATGGGAAAGGAGAGTCCTGAGGGCCTCGCAGGGGCCGTAGCTGGTCTCTTTATCACTGCTTGGCAGCCATTCTGCCCTGAAATTGCCTTCTGCTGTTTAGCTCCTCGTTCATTTGGAAGAACACCAAACTGTTGCATGAAGTTCTATGAGTCTCTGCTTTCACATTTCCGCAAGCTTAATGGAACAGCAGTTGTGTTGCATATGTTGCTTCATGCATAAAACGTATTTAGTAAAGGTAAAGGGACCCCTGACCATTAGGTCCAGTCGTGACTGACTCTGGGGTTGTGGCACTCATCTCGCTTTACTGGCCAAGGAAGCCGGCGTACAGCTTCCGAGTCACGTGGCTAGCATGACTAAGCCGCTTCTGGCGAACCAGAGCAGCACATGGAAACGCCATTTACCTTCCCGCCGGAGTGGTACCTATTTATCTACTTGCACTTTTGGGTGTGCTTTCGAACTGCTAGGTTGGCAGGAGCAGGGACCGAGCAACGGGAGCTCACCCCGTCGTGGGGATTCGAACCACCGACCTTCTGATCGGCAAGCCCTAGGCTCTGTGGTTTAACCCACAGCGTTACAGGGCTGCAAAAGGCTTGCCCAGGGGCAGCAGGGGGCGGGGGAGAGAATCTTTGTCTGGGGCGGACTCTCCATTCCTCTTTATAGGCTCTCTTCTTATCAAGCCAAAATGTTTCCGTATCAAAAGACCTGATAGCTCAAAATGTGCCCTCTCTTCCTTCCAGGATGCTGACACAGCTGGAACAGTCTTTTTTTAAAGTGACAGATCCAAAGGTGATGCCTGCCCGCTTGACCTCAATTTCAACAAGCACAGAGAAGGCTGGGTTTTTTTAATATAAAAAGACAACACAGCTAAAATACGCTGTTCTTTCAGTATCATCCCTTGGCTTAGTGACTGACTCCCCCCGCACTCCTCCAAAAAGGACCCTGTTCTGCCGTGGGGACTTTGGCAGCAACTTGTTTTGCATCAAATGAATATAAGTATTACCACCTTCAAATGTCTGCCTAACAAGCTGATTTTGGCAGAGCCACACCATCCATTTAAATGGACTTGACTTCTACCCAAAGAATCCAGAGAACTGTAGTTTTGCCCTCACAGAGTCACATTTCCTGGCACCCTTAACATACTACAGTTCCCAGGATTCTTGAACAGGGGTGTTGTGTGTATAAATGGGCATTAGATGGAGAATTATTATTATTATTATTATTATTATTATTATTATTATTATTATTATTATTTGTTCCCCTCCTATCTTTCTGGGTTGTCCCAGCCACTCTGGGTGGCTTCCAACATATATACAAATATAATAAAACATTAAACATTAAAAAGCTTCCCTATACAGGGCTGCCTTCAGATGTCTTTTAAAGGTTACATCTTGACATCTGATGGGAGGGTGTTCCACAGGGCGGGTGCCACTACCAAGAAGGCCCTCCGCCTGAGAAATTCTGCAAATTAAAAAAGAGGAAAGATATGCATTGGAGAATGAGATCTGCACACATATTTCAAGGTCATTCATGTGCTGGTTACCTCTTGGCTGGATTTCTTTCTTCTTCTTCTTTTTGCTGTTGTTGGCATCCGTCTGCCTCAGGAAAGAATGGAAGATTGCACCTTCAGGGGTTAAGTAAAACCACTGGAAAATTAAAGCACCTGCTGTGGCTGCAGAGACCAATATGGGATTAGTGCATTGTTTTCTATTTGGGGCTGACTTTGGAGACATTTGGAAACTTCAGCTAATGCAGACTGTTGCAGGTAGAATTGCTGGATAATCTGCACTATTTGCACAGTTCAGTTTAAAGCCCTGAATGGCGCGGAACCAGAGTACCTAAATAATTACTTCCATCACTGCCACCCTTGTGAGCCTGCCTGGTTATTGAGATCCCTTCGGTATGTTCCACTCCCTTTATCTGAGCTAAGTCTGCTGGGAATGTGAGAGACAGGGACTCCTCTGTGGTGGCACCAAGGTTGTGGAAGACCCTGCCCCAGGAGATCTTATGCTCCCCTGTGTGTTACATTTCCTTTCGTTTTTGAAGGGATTTGGATTCAAGCAGGCATCCAACTTGGCCAGCTGATCATTTTCTGTGTGGTTGGGTCGTTTTGTGCCACCTCTGTTTCCATTTAATTCCCAGATTGTTAACTTTCCGATGCATTGTATGCCCTTGTGAGCTGTAAAGGTAAAGATAAAGGACCCCTGACAGTTAAGTCCAGCCACGAACAACTCTGGGGTTGCGGCACTCATCTCGCTTTACTGGCCAAGGGAGCCGACGTTTGTCGGCAGACAGTTTTTCCGGGTCATGGTGGCCAGCATGACTAAGCCGCTTCTGGCAAAACCCGAGCAGGGCACGGAAACGCCATTTACCTTCCCGCCGGAGCGGTACCTATTTATCTACTTACACTTTGACGTGCTTTCGAACTGCTAAGTTGGCAGGAGCTGGGACTGAGCAACAGGAGCTCACCCCGTTGCAGGGATTCGAACCACCGACCTTCTGTTAGGCAAGCCCTAGGCTCAGTGGTTTAGACCACAGCACCACCCGCACCCCCCTAATTGTGAGCTGTACTGAGTGTTATACAGCTGAAATGCAGGGTGGAGATCCTCTTGATAATAATAATAATTTAATAAAAGGGTTGCTGGCAGTGATGGTGAATTCCCAGAGAGGTGATATTGGTTCAAACTCCGAGAGTTCCTTAAAAATGGAAGGAGAGCCTGTCTATCCAACATTCTGTTTCGGATATTGTTTAACAAACTATGAGTTGACTACGGATGGCCCTGCAGATGATCAGAAAAAGTCATGCGTGTTTCTCCAGTGTTTGTTTTCCAGCTGCTCTTGCCTCATGCCTTTATGGTCTGGTGAGAGTCAGGAGTGAAGCGGTTGAACAAACCATGGTTAAGTAAGGGTATTAAGTTCCCACATAACACCAAGCCATAGTGAAAACAAACGAATCAGATGCTTGTTTGTTGGCAGCAAACAAACTGTAGTTGAGCTGCTCAGTTGGGTTCACATATCACACCCAGCTGTGGTTTTAATAAACCATAGGTTAATAAACCATGGTTTGGTGTTATGTCACAGAGTCAGACCACTGGTCTATCTAGCTCAGTATGACGATTCAAACAGGAGTCTTTTCCTTCCTGGGGATCGAACCTTCGCCACTCTCTGTGCAAAGCCTGTGGTCAACCTCTGAGCTACGGTCCTCCCTCTTTCACAGCTTATAGTCTGTGATAGATCCCATTCATACTAGCACAAGTTTACAGAATGCTATCAAAAGCAACAATTCGTGAGAAAGCTGAAAGAGAGGCAATTAATCTGCAATCTCTTAAAATGTCAGCTGGTTTGCTGTGCCTCTTGTTCTCCTGCCATTCCGTCAGCTGACAGCTTCCGTGCAGAGCCTGGCTCAAGCTGCCGGTGGAGCAGCAGCCTTCTCTGCTGGATGGAGTGTCTTGCTGAAGACGCAGCCGCTCTCCTTGAATGATGATGCTAGGAGGCAACAGCTTTGAGTTGCATGAAGGAGACAAGGGCGGAGAATTGGAAAAACCATCAGCGTTCAAGATGAAATGTACCTGCCTGCAACACAGCACATTGCTCGGGATGTGGCTTGCAAAGAGGGGAGGATGCCATGAAATCACTGCTGTAGCTGCTCTGTTCTCAAAGAATAGCGCACGTTTTTACATTTCCTTCTGCAACAGGGATGGGGAACCTCTGCTGCCCCCTGCCCCGATGACAACCGCCATCATCCCTAGCCATTGGTCTTACTGGCCAGCAGTTGGAGTCCACAAGGAGGACCACAGGAAAACCCACCTCTGCTCTATGGTCATGTGGAGCACAACCTTGTCTTAAAGCAAAATCTGAATTTTATAACATGGGGAAAGCCACCCTGCCCCTCCCCCCCAAAACTGAGTGTGTTGTCAGCCTGTAACTCTTTTGAGAGTTGCTCCATTAGAAGAAAATTGGAATTGTAATGCCAGGAAATGGTACGTCTGTATCATTACTCAAATTACTCAGATTATCTCCAGCATGAAAGGCATAAAGAGTAGCTGTGGATTTCCCTGTAATTCTGAAGGGCTGTTTCAAAGTAACTGATGCAAAGGAAGTGGCGAAAGCTTCTTTAATTAATGGTTGATAGCTGCAAGAACTAGAAACAGAGACTTTTTTTTCAGTTTAGGGAGGTGTTTCGACTAAGCAGGGAGGATGATGGGGGACAAAACTAGAATTAGTTGGTTCTGCCTGCCATTGGTTCTGAGGCCACCTACTGTTGGCCTCCTTGCCTTCCGCTCTATCAGTCCTAATTGCAGTGGCAATACAGAGGAATGGAGGAAATGTGTGGTGCCTTTGTAGTTCTCTCTCCATTGTTGATGTCCCGGTGCCAGCGCTCACTCTCACTAACTGAGCCATGGAAGGCATGGGTGAAAATAGCCACTCTCAGAGTCATTGTCCAAAGGGGAAGGACTCCATCGAAGGCCCACTGACGCTCTCTTGCATGGTGTATAATCAGAGGCAAACAATCCTTTAGATGGTATCCTATGTTAAAGGTAAAGGGGCCCATTAGGTCCAGTCGTGACCGACTCTGGGGTTGCAGCGCTCATCTCGCTTTATTGGGCAAGGGAGCCGGCGTACAGCTTCTGGGTCATGTGGCCAGCATGACTAAGCTGCTTCTGGTGAACCAGAAACGCCATTTACCTTCCTGCTAGAGCGGTACCTATTTATCTACTTGCACTTTGACGTGCTTTCGAACTGCTAGGTGGGCAGGAGCAGGGACTGAGCTCACCCCGTTGCAGGGATTCGAACCGCCGACCTTCTGATCTGCAAGTCCTAGGCTCAGCAGGTTAACCCGCAGCGCCACCCGCATCCCTTATCCTACGTTAGTGCTGCTCAAAATAGACCTCTGGCTCTTGCCTCTTCAAGCAAACCAACCCACTTAGAGACCTGGAGACAGAAGAGCCTCCAAAGTCAGCCAGCTGCAGCAGATTTTCTCAGCTTCCCAACCTTCTCCAGCCTTGTCCATAATGGCTTATGCTTGTGACCACATTCTCATAGCCTCAACCAGAGCCAGGGCCTTTTCAACTCTGGCTCTGGCCTGGTGGAACGCTCTGCCTCATGAGACCAGGGCCCTGCAGGATCTGATTTCTTTCCGCAGGGCCTGTAAGACAGAGTTGTTCCACCTGGCCTTTGGCTTGGAGTCAATTTGATTCCCTCCCCCTCTTTCTTTTTTCCTTTCTCCTCCTGTGATGAGGCTGCATTTTAATGTTTTAATATTTTAATGTTGTATCTTAATCTTGTTTTTAAGTTGTATTCATTCAACTTGTTTTTATTATTAGTTGTTAGCCTCCCTGAGCCCGGCCTTGGCTGGGGAAGGTGGGGTATAAGTAAAAATTATTATTATTATTATTATTATTATTATTATTATTATTATTATTATTCTCCCTTATGAAAACGAGCCCAATTGCCAACATCTTCTGCAGAGGCACTTTACAGTAATTGAACCCAGCCACAGTCTGGAAGCCAGGGAAGCCATAATAATAGAGGAGACACATGCTAACATAGCTCAAGGCAGCACTATAGCTACTGCATTTTGCACCAAGTGAAGTTTTTAGTGCTTTTCAAAGGCAGCCCCATGGAGAGCATGTTGCAGTAATCCAGTTACAAAAGACTGTGTGAGCATCACAAGCTTTTCAGAAATGGGTGCGTTTGGGGCCCTGTCCTGTGCTGGGGGGATGGAATCCTGCTGGCCAGAATCTAGGAGCAAAGTTGGGTTCCAGAGCATTTTATAATTTCTTGCGATGTGCAAAAGAATGTCCCATTTTGGTGCTCCCAGTGAGTGTCATATGGCAGGGGAACACCCCCTACTGCCTTCTCAATGAGCCGCAAGCTGCCCGTAGGCATGTTTAAATCTGCACCGTTGGAGTTTCTCGCTTTAAGACAGCAGGCACAAACACATTTTAATTACAATCCACTCAATCTACTTCAATTGTGAGCAATGTCACATTCGGCAGCTCACATTTGATGGTGCCCAGCGATAGGGAAATGGTGGTGCAGCGGTTGGTGGGCTCCCCTCAGCCCCAGTTGGCAGGGCCAAAGGTCAGGGATAATGGGAATCCTCCACATTTGGAGAGTCCACCTCCCTTGATGTAACCAAAAGAGATCATTTCAATCTCCTGTAATGTTATGGTGAAGGTTTGAAGTTCAGTAAATGTTGGACATTCACTGGCAGATGTTGGACATTCACTGGCAGACATTCCAGGCAAATGTCCAGACTACCCGAAGGCTCAAAAGATATACTGGCAAATGTTGATGGTCGCCTGAAAGTGATTGTCAGCATTCACTTGGGTATGTCCAAAAATGGGAATACATATCTGGAAGCCTTCACAAATTCATCTGAGTTTACAGATGCTTACATGTGGATGGAGGCATTTACCAAAATATGGATGGTCACTGAGGAACAGTTTCAGGGCTGGGACCTGGGATGTAGAAAGGTTATACCCAGTGGAATCCTAAACCAGCCTACGCAGAGAAAGTCTGATTGAGTTCAGTGGGGCTTATTCCCAGAAAAAAATGGGTATAGGATTCCTGTCCTGGGCAGCCAGAACATTTCCTGTAAGTCAGGAATGGCAAGCCTGTGGACCTCCAGATGTTGCAGGACTCCAATTCCCATCACCCATGACTATTGGCCATGCTGGCTGGGGCTGATGGGAGTTGGAGTCAAAAACTCCCATCAAGTTACCCATCTGTGCAATAAGCATTTTAGCTGCTGAGTGACCGGAATCAAACACAACTGGATGGCTAGAGAGTGCAAGGGTAGGAACCCTTTTTCATTCCAAGGGCCACATCCCCTCACATGCAACTTTCCAAGGGCCGTATGCTGGTGGTGGGTGGGGCCAGAGATAAAAGTGGGCGGGGCAATGGATGTCACTCTTATCTTTGTACAGTAGGCTACATTCCAGCCACATAAAGCCAAAGGTTTCTACAAGCGCATGCACATTTTCCATCCCGCACATTTTCACTTCCACAAGGAAGGTGAATTATCACAGTCCAAGGAAGAGTCAGATAGGGCACCTGCAAAGTCTTTCAACCAGGGAATAGTTAAAGTACCAGTTAAAATCACAACACCAAATTTGCGTTTCTTTAGCAGTACATGATGTTCTGACCTGTTTTCAGACGGGTGGCTTAATTAAATATCTCCTGGGCCCATTTCCTTTCTTTTGCATACACGTTGCTCCAAACAACCAAGCTAATACCATTTATTATTCTATTAAAAATTGCCTTCATCAGCCCAGGCCTCCTTTAAAAAAAGAGAGAAAATAAAATAAAATGACCCTGTGTACATAAACTCAGGAAATTGGGTTTCTGTCAGAATTTCATTTGGTCTTTGTTTAATACATGTTTAAATAATAATAAGATAACTTATAAGGATGCAGGGGGGGGGAGGGAATCTCCACTGCAGAACTGAGATGCAACCTGATTGGCAACAAAAATGTCCTAGTTAATTTCAGGTTATTGCTGGGCTGAACTCTATAGCCTCATTTATCCAAGCAGAAACCACCAAAGCAATGTATATTTGCACAGCCATTTGCCCTAAGATAAGTTGCACATGCCCAGTCAACCTCTTGAATCCACAAATGAGGCCTAGTTTATGCATGGAAGCAGAACGAAAGATTGGAGTGCATCATTTCAGAGTTCAGGTGTAGGCTCCCTTTAAAAAATAAATAAATCCTCCTCTATGGAGAAACTTCCCTGCAAGCAGAAAACTAGCACATCAGGGAGAGACAAGGCAACAAGCAAACAAGCAAACATGCTCCTTTGCAGTCATAGTGGTGGTTTTCTTTTAATATTGCAGAGAGTATATAAGGAGCTCTGCTGGATCAGGCCAGGCCAGCCATCTTGTTCTTGCGTGAAGAATGCAGGCAGAAGAGGTTATTCCACAGCTATTCTCCCACTTCCTTCTGTTGCACGTGCAAACCAGCTGCCCTGAGAGGGGCAGAGGCAGCAGGGCGCCGTCCTGCGCCATCCATCGTCTCCCTGGCGTCCACCTCCATCCACAATGTGATGGAAACCTTGCCAACTCTCATCAAGGCCCAATAGCGTCATCCCTTCTTGCCGATCCATTCTCTGCAGCTACTGGCGCCCAGGGACCGTTAACATCATTTCGAAACCCTGCTGTGGAACCTCCTAATCATGTTAAGAGACTAGCAATTCCTTGACTCTGGTATGACAGCTTTCACTCCTAACAGCTGCGCAGGTGGGCGGGAGATTTTGCAAATTACAGCTTCTCCCGTCACTGCCGCACGATGACAGGAGAAAGTGCATCTCTGCCATGACATTGCTGAAAGACAGAAATACCTTTCAAGGCGTTTAAGCACTGATCTGGATTTATGTTTGTTGTTGTTTAGTCATTTAGTCATGTCCGACTCTTCGTGACCCCATGGACCAGAGCACGCCAGGCACTCCTGTCTTCCACTGCCTCCTGCAGTTTGGTCAAACTCATGTTGGTAGCTTCGAGAACACTGTCCAACCATCTCGTCCTCTGTCGTCCCCTTCTCCTTGTGCCCTCCATCTTTCCCAACATCAGGGTCTTTTCCAGGGAGTCTTCTCTTCTCATGAGGTGGCCAAAGTATTGGAGTCTCAGCTTCAGGATCTGTCCTCCCAGTGAGCACTCAGGGCTGATTTCCTTCAGAATGGATAGGTTTGACCTTCTTGCAGTCCATGGGACTCTCAAGAGTCTCCTCCAGCACCATAATTCAAAAGCATCAATTCTTCGGCAATCAGCCTTCTTTATGGTCCAGCTCTCACTTCCATACATCACTACTGGGAAAACCACAGCTTTAACTATACGGACCTTTGTTGGCAAGGTGATGTCTCTGCTTTTTAAGATGCTGTCTAGGTTTGTCATTGCTTTTCTGTCAAGAAGCAGGCGTCTTTTAATTTCGTGGCTGCTGTCACCATCTAGGGGACCTACAACAGCGATATTTGCCCACTAGCTTCTGAGCATCACCCTGGGGGCCATCCTCTCTGAAGAGGTTAATAGGGAACTTTACTTCCACCAGGGGAAGAAGTCTTTGGGCTCAAAGTGCTTTGAAGCTCCTTTGCTGCTGCTTTCAAACCACCAGCAGCAGGAACGTTCTGCCATTCGGGTGCAGTGCTCTGCAGAAACTGATCACAACAAATGATTGGGTGGAATGCCTCTTAGTCAGTTTGTTGGCAGCCAAGTAAGGCCGGTACAACCTGACCGCACGCTGTGTATTGTGTAAAGCTGCTTAATCTAATTCCAGTTGATGGAGCAGCGGTCATTTATGGTCCGACTCTCACTTCCATGGATTTATGTTTACCTCCCCGGAATGCCCAGTCTCTACCAAAGTGGTGTAAGATGGTAGGAAGTACAGTTTGAAGTAGAAAAGCAGCAAGTGGTTTAGAAGGTGCTTTACCCTCACCCTCCCTTCTTTTTCCTTGCAGCTACTCTCTCTCTCTGTGTGTCTGTTTACAGATAGGTAGCCATGTTGGTCTGCCATAGTCAAAAACATTTTTTCCTTCCAGTAGCACCTTAAAGACCAACTAAGTTAGTTCTTGGTATGAGCTTTCGTGTGCATGCAAGCACCTTAAAGACCAACTAAGTTAGTTCTTGGTATGAGCTTTCGTGTGCATGCACACTTCTTCAGATACACTGAAGAATAGTGTATCTGAAGAAGTGTATCTGAAGAAGTGTGCATGCACACGAAAGCTCATACCAAGAACTAACTTAGTTGGTCTTTAAGGTGCTACTGGAAGGAAAAAATTTTTTTGTTTTCTCTCTGTGTCTGTCTGTCTGTCTGTCTCTCTCTCTCTCTCTCTCTCTCTCTCTCTCTCTCTCTCTCACACACACACACACACACACACCTTTTCTCCCAGTTGCTTTCTGGAAGCATGTTTGCTCTGTCCAGTGGGAACACAGCTGGCTCTTCACTGTATTGTCCCAGCCTGAAAACACAGTTTTAAAAAAAGAGAGAGATGCTGCAACTTTTAAAGTTATCTAGCATATAGTGGCACTACTCAATCACAAGCAGGTGTAGTGGTTAGAGCATGGGTAGGCAAACTAAGGCCCGGGGGCTGGATCTGGCCCAATCGCCTTCTAAATCTGGCCCGCAGATGGTCTGGGAATCAGTGTGTTTGTACATGAGTAGAATGTGGCCTTTTATTTAAAATGCATCTCTGGGTTATTTGTGGGGCATAGGAATTCGTTCACTTTTTTTCAATATATAGTCCGCCCCCCACAAGGTCTGAGGGGCAGTGGACCAGCCTCCTGCTGAGAAGGTTTGCTGACCCCTGGGTTAGAGTATCAGAGCAGGACTGAAGTAATCCAGGTTTAAATCCTCATTCAGTCATGACCCTCACTGGGTGATCTTAGTTACAGATAGGTAGCCGTGTTGGTCTGCCATAGTCAAAACAAAAAAATTTTTTCCTTCCAGTAGCACCTTAAAGACCAACTAAGTTAGTTATTGGTATGAGCTTTCGTGTGCATGCACACTTCTTCTGAAGAAGTGTGCATGCACACGAAAGCTCATACCAATAACTAACTTAGTTGGTCTTTAAGGTGCTACTGGAAGGAAAAATTTTTTGGGGGTGATCTTAGGTCAGCCACTATCTCCCAGCCTAACCTGCCTCACAGGGTTGTTGTAAGGGTGAAATGGGGGGGGCAGTAAGAACAATGAATGCCCCCTGGAGCTCCTTAGAGGAAAGGTGGGGTATAAATGAAACGAACAAATAAATAGATAAATGTCACCACTAAATCTTATGACACTGCTCTGTGCCAAACGAGTCCACTTTTACGACTGGCTCTCACACAAGAATGCCCCAAGAGTCTGCATTTTTGCAGCAGCAAGAATACATAGGCATTTTGCAGGGGGTGCAGATCAGACCGCTGAATAAAACTAGTTCCCACTGGAATATTCATAAAATTGTGCCTGCTTATATATATAGAATAGGGACGCGGGTGGCACTGTGGGTTAAACCACTGAGCCTCTTGGGCTTGCAGATCAGAAGGTCGGCGGTTCGAATCCCCGCGACGGGGTGAACTCCCGTTGCTCGGTCCCTGCTCCTGCCAACCTAGCAGTTCGAAAGCACCTCAAAGTGCAAGTAGATAAATAGGTACCGCTCTGGCGGGAAGGTAAACGGCGTTTCCGTGCACTGCTCTGGTTTGCCAGAAGCGGCTTAGTCATGCTGGCTACATGACCCGGAAGCTGTACGCTGGCTCCCTCGGCCAATAAAGCGAGATGAGCACCGCAACCCCAGAGTCAGTCACAACTGGACCCAATGGTCAGGGGTCCTTTTACCTTTATATATATAGAATAGATACAACTAGATCTTTCCACCAACCTGCATCTACCGAGACATGGCAGAGCAACAGTTCCTTGAAACCAAGAAGGATGTCTCAGTCCTGTCCTCCCCCTTGACACATAGGCTTGAGGGACACAAGAAGTTTGAAGAGCTGAGGGGTGTATAATAGAGAGGCATTGGCTGAATGCCTTTGGTGTACACCTGTATTTATTTTCTCCCATTATTGTCACTGGCTGAAGAGGTCTGCAGTTGATTTGTTTGTTTCAGAAATGCAAAGCCTCTTGCACAGAGAAGACAGCGGTGCTGCCTTCTTGAGGTCTGTGAAATAATAATGATAATAATAATAATAATAATAATAATAATAATAATAATAATAATAGAATTTATATCCTTTCCTTCCCCCTCTCCTGCCCCAATGAGTCTGTCTGTAACCAGTGCTATTTGGAGATAGACGGGCTGGTATTGGTTGGGTGAATAAGGGGTGACTAAATCAGTTTTTGTATTTCTCTGCAAAGCTGCGCTAGATGATAGATGGATAGATAGATGATAGATAGATAGATAGATAGATAGATAGATAGAGATACAGATATAGATAGATAGATGTAGGCTTAATTGAACCGCTGTGCATCAATTTATGCACACCTGTTCCATCATATTGATGTATGTTTATATGCAAACCTATATGACAGGTATTTTGGTTTAGTGACTGGACATAAGGCACAGACGCCAAGTCATCGAGAAAGATTTTAAAAACTGTCCTGGACTTTCGACGCAGAGAAAAGTGATGCTCCTCTGCCCGATCTGCAGGACGTGAAGACACCAACCCTCTTCCAGAACCAAGCGGTTTTTGTTCTGTTCTGTTTTGGGGTTGTTGTTGTTGTTTTCTGTGGCAGATCCTTTTGCTGTTGCTTCTGGAAATAATTCCTGCCCTGGACCAGCCTCCCTCTGAGCGCGCCCAGCCACCCTCCCGAAAAATAAATAAACGACAACCTCGTGCATCAGCATCAGAAACGCCCCTCTAGCACGAACAGCAGGTCCAACAAGGAAAGATAGAAATAATAAAAAGAAAGAGCTCTCCCGGCTGCTGGCGAAGGCGGGCACAACCGCCAGCTTCTGGCCAGCTCCGTTTGCTTCGCATTGGGCGAGCCGGCGCGCTTTGCAAGACCCAGATCCGTCGCGAGAGAAACGAGGAAGGGAGGCAACGATCGTGGATCGACTCGCAAGCTGGAGCTGGAACAGCCTCCCCCCCCCCCGCCCCCCGCTCTGCCAGCCCTCTGAGCTCAACTACAGGCGGGGACTGAGAGAGGGAGCGAGACTGGAGTCGCGGGCGCACGCGGAGCTGCAGTGCGCTATCCGTGGTGCTGAACAGCCGCACTGCCTTTCCCAGCTATTCTCTCCACCGCCAGCGCTGGCAATTCGGATCAAGGAGTAGAGGTGAAGGCGACCCATCAGCACCGCCAGGTTTACCAGAAGCCACTTCAGGAACGTTTTGGGGGCTTAAAAAAAGAACCTGCACGTTCCGGGGAATCAGAAGTACTTTGAAAAAGAAGATGGTGCGTGTTTGCTCACGTCTGGGTTAAAGGAAGCGCTGGGCTGGAGGCTGCGATTGCGGGCTCCGGGAACTGGGGGTGGGGTGGGGAGAGGAGATGAATGGCCAAACTAAAGCTTCTGAAGTGGAAGCGGAAAGAGAAGTACCCAGGGGTAGTTCTGTCTGAATAAACAGAAAGGTAAAGGGGGGGGGGGAGTGAGCTTGGTAAAGTACCATTTGCTTTTGGCACGCTATGTTGTGAATTAAGTGTGGGTTACTCTGGAAGGGTTGTATGGAGGGCAGGTGGGTCATGCATTAAGGAAGGGGTCCAGCTGGATGACCTCCTGGTCCTTTTTTAGCCCCTTTAGTTTTAGACTTTCTTCTTTAAATGTCTTCGTTTTGAAGTGCATGCCCAATAGTTGCTTGGTTTGGGAGGGTGAAATCTATATCTCTGTCTCTCTGTGTGTAAGGGGCAAGTCAGGTTCTTGGAGTGATACCAGCATGCTAACAAAAACAAAAGTCACACCACCCCACAGGCAAATGCTCTGTTGCATATGCCAAGCACTATGAGCATAAAGATCTACAAAGAGGGATGAGGGTTAGTGAGCTGAGACCTAAATAAAGCTCTGCTGATATCTCATTGATATAGGTCTTTCCAACCCATGGGAGATGCCCTCAAAGTTGAAGCAAGTGAGAAAGGGAGAGGCCGGTTGGATGGATCAAAGTGACTTAAATACAGATTGGTGGTATCTCAATAAATGCTGTCTGAATGTACACTCTTGCAGCCTCCAAGATTGTGTTGAAGGCAGCTGGCCTCTGTTTTCCTGCCCTTGCTTCAAGTAGCTTTCCAGATACATCTGGCACACAAGAAGGCAACTTCCACAAAGAACCTAGGAGACCCAACAGAGAAGAACTATCTATGTTGGTCATGTGTCATTGAATGAGTTTTACCTCCAGGCCCCCTCAACTAAAAGGGAGCAGGGGTTAGCAAGGAGTGGGGTGAGGGAGGATGGCTGTTTGTAAAGAGATCACTTACTCCATTGGGAATCCTTCAGGAAGAAGACGACACCAGATTCCATTGGCCTTGCCTACCATACCTCACTATTACTGAAATGGATTGAATCCATTTGCTTATTGCTAGCCTTTGGTTCAGATAACAGCTGGAATACAAAGAATGTGGCCAAGTGGAGCTATCTGGGTTGGGAAAGTAAAGCCATTTCTTACACCTCAATGGCCAGTGAAGTCAAGAGCTCAACGTTGAACTGCAAGAATGACAGAACCCCCAGCATGGCTCTAAAAAAATCTGTGTGCCTAGGGTGATGTGGGGGAGCCCTGTGGGATACAGATAGGTGGAATTCTATGTTGACATTGAACATGACAAGCCAAGATTCATGACTCAGAAAATAAAACCTTCCAAAGAAGGACCCAAGTTTTCCTCTTGGACTCTTTAACTGGGTGGTAGCTCCATGCTGCTGTCTCCAATGAGGTGTTGGTCGCTGTCCATCACCTCTATGGTGCTGAAATTTGGATGATGTCTATCAGGAGATCTCAGGGCTGCTGCTGCGTGTCGCATTTCAACGAGGACAATGGTAGGTTCGTCCTCTTAGCGGTGCTCATCATAGCATACCTGACAGCTGGAGCCACCATCTTCTCAGCCATCGAGAGCCCATCTGAAGCAGAAGCTTTGCAGCGTTGGAACTGGACCCTTCAGAACTTCAGCCAGATCTTCAACATTAGCCTCCCTGAGCTACGGGCCTTTTTGAGAAGTTATGAGGCAGCCATGGCTGCCGGCATCAGGGCAGATGCCCTCCGACCAAGATGGGATTTCACAGGAGCTTTCTATTTTGTGGGCACAGTGGTGTCAACTATAGGTAAGTCTCTCTCTTTCTCTCTTTCTGTCAAATGTCTAGAGTCAACACCACATTCTTAAGAAGTAAAAGGGCAATAATGTTGTTCACCACATCATTCATAGATTCATCCATCTAAACACAGAAACTAAAATGCTTCCTATTTAGAAATGTGTGTATGTGTGAAGCAACATTGTTCCAAAACAGAGAAGCCTAGTGGTCTGAGTAGTTTGCAAGCTGATGTCATTTTGTACAGTGTTGAATAAGTTATTTTCAAATTATTTATTTATTCTCTTTCTTGCCTGCCTTTCGCCAGAAGGTCTCAGGGTGGCTTACAGCATATATAAACATAATATGATTTGAACTACAACAAACATTGATAACCCTATGCATAAGCCCAAAACAATAATTCCAAATGTTGTACACCTTTCTCTCTATATATGTTTGCATTCTCATCTTCCTTTCTCCACTTCCTTTCATCTTTCTCATCTTTTCTCATCTTCTTTTCTCCTGCTACTTATTTTGCCCCCCCCCATTTTGGTATCCCAATTCCTTTCTCTTTCCTCACCCCTGGAACTGTCCCTTTTTGTTTCTATATCCCACCCACCCACCCAAACTCTCATTCATTCTCTCCACCCTTCCTATTTCATCAACGTTCCCCCCCTTCTCATTTAGGTTGAAGTCCAATGTGAAAATTGAAGAATCTGTCTTATTAGCATCTACGCTAAGGGTGTTTTCACGCTATGTAAGATCACATGAAGCTTTCGTGTGCTTGCCACTATAAAGATGGGAGACCCAATTTAAATCTAAACTGCATTCTGTGCAACATAAGTTTGCATTCAGATCACCATTTTCATATGATTATATAACCATCCTTTTGATACGTTTTCAGGTGTGAGCTTTGGATCTGTTTGAATGTAAATCAGCCAGTCTTTAATGTGAATAGAAAATGCCAATTAACTAGAGTGCACATTTTGGGTTGGAGTTTTTTTTCTCTCCTGTAGTCCTACCTGCATTGCCAGGAAGTGCAAATATTGTACAAGAGGTTCAACTGCACTTTGTAGTGTCACTTCTGAAACTGATCTGTAGGGAGGAGGAGGGCATGAGAGGGAGTTAAGGACTAGGAGGGGATGACATTTGCAAAGATTGCCAGTGATCATACATATGGTGTTGTTTTGTTGTTGACTTCATTTCCCCCCCCCAAAAAAATGGAAGAGTGTGGGTTGAGCAATGCACACGTGTGTGCCCCTTTCAGAAATCCAAACAAACACAAACAGCTGCGACACACTTTAATGAAGTAGATGAGGTGAAGTTCAGAAGTGATGTGTGTTTCTCTTTCTAGAAAGCTTTCCTAAGTTGCTATAGCAACTGGAGTTTGGAAAGTGTTTGGAAAGTCAGGATGCCTCTGTTAAACACACACACACACACACACACACACACACACCACCACCACCACCACCACCACCTGCCGTCTGCCTACTGTGTAAGTAGTTGTCTATATACTGGATGTGGAGTGAGTGCAAGGGGCAGACTGGGGACAATGGTAAAATTCCTGCTCCCTTCCTCACCCTCATATCCACCCAGGCTGCAGATCTAGGCCCATGGGATTCCATAGGTCTGGAGTTGCAGTGTAATTCAATCACTTTGTGAGTAAGCCTTACCGCAGTGGGGCTTACTTCTGAGTAGATATGCACAGGTCTACTCTATCACTGCTGCTAAAGTATTTCTTTATTTTCCCCATGCCTAAGTTGAAACCAGATTGAATTGTCCTGAAACTCGATATCCGCAGAACTCTAGGCAAAGAGAAATTCTGGATTTCTCCACAGCCATGAGATTTCCCCCTCCCTCCCTCCCCTTACACTGATCATCATAATTTATCTTATGATTGCCTTGGCGTGAAATGGAATTAAAAATGCATACTTCAAAGCAAGAAGTGAGTAAATAACATCTGATAAAAATAGGATTCAGACTATTTTTGCAAGAATCTTTGTTTGCTTGTGATTTTTAGCCTGAGGACAGCCATTTGCTCTCTCTGATGGGTGGATGTGTGTAAGAATTCCAGTTTTTTTTGCAAGAAAATGCGTGGAAAATTGATCCATAGATCAATTGGGTTGCAGAGACTAAATCAGATTTAGGGTCTGTGCACATCACATTTGCTCAGCGTTCACCCTGGGCTTTGCTGGTGTGACACAGGCATGCTTTTATGGCATGTCACCTGAAGATACATTTAACTGTGTCTATGCTTCTGTGCAGAAGAGGGGCAGACAGGGGGCAAGGGGAGAAAATGGCGGAGGGTGGGATTGCAGGGAGAGAAAGACAGGTGCGCACCCAATTTCAACACCAGCCATGCTCACCCCAGCCCTAATTCCACCCACTTTGGGCATGCATTCTCTGCGTATCCAACCCTCCATAGCTCCAGAGAGCTTCTGCCTTGCACGCAGAAAGCCCTGACATCTCCAGGTAAATCTGCAAAGGACTCCCATTGGAAAACCTTGCAGAGTCAGTGTTGACACCGGGCTAGATGGACCCATAGTTTAACTTGAATTAAGGCAGGTTCTACAACAAAAATGGTTCCTACCCACAACCCCCTGGATAGGGAATGACTAAAAACGTTCCATTAATGGGCCCTGCAGTCAGTCGAAGGTGAAGGTGTTTGATGAATGGCATTTTGACGGCTGATGGCTACTGTCTGCCGGCAACATCCCGCCTGGAGAGAACAAGTTGCAATGGTTCAGTCGCAGTCCATGAAGCAGATGTGTGAGGGTTTGTGTGTGCAAGTGTGTATGTTTTGCTGCTGGTTCGGGAGCTCCAAGAACGTATTTGCTTCTGAGATAAACTGATACTAGCACTATCTCCATTGACATCTGATTCTCTCTCTCTCTCTCTGACCAGTATATTCCCCTCATATGGGATGCGGGTAGCGCTGTGGTCTAAACCACTGAGCCCAGGGCTTGCCGATCGGAAGGTCGGCGGTTTGAATCCCTGCGATGGGGTGAGCTCCCGTTGCTCAGTTCCTCCTCCTGCCAACCTGGCAGTTCAAAAGCACACCTAAAAGTGCAAGTAGATAAATAGGTACCACTCCAGAAGGAAGGCAAACGGCGTTTCTGTGCACTGCTCTGGTTTTGCCAGAAGTGGCTTAGTCATGCTGGCCACATGACCTGGAAAAACTGTCTGTGGACAAACGTCGACTCCCTTGGCCAGTAAAGCGAGATGAGCACCGCAACCCCAGAGTTGTTTGCAACTGGACTTAACTGTCAGAGATCCTTTACCTTTATTCCCCTCATAAGCAAACAGGATCCATAAAAGGTTGTCTTCCTGAGATGTCCCATTGCTCAAGGAAGGGCTACGAAGCACTAGGTTAGGCCTGCTGAGAGAGACCATCTGTCTCAACAGTATGCTCAAGAAAGGCTGCCCTTCCTTTCCTCTGCTGATTTCAGTCTAGCTCCTGCTTCGTAGTAGGTGTATAACTAACAGCAGCTGCAAAGATGCTGGTGGATGCTCACTCATGGGATCACAGTACGTTGGTCCTGCAGATGGCTGCACTAGTCACCAATTCAACTCTGGACACAATTCAAAGTTTGGGTTGTTACCCTTAAAGCCCTAGACGGCTTCAGTCCACAATACTTTATGGATTGCTTCCTACACACACCATGCTATCTTTCCCTTAAGAATGGAAAGAGAGGCCCTTCGCTGTGTCTAGGATGGAAGGCGGGCAGGCTGGGACAAGAGACAGGGCCTTCTCAGTGGCTGCACCCAAATTATGGAGCACCTCGCCCCCTCACGTGCAGCCAGGCCCTCTCCCTCACTGTTTTTCACCAGCTGCTAAAGGCCTTTTTATTCTGACCAGGTTTCTTTTTATGGGACAGAAAATGCTTTTGTGATTTTTTCCAAGAACTATTGATTCTGTTTCTTTTTTGTTTCTTTTCTTTTCTGGGGAACAATGGGAACTGCAGTTCTGGGTAGGCAGGCAGAAATCTATAGCAGAGGGTGGTTAGCACCCTGCACTGAGGTACAAGACCCAGGATCCCGGAGGATAGAATCCATGCAAGTTAAACTAGAACAAAATCAGTATTGATATGTGGTGTAGACACACCCTCATGTTCTCTCTTCTCCAGCTCAATTTTTCTACTTTTCCCGAGGCTCACGCTGTTTGGTGCCACTGGTGCAAGCCATCTCATGTCAGCAACAAGGGCAGTTATGGGTCCTCAGCATTTGAAGAGCAGTGGCTTGCATTGCTCAGGGGGACCTGGATAAAGTGCAGGGTTCAAAGCACATTCTGTAACGCTGCACTTATAAGTAAGGATGTTGGAATTTATTGGTTTAATTTCATTTTAAGGGCTCGGGGAGAATTTAATGAATAAGGACGGATATGGATGTGAGGTGAAAGCAGACTACATGCCCCTGGAACTCCTTTGACAGCACGACTCCCGTTGTGTTATTGAAACAGGGAATAAAAAGAGGAGAAGTAAAGGTGGCTTTTTTGCCACTCACAGCGACTAGTATTTTGATTGCGAGTAATCTCATACGTCTTGCAGTATCTCAGAAAGGCAGTGTCCAACACTGGGGCTTTTTCTCATATGCACCTGGAAGCAATTTGACTATTTATGCACTTAACCAGTCAAAAGGTGGGTAATCCACCAATTAAAAACTATTTAAACATATGACAGCCCCAATCATAATAAATACTTACTTTCAGTAATTGTGCCCACTCAACCTGTTTTGATCCAAGCAGTTTGCAAGAAATATTAAAATGATCAATAAAGAAAACAGTGAAAAACAATTAAAATTAATTAAAATTAACCACGAAAGAGGTTAAGACACACCCACATGCCTGAATAGAACCATACATTGCAGGGACCCTGGGGGTCATCCAGTCCAGCCCCCTGAAATGCCCAAATTAAAATGTTGCAAGGAGGCACCAGGAAGAATACAGCACAGACACCCACCTGATGTCAACAGATGGAGAGTTCCAAAATGTACCATATTTTTCACTCTATAAGATGCACCAGACCACAGGACGCACCTAGTTTTTGGAGGAGGAAAACAATAAAAAAAATATTCTGAATCTCAGAAGCCAGAACAGCAAGAGGGATCACTGTGCAATGAAAGCAGCAATCCCTCTTGCTGTTCTGGCTTCTGGGATAGCTGCGCAGCCTGCATTCGCTTGATAAGACGCACACACATTTCCCCTTACATTTTAGTAGGGAAAAAGTGAGTCTTATAGAGTAAAAAATACGGTAGGTGCTGCCACACTGAAAGAACAATTTTGGAAGTGCAGAACAATTATTTTGTGGCACTTGTGCCACTTCCGCAGGCTGAAGGGGTCGAGTGGGTGTATATGGGGTGAGTCGATCCCACAAGCAAACTGGCCCCAAACGTGTTTTATATGCCCATAGTGACACCTTGAACTTGGCTCAGCAGCAAATCAGAAACCCATGCAGATCTTGGCTCTGCAGCATTCTGCATGAGTTGCTGTTTCTGGATCTGGTGCAAAGGAAGCCCCACACAGAGTGCATTGCAGCAATGTAACTTTGAAGTTACCAGTGCCTGAACTGTTGAAAACAAGGTGCTGAGAACACTGGAAGGAGCCGCTGGCATTGTGTCCTGCTTGTGTCTAGCCATTGCTGTGAAGGAGATGGAATCTCATCCTCACCCAGTAAGGCAGTTTTTGCACTCTTAATGTCTGATTGGTTGGAGCAACAGGGAAGGCAAACCAGCATAAAAATGGAATGAAACGCTACGCCAGTGATCTATCTCCCTTGAAAGTTCTGTCTTTTTCCGTAAGTGGCGCAGTTCTGCAATATACTTCCCCCCCTTCCCCTCGGCTGAAATTGCTGCTCTGTTTGAACTGCTGTTACAAACAGCAAATTTCAGTTAACGCACAATCAATGCCGCGTTGAGTGAACACCTCATTTGGTAGTTTCGAAAATGCTTTTTAGCTTTATTGGGGCATTTTCCGGGTGATGTCTTCCTTTGGGAAAGCCACAAATGGCATTGAAAGCTGAAGAGGCGGTTGAAATTCATTTTGTGTCTCTTATTTTCCTTTTTAAAATTGTGAGGGTGCAAAGAAAACATGCCCATTAAGAACAAAAAAAGCATCTTCTTCCTCTGACTGTATGTTTCAATCATATCCTTTGGTGCCTTCAGTCTAGCACTGCTGGGTGATTTACTTTATAAAATAATTACATGTTGTTGTTATTATTCTGATTGCCTTTTGAGTAAGGCATACAAACTGTGGCCCTAGCTAAATTATGTATATAAAGCAATATTATTCCAGTTTAAAGTCATTGCTTCTACCCTCCAAATAATTCTGGGAAGTGTAGTTTGTGAAGGGTGCTTAGACGCCTATTCCCCTCACAGAGCTACAATTCCCAGAGTGGTTTAGCAATAAACCCCTCTTCCCGGGGAATTCTGGGAACTGTAGTTCTGCAAAGGGAACATGGTTCTCCTAATAACACTCAGCACCCATAGCAAACTATAGTTCCCATGATTCTTTGGGGGAACCCATGACTGTTTAAAGTGGTATAATGCTGCTTTAAAAGCACAAATGTGTATCACTGAAGTCCAGCCTGAGAACAATTGTCTGCACCTTGTTCAGATCCCCACTTTTTTACAGGAAAGTTACTGGAGGATGGTTCAGACATGTTCATCACTTCATGAACACAGCATCAGGGATGTCGAAGAACTCAGTTTCAATCCAAAATGAATTTATCCAGAACAAATTTCACAGACTAATGTGCAGATTGGAATGTAATTATCCTTTGGATTTTTGCACCGCTCCTAATTTTATAGTACAAGTCTTGTCTCATAAAAAGTACCAAAATTTGTAAGTAGAGATAAAATACTTATTTAATTATTGGTATGGTTTTTAAAGCGATAATGCGAAATTGACATGAAGTGGTTACAGACTGAGCTGTCCACCCCTAGTGGCAACTTATATGCATTTATGTACTCATTAAAATGTTATAGCCCACATTTCTGTACCACACAATGTGGGGGGCCCCCTGTGGCATCTCCCACCAAAGTATAAAAACAATTACAAATAAGATGACATTAAATTAAAACAGCAGCAGCAAATACAAAGAGGACAAAACTCAATTTTCCTTCTGTGCCAAAGGAATCTATGAATATTTTTAAAATAGAAGCCTTCCTCTTCCTCTAGAAATTTCTACATCACCCTGTTTACATACATATCAGCAGAGAGGAGGCTCCTGTGATGAGCCAGCAGAGATTTTAACAAGCAGGAATTAAAAACTGTAGTATCACTCAGCTTTTTCATGGTATCAGTTCACGTATCTGAATTAAGGACATTACAAGAAAACAGGGGGAAACGTCCTGATACAGGGGCTAATTTGGCAGTCCTGCCAGTGCATTTGCACCACACCAACCTTCCTCCCCCCCTTCCCGGTAATCAACAGTGATCCACCTGCCAGGAAGCTTGTGTTGTGGCACCACCCCATTTGGTGAACCACTTCTGGGTGTCAGGTATGGGTAGGTGGGTATGACTTGTTACGAAAAAGGAGCAATGCAGAAGCAAGCACCAGGTGGCTGGAATGGTAAACAGGATATGAATGTTATTGGATTGTCCCGTGGGAAACTGGGACTGTCTGTAAAGTGCTCTGAGAGCCGGATGTTACCTCAGAGCAGCACATGACCCTGTACTGGAAGTACATGGGAGGAGTTTTTTCTCTCTCTGCAGTGGGGAAGCAGAGTGTGCAGACATGTTTTCTCTGTACTGCTGAAAGACAGAAATAAAGACATGTAGATATATTTCTGTCTGTCTCTCTCCCCCTCCCTGGGAATGGAGGTGGGGGAGGAGTGGTGGTGTGTTCTCCTTCACGTTGAGGAGAATCGCCGATTGGAGACCTCCTTTGATCTTGCCGGGAGTCGCAGACGGGAGGTCATAAGGAATCAAGCCGGGCACCTGGAGGGTGGCCAAATTCCTCTGGACTAAGAGCTAAGCTGGAGGCTCTGACTTATGGCTTGATCCCGACAACTGGTAGCAAACCGATGGATATCTGATCTATGAGAATCTGCATGAGAGGTGAGAGGTCGATGAATCGTTGCCATCCTCTGCACCTAAGGAGATAAAGAAAGCGTCTGCCTGCAGCCAGAAGCTGAAACAGACAGCTGGACACCGAGAGGAGTGTGTTTCAAGGCAACGGAGAAGGTATGCTGCTTTTTGAGGTAGAGAAAATGAACACAGAAAGGCTTATTTTCTGGTTCACAAGGAAGAGCTGCGTTTGAAAAAAACAAGCTCTGAAAGGGCAAGCTTGCATACCAGGAATTCCTGTGGTTTAGATAAGGAGTTCCGTCCTGAGCAGGTTGCAAGGCAACGTCTGCCAGTTACTGAGTGGCCTAAAAAAGAGCCTGGGAAATCGAAAGTGTATCTGCGCAGCTGTGCAAGGGTTTTGAAAAAACAGCCCAAAGGCAAGCCTGCCAGTGAAGCAGTAAACAGAGACTTTTGGAGGTTTACTGGCTTGGAAAGTGAAAGCTGGCTTGAGATTGAGTGTAAAGCTGACCCTTGGATTCAGCATGGATGCCAAGAAGGGGGGAGTGCCCCTGAATGCCGTGGTTCTAGAAGAACACAGCCGGCATGCTGCACTGGAAGTAAAGGACAGGGGGAGGGAGGAACGGAGTTCTAATTCCCCCACCGATGAAGCTACTGGAGAGGAAGCTCTAGCTTTGAACGCTGTCCGATGCTACAATTGTGGACAGGCTGGGCATCTTCAGCGGAACTGTAAGAAGCCACGTCAGCCAAAAGGAGCGAAGGGCCGCTCAGCAAAGCCTGAGGCGTCAGGCAAAGGTCATACCAAGCCTATGGTGGAACCTGCAAAGGCTTTGATGGCGAAAGGAACCACGCCAGACGTTGGGAACTCGTTTATAATTGACACGGGCTCCACGGTTCATATGTCCCCACACAGAGAACTCTTTTCAACGTTTAAGAAGCAAAGCTTCACTGTGACACAGGCCAATGGTCAGGAGCTGGAAGCGGCCGGCGTGGGGACTGTCTATCTTAAGAGTCTGGACTTGACAATAAACAATGTTTACTTGGTTCCTGAATTGAAGTTCAATCTGCTGAGTGTTTCGCAGATTGCAAAGAAAGGACTGAAACTGTCCTACGATGCTGAGAGCTGCGAGATCTACAAAGATGGAGAGTTATATCTTTCTGCCAAGGAGAAGGATGGACTTTATTTGTTGACTTTTGCACAAAGTGATTACATGGAATGTAATTCATCTGTGTCTAACCTAGTTTCTCTTGCAGGTGTGAGCAAGAAGGTGACCAGAGTCAACAAAGCATTTCAGCGGGTGTATGCTGATGTGATTGGTCCTCTAGAACCATCTAGAGGCAATGCAAGATATTATCTTGTGTGTGTGGATCATTTCTCTAACTATGTCTGGGTTTATGTGTTGAGAAAGCCAAAGGAAGCCTTGGAGAGGTTTCAGGAGTTTTGTGACAAAGTTAAGAGTATGCATGATGCTAACATTGATTGTCTATTCACAGACGAGAAGCAGATTTTTCTTTTACAGGATTTCCAGAGGTTCCTGCAGAAGAAGGGGATCAGACACAAGATTTCTGTTTCAGCGGAAGCGTGGAACAGGGGTGTCTGTGTACGGGTGAACAGAGAATTGCAAAAGGGGATGGAAGCGCAATTGCTTAGTTCACATCTGCCACATGAGTACTGGGCCGAGTCTCTAATGTCGTACTGTTATACGAAAGTGAGAAAGGTTTCGAAGGAGTTGGGAAGTTCTCCTTTTGAGAAACTGTTCCACAGAAAACCTTCTGTTGCCCATTTCAAGGTTTTTGGGTCTCATGTGAGAACAGAAGCTCCAGGTGGAGTAAAGAATGCCAGAGGCATTTTTGTGGGGTATGAAAAGGGTCTCTACAGAGTAATTTTGTCTGAATCTGGTCAGGTGATTCTCACAAAATTTCTAGAGAGTACTCCTGAACAGGAGAGAGTGATAGTACACACATTTCCCACTGAGGACGATTCAGATGATGATGATTTCACTGATTTCAGCTGTACAGAAAGTGATGACACTGATAGCTCGGAGAGCTCAATTGTCACTGTCATTGAGAGGAAGTCTCACACAATAGATAGGCCTTCACAGGTGAAGGATGAACCACTGTTTACCATTGGAACTAGTTCTCCAAAGAGTCCTGAGACTGGACCAGTGAGCAGAGAGGATCAACACCTCATACGTAGGTCTGAGAGAGTTACAAAGGGTCAACCACCCAAGAGGTACTCAAAAGAGTTTGCTAACTTAGCTGTTGCATGTGTTGCTGTTGTAAACGAGTTGCTAGCCAAGGTAATGCAGATGCACTCATTCCTTGGAAACCAGACAACCAGAGAGGTACACTGGGGAAACCAGTGGCGGGGAGTTCCAAGGGTGGAACTGAAACAACAGGGGAGTGTTATGTGTATAACAACTGTTTGTTTTCTTCTCTGGATCATGCTTTGCTTGCTGCAACACGCATTGATTCTTTTGGGGGAGGATGTTACGAAAAAGGAGCAATGCAGAAGCAAGCACCAGGTGGCTGGAATGGTAAACAGGATATGAATGTTATTGGATTGTCCCGTGGGAAACTGGGACTGTCTGTAAAGTGCTCTGAGAGCCGGATGTTACCTCAGAGCAGCACATGACCCTGTACTGGAAGTACATGGGAGGAGTTTTTTCTCTCTCTGCAGTGGGGAAGCAGAGTGTGCAGACATGTTTTCTCTGTACTGCTGAAAGACAGAAATAAAGACATGTAGATATATTTCTGTCTGTCTCTCTCCCCCTCCCTGGGAATGGAGGTGGGGGAGGAGTGGTGGTGTGTTCTCCTTCACGTTGAGGAGAATCGCCGATTGGAGACCTCCTTTGATCTTGCCGGGAGTCGCAGACGGGAGGTCATAAGGAATCAAGCCGGGCACCTGGAGGGTGGCCAAATTCCTCTGGACTAAGAGCTAAGCTGGAGGCTCTGACTTATGGCTTGATCCCGACATGACTTGGGGGGAAATGAGCTGGAGGTTCTCCATTCCTGGTGTAAGCCATATATTAACGAAGGACTAAGTATTCAGGGGGATGTGGGTGGTGCTGTGGGTTAAACCACAGAGCCTAGGACTTGCCGATCAGAAGGTCGGCAGTTTGAAAGCACGTCAAAGTGCAAGTAGATAAATAGGTACCACTCCAGCGGGAAGGTAAACGGCGTTTCCGTGCGCTGCTCTGGTTCGCCAGAAGCGGCTTAGTCATGCTGGCCACATGACCCAGAAGCTGTATGCCGCCTCCCTCGGCCAATAAAGCGAGATGAGTGCCACAACCCCAGAGTTGGCCACGACTGGACCTAATGGTCAGGGGTCCCTTTACCTTTACCTAAGTATTCAGGGGATGAAACTAGAGAGAACCAGTTAGGTTGCGGCAGGAGATTTGAAATGAGAGGAGTTTAATATTAGGGAAAGACTCCAAGGTCGTTGGCTCCCTTGATTTTTCTTGGTCTCATTTTCAGCTTCGAGCTGCTGCTGGTTTTCGTCCACAGTTCCATCTACCACTCCTAGCATCATTCTTGGATCTTGAAAGCATACTGGCCTGGTTTTCTTGGGAGCTAAGGAGGAGGTTTTGTAATTTACTTATAGATTCTTCCTTAAGCCACTTTGGAGATAATTTTTTTCTGGTTTTACCAAGAGGAGGTTTATCTTCCTGCAAAGCCAAGGGCTGATTGAGGTTAACTTCACTAAAGTTTAGTTTTGGCTTTCTTAATCTGTGCAGGTCATTACTTTTGTTCAGGGATTTTCCCAGCTGAAAAGAGTAAATCTCACTGCAGTAAATTCGGCAGATATGATGAGGAGTTTAGTTTGGTTCCTGTGGCTGTTGTTTTGTTCTTGCACCTTTGTGCTGTTCCCTTCCCCTTCCTAATCTCTCATTTACTCTCTTAAGATCTTAGCAACTTTCCCTGCATTGTTCTGCTTTGTGGCATTTATTTCTTCATAATAGAGTGGAACATTTCCACATTTTGATCCTAGGATAGCTGGACTGCAGGGGTAGCATTAAAAGAGATGCTGCATGGAGAATTGTTGTTATTAGATACATTTCGTCTGCCATCTCCATATTATAATTGCTTCTTTAATTTTGTTTTAATGCAATGCATCGTTCATTTTGTATCACACCTTCTTTGTTTTTAATGAATATTTATACTTTTTCACCATTTGCCTGCTATCTTAACAAGTACAGTGGTACCTCGGGTTACAGACACTTCAGATTACAGACGCTACAGGTTACAGCCTCCGCTTACCCAGAAATATTACCTCGGGTTAAGAACTAGTCTAGCTGCTACTAGACATTATGAAAATGATTCATTCATACACTGCTTCTTTTCTGTCTCAAAGGCCTCCAAACTATAGCAGAGTTTGTACAGTGGTACCTCGGGTTACAGATGCTTCAGGTTACAGACGCTTCAGGTTACAGACTCTGCTAACCCAGAAATAGTACCTCGGGTTAAGAACTTTGCTTCAGGATGAGAACAGAAATCACGCGGCGGCAGCGGGAGGCCCCATTAGCTAAAGTGGTGCCTCAGGTTAAGAACAGTTTCAGGTTAAGAACGGACCTCCAGAACGAATTAAGTACTTAACCCAAGGTACTGCTGTATTTGATTTCATTACTTTTGGTGTGGCTCCTGTTCTTTGGTCACTACCCAAATGCTTGCTGGAGCAAATTAATAGAGAGGGAATTGGGAACTCACTTTTAATCCTTCTGTACAGAGTAGCCACCTGCTGTCAAGGCCCATTAAGTCGGCTTTTCCGGCAACAAAGTTCCGCATGTCCAAAGAGAAGAGTTGCAATAAAGTAATTGGAACGCTCTTTATGGAATCCCACCAGATTGTCTTCAGCTCGCAGCATTGTTATCCAATTCAGCTCATGACGCAGAGTCTCAAGATCGTGTTTTGACAAATTCAATGAAAAACAAAATAATAATAAATGATAGCTTTCTGCTGCACATGAGGGCTTCTGGAAGTGTTTTTAATCAATCACGCAGTTAATCACCAGGGAGCAAAAGAAAATGATGAATATAACTGTGTTGATTAATATTGCCATATTTTTAAACACTGAATAATTTATTTGTGCTTCAAGCTAGACACATTTATAGTGCAGATTACACCCTGGCAGCCTTGTCACGGCTAAAGTAAAGGATCACAATGACAGGGCAAGACATGCCAGCACTAGGGCATGAACCCAGTTCGGTTGCCAGCACTGCGGCAGCAGTCGTGGCCAGTTTTGCACCAAATATCACCCCACTCTCCCACCTCGAACTGATGAAAAAGAGACATGCAAGAGAGCTTAGTGCTTGACAGTGCACTTGCAAGGACAAAGTAGCACTGTATTTACTTTGGACACTGGGTAGCTAATTGCTTTTATTGGTTCAAGGGCTGGATTTCTCCTTGATCCACGCTCCAGGGTCACAGCTTCCCTACCCATGCTCTATATCATGCATAATGCTTAAATGTTGCTGAACTACAACTCCCATCATCCCTAACCGTTGGCCAGGAGAGGAGAGTGCTCTTGTGTTCAGCTCCTGTATGAAGGTTTCCCACAGGCCTCTGGTTGGCCACTGTGAGAATAGGATCCTGGACTACATGGGCCACTGGCTTGATGCAGCAGGTGCTCTCTCTTCAAATAATAGATTCATAGAATTGTAGAGTGTATAACAACTGTTTGTTTTCTTCTCTGGATCACGCTTTGCTTGCCGCAACACGCATTGATTCTTTTGGGGGAGGATGTTACGAAAAAGGAGCAATGCAGCTGCGTGCTCCAGGTGGCTGGAAAGCCAAACAGGATGTTGATAAATGGGACTGTACCGTGGGAACAAAGGGACAGTCTATTCAGTGTACTGAGCACCGGATGTTAGCTCAGAGTGTCACATGACCCTGTACTGGAAGTACATGGGAGGAGTTTTCTCTCTCTGCTGTTGGTGTTAAGAGAGAGCAGTCACGTTTCCTCTGTACTGCTGGAAGGACAGAAATAAAGGCATGTAAATACATTTCTGTCTGTCTCCTTCCCCTCCCTGGGATGGCAGGGGAGAGGGGAGGAGTGGTGTGTTCTTCTCTCGTTGAGGAGGATCGCCGATTGAGATCTCGCCTGATCTTGCCGGGGAGTCGCAGACAGGGAGGTCAACAAGGATTCAAGCTGGGCACCTGGAGGGTGGCCAATTCCTCTGACTAAGGCTTGAGATTCCGACAACGGGCCCTCTAGTCCAACCACCAGTGATGCAGGAATTTTTTGCCCAACATGAGGCTTGAACCCACAACCCTGAGATTAAGAGTCTCATGCTCTACCAACTGAGTTATCTCAGGTCAATGGCTCTTCCTACTTTCTTTTGGTGCTGTGCTTCGGGAACATCTGAAGGGCCAAATATTCCCCACACCTGCTGTATAGGATGATAGTGGGAAGGTTTTGCTTGCACTCACCTAAAATCTCTTACGAGTCGACTTAATCAAAAACTTTAGCTAAGGGTGAAAAAGAGGGCAGTTACTCAATGAACTGCCTTGCTTAGTGTAGATAAGACAAAGCATAACAGAAGGGGGGGGTTTAAGGCAATATTTGGACTGTACTGCTGCTTCTTATATCTAGTTGTTGTTGTTGTTGTTTAGTCATTTAGTCGTGTCCGACTCTTCATGACCGCATGGACCAGAGCACGCCAGGCACTCCTGTCTTCCACTGCCTCCCGCAGTTTGGTCAAACTCATTCTGGTAGCTTCGAGAACACTGTCCAACCATCTCATCCTCTGTTGTTCCCTTCCCCTTGCACCCTCCATCTTTCCCAACATCAGGGTCTTTTCCAGGGAGTCGAGTCTTCTCTTGTCTTCTCTTGTCTTCTCTTGTCTTCTCTTGTCTTCTCTTGTCTTCTCTTGTCTTCTCTTGTCTTGTCTTGTCTTCTCTTCTCTTCTCTTCTCTTCTCTTCTCTTCTCATGAGGTGGCCAAAGTATTGGAGCCTCAGCTTCAGGATCTGTCCTTTCAGTGAGCACTCAGGGCTGATTTCCTTCAGAATGGAGAGGTTTGATCTTCTTGCAGTCCATGGGACTCTCAAGAGTCTCCTCCAGCACCATAATTCAAAAGCATCAATTCTTCAGCGATCAGCCTTCTTTATGGTCCAGCTCTCACTTCCATACGTCACTAATATCTAGTTGTAGCATTTCAATATCTCTGTGCAGTGCTAATAGTTATAGGTCCGTGACTGTTTTAGCTTTCAGCTAAGACCACAAACCTTAATAGTTTGGTATTTTCGGGAGGCTGAGCTGAATGTTCTACATCAAACATTTTCAGTTTTAAAGAGAAAGAACTTGGGAGAGTGAATGTTTCATTAAAGGCCCCTCGTTTTCGCCCCTCTCACAGGTGCTTTGTGGTTCTGACAGCAATAGCAGCTGCTCTCCCCAGTGTTGCTCAGTGCTATCACCTTGTTGTTTTTCATATATTTGTACAGTGCAGAGTGAGGCAGAAAGGGAGTTATCCTCACTGGCTTCAGACACCGTCATGTAAGTGTGTGCAACTGTTTGTGTATTTGCCAGGCAGGAGACTCTTGGAGTGTCTGCTAGCCTTCAATTGCTTCAATTACAAGCTCAATCATGTGCATTCCTACTCAGAAAGAAGGCACATTAACACACAAATATGCATTCTATTAGCAGAAATGGATTGCAAAAAAGGTGTGGACAAATATGTGTTTTTTAAGATTGCACAAAAATGCAGAAAATTTTTCACAAGGCTTTTTTTCTTGTAAATCAGCTTTCTGCAAAATTCAGAGAGCTGAATTGAAGGCTGGAAAAAGTGAGAAAACTGAAATTGACAGATCCTTCCATCCCTAATATAGGATTCCTCCCTTCCTCTCTCTTTTTAAATTGGAAAACCCAGCATACCTGCAACCCTGTGTACCAAGATGCAAATTCACTCCTAAGAAGGTGTTCCCATTATGTGTAATAATAGTCTGAATTTAAGTTTGGAAAAATGAGAAACTAAGACAAATGAAATTGACAGACCCCTCCATTGCTATCTGCCGCCACCCACTCTGCCTCCCCCACCCCCCGTCTCACCAGAACCTGGAAGGGACAGTTCAGGTACAGACTATTATCACAGTTCAAACATGGAATGAAGGCTGCAATCCCATCCCCATTTACCAGGCAGTAAGTCTCATGGAACTGTGTCCCGAGTTGCAAACGAACAGCACAATCTTATGCTTGTCTCCTCAGAAATGAGCCCTGCTGAGTTCCACGGGGTTTACTCACTAGTGAGTGTGTGTAATACTGCAGCCTAAGTAAATTGATTTATTTGCAGTCAACAAGTTTTTATTTGCAATGTTGCAAATGTGAGTATGCATTTGCAACATTCAAGGCAGTTCCTTGGCTTTTTGAATGGCAGCTTGTCATATAGTTGCCTCCAAAAGGTAATAGTCCTGAATATGCATTGTGTGGTGCTACAGAATCATTATTGGAAGTCCTTCATAATGATTAAGTGAGGGGAGGCTCCACTGTTATGCCACTTCCTTGCCGTGCAGGACCTTGGTAATATGGCATCCTGTGCAAGGCCAAAAATAGACATCCCTATCCACCCATTGCTTGCACCACCTTCCTTAAAGAGGTGCTGGACTTTGGGAAAGAGGACCATGGGCTTGGGCAGGGTCCTAGAGCCCTCCTGTTTCCTTCCCAAAGCTGGACAAGCGCTAAGTAAGGCATAGGCAAACTTGGCCCTCCAGATGTTTTGGGACCACAACTCCCATCATCCCTAGCTATCAGGACCAATGATCAGGGATGATGGGAGTTGTAGTCCCAAAACATCTGGAGGGCCAAGTTTGCCTATGCCTGCGCTAACTAGTCATTGGGAAAGAGACAGGAGGACCCTCAGACCCTGTCAGACTCTCGTGACTCCTTTCCAAAGCAAGTGCTTACTAGGCTTTGGGAAAGAGGCGGGAAGGTGCCCCCTCTGCATGCTCACACTCTCCTAAATCCACCTCTGCAGAGTGACAGGGATCCTGGACAAGCAGATGCTGTTGAGCATTCTTGACAATTATTTCCAGCAGTAGCAGGATGAGAAGAAGCCATTCATTTGCCCTCACATCATGGTATATGTTCATGGGCTCTGACGGAAATCAGATACAGACCAAAAAGAGCAATAGCCAAACCAAAATTCAATTCTGTTTGCTGCTCATCCATACGAGGTTCTTGGCATGCCGGCTGCTATTCTTGTCATTCTGTGATCAAAGGATCGGTCTGCTGGATGCTATTAGTCATGGCTACTTTGGGGGGGGCGCGGGGAGGGTGTCAAAACAAAGGAGGAGTTTAAATTCTGCTGGTACGGTAAATATGGACATGGTTTGGTGCCAGCTGCGAGCAACTGGGAGCCCAGAATGGAAATGCAACTTCGCAACCCATCCACATTCCAAAGACGCATCTAGACAGTGCAACGGGGCCTGCACAGTATTATTATTAGATTCACATAGGTTAGCCGTGCAGATGCCTGATCCTGTACTATGAAGATGGCTGCTTTCATCTGTATGCCACTTTCCCATACAAATGTGCCCTAAGTGGCTCTATCACAAAAATAGTCCATTTAGCTCAGTTTTGTCTGCACTGGCTGGCAGCAGCTCTCTAGTGTTTCAGACAGAAGGACATGCCCAACCCTACCTAGAGATGCTGTGGATTGAATCTGGGACCTTCTGCATTCAAAACAGATGCTCTCGAGGCTTCATTACAACAACAGCCTACTGCCAATTCATTGAAAAATATAGTCAACATTACTCGAGCTCAGAGCTTTCCAGAGCTGTGTGTCGCGACAAGTTAGTATGTCGGCTGCAGTGTGCAGGTGTGTCGCATGAACGTTCCCCGTGCTCCTCCTAGGGCTGGAAAGAAGGGGTGAGTTTAACCTCCAGTTTGCTAATAAAACTGAATTACTGTCAAGGCTTCAGGGAATCCTATCCCTCTCACAGTGGGATGCCAAGAAGCAGAAAAACAAGAAGGTAAAGGTAAAGGGACCCCTGACTATTAGGTCCAGTCGTGGCCGACTCTGGGGTTGCGGCACTCATCTCGCTTTATTGGCCGAGGAAGCCGGCGTACAGCTTCTGGGTCATGTGGCCAGCATGACTAAGCCGCTTCTGGCGAACCAGAGCAGCACACGGAAATGCCGTTTACCTTCCCGCCGGAGCGGTACCTATTGATCTACTTGCACCTTTAGGTGTGCTTTTGAACTGCTAGGTTGACAGGAGCAGGGACTGAGCAACGGGAGCTTATCCCGTCACAGGGATTCGAACCACCGACCTTCTGATCGGCAAGTCCTAGGCTCTGTGGTTTAACCCACAGTGCCACCTGCGTCCCAGGTAGTTTATTCAATATTCACAGAGAGACGAAGGAATGCAGTCTCTCTTAGTTAATGGCGTTGCTCCAAGTAAAGTCCCACCCCCTCAGTCCCTCCTATTATACGTCACCCCTGCGCCGGCTGATCTGTGCTTTCTGCCTCTGAGTTTTCTGTTCTATTACTCTCAAGGCATGCCTTGTTTGGGGAGGGGGTGGTCAGGAATGCTTTCAAGAGGCACTGAGTCTGTTAGCTGTCTCTTCACTGGTGTTTCTTCTTCCTGCTGCTCTCCCAATATTTACCAGCTCCTCCCCTCTGCAGCCTCTGAACTATGACCTTCTGCAAACCACTGTTCTAACTCTATACTGTCCTCCTCTTCTCTGGAAGGTGCAGGGAGGGGGTGGTTGTTCCCATCATCAGTCCAGCCCCTGACATTTGCTGTGTTGTGAAATGAGGCACCTCTAAAAAGTGTGTCAGCAACATGAAAAGTTTGGAAAGTTCTGCTGTAGCTTGGATCAAAGTGATGACAGTGATGTTGCTTATGGGTCGACTGAACGAAATCTTCCAGCATATCTATCCTTGGCTGCAGCTGAATGAGGAAGGCAGCTCTAAGAAAAACAGGGTTGCCATCAATCCACAGAATCCACTGGTAGCTAGGCTACACCACCGTTGTCAGCTTGATTTTAGAGAAAATAAAAATTGCAGGGCAGGATGATAAATGGGTTGTGAAAGCCACTAGGTTAGTTTCAAAGTCAGACGCAGCTATTACTCAAGTTTACAGGTCCATAGTTCATGTTCCTCACTTTCAGAGCCAGGAAAAGGTGACAGTATCAGGACAGCAATCTCCAATTCTCCCCTGGCCTTAAGGCCAAGCAAGATGTACTGGGACAGCCACAAGTAATCAAATGCCTACACTTTACTTATAAAGCTTGGGGGTGGGATGGGCTACCGTATTTCTATCAAGCGTAGGGATTGGCGAATGTGTCAACTTCTCTTGGTTTTGCAGTTTTCCCCATCTCAAATTCAGTTCTGTAGTTTTTTTTAAAAAAGCTCTCCTGAAAATTGGTCAGCTTTTTTGTGTGAATTTTCTCCTTTTCATATGCAATTTTCTCTAATACACGCACTTCTTGAAAAGCCATTTCCCCTAATATAATGCCCTTTCGTATGCTATCTTCACTAATAAATGTATTTATATGCACACTTTACCCTAGTATATGCATTTTTGTATGCATTACTTGGATAGAGATCTGCATTGCAAATTTCAGAGAAGTGTGAATTTTGTTTCGTTTTGCATATACTTTCAGGAGGTGCAGATTAGGTAAATTTGCTTTTAACTGAACCAAATTTCTCATCACACTTCAAATTAGGAGTCGAACCGAATAAGCTGAACCATTTCTGCCAGGGTGTACCTGCTTGCTTGGTTCTGAAAATGCAGCTCTTTGCCCTGACCTTTGAAAATGGATTTGGGTGTCCTCCCTGTAATGTATTGTGTGGATTTTGTTGGGATCCATCTGTCTCGGGAGACAATGGAGGAGTGTGCCTTGGGCGGGTGAGGTCAAGCTGCTGGGCAGTTGCAGCACCTGCTTCTTCTGTCAAGACTGATATGGGAGAGACATGTTTTGTTGCAGCTGGGGCAGATGAAGGCATCCAGTTGTGCCACTGCAGATGCTCCATGGCGTTTCTTCTTTCTGCATTGCTCCCAGCAGTCATTTCTCCTCTGCTCACTGCTATGGATACACAACTTAACTTCCTGTGTCCCGGCACTGTGGTTGTCTGCAAGGCATGGCAGAGTTGATGTTGCCAGTCTTCATGTCATATCTGGAGACATCTTTATAACACAGAGTCTGCAAGGGATTGTATGGATTATGGTTTGGGGGGTTCTGGGTGGGCTTGTTTTTAGTGTTTAAATTGTGTTTTTATATGCTGTTTTATCTGTAATCTTCTGGGGAAGGGTGGGTTGTTGTTGTTGTTTAGTCATTTAGTCGTGTCCGACTCTTTGTGACCCCATGGACCACAGCAAGCCAGGCACTCCTGTCTTCCACTGCTTCCCACAGTTGGGTCAAACTCATGTTCGTAGCATTGAGAACCATCTCGTCCTCTGTCATCCCCTTCTTCTTGTGCCCTCCATCTTTCCCAACATCAGGGTCATTTCCAGGGAGTCTTCCCTTCTCATGAGGTGGCCAAAGTACTGGAGCCTCAGCTTCACGATCTGTCCTTCCAGTGAGCACTCAGGGCTGATTTCCTTCAGAATGGAGAGGTTTGATCTTCTTGCAGTCCATGGGACTCTCAAGAGTCTCCTCCAGCACCATAAGTCAAAAGCATCAATTCTTCAGAGATCAGCCTTCTTTATGGTCCAGCTCTCACTTCCATACACCACTACTGGGAAAACCGTAGCTTTAACTATACGGACCTTTGTCGGCAAGGTGATATCTCTAATAATAATAATAATAATAATGTGATGATGAAGCAATGGAGCACCATGAAGCAAGTGAAGAGGCTAAGTTGAGCTTCCTTCACCTGTATGCTCCATTTCATGTAAATAATAATAATAATAATAATAATAATAATAATAATAATAATACAGTGGTGCCCCGCAAGACGAACGCCTCGCAAAACGAAAAACTCGCAAGACGAAAGAGTTTTCCGTTTTGGAGGTGCTTCGCAAAACGAATTTCCCTATGGGCTTGCTTCGCAAGAAGAAAGCCCATAGGGAAATCTCCGCCGGCCTTCAGAAGAGGTCCTGGACCTCTTCTGAAGGCCGGCGGGGGGCAAAAGTCTTTGCTCCCCCCCGCCTGCCTTCCCGGGATAGCGGAGAAGCGTAGCGCGTTTCTCCGCTATCCCGATGGCTTTTGAAGGCAGGCGGGGGGGAGCAAAGACTTTGGCCCACCGCCGGCCTTCAGAAGAGGTCCTGGACCTCTTCTGAAGGCCGGCGGGGGGCTAAAGTATTTGCTCCCCCCGCCTGCCTTCCCGGGACAGTGGAGACTTCTCCGCTGTCCCGGGGCGATCTGAAAATGCTGGCGGGGGGCAGCGAACGCTGCGCTGCCGCCCGCCAGCATTTTAAAAGCCCCCGGACAGCGGAGACTTCTCCGCTGTCCCGGGGCGATCTGAAAATGCTGGCAGGCGGCAGCGAAGCTTTCGCTGCCGACCCCCAGCATTTTAAAAGCCCCCGGACAGCAGAGACTTCTCCGCTGTCCCGGGGCGATCTGAAAATGCTGGCGGGCGGCAGCGAAACCTTCGCTGCCGCCCGCCAGCATTTTAAAAGCTCCCGGGACAGCGGAGACTTCTCTACTGTCCCGGGGTGATCTTAAAATGCTGGCGGGTGGCAGCGAAACCTTCGCTGCCGCCCGCCAGCATTTTCAGATCGCCCCGGGACAGCGGAGAAGTCTCCGCTGTCCGGGGGCTTTTAAAATGCTGGGGGTCGGCAGCGAAAGCTTCGCTGCCGCCTGCCAGCATTTTCAGATCGCCCCGGGACAGCGGAGAAGTCTCCGCTGTCCCGGGAGCTTTTAAAATGCTGGAGGGCGGCAGCGAAGCGTTCGCTGCCGCCGGCCAGCATTTTCAGATCGCCCCGGGACAGCGGAGAAGTCTCCGCTGTCCCGGGAGCTTTTAAAATGCTGGAGGGCGGCAGCGAATAGTTCGCTGCCGCCGGCCAGCATTTTCAGGCCGCCCCGGGACAGCGGAGAAGTCCTTGCCCCCCCCAGCCTTCAGAAGAGGTCGGGGGACAGACTGTCCCCGGACCTGGTCTGAAGGCGGTTTCCCTAGGAACGCATTGATTGATTTTCAATGCATTCCTATGGGAAACCATGCTTCGCAAGACGAAAAACTCGCAAGAAGAAAAAACTTGCGGAACGAATTAATTTCGTCTTGCGAGGCACCACTGTAATAATAATAATAATAAAGTACTCCCCTACCTCCTGCCCTGGCCACTCAAACACCATATATGAATTGGGCATCCACATAAAATATTTGCTTTCTTTCATAAAATGCGTATACCACTTGATGGTTTGAAAAACAATAGCAACAACCCTAAAAGTGGTGTGCAAAAAGAATAAAACAATGAAATTAATAGTAAAACCAGTTTAAAGCAACTGAATCAATAGGCAGGGAGTTCCGAAGTTTGACTGCTGCCATACTAAAATATCAATTTGCTTGCAAAGGTGAAGTGAGTATTATGTGGAACTTGTAACAGTGCCAGTTCCAAAGATTGACATGGTCAAGTGGAACGTGGCAACTTCGCAGGCTTTATATACTCATAGTAACAGCTTGAATTTGGCCTGGCAGATAATCAGCAATGGGCACAGGTCTCTGAGCAAAGGTGTTACATACGGACAGGGTCAGCAATTGTGCCGCAGTATTCTGCACTGACAGCTTCGAGCACAAGCGAAGCCCCACAAATAGCGCATTGCAGCAAAATACACGTGGCTCCTCCATCATGTCTGATTTGGCCCCTTGGAATGAGCTCTGCCAACCCTAATAAAACCTTTGCATCACTTTCAAAGCCTGAAACCCTTCTTGTTGTAAGCGAAAGGCACTCCCACTGAAATGACTGCAAACATGCCTTCATACAATTAAAAGAAAATCTGAGCGAGGTCTCCTTAGCTCATTATGAGATCTTGACAGCATCCTTCCAGTGATTAATTCTGAGAAGCTGTTACGTTTTCCGTGGCTCTGCGTTCTAGGACAGTCACCTCGTCGCCTACACATATTCTTACTGACATCAAGGCTGGAGCTACCCATTCCCCACCTGGTCTTCCTTCTAATGCTAAATGCAGGAAATGCAGTGGACATAGTGTATCTTGATTTTAGTAAGGCTTTTGACGAAGTCTTCCATGATATTCCCGTGAAGAAGCTGGTAAACGTTGGTTTGAAGGAAGAAGAAGAAGAGTTTGGATTTGATATCCCGCCTTTCACTCCCTTTAAGGAGTCTCAAAGCGGCTAACATTCTCCTTTCCCTTCCTCCCCCACAACAAACACTCTGTGAGGTGAGTGAGGCTGAGAGACTTCAAAGAAGTGTGACTAGCCCAAGGTCACCCAGCAGCTGCATGTGGAGGAGCAGAGACACGAACCCGGTTCCCCAGATTACGAGACTACCGCTCTTAACCACTACACCACACTGGCTCTGGAGGTAACTATAAAGCCTTACTCAGGATAAGGCTGCTTCTTGTGCTCCTAAATGAAATACGTACTCTAAGAGGAGTCTGGTGGTCATTGGTTTTCGACCAGTGAACTTCTTCCATCCACCGTTGCTAAAATAAATGCAGCGGTAAAAACCTGGCAGGCATCTCCCTTCTTCCCAACAATACTCTGTGGAGGAAACGGATGACATCGAACAAGTGTTAGGAAGTTATGAATTACAGGATTGTAAATCCATCATGAAGAATGACAGGGAACAGTTTGTCTTGTTATCAGAATCTGATGAAAGAATTATAGCCCATGGTTCAAAAGGAGATTGTTCTTCTCCCACCACAGAAGTGTCAGTCCAAGTCAAATAGTAAAACTTAGCAGGAGGACATGGGAGGAGAAGGACATCGAGAAATCATATACGTTTATTTTGTTGTATCCTTGTTCTCCTGATGCAGCCCCTCTTCCCTTGGGGGCAGGCATTCAATGGGTCGCCGTCATTTCCTTGCTAAATGGACTGCTTGCGATGGGTCCTTTTCACCAACAGCTAAGTACTTAGAATTACACCGTAATGGGAACAAACTGACTGCAATCCTGTTACTCAAACTATCTTAACTATGGATTATCCATTAATCACTTTTGCATGCTACAAATACATACTCATAACATGGGGATGTTATACCCTGCTTAGAATCTATATTAAGCATCATTAGGAATTAAAAGTTTGCTAACACGATTTGGAGGAGGCAGGGACATGGCAAGGCTGCTTTGCCAGGGAACAAAAGTTGTCACTAAGAAGATTTTCACAGTACAGTGGTACCTCGGGTTACAGATGCTTCAGGTTACATACGCTTCAGGTTACAGACTCCGCTAACCCAGAAATAATACCTTGAGTTAAGAACTTTGCTTCAGGATGAGAACAGAAAGTGTGCAGCAGCAGCAGCGGGAGGCCCCACTAGCTAAAGTGGTGCTTCAGGTTAAGAACAGTTTCAGGTTAAGAATGGACCTCCGGAACAAATTAAGTACGTAACCAGAGGTACCACTGTAATGCTTTCAGGTTGCCTAGTCAAGATCCAGCCTTGCATAGAGGGTGCAGGAGCAGATAATCTGTACAGGAGCCTTTCTCCTTATTGAAAGAGGGGTGAATTTGGCCTTGAGGAGGGGAAGGGGTGATTCAGAGACACACATAACCCCCAAAAGCTGGTCCAGTTTAAGAGGCAAGATGGCAGTCCTCCTCATACCTTAAGGAGCCACATCCTTCCTAGCAAGAATCATAGAATCAAAGTTGTAAAGGGGTTCAAGGGCCATCTAGTCTAACCCCCTGCGATGCAAGAATCTCAACTAAATCACCCATGGCAGGTAGCCACCCAACCTCTGCTTAAAAACCTCCAAGGAAGGAGAAGCATTTCCTCGCCTGCTATTCCCTTTAATCCACAAAATAACAAAACAACACCCACAAAAAAAAACCAACCCTAAAGATCCCCTATTATTGTCAATTTTAGTGCTCTATAAAGCCCACACAATCTTCCTCTCATATCCAAACACCGACCTATCCTCTGCTGTATTAGATATACATTTTTTACATGTGGGAGGGTGGTGTTCTTGGTTGTTGTTTTTTTTAAAGCAATTTGCAAGGCATTGCCAGGGAAGCTGCAGACTGGGGCGGGTTTGCTTCGCCCATCTTCTCTGTGTTTGGAATGGTCCCACGTCCTGCAGGAAATGACAGTCTCAAACAAGACAAGCGCTCACTCATCCCGAAAGACATTAGAACAGCTCAATGGCAGGAAAAATGTTGATGTGATATTTAAAAAGTACTCTTGACATTTGAAGCGCTCGGTTTTTTCTCTCCTCCTTATGAAATTATATGTTTTGCTTAGTGCGCTCCTGTTGAGAAGAGAGACTGGGAGATGTGATATTTTTTCTCTCTCTCTCCTGCGATGGCAAATTCTAACTGCAGGAAAGTTTCATCTTTTCCCTCCGTGGAGACAGGCTGGAACACACCTGCCACCAGCTCCTTTGAAAAAGCGCCGTTTGTATTAATTAATACAAACATTCAGAGCTAATGGTTTTCCAGCCAGGGATAAACAAACATGACGTGATGCGAATCAATATAATCTATTGTACCACGTTTTATAGCAGCAGCAGATGGCATGGCAGGGTGGAGGCACTCACCTGACCTGCCGACAGGTGAGTTGCTGCTGCCTAGCAGGAGATGGAGATGGAGGAGTGAGGCAGCAGGGAGAATGGCGCATAAACTGCACTGGCTGGTGCACTGGGCTAGTTAAGCAATCTATGGCTTTTTAAACTGTAGGGAGAGTGTTTTTATTTGTAGCAATGGTCTATATTTGTGTTTTGTTTTGTTTTTTAAATTTTATCTACCAACAACCAAACACAAACAGTGAAACCCCCCAGGTGGCTGAAACATTGGGTATACATAATCAATACTAACATATTCAAATCAACCATATGTACAATTTTATATACATTAACACTCCTCCATCCACAAGGTTTATTTAACTTTTAACATTTTAATTGCCCCAAATTGTTCAAACCTACCCAAATAATTCAATATCTTCTCAAACCAATCCTTCTCTTTCTCACTGACCTTAAACCCTTTCGTTCTGTGTATCTTCACAGTTAGATATTCTAAAATTATAATATTATTCGGTTTTTTCCTCCATTGGTTCACCCCTAGCTCTTCTGCATTTTTCCAGTTACTCGCTATAACCTGTCTGGCTGCAGTTACCATCAATTTTACCCATTTACATTCCTCTTTTGTTTTTAACTCGGTGCTACTCAGACTCATATGGTCTATATTTGTGTGATCCTTGGATGACGGGCAGTATAGACATTTAGTAAATTAATAAATAATTTTGCCCCGTGCCACCTATTCCCCTCCCAGTAAGCAGCCACCTGCCAGGAGGTCAGAAGTTAGGAAAACACTGCCAGGAGGTCAGGAAAGTGCCACCCATTTGCTACCACACCATCTGCTTCTGTTTCATAGTTTTGGCATGAACTGCCCTGGGATAATTTATGACAAAGAAGAGCATGGCGATTATTATTATTATTATCATTATTATTATTACAAAAATGCTTGAAATCGTGTATGTAATCTACCCCATGTGTGGTGGCAGGATCTTTGTCAGCAAGTCAGCCTCCTAATAGCTGGGCTCAGCTTCCCGTGTCCAGTCCTGCCTGCAAATGGCCGAGTCATTAAGCAAACAAACGGGGTCAGAGAGGTGGGTGATCAACAAAGCAGAGGTTCTATGCCAGCCAACAAATGGGTGAAGCTTCTCCCTGAGTTCAGAGTTGGGTCAAAGAACAACGGTGTTATGTACTGAGCTGAATCCTAGATCAATAGGATCTAGAATGCAGCAGTCTGATTGGTCCACAGGAGCCATCCAATCCAGCTCCAGGTGGAAGTGAATCAGCGACCTGATTGGCCTGCAGGAGCAGGAAATCAGGCTCCTGGATGAAATGAATCCGCAACCTGATTGGCCTACAGGAGCAGCCTGGAATTAGCCAATCACGCGGGGCCCATTGTGTAAATAATGTACAGTGGTACCTCGGGTTACATATGCTTCAGGTTACATACGCTTCAGGTTACAGACTCTGCTAACTTAGAAACAGTATCTCAGGTTAAGAACTTTGCTTCAGGATGAGAACAGAAATTGTGCTCTGGCAGCGCGGCAGCAGCAGAAGGCCCCATTAGCTAAAGTGGTGCTTCAGGTTAAGAACAGTTTCAGGTTAAGAACAGACCTCCGGAACGAATTAAGTACTTAACCCGAGGTACCACTGTATATATAGCTGGATGTTTTGGGGAAAGTTTCATTCATTGCTACTATGAGCCGAATAAAGAGCATGAAATTCACACTCAACTCTGAGTATATTTCAAAAGGCCAGGAGCAGAGTTTCAGGATTTGCAGTTTGTCCTGGTCTGCTCTAGGGGGACAGGTTTTTCAGTGGGTAAGCTGTGACATAACTTTGCAGCTGCCTAGTGCAAAGTTAGGAGCTATGTGAGTGGGAGAAACAAGGCAAGCTGCAGGGCAAAAGCCAGGATGTCTGCTTGGACCCAGGACTGTGACTATGGGAGAGGCAAGACAATTTGGATTGTGAAGTGGGGAGCTCCTCCATCGTAGGCTCAGGTTGTATATATGTGTAAGCAAACCATATATCATAAAGGCAGCCCAGTCTGCACTGTGCCTCATTTCCAAAGGATGCACAAACCCTGGCTAAGCACCTGGAACTCCCTGGAATCTCACACTGCTGTGGAGATCAGGAGTGCCATGTGACAATATTATTTTTTAAAAATGCAAGATACAAAGTGAAAACACAATAATTCATTACGTTTCTCAGGTCTTGCATTTCTGTCATTTACATTCCAGTCATTCTCCAAACATGTCCTTCTCTCTGCAAACTTAGCGTTCTGTAAACAGTCATTTCTTCTGCAAACTTCAGCCAGTTTGTCAGTCTCTCCCAACTCCAAATATTTCAATAACCATTTCCATATGGTCTCCCGCCACCCCCACCCCCTGCTAATAATGAAATGTACAGGGATGGGAGGGAATGAAGATGAACAGATAGAAAGAGGAAGACAGCAGAGAAGGATGGATGACAATGAAGAACAATGAGGAAAAGACTGTTCATTATCATCTTCTATTGGCGCCTCCAGACCGTCACTGGTTTGTGGAAGGGATTCACGTGCCAGGAAAGTTAGCTTTGCACAATTAAAGCGAATCAATGCTCTCTGTCACAACAAACCCACATTTTTAAAAAACGGTTTGTTTGTTTGTTTTTTGCAGTTAGGAAATGACTGGGAAATGTACTGAAAAGTACGAAACAAACTAATGATTAACAAGAAGGTGCATAAACACCCTGCAAGCAGATCAGGATGAATGCAAGTGTAACTGCCCAGTAAGCAAATCAGAATGAATACCCAATAGTCTGGCCATAGGATTGGTGACCACAAGATTTGATTATTGCAATGCACTTTATGTTGGGCTAACCTTGAGCCTGGTTAGCAAGCCCCAGCTGGTGCAAAGTACTGATGTCAGACTGTTGATGGAGACAGATTATCACCAGCACATAACTCAAGTCCTCAAAAGCCTGTGCTGGCTGCCCATTCACTAGTGTGCCAGGTTCAAAAGTCTTGCATGACTTTACAACAACCTGGGTCCAAGATATTTCATAGACCACCTAATCCCTTATAGCCTTGCCTGATCACTGGGATCATAGGCTGAGTCACTGTTAGTGGTTCCCCTTGACTTAGATGCATGGCTTGTAAACTACCAGAAGTCATGTGTTCGGTATTGCACGAGCCCAATTTTAGGAAACCTCCCAGACAGGCCTCCTCCCTGTTGAACCTGCAGTGTCCACTTTCCCTCCCCCCCCCCACCTTCCAGCAGGCATTTTAATTGAAGTCTGGTTTGTTTGTTTTTACTCTTAAACCAATTTTACCTTTTCTGTATTGCATTTCTTATATAATGCTTAGAGATTTAGAGATATATAGATTGTTTAAATAAAGTCTGGACCTAGTCTAACCTCCACACAAGATTTGTGCAAGCAAATCGGTATGACAGACCCTCCAAGTGTCCCTATTTTCAGAAGCCATTCCAGTTTCAAATTTGATCCTGGAATGTCTTGCTTTTTCTTAGGATTTCCTTATTTTCATCAGAGAAATGTTGGAAGGTATGGAGTTGTGCAACCCGTGAGCCAAGGGCATACAGCCTTTAGAAGACACCTGAAGGCAGCCCTGTATAGGGAAGTTTTGTATCATATAATGTTTAATTATGTTTTATATACAGTGGTACCTTGGGTTACAGACGCTTCAGGTTACAGACACTTCAGGTTACAGACTCTGCTAACCTAGAAATAGTACCTCGGGTTAAGAACTTTCCTTCAGGATAAGAACAGAAATCACGCAGCGCTGGCACGGCAGCAGCAGGAGGCCCCATTAGCTAAAGTGGTACCTCAGGTTAAGGACAGTTTCAGGTTAAGAACGGACCTCCAGAACGAATTAAGTTCTTAACCAGAGGTACCACTGTATGTTGGAAGCTGCTCGGAGTGGGTGGGGCAACCCAGTCAGATGTGTGGGATATAAATATTATTATTATTATTATTATTATTATTATTATTATTATTACTACCTCTATTTTCATCAGAGAAATGTTGAAGGGTATGGTAAAAGGTAAAGGTACCCCTGCCCGTACGGGCCAGTCTTGCCAGACTCTAGGGTTGTGCGCTCATCTCACTCTATAGGCCAGGAGCCAGCGCTGTCCGGAGACACTTCCGGGTCACGTGGCCAGCGTGACAAGCTGCATCTGGCGAGCCAGCGCAGCACACGGAACGCCGTTTACCTTCCCGCCAGTAAGCGGTCCCTATTTATCTACTTGCACCCGGGAGTGCTTTTGAACTGCTAGGTTGGCAGGCGCTGGGACCGAGCGACGGGAGCTCACCCCGCCGCGAGGATTCGAACCGCTGACCTTTCGATCTGCAAGTCCTAGGTGCTGAGGCTTTAACCCACAGCGCCACCCGTGTCCCGACCGAAGGGTATGGTAGAAGTGCTCAAAAAGCATATTGTCCTGAGGATTCCTATTTATTTCCCTCTCCCGTTCCCTTACCTGTTTCTTTTTAAGAAACAACCTCCTTCCTTATCAAGCTCCCATGCCCAGTTGCAGATTAGAATACACTCTGATTTAGGGCATACTGTACCTAAAACCTATTTGCTCCCTCACCCATTTCTTATCAATGGGGACAGCTCAGAATTGAAGTGTTGTACACCTGGTATGCGGAGCCCTCTTTGAAAACGTGCCCATAAATCTTCACGTTCTGCTTGTGTCCGCTGCAAACGCTGCTATGAATCTTTCTTCCTATTTCCTCACTCCCTCACAAAGGCCTCTATAAATCTCACAGCGTGTCTCTGTTTCCTCCTGCGAGGTGCCTCTCCTGTCCTTAGCGTCGCCCACAGAGTCCTCCCGTTTCTCACACTAAGCCACAAGCATCCATTTTACTTAGTAGAATTTTGTCAAGCATCAGCATTAAAGCTCCTCAGGACCTATTCTGGCACTCAAACAAATCTCCAGCCATCAGGTTAGGTCAGGTTTGGCCTACAACGAGCCACTACAGAGAGAGCTAAGCCTTATCCAATAAAGATTCAAGCAAGACACCCACCAACAAACAGAATAACCTGCCACCAAAGAACATTAATTGAAAGCTTCCAACCAAACAGTATTTTACTGGCCTGACTGTGGCATTCCTAGCTGGTGTTTGTGAGGTCAACATAGGACTGTAATGCCAATGCTACTGCTGGTGGTGGTGGTAGAATCTGCAAGCACACACTAATAAATAATTTTTAAAAGGGGGCAAGATTAGAGGTGGATGCACAAAGCATTTTTTAAAAATCAAGAAATCTTGCACTCTGCTCCTTGCTGGAAGGATCTGTAAAAGACACCATCCAACCACCTTAGGGACTCCATGTGTGTAGGGTTTACACCTTAGCCTCCTAAAGATGTCCCACAAGTCAACAGGAATGGATTTTTCCTCGGGATTTACTCCCGAAACCTTTTCCTCAATGAGAATAGATGCAAGGAAGCAGGAGTTTTAGATCAGAGTTTTCCTCCTCCTAGATGGACTTGTCAGCATCGCCCTTGAGCCAGTGCCACCAACTGGACTCATCCACTTCAGCCCCGACTGGGCTAGGCGAGCTGGGTAGCACTTCCAGAGACCACCTTCTGCACAGGAACAGGTCAAAGTGCTGTGGACTCACAGCTTAGAGTTGTGAGCACCGGATTCACTCCAACAAGAAGACAGTCATCGCACAGCAGAGTACAGCAGAGCATAAACGACTCGAGAGCAGCTCTGTAGAATATCTTCTTTTATTCTGTCTACAACTATAATACACAACTATGTACAGAGCTAAATGAGCTCTAAAGGAAAATGCTGAACTGCACTGAGTGTCTGCAGCTGCTCTTAGCAGCAACCTTATCTATACACACGATCTCTCTCTAACACTCAGTCTCTCTCTTTGATGTGAGGCTGGAGCGGAATAAGTAGAGAGCAGAAACCGCCCCCTCCTCTCTGGAGAATCAGCAGAGAACATCAGCAGATTCTTGGATATGGGAGGGGTGAAATCTCCTCAGGACTACCTTCCCAGGTTGAGGAGCTCCATCTATTCCTCATTTCCCTCTACTTCATGTGCAGAAGCTGCTTTCCTGACAATTGGACCCATTATTGGTCTCATCTGCTGGAGCCTGTCTTTGCATGCAGTGGAAAAGGCTCTAGATTAATCAGCAAAAGGTGTCTCATTCACAAGAAAACTCAGGATCATTAGCAACTTCAGTTTCTGCTTCTAGATGAATGTTAGTTCTGGCCTCATCCTCCTTAATTAGTTTTCATTTGGACCCGGAAGCCCTGAAATCCTTGAGATTATTAGCCAAGCAGTTATCTTCTCCAGTAGTTACAAAATAGGACGGGGATCTGGAATGCTAATAGCAGTATAATATGAAATTCAAACATGATATGCTAATAAGGTGCACATTGGCACAAGATAAATTTTCCACTGCCTGTCTGCTTCTCCACTCCATGCCTGAAATTAAATCCACAGGTAGCTCCTCATATTACTAAGGATTGTAATTTTCACCCTGGAGAATAGATTTAGCGCTCAGATTTGCAATGATGCATTTGCAAAGATCCATTCAGTAGCCAAACAGTTATAAGGAGGGAAAAAGATATATGTGGCATAGCATTTTTAAGTCCACTTATAGAATGGGGTCCGATGTGTCTCACACCTGTGTCACCCATTTCCAGCTCTGGAGAAAATTAATGGGAAATGGAGATACAGACTGGCTTTTATTCTTGTTCTCTGACCTCACCTGTTATGCTCCCCTCTTCGTACTCCAATTCAGACCAGGAGTGGGAGGACAAGATGAAACTACAGAACAGAGCCCTCTTGACAGATGTGCCCAGATCTATTGATGAGGTGGGAGACCCAGAATCTGCTTTTTCCCCACCTGTGGAGGATAAAGTGGGCTCAGAGGTGTTGCCTGCTCTGATAAAGTGAGAGGCTTCAGAGGGGAAGATGTGTTTGCCACTGTCTCCCAAGAAGAGGTGGCATATTGAGAAGAAAGGGAAGGCTTAACTCTCTGAGCAGAGCACCTGTCTGCAGGTCAGGAACTCTACATGAATAGGGATTCTTGCAAATTGCTGGGCATTCTCTGCCTTGGATTAAAAGCTTGGTGGGTAGGTGGTAAACTCATTGGGTGTAGCTCCTGTACACTCTTGTTAATAATTTCAGACTCCTGAACCTTGGTCCTTGCTCCTGGGCAAAAATTAATTATAGCTACTCCTTTGCCTTGTAACAGCACCTGGACTACATTCTGCTTTTCTCCTTGCTACTGAGCTTGTACCATTAGACTGCTATAATAAAAGGTTCACTTTTTTTACATCTTTGTTGCACGGATTTTTAGAGTACCTGTGACCCACTCAAATGGTGTCCAAGAATTGACAGACGCAGCAGTGGAGAAAAAGAAAGGGATATTTATTGCTGAGCAATAATTGACCCAGTGGAATCGTTTCCAGAGACTGGGCACCCCAGCTCTAGCGCCCTGAGGCTTTATACCTGAGTACATACATCATAGATCATGACATAATTGAATACAATTGCACACGGCAGCAAAAATAAAGCTAATGAGCGCATTCAAGCCTTGCCCCCCTGATCATGTAAAGAGTTCCCTCCCAACTTCTGCTTTCTCCAGTCTAAACATCAGTGTAACCTTTCCCCCGATTTATGGTAAGAAGGAGAAAGGAAACTTAAGGCAAAAGGAACTTATTCGGCTATTACGCTCAACATCTGCCATACAGGGACATTTTGCGGTTAGCATTTTCCTGTTTTCAGCTACTAAGGACCCTGTCTGGACAGGAGGAAAGTGCCAGCACATCAGATTTATTGCTCCCCCCCTTACGTTAGCGAGACATCGAGGACATAAGAAGAACAAGGGAAGAGAACTGGGGCAGAGTTCATTTTGGATTTTTCAAATCGAAGCACTTTGCTTTAAGCTTTGCAGAAGCCTTCATGATTCAAACACGGATTATATAAAATCATCATAAAGATATATGGTTATATATGGATATATGGATAACTGATTATATGAAAAGCATAAAGGTAAAATTCACCCAGGTGGTCCTGCTTCATCTTTACTTGCAAATAAGAGCCCCTGTCACTGGTTTTGTGTGGGAGATAGGACATCACCATCCTTTATTTTAGGAAGTCACTTAATATTGGTTTAGCAACCAATAGCCTGACTCTAAACTGTGGAAATATATTTATTTGCGCTTTTTTTTTGGCAAACTTTATTGAAAAATTAAAAAACAATTACCAAACACAAAATGTTGTCTTCCAAGACAAATAAATGTATAGATGTTGATTCTTGTATACAGCCATCTACATGGCATAAAAAAACCCTCGAAAATAATTTACATTACACATATAGCTCAAATCCACAATGTATACTTCAATCTAGATGGTGTCCAGTGTCATCTTATAAATGACCTTTAAAGAGGCTTCCTGTAGTTTAGCCAAGACGGTATGCAACGGATGTTTAGACCACATAGAGTTCAATTTGTGTTCATCGATTTGTTGGCCTAAGCCCGCTTCTCAGACCTCTCTAAGATTCTGCCCTTTGCTCATTGTTAGGTCCAATAGTGTTTTATAAAATAGATAAGCTTCACCTTTAAGCTCTGTATTAATTCCTAAAGCTTCAAACATTGTTAGGGATCAAAGCTCTTTGTTTTTATAAGTGAATGAACAAACAAACAAATTTGTCATATTTGGAACAAATTTGTTGAAATATTCCCAAGTTGTTTCTTTGAATTTTCCTCAGCAATTCGGTGTCCTATGAGAGAACATCTCATAGCCAGATATTCCAGCTCTTACCCATTTTTTTAAATAATGCCTATAGTTTTTTGTGTAGCAGAACCTTGGGTGGTCAACATTCATTAGTCACCCATTCATCTAGTCCTCTAGGTCAAGCATGGCCAAACTTGGCCCTCCAGCTGTTTTGGGACTACAACTCCCATCATCCCTAGCTAACAGGACCAGTGGTCAGGGATGATGGGAATTGTAGTCTCAAAACAGCTGGAGGGCCAAGTTTGGCCATGCCTGCTCTAGGTGATGTACATCAACTTAATCAAAACATTACAACACAAATGATATAAGAAAACAGGAAATATATCAGCACCCAAAATACAAATACATCAAAAAGGGCTACAATTATCACATGGAGTGAAAAATAACGGACTCAAATGCTATCAGAAGAGAACTAAGTTAATAGTACCAGCCTAAAAATAAAAGTTAACATTGTTGTTGTTTAGTCGTTTAGTCGTGTCCGACTCTTCGTGACCCCATGGACCAGAGCACGCCAGGCACTCCTGTCTTCCACTGCCTCCCACAGTTTGGTCAAACTCATGCTGGTAGCTTCAAGAACACTGTTCAACCATCTCGTCCTCTGTTGTCCCCTTCTCATTGTGCCCTCAATCTTTCCCAACATCAGGGTCTTTTCCAGGGAGTCTTCTCTTCTCATGAGGTGGCCAAAGTATTGGAGCCTCAGCTTCAGGATCTGTCCTCCCAGTAAGCACTCAGGGCTGATTTCCTTCAGAATGGATAGGTTTGATCTTTTTGCCGTCCATGGGACTCTCAAGAGTCTCTTCCAGCACCATAATTCAAAAGCATCAATTCTTCAGCGATCAGCCTTCTTTATGGTCCAGCTCTCACTTCCATACATCACTACTGGGAAAACCATAGCTTTAACTATACAGACCTTTGTTGGCAAGGTGATGTCTCTGCTTTTTAAGATGCTGTCTAGGTTAGGTTTAAGATGCTCTCCACTATGACCTGTCCATCTTGGGTGCCCTGCTCGGCGTAGTTCATAGCTTCTCTGAGTTATTCAAGCTCCTTCGCCACGGCAAGGCAGTGATCCATGAAGGGGAAACTTAACATTACAATCTGTTAAAAGGCCTGGGTGAACAAAAAGATATTTCCTTGCTGCCCAAAATGTGTCACTTCAGGCACTATGCTGGTCTTTCTAGGAAGGTTCTTTAGGAAGAGCCCAGGGCCTACCACCAAGAAGGCCCTCTCTCTTGTTTCTCACACTTCAGATGGAAGGAGCATTCATGGAAGACCTTCAGTTGGTGACCATGAGGCATGGGAAGTTCCTTTAGATACTGAAGTTCTAGGCCGTGTAGAGGCTCAGGTGATGCTGAGATAGTGAAGCCACCAAGGACAGATTATTCCTGGAATGTATCAGTTTCCAATGCACTCCATTGGTGATTTACCAAGTAGATCAAGCACCCATCGAACCCAGCACACTGTTTCACAGATGGGGGAAACCAGATACATCCAGGAAGCTGCCCGACAGGACATGAAGGCAATAGCCCTCTCCAACTGTTGACCACCGCAAGATGTGGTATTCAGGGGTACAGTGCCTCTGCTCATGGAGGCTCCATTCAGCTCTCATGGCTAATAGTTCTTGAAAGCCATCCTCCATTTATTTGTCTAATCGCCTCTAAGTCCAAGCTGTTCAGTTTAGTGAGCCACAGAAGGGCCTGCTGCATTTATTTATGTGTTAACTGTAGCTTGGCCACTGTTTTGTTTTTGTTTTTTCTCTTGGGTTTTCATGGGCTATTTGTCTCATTCGCTACCATTTCTGCTTTCCGAGTGCGATTCCCTTCTGCTTTGATCTTGCAGTACTGCAAACCTTCCCTCGCATCCCCCGAGAGTCGGTAACGTTGTTTGGGAAAGTGAGAAAAACCAATCAGAACGAAAGGAAATGAAGGGAGAAGTGGCTCCGCTCTCTCAGAGTTGTTATACGGCAGGCCATTCGAGTAGTGCTGGTCTAATCTCCAAAGAGGCAATGTTGGTGTGTTTGGTTGTTATGGAGATATTATGTTTACTCCGCTGTTATTGTAGAAAGAGCATTGAAAAGAGAACACTTGTTTCTTGATAAATCGGGAACTAGACACTGGGTGAAGTCCTGCAGATGGAAATCGAAGGCAAACAGCATATTTACTGTTGAGATCCATCTGTTAACTGGGGGCAGTTGTAATTTAATAATTGGAGGAGTTTACACAACGTCAGCCCAATATTTCTTTCTAAAAGATCCTACCCGCGTGGTGCGATTGCATGCTTCCTCTGCCTGATCACAGAGATATTTTGTCCATAAATGCCATTTATGGCTGCGAACCTTTTAACAAATATTCAGATTCCTCTTGCTTTAAACAACCCGATCCATAAACTTTGCTAGTGAGTTGTTGCACCAAAGGGGGTTATTGATCACTTGCACAATCCACATGGATTTGCATGCTATACATTTCTGCATAATCTTAAAGAGGGGGCTACTACAGCTTTAACTTTCAGCTGCAGTATCTCCCTGTAATTCTGCTGCCAGTTTTATGGAGCACAAATCTTCCCAGCTGACAGTGGACCGGGCAAAATCATGCCCCACTTTTGCCCATTTTCTGCTTCTCTTCAGTCCCCCTGCCAAGAAGGGAAGATAATGATTCAGTTAGGAAGCTTCGGCAAGGACACACTTCTTTGGAAAATCCCTGGAGCTCAGCATACAAGCCCCAACATCAGCTCTGCTAACAGAAAGAAAGAAAGAAAGAAAGAAAGAAAGAAAGAAAGAAAGAAAGAAAGAAAGAAAGAAAGAATTATGTTGCATCTGCAGCCATGGGGAAAATGCCCTGCACCCAAACAAAACCTCAACATTTTATCAACAAAGTTGGGGAGGTGGGTACCATTTTTAGCTGCCTAGCATGTGATGATCCCAGGGATGGAGTAATTTCTCTGTGAGGAAAGGTTGCAGAGTTTGGGACTTTTTAGTTTAGATAAAAGGTGAGTGAGATCAGGTGCAAAGCAGAGCCCAGTAAGAACAGGGGCTTATGAAGAGAAGGTGTGGTCTAGAGAGAGTCCTAATGGCTGGGCAGAGAGGTCCAGAGGGTCACATTTGATTCCCAGACCTGAGATTCTCCACATGTTAGAGAGTCAGCCAGCAATAAATCACATGGAGTATGTGAAGTTAACTCTTTATTAGCAGAAACCAGGTCAGTTCAGGGGAGCCAGGCCCTAATGAGCACAGCAACTCTTCTCAATAGGTCTTGCCCCTATGAGGCAATTGAGGAGGCTGAAGGGCCTACCACTCATCACTGTCCCACCACCAACCCCCAGGCTCTGAGCCTTCGTCCCTTGGGGGTTCCCCAGCTGATGCCTCCCACCATTCCTCTGTGTCCAGCCAGTCCAAGACACCACCCCTGTGATTAACTATTTAATTACAACAAATGAAAAGTTGCTTGAGGTGGATGAAATTGAGAGTTGGGATAGGGGAGAGTGCTTGGCCACCCACAAATTCTTCACTCCAAATCCGTCCCCAAGCAGCCTTCCCCTGTTGCTACAGGTTCCCGTTATCTTATTTGCAAATGATTACAACATGCTCCTCCTCTAGCTCCAATTAGTTTGCTCTATGCCTCCAAATTCTTTCATTATTTCTCTGATTCCTTGAGGCTACATACCAATTAATGTTAATCTACTGTGCTATTCTTTTAACAATGGGATTGCCAACAGGTCCGTGATTATGAATCGCTTGTGTTGCCACAACAAAGTTGCTGTTTCTAAAATAAATCAATGACTCCTGCCTAATTCTACATTGGGTCAGGTTGATCATTACTCCCAGAGGCCTGTGATGGTACCTTCACACTGCTGTGGGTGGGGACATGTTTTCAGGGTGCTAAAAATAACTTCCCAGCAGTGGAATCCTCATTGGGACAGTAAAGAAATATATTGTTAGATGCCACTCCTATCTCCAAGCTATATGAGATCCAAGGGGTACTAAGCGTGCTTACCAGGGCCTGTTTTTCCTTTGGGCAACAAGGCACAGTAGAGACTGTGGTGTCTTTATGATATATGGTTTATTTACACATAACCTGAGCCTAGGTGGAGGAGAATCCCAGCATTACATCTCAAGAGAGTCCTTCGTTTCTCTCATAGGTTTCTATGACTACTTAACTAGTTGGTCACTCCATATCAGCACTGTGTATATTTGGGGCCAGGCAATAAAGTTGTGGGGGGAAACCCTGTTGTTACATCCACCCCAAGAGTTGGTCTGGAGAAGAGAGAAGTAGAAGATAATATGATAGACATCTTCAAATATGTGAAAGGTTGTCACATGGATGACAGAACAAGCTTGATTTTCTGATGCTCTAGAGAAAAGGTAGCCAACATGCCTGGATAGCTCAGTTGGTTAGAATGTGGTGCTAATAATGCCAAGGTTGTATGTCTGATCCCTGTATGGGACAGCTGCATATTCCTGCGTTGCAGGGGGTTGGATGAGATGATCGCCAGGGTCCCTTCCAACTCTACAATTCTATGATTCTATGGTGTCTACCAGGTTCTATGGTGTCTACCAGCTCCCTGCATCCCTGGCCATTGGTCATGTTTGCTGGGACTGATGGTGAATTGTAGTCCAGCAGCATCTGGAGGCCACCATATTGGTTAACCTTGCTTTGGACCCAACCCAATCAATTTGAAGTACAAAATGGGATTTCAACTAAACATCAATAGCTCGGCGTCCAAGTTTCTTGAGGGCAGGGCAGGCTGCCTCAAAATGTGGTGGGCTCTCCCTCATTAGAGATTTTAAAGCAGAAGCTAGATGACAATCTTTGAGGGATCCTGTAGCCATGGATTTCCTGCATCAGCCAAGGGTTGGACTAGGTGGCCTATGAAATACCTTCCACCTCTGTGTTTCTCTTCATATATTACAGGACCATGATGGGACCAAACCATATTGAAATTGTTCCTTTGCCACTAAGCTAACATATGACCTGGGTGTCTGGAAATATATAGCAGTCACTAAATGCCTATCATGTGGTGTCGAAGGATGCAATAATTTGTAATGGTACAACCATGTTGCTGCTGTCATCACACCCCCAGATTAACAAGTACCTGATATGAGGAGTAAGACATGGTCATTGACTAACCAATTATTACTCCTGTGTAGTTTGCAGTTTTATGTTTCAATTCCTTGAGTTCCAGCTTTGTGTTAGGCTGCTTTTGAAGACTCGCTCTACAATTTACTAGTAAAGGAACTGAGAACATAATTGGCAACGTCCTATTTTCTGAAATGTCCTTGAATTGTTTAGACACCACAAAAAAAGAACTTGATTGGTGTGGAGGTCAAACAAGGGTGTAATTTTTCCCTCTGCAAGAGCTCTGAATCTCTACAGCTGTCTGAGTCCCTGGTAGTGTGTTATCATACCCTCCTCAGTATGGGGGGCTTGCTGTACGTTTTGATTCATCTATCACCAGTGTGTTATTAAAGACTTCCCGCTCCTCCTCACAACAACCACACACTAGCAGACAAGCCCTCAAATTAAACCCTTGGATTGTCACTGAATAAAGTGCGTGCAGAGTTGCCAGATACACATATTCCTTAGTTCAAAGAGATGCTGCAGAACTGGGTTGTCTGTTCCATGCAGTTTTAAGTGGCACCATAGAGTTTGGGAATGAAGGACTATTCTTCACTGTAAATGACATCTCCCCAAATGGAGAATAGCTGATAACTCTTTGGAGACTTGGATGAAGCAAGAGCTTCTGGAATGTCTCTGCATTCTGCTGCTTAAACCTCTGAGGCTCTATGAACTACTTCCGATGTGGTTACATCACACATAGTTTTGGGCTTGGAAGTTCTGTCTCTTGAGCAAGCTAGATGGAACCAGCCAATGAACTAGGCACAGGGCTACTAACTGGTGCAGAGCAGAAATGGGTGCGGCACTTTCATGATCAGCTTCATGCAAATTTGAACGAAGGGTCCTTCGGTCAAATGGACTGCTTGATTCCTGGTGTGAACCCTGATTGGTTAGGACTGCCAGTCACACAAGAAGCATTGCTATCCCTCTGATGGATGTGCTTTGCCTTTAATGATGTCAGTACATAACTAAATCTAATCAACTACATGTTAATCATCATGACATCATCACGACTGGTACATGATTCCTGATTGGCTGGCATCACTTAAGGCAGAATCATGAACCAGCAAAATAAATGGCCCCCAGAGTAACAGCAGCAAAGAACAACAGTAAGAAACAGAGGAAAGCAGAGATTACAGACCTCCCCCTCTTCTTTATCTTTTCTTTATTTGGTCGCAGTTGGATTCAACCCGCCACTGCTACTTTCAAGGAAAAACGCAAGTCTAGAGAACATATGGCACAGCATTGTGGCCAACTATTTTATCCACTCATGATATTTTTGTCTCAGGCTTGGTATCAGGTATTTTGTTTGTGTATACACCGTATTTTGAGCCACTTTTGCTTACCGGTAATTGCAAGTGGACAGAGTGCTTTCTGGTTTCCCACCAGCATCTGGTTCACCAGGGTGAAAACAGGGTTCTGGATTTGACAGGCCACTGACCTGATCTAACAGGCTTTCTTATGTTCTTATAACTTGAGCCAACTTCCCACAAGGCAATTTTTTTTGCAAATTGGTTTTAGCTTTCCCAGTAGGTTCCAAAACACATTGGATTAGTAAACATCTATTTAGTCTCCCTCCATTGCTTTTAGCTCCTGCTTCAAATTCCTTTTGGTGGTTTCCATTTTTTTTGCCTTTGGCCTGCCTCACATGCAACATTTTGAGTTACCATTTAAAAAAACCAACAACACTCCACCAGGTGCCAGTTATTTTGTTAATTCTTCTAATCTTACCACCAGAGGAGAAGAGAGGAAATGTCCAGCCTCTAGCACCAAAACAATATCGGGCTGTATCTTTTTATATAAACACTTCATTCTCTCTTTGCTGCTGCAGGTTTCGGTATGTCCACACCGGCAACGGTCGCTGGCAAAGCCTTCCTCATCGTTTATGGTCTCTTTGGGTGTGCCGCAACAATCCTCTTCTTCAACCTCTTCCTGGAGCGCATCATCTCCCTGCTCGCTTTGGTGATGAAGGCTTGCCACGAGAGGCAGCTGAGGAGGAGCGGCCTTCTACCTCCAACCTGCCGAAGGGGCTCATCCATGTCTGACGTCGACAGCCTGATTGGGTGGAAGCCATCAGTCTACCACGTGATGCTGATCCTGGGAATCCTTGCCATTACTATCGCTTGCTGTGCCTCGGCCATGTACACCGCCGTGGAAGGGTGGAATTACATCGACTCCTTGTACTACTGTTTCGTCACCTTCAGCACCATCGGTTTTGGCGATCTGGTGAGCAGCCAAAACGCCATGTACCGAAATCAGGGATTATACAGATTTGGGAACTTCATGTTTATATTGATGGGGGTCTGCTGCATCTACTCCCTTTTTAACGTCATCTCGATTGTAATCAAGCAGGTTTTAAATTGGATGCTCAGAAAGTTCCGGTGCCGGTGCTGTCCAGATTGCCATAAACCGTCCGCTCGCCTCGGGCGCCGCAATGCCATCACGCCGGGGTCCCGGTTCCGCCGGCACAACATCTCTATGGAGACGGACGGACAGTACGACAGCGACACGGAGGGGAGGCGGCTTTCGGGTGAGATGATCTCCATGAGGGATCTCACCGCCTCCAACAAAGTCTCCCTGGCCCTCCTGCAAAAGCAACTATCCGAGACGGCCAATGGCTACCCTCGGAACGTCTGCATAAACACGAGGCAAAATGGCTTCTCGGGAGGAGTAGGCGCTCTAGCTATCATGAACAATAGACTGGCAGAGACAAGCGATTCTAGGTAGAAATTTTGAAATTATCTTCTATAAAACAGAGGTGTTTTCTTATTCTTTATTTAATAAAACAATATTTTAAAAAAGCATCCAGTCGTTCTCGAGGGCAAGTTTTATGCAAAGTTTACTTGAGAGGGTTGTTGTTTAAAAAAGAAAGCCTTCAATAATAATAATAATAATAATAATAATAATAATAATAATAATATGACGCCCATCTGACTGGGTTGTCCCAGCCACCTTGGACAGCTCCCAACACAATATTAAAAACAAAATAAAACATCAGCCATTAAAAACTTCCCTGAACAGATGTCTTCTAAAAGTTAAATAGTTGTTTATCTGTTTGACATCTGATGGGAGGGCACCACTGCCGTAGTATTTTTAGCCTTTTATTTTTTTATTCTTCCACAGGTACCACCAGCAACTTATACTTACGGTAAACTGCTTCAAGGTCTGTGGATAGCAGCAAACGGTCTATATAGATCAATAAATAAAATTGTCAGTGGCTGATCAAGCAGTTTACTAGTGGGAAATACCGACTACTGTCTCAGGCAATAGAAGAATTTCCCACCACTACTGATTGCAGCTGGGCAGTGGTGCTGAAGGAAGCTTCAATCACCACCACGAAAATACCGCTCTGATTGGCCAGCTTCCACCTGTGTGGACTCAGGATGCCGATCTCAGAGGAGGAGGACTAGTCAATCAACAAACACTTGCATAGTGGCAGAAGAACCTCAGTCAGCAGTAAGCAACCGCGTGATTGCTGATTGGCTAGCCATTTCCTCTTGAAGAGCCCACTGCCTTCACCACTGCCTGTTAATTGCTACTGGGAAAGGCAGGGATCTCCTTTTCCCTTGTTCTCCCCACAGCTGCAGCCAAGAGCTTGCTAGCCATTTCACTGGCTAGCATGGGGCCTCATAAAGATACAATGAGGTGCATTGCTGAGGAAAGGCAGTTTCTGTGGGTGATATCCAACAGTTGCGCTACTGCAAGGAGTATTGGCTGTGCAATGGAACTTTCCTCGTCCTTGCCATTTCCTGCACACTGCCTGCACCCCAATATCTGTCCCCCACACACCTTCCAGAGCAGATTCACAGAGTCACACAGGGAGGGGGCCAGGCAAAGGCGTTACATTGTGGGGCTAAACAAAATACTCCTAGACCTAGAAGAACTAGCACCCTGTAACGCTAAGCTAGCAAACATCATCATCATACAGGTTTAAAATACAACAGTGATGGATCATAACACATTTTGCTCTGGTGGAAAGCTAATGAATGATATGCATGTGTATGTAAAGTCTCTGAGATGCTTTTCAAATTAAAGCAGCAGGTGAGACACATGGAGACGCATGGACCAGCCCCATCTCCTACTGCTGACATGGAGGCTGTAGCCCCATCTCCCAGCCCCAGTGTGAATGGCAGACATCTTTCCCTGCCACCTGTGCATTTGGATGCTGTGGGAAAGGACTCTGCAAAAGCACAGATAACTTCAGTTCTGGTAGAGCTTCTCCATGCAAGGAGCGAATGTGGTCTAAACAATCAGCGAAGGATGGATCAGTGCAAACCTAGCTCATGCACCCCTGTCACACACACACACACACACACACACACACACACTGCAACTGCGACCCTCCTACGCCCTAGCTTCAATTCCAAAACATACATATCTGATTTTTGTAAGGAGTGTTTTTGTGTGTGTGCTGTCCACGACAACGAAACCTCAGAATGAAACTATGGCTGCTACTTAGCAGTTGCACATAATTTTCATTTTTGCAAAAATGATTTACCGCGGTTTGTTTTCCCCAAAAAATGTAAACGTCACGCAATAACTGTGCAAGGCAGATTGTTCTTATTCCTACAGCTGATAGGTGAGTATTTGCCCAAGGGCACAAAATAATTGCTTATTTTGTGAAGTAGAAGTAGCACTAGAACTCAGGTATCCCAAATTCATGTTTAGAGCTAAGTCCACTAGACCTCATGTCTGGTCAAGATCTCTCTCTCTCTCTCTCTCTCTCTCTCTCTCTCTCTCTCTCCCCATACACACATGTCTAAGGGCAAGCTGCTCAAGTTTTCTGTTCAGTAGGAGAAGAAACACCTGACCTTTTTCAGCAATATTGAATTCATGTATTTATATTTGCTTCTATGTTACAGTGTTACTAGCTGGTGCTGCTTCTAACTGCTGCACTTCCGTCCTCTTTGCCTTTACTGTCCTTTACTTAATTTGCCCTCACTGCCCTTAGCCTGGTTGCGGCGACCCCTGTGATTTAGTCAATGACCTCACAATGCTGCATCTGACATGATGACATTGCGGATGCTGCAAGAATCAAGTCATCCTTTGGGGGTCATCTCAGGACGTCAATTTAAAGGCAGTGAAGGTAAATGAAGGTGTGAAAAGTGAGGAGGAGGAGGAGGAGGAGGAAGAAGAAGAAGAAGAAGACTCCAAGAAGGAGCAGCAACCAGGGAATCACAGAATCACAAAATGGTAGAGTTGGAAATGAGAAGGCACTGAACAGCATTGAAACAATATGAACATTGTTGACCGTCCTCATGGTAATCAGTTTGGCTGTTCTGAAAATGCCAATTCCAAAGCAAATATTGAAATGAGCAAACATTTGTCTCCAGTGTCAGATGTTTCCCAGATCTCCACAAGCCACCCAAGCTGAGCTTTTCAGTTTGCAGCGACCATCTGCCTATCCCTTCGAGCCTTGATTATAGGGCCATAAGAACCTGCCATATACCAGGTCAGACCACTGGTCAACCTAGCTCAGTATGGTCCCCACTAACTGGCAGTGTCTCTCCAGGGTTTCAGACGGGGTACATTCCCAGCTCCAACATGTCCGTCATTGCTGGATTCAGGATCAGCATCAATGCCCAGACCTAGCACCATAGTGGGTTATGCTACTGGCCCTTCTTGCTGAAATGCTTGAGCTGACCATGATGACTGGGAGAGCGCAGTGTTGCATTATAGAATGTGGGTGGCACTGTGGTCTAAACCACTGAGCCTCTTGGGCTTGCTGATCAGAAGGTTGGCAGTTCGAATCCCCATAACGGGGTGAGCTCCTGTTGCTCTCTCCCAGCTCCTGCCAACCTAGAAGACTGAAAGCACACCAGTGCAAGTAGTTGCTGCTGTGGTGGGAAGGTGAATGGCATTTCCATGCGCTCTGGTTTCCGTCACCGTGTCCCGTTGCGCTAGAAGTGGTTTAGTCATGCTGGCCACATGACCCGGAAAGTTGTCTTTGGACAAACACCGGCTCCCTTGGTCTGAAAGCGAGATGAATGCCACAACCCCAAAGTCGCCTTTGACTGAACTTAACTGTCCAGGGGTCCTTTACCTTTACCTTTTTAGTGTTGCATTCCTCCTATAGGTGGTAACTGCAACGACAGATTCCAAGGGCCCATCAGGCAAGCACCTTGCTGAGAGTCCTCTCACCTCTGGATCTGGAAAAGGAAGCACTGAAAGAGGGGCAAGGGAAGCAAGTGGAGGCAAGAGAATAAGTGCTTGCAGAGGCATACAACACCTCTTCCATTTCACCGTGTGTGTGGCTAGCAATTGCGTTGTGCACGCCAGATCTTTAAAAATGAGTAAGCAGTTGGTGCTGACAGGATCTGGCATTCTCCTGGACAGGAGTGAGAAGAGGAATACAGCTCCCAACTACGTCCAGGGGTCCTTTACCTTTTATTTTTATTTTATTTTTTTACAGCTCCCTAGATAAGGCTGGGATGCGGGTGGTGCTGTGGGTTAAACCACAGAGCCTAGGATTTGCCGATCAGAAGGTCGGTGGTTCGAATCCCCATGACGGGGTGAGCTCCCGTTGCTCGGTCCTTGCTCCTGCCAACCTATCAGTTTGAAAGCACAAAGTGCAAGTAGATAAATAGGTGGGAAGGTAAATGGCGTTTCCGTGCGCTGCTCTGGTTCGCCAGAAGCGGCTTAGTCATGCTGGCCACAAGACCCAGAAGCTGTACGCCAGCTCCCTCGGCCAGTAAAGCGAGATGAGCGCCGCAACCCCAGAGTCGGCCACGACTGGACCTAATGGTCAGGGATCCCTTTACCTTTAGATAAGGCTAACTGCTTGCAAACTGCCCCTCTCCCCCCCCTCCAAAAAATTTGCTAACTTCAGTTTTCAAAAACTGATGTCTTGTGTTGAAAACAAAAAGCACAAAACTTGAAACTGCTAAATTAAAAAATAATAATTGTAAGAATAAGTAGCACAGCAACCTTTGATTATCTTTCTCAAATATAAGAGAAAATGTTGTAGCACACAAATCACTTTTAATAATCCTGTGAATTGCAGTGTTAAAATTTAAGTCTGAATTTCAGGCACATTAACATCTCACTTTGCATGCCCTTTCTGCTGCACATTTTGTCACCAATTCCTTCCGGTCAAGAGCTGGTGCTTGGGCATGTTCAGTTGATATAGTTGCCAAAGTCTCTTTTGCAACTTAGCTAAGCATATGTAAGTTTTTTATACTTCGGAGCTTTGAGAAATTATGCTCATCACTTGCCACTGACGCTGGGCATGTGAGAAGGATCCTTAAAGCAACAGAAACATTAGGCACATTATCTACGGGTTTTTATTGTAGTATGAAAAGAAATACTCCTTCGGTGGCATAGACTTTGGAAATCTTCGAGTTATCACTATAAGTCCACAGCACAGATCTTCAGCATCAATATCTTTGTTTCCATTGTGTATCAACAATTTTTCCAGATTCTTGAAGGCCTTAAGTACATATTCAGTAGATTTTTTGTTGAGATTGCATATATCATACTGGAAGCCAAAAATGGGATTATATTATTGTAGCTGTTGGAATCTCTCTTCAACAGATTGTATGGCCATATCAAAGACAGAATAGTAGAAACCTACAGTACTTTGAATTTCTGTTTGGCTCTTGTGGTTCCTCTTCTTGAGCCTCATACTCAAACTGCTGTTTCTCCTTTTTCTAACTTATTATGTCTCAAAGTTTGGCAGTATTTCTAGCTCCTTTGCAATCTCAATAGCAGCTATCAGAACTTGTTGCAAACCATCATCACACCTGCTGCCCTCAAGGGAAGTACTGGTCACTTGCCATTGGTTTGCTGAATTTAAACCAGCTTCCTTATAAGATTGACTTCAAAAAGGATGTTGCACCTTGTAACAAGAGATACCACCAACTGGAACTTACAAATTGCAACAGCTAGGGCCTCCGCTTCAACTCAGGAAGTACAGTATTTCCAGATCAACCTTTTAGGCCTGTGTCGTCAAAGATCTCTATTAAAACATCCTATATACTACCAAGATGATATTTCCGTTGTTTCAAAGCATTGCTCCAACTCTCCCATCTCGTTTCATTCAGTGGCTTAACAGCTATGCCTAAGTCTGATACATGGCTAGCTAGATTTTGTCAATGCTGAGTCAATGCAGATAAATAATTACAGATCTGTTGAAGTGTATATAGATTTGAAGAAACTAGTTGTTTCCAGACAACACTTAGCAGCATCATTGACTACCAAGTTGAAAGAGCGTGTGTCGAAGGACACACAAAAGCATGTGAGTTGTTGCACAGTACTCTTTTGTATGCCATTTTCTTTGCCTTTCATGTGATTCTGATTATCATAACCTTGACCATACAGACTGTCAATTTGTAATCCCATTTGGTCAAGCTGTCCAAGAAGAGTTTATGTCATGAAGGCACCCGGAGTCCCCTTTAGTGGAACAAATTCCAAGAAATGTTCTCAGGATAAATAATAATAATAATAATAATAATAATAAATTTTATTTATACCCTGCCCTTCCCAGCCAAGACCAGGCTCAGGGCGGCTAACACCAAATATAAAAACAATTGATTGAAATACAGCTTAAAAAACAAGATTAAAATACAGCATTAAAGCATTAAAATGCAACCTCATTTCAGAGGGAACTCAATCAAAAACTTGTTTGGGGATAAAATTTCAAGTCTTCACCAAGGCTAACTATCCAGAATGGTCCTACATGGGCCAGAAAAAAGGCAGGGAAGTCCCCAAATAGGAGTTCCAACACAGAAGGAGAAAGGAAAAAAGAAAGAGGGAGAGGGAATAAAAATGTTTCCAAGCCAAAGGCCAGGCGGAACAACTATCAGGCTGAGGGCCAATGTCCCATGTAGTACAGCACCGTGTTCTCAAAGGAACCAACCAGATGCCTGCAGGAAACCAGGAGCAGAACATGAGCACAAGAGCTCTCCAGTGGTTTCCAGCAACATAGTGGAGGCAGAACAAAGCCATCACGGCTAGATGCCGTTGACAGTCCTCTTCTCCATGAAATTGTCTAATCTTCTAAAGCCATCTAAGTTGGTGGTCATCACTGCCTCCTGGGGGAGCGAGTTCTGTATTTTAGCTGTGCACTGCATGAAGAAGTCCTGTCTTCTATCCGCCCTCAGTCCCCCAACTTTCAGCTTCCTAGGTGGCCAAGCTCCAATTACGAGAGAGGGAGAAAAACTCTGCCCACTTTCTTCACACCATGCACAATTTTGTACACCTCTATCCTCCCTCTTTAATTGCCTCCTCTATAAACTAAAAAGGCCCAAATGTCGTAGCTTTTCCTCCTAGGGGAGTGGCGCCCCCTCTTTGGCCACAGGAACAGGATCTGACCCCAGCGTGCTCTTTCCCCCTGCTCTTGTCTCGCTTTGCCTTCTCGTTTTGGTTTCCCGTGAAACAACAGGGCCTTTCAAATCATGCCTTGCAGATTAGCTTGCAAGAGCCTTTCTTCTCCCCCCTGCAGCCTGCGGTCCTGCATCCTGCGGATTGCTTGCTAAAGTGACAGATCCAATCCCCCGCTGGCTTCATTAACCGCCCGTATTGGCGATACTGATTGCGACGGGTTTTTCCTTTGACAGCAGTGGGGAGGTTCAGCTGTCCGAGGCGTATTTCACACACTGGGTGATGAACAAGAAACATAAAGAGAGCAAAGGGAAAGCTACAAAACTGGAAAGCAAAATTAATTGCACCAAGCAGCCTTTTCTTGCCATATAACCCAGAACTAGTCAATTACCTCCAGAACAGCTGGAGCAGCTGTTTCCTAAAGCCCTCGGTTGCTTTTATTTTATTTTATTGGTTCTGGATTTTGCTGCCTTGGCTGCATTCAAGGCATTGCGTTTTTGATCTCTATAAAGCCTAGTTTTGATTTGTGTCAATTGGATTAATCAAGGTCTGCTTAAAGCACATAGGCACTATCAAGAGTTAGAAAACGACCCAGCACCTTGGTTAAAACTTGTAATATAATGCAGTTGGTAATAGGGGTGCCTCCACACTGTCAGCATTTTCTGGGAGGGATTCAAGAGCTTACCAGAATATGTGGGTTCATGCAATTGAAGTGGAGTAAAGCACTCTGCTAGGGGACCGCGAGTGGCGCTGTGGGTTAAACCACAGTGCCTAGGACTTGCTGATCGAAAGGTCGGCGGTTCGAATCCCCGCGCGACGGGGTGAGCTCCCGTCGTTCGGTCCCAGCTCCTGCCTACCTAGCAGTTCGAAAGCACCCCAAAGTGCAAGTAGATAAATAGGGACCGCTTTCTAGCGGGAAGGTAAACGGCATTTCCGTGTGCTGCGCTGGTGCTGCCTCGCCGGCTGCGGCTTAGTCACGCTGGCCACGTGACCTGGAAGCTGTTTTCGGACAAGCGCTGGCTCCTGGCCTCTTGAGCGAGATGAGCGTGCAACCCCAGAGTCGGTCCCGACTGGACCTGTGGTCAGGGGTACCTTTACCTTTACCTTTAAAGCACTCTGCTGCCCTAGCAGAACAAATCCACTTTTAGAATGAAACTGACTTTTTGCAGTTAGGAAAGTGAGAGGGAAAATGCATTTGAAAAATGTGGCGTGAACGAATGATTAACAGGAAGATGTATAAACACCCTGCAAGCAGATCAAGATGAATGGGACAAGCATCTTGGCTCAGTTGGTAAGAGAATGGGATTCTTAATCTCAGGGTTGTGGGTTTGAGCCCCACGTTGGGTAAAAAGATTCCTGCGTTGCAGGGGGTTGGACTAGATGACTGTAGTGGTCCCTTCCCATTCTACAATTCTATGAATACCCATTGTCATATAACACCCCCCACAAGCAAATCAGCATGAATGCTCAATAAAGACCAGATACAATCTAACCTCCTCTGTTTAAACTTTGTGCAAGGAAATCAGGATGAATGCTAGATAAATGGAAGCCTTAGGGCAGACGCTTTGAGACTATTTATATAGAAACACAGGAAGCTCCTTATGTTGTCAGAGCATTCGTTGATCTAACTTAGTATTGTAAACATTGATTGACAGCAGTTTGGGGTTTCCCCTAGAGACAGGGGCGATTGAATCTGGCATCCTTTGCATGAAAAGCATGTGCTCTACCAACTGGGCTACGGACTCATTAACATGCAGCAGTCAGTATCTTTCACGTAGGAAGTTGAACTATTCATTTAGGCCAGTATTGTCCTTTATGACAGGCAGCAGCTTCCCAAAATTGCCAGCAGAAGAGGGGTCTGTCCCATACCTATCTAATTCCTTGCACATCACTTGATTTATTCCATTACTTGATGGCTTGCAAATGGATGAGCGAACCAATTCCACTTTGCCGTGGAGGTGACAAAATTTGTCTGTGGTGCTTCCCCTGTGGTGACTCGTCATCATTATTATTACTAATGTTAGTCGTTCCTTCCCTCCCAACACCAAGCCCAAGGTGGATTGCAGATCCTTAAAACAAAGCCTATCTCAATAAAATGCAATCGCCTGAAGCGATTGGTGGGACTTTGTGCTAAAGCAAAGCACTGCCACTCATGCACGGCGGAGCACCCAATTTTTGGCATTCGCACCCACCTACTGCAGTCCCTGAAATGCTGCTCTGGGAGTCATGGGCTCTATGGAACAGAATGGGGTATTGCAGGCCTGGGGCAGTTTCAGGAGAGGGCAACAAAAATGATCAAGGAATGGGTGTGAAATATACTCAAAGTCGAGAGTGGATTTCATGCTCTTTATTCAGCTCATAGTGGTGAGGAAGAATGGAAGTTCCCCCAGAAAGTCTGCTTTAAATACATTATTTACACAATGGGACCCATGTGATTGGCTAATTCTGGGATTCACCTGTAGGCCAATCAGGTTGCAGATTCACTTCCACCTGGAGCTGGATTGGGTGGTTCCTGTGGACCAATCAGACTGCTGCATTCTGGATCCAATTGTTCTAGGACCAATCAGACTGCTGCATTCTGGATCCAATTGTCTAGGACTAATCAGACTGCTGCATTCTGAATCCTATTGTTCTAGGGCCAATCAGACTGCTGCATTCTGAATCCTATTGTTCTAGGGCCAATCAGACTGCTGCATTCTGAATCCTATTGTTCTAGGGCCAATCAGACTGCTGCATTCTGAATCCTATTGTTCTAGGGCCAATCAGACTGCTGCATTTTGGATCCTATTCAACTCAGTACATAATACCACAGGGTGCAACTCCCCTGTGAGGAAAGGCTACAGCATTTGGGACTTTTTAGTTTAGAGAAACAGCATCCCCTCCAACATTTCTCCAATGAAAAGAGGGACATCCTATTTTGTCCCCTCCAACATTTCTCTGTTGAAAATAGGGACGTCCAAAGGGAAAGCAGAACAGTCCGGGATCAAATCAGAAAGCGGGACACATTTTGTACCTCCGGTGACTGCCCCTGGGAAATTGTGATACTTGGAGGGTCTGAAATGGCAGAAAAGGGGGGACGGAATATGATAGAGGTGAATAAAATATTGCATACTGTGGCAAAAGTGGAGATCTGAGAGTCCTGATATCAAAGCAGGGAGTTCCATAAGTACACAAGCCATAATTTGACGTTGCGGTCCTCAAGTGATGAGCATGCATGCCTGAGACTCTTGAGCTTTTCATTTATGTTTCTTGTGACTTTTGTCCCTTGTCAGAAAAGTAAAAGGGTGTGTGTGTGTCCTTTGCTGCCTGGGCATCTCAGGTTTTCTGACTCACAGCCACAGGGTTCCCTTCTTAAGAAAGGGCACCATGCAGACAAGGACCCTGGCACAGCCTCTAGGTGACTTGATAAAGCTTGGCTGACTTTAATCAAAACATTGCTTTATGGAGGAAGATAATCTTCATATTTAAGGATGCCTGCAGCCTCATCTTAACCATATAACTTGGAAGAAAGTCCCACTGAAATGAATTATGGAACTGACATCCAAGCAATGTGATTTTGAAAAGAAAAGAAAAAATCTCAATCTAGGAGGTCTTTAGACTCAATCTCCAGTGTTTCCAAACTGGGAAAACAGGGCTGCAAAAGATCTCATTTTGAGAAACTAGACAGCTTAGTTTGAGACGAGTTGACAGTACGAGGCCAGATGGACCTCTGTTGTGGTACAGTATAAGCCAGCTCTTTCTAATCCAGGATTCCTGAGATCCAGGTTGACATTTCAAGCACAGCTGAACAGGAGGTGCAATGTATGCAACAATGGCCTTATTATCACCATAGAGACGACGGTAGGTGACACAGCCACGTATCTGGTTTTTATATTATTATTATTGGAAATCCATTATAGCCATCTTTGGGTGTTTTATTGCAAGTGAAAGCCGAGGCTTTGCCCAAGTGAATCCATTTCCCACATTGATTCAACAGTGGCTGTCATAAGCAGAGCGGTGCAAGGCTCGAATAATGAAGCTGACCTCATTATTCAGTGCAGACCCAGTCCAATGCAGCCAGTGCAGGAAATGTGCAGCTACAGCATCTCTGGATATGGCACCCCTTGATAGACCCTTCAATGAAAAACAAAGGAGAGTCAACCAGCTTCCAAGGAAGTCTATTTCACTGTGGACCAGCATGGACCATCAGCTCATGGGCCTTCATAAAATGAAGCTGAATGCCAGAAGATTCAGATCCGAAGTAGTTTTTCACATAAGGTAAAGGGACCCCTTCCCATTAGGTCCAGTCATGGCCGACGCTGGGGTTGCGGCGCTCATCTCGCTTCATTGGCCGAGGGAGCCGGCGTACAGCTTCCGGGTCATGTGGCCAGCATGACTAAGCCGCTTCTGGCGAACCAGAGCAGTGCACAGAAACGCCGTTTACCTTCCCACCAGAGTGGTACCTATTTATCTACTTGTACTTTGATGTGCTTTCGAACTGCTAGGTTGGCAGGAGCTGGGACAGAGCAATGGGAGCTCACCCCATCGCGGGGATTTGAACTGCCGATCTTCTGATCGGCAAGTCCTAGGCCCTGTGGTTTAACCCACAGGGCCACCTGCGTCCCGTTAGTTTTTCACATAGCACCTAGTTAAGCTATGGAGTTCGCTCCTACCAAAGGGGATGGCTTCAAAAAAAGAATAAGATATATTCATGAAGGAGACGGCTATCAGAGGCTACTAGCCCCTATGGCTATGTTCTATTGCCACTGCCAGAGGGAGTACACTTCTTAATTGCAGTTGCTAGGAATCACAAGTGGGGAGAATGCTGTGGTGCTCAGAGTTTGTTTTCAGGGTCCGACAGGCATCTATTTGACCACTTTAAGAATCAGGTGCTGGATTAGGTCAGTATTTTCCAAAGTGGGTGACACCACCCCCTGAAGGCCACTGGAATAACTGGACTACTGAAATGCGCTCTACGTGAGGCTACCTTTGAAGGTGACCTGGAAACTACAACTAATTCACAATGCGGCAGCTAGACTGGTGACGGGGAGACCACATAACACCAGTCCCAAAAGACCTACATTGGCTCCCAGTACATTTCCAAACACAATTCAAAGTGCTGGTGCTGAACTTTAAAGCCCTAGACGGCCTCGGCCCCATATACCTGAAGGAGTATCTCCACTCCCATCGTTCAGCCTGGACACTGAGGTCCAGCGTCGAAGGCCTTCTGGCAGTTCCCTCACTGTGAGAAGCGAGGTTACAGGGAACCAGGCAGAGGGCCTTCTTGGTAGTGGCGCCCTCCCTGTGGAACACCCTCCCTTCAGGTGTCAAGGAAATAAACAACTGTCTGACTTTCAGAAGGGAAGTTTTTAATGTTTGATCTTTTATCGTGTTTTTAATATTGTGTTGGGAGCTGCCCAGAGTGGCTGGGGAAACCCAGCCAGGTAGGTGGGGTATAAAAAATAAATTGTTATTGTTGTTTTGTTGTTGTTGTAGCCTCAAATGCCATTAGGGGGTGTTGAATAAAAATAAGGGGGCGGTGGTGGAAACATAAAGAAAGAAGAGAAGAGAATTTTGAAAAACACGTTTCGCCTGTTGTGTAATCACTCTTACCACCAGGTCTGGCGCCATTGCAGGATGGCAACAATGCCTCCCTTGGATCCTGCAGTCGTGATGGAGGCGAGGGGTTTTTCTGGGCTTGGGTGAACCCTTTTTAGCTTCACTTAGGCCCAGGAAGTGGGTCACAGCTTGCCTGCCTGTCCATTATATAGATACATAAAAGGACACAAATTTGTCAGTGCATCTTTCTGTTCGTAGATTCTTCTGAGGAAAACCCAAATTGCTGTGGAGATGGCAATCCTGAGGAGATTACAGTGGGAGGTTGGGGTGGAAATTGTTAACCCTTTCCTCCCATCAATCAGTGAAAATGTCCCCACCAAATATTTGGCAAGGGGGAGAGCCAACTTGAATCCAGAATTTTATTTTGATTCCCAAGTCTGGAAGTGGAGTTACTACATCACTTCCAGCTTAAAGCAGGAAAAGTAACAATTGGAAGCTGCTAAAGCAGGGGCAGCCCAACCATTAACCGTGGTGAGGCAGTGGCCTCAGGCAGCAAGCAGTCTGGGGACACCTGGGAGGGGTGGCAAATCTGGGCTCCTGAAGAGTGTGCATTTTTGTCACCCACAGCCAACACCTGGGAAGAGCAGAACCACTGCTGCCTCCAGCTACTCCTCTCTTTTTCTCCCCTGCTGCCTTCCATCACCTCAGGTGGCAAAGCAGGAGTGGGGCTTTTCCTGGTTTGCGTCAAGCGGCAAAATGTCTTGGGCTGTCCCCGTGCTACAGCACCCACTTCTAGAATCCCCCTCAGTGTCCAGGGAGCAAGGTGGAAACCCTAGTAGCAAATGGACCGTGATGTGAAAAGATGGTTACATAAACACTCCCTGTGGCACTGTAAATAAAAGCACCCTCCATTCTGCAATTTCACACCAGTTGACGTCCTAAGCCATTTTCAGGTCACATACACAAACACACACTGCTTCATTTTCTCCTACTTTTGTTTTTTTGGCCTTCTGAAACATCTCTGCAGGAAGGCTTAGGAGAGTACAGAGGCAGCTGCTGACTCATTGTTTGAGTGTGATGACTTTCCTACGGGGGGGGGGGGATAACCCTAGCTTTTAAAAACACTGGACCAGGAGGAAATACATGCTTAGAGCTTTTCTTATTCATATGGAACGGAATGAGCATTAATAGGAATATTACAGAAACAAACAAAATAGTACTGGCTGGAGAGATAATGCACATTTTAGGTTACCTCCCCCTCAAAACAATCCTGTGAGAGAGGTTAGGCAGGAGGTCTGGCCAAGGTCCTGCAGCTGAGTAGGGATGTAAATTTGGGTCTCCTTACTCCTAAGCAGAGACGTCACCTTGCCAACAAAGGCCCATATAGTTAAAGCTCTGGTTTTGCCAATAGTGATGTATGGAAGTGAGAGCTGGACCATAAAGAAGGCTGATCACCGAAGAATTGATGCTTTTGAATTCTGGTGCTGGAGGAGACTCTTGAGAGTCCCATGGACTGCAAGAAGATCAAACCTCTCCATTCTTAAGGAAATCAGCCCTGAGTGCTCACAGGGAGGACAGATCCTGAAGCTGAGACTCCAATACTTTGGCCACCTCATGAGAAGAGAAGACTCCCTGGAAAAGACCCTGATGTTGGGAAAGATGGAGGGCACAAGGAGAAGGGGACGACAGAGGACGAGATGGTTGGACAGTGTTCTCGAAGCTACTAACATGAGTCTGACCAAACTGTGGGAGGCAGTGGAAGACAGGAGTGCCTGGTGTGCTCTGGTCCATGGGGTCACGAAGAGTCGGACATGACTAAACGACTAAACAACAACAACAACTCCTAAGCACAACATCACACTGGCTCTATTCTCTCTCTCTCTCTCTCTCTCTCTCTCTCTCTCTCTCTCTCTCTCTCTCACACACACACACACACACACACACACTCTTCCCAAGTTGCTTGTGATTTTCTCCCTGACTGCTCAGACCAAGGGGACAGCACTGGGTTCATAACAGGACTATGCACCTTTGAAACTTAGAAAAGAGGAAGTCTGAATTATAAAAAAAATAAGATCGGCACAAAGGCATCTCTGGAAAACGATGTGCTTAAATTTGCCCCAGCAGACAAGACTCAAGAGTCTAAAATCTGTTTAAATACATCAGCAGAAGCCCAGAGTTTGCTTTCATGGTCTTCTACAGCTTCTGGGCTTATTCACTGCACTGTACACACAGATTCACTCCCCAAAACTGAGTTCAGTAAACAGATCTAAATAAGGAACATTTTTTCCTTACTCCTGGATAAGGGGCACACTCACACCTCCTATCCTAAGACTGAAGTAGCAGCAAATTATGCCATGTGGGGGCTCCTGAGGATTACTGCACTTCCCTGCCATGGTGGTTTGCTCCCAAACTCAGAAGCCAAACAGGAAATTACTTTTAGTTCTCTGGGGATTTTTTTTGTTGAAAAAGGCATTTGTTAAGCCCATGTTAGGAGCGCCCATTGCTTGTTCTGAGGAGCAGTTGATGTTCCTTTCTGCTGATTGCCCGATTTCCATTTACACTAGCAATGCATTGGCACTAAGGCTGCTAGGTTACCAAGAGACTCTGCACCAACTTTATTGACTTTTCAGCACCAGGTACAGAACATTTTATTTTCCCATGCTATCAGCAGTGGATTTAATTTATGATCTTGATAATTTAACGTCTTTAAACACGACAGGAGAGGGAATAAACCCAATGCGGAAATAAAACGCTAGTATGCAAATCTGAGTGTGTGGGATGCTGTCAGTATTCCAAAAGGATGCTCCATGGAAGGGGGAAAAAGGTAAAGGTACCCCTGACCATTAGGTCCAGTCACGGACAACTCTGGGGTTGCGCGCTCATCTCACTCTATAGGCAGAGGGAGCTGGTGTTTGTCCAGAATGACTAAGCTGCTTCTGGCGAACCAGAGCAGTACATGGAAATGCCGTTTACCTTCCCGCCAGAGTGGTACCTATTTATCTACCTGCACTGTGTGCTTTCGAACTGCTAGGTGGGCAGGAGCTGGGACCGAGCAACGGGGAGGAAGCCTTCCATGGAAGGAAGGTTGCTGCAATTAACTTGCATGCATTGGACCAGCCTTTCTCAACTTTAGGTCCCTATATGTTGTTAGACTACAACTCTCATCATCCCAGGCTAACTGGACCAGTGGTCAGGTGTGATGGGAGTTGTAGTCCAACAACATCTGGGGAGTCAAGGTTGAGAAAAGGCTGCATTGGCTGATAGCCAAACCTGTCACTTGTGCCAACCTTCCTTCCCAGATCTCACCTGAGTCTCCTCTCTCAATCACTTCCCCCCACCTTACCTGGAGGCATAAGAAGGCAAGCAAAGGAACTCCTTCTTGAAGCCCTATATACGCTCACAAGGTGGCATTCAACTAAATTGACACTGACCAGTTTGGTGTGGCAGTTGGAGTGTTGGACTGGGAGATCAGAGTTAAAATCCCCACTCATCCATGAAGTTCCCTGAGTGCCCTTGGGCCAGTCACTGTCTCTGAGCATTTCTGCAACCAAACACTGTGTACAAAAATGAATCAGTCAGGGGCAAGTGTGCATAAAAACGCATGCAACATGACAAAATGCATCATATTGGAGGGAACTCTCGCACAAATGTACATTTTAGGCAAAACTGAATACCAAAAGACATTTTATTAGGAGAAATTCACACTCAAAATGCTGATGAATTTTCATTTTAATCACAAATTGCTGTCATTTTAGAAGAACTGAATTTTAAGATAGGAAAAAATGCTAAACTTACAGAGACCAGATCTGGCAAAGTTGTTCATCCTGTGGGATGACCAGCTTCAAACAACAGGCTTAAGTCTAATGAATGCGTGAAGGGGTTAATACTGTCCTGCCAGGTTTTGCTTCGCCCACTTCCCCTCACCTTGGAAGGAACTAGGTCATCAAGCCTTTATTTTCCCTCAGTCTACCCGAGAAGCTCAGCTTGTGAAGAGGTTTGAGATGGTTGCTCCAACTCAGACCACATGGCTCTCACAAGCCGCTCTTGAGTTCCTAGACCAATAATTTAGGAAGAAAGAACTATATTTTGCTTCCATGTTGTTTCTCAGTGGTCCTGTTTGGCTCCAGAGTTCACTGTTAGAAGGAGTTGGTGACTATATGGAACCTTGAGGCTTAGTGGCAGAATGCCTCTGAATGGCAGTTGCTGGGGAGTTGGGGAGAGTTGTTGTCTTCTGGCCATCACTGTGAGCTCTCTAAAGGCATCTGGTTGGCCAGAGGGAAAAGCAGAATGCTGGTAGAGATGGGAACTTTGCTCTGAGCAAGCAAGTTCCTTCTTACACTCATAAGGGACAAGTTGGCTAGAAGTCTAAAGATCAAAACTGCAATGGTGTGTACTTTCTAAAGAAAAAACAAAGCCAAAACCTGATCAAGGCAAATTGCCACCTGCTTGTTCTGCGCCATTTATTTCACTTCCAGAAACCAGATTTGGGAAGAGGTTAGGGGAAAGTTCATAGCTGGGGAGCCTCCTTCTAGGTGGGTTGCCTCCTTCCAGCTTGACAAACCCATCTCATCCCTCTGCAAAAGCAACTAGGATACCCAATAGTTAATAATAATAATAATAATAATAATAATAATAATAATAATAATAATAATAATTTATTATTTTTACCCTGCCCATCTGATTGGGTTTCCCCAGCCACTCTGGGTGGCTTCCAACAAAGATTAAAAATACATTAACAAAGATTAAAAATACATTACATTTTTTGTGCTGATGGGCATAAAATAGCCCTTTTATGTGCTAGGGAAACCTTATTTCCCTGCAACAGAAAGCTTTATCTTGAAAAAACTGTGTCTGGACTGGACCTACCCAGAAACAACTGAAAATAGCTGCATTATCGTCCCAGAAACTTAATTCAGAAAAAAAAACCCTTCTGTCTTATTTTGAAATCCAACACGGCAGCATTCAAATATTGTTTTACTTTGCTTCTCAACAGTAGTATTCAGGAGGAATGTGTGGTGTAGACATTCCCTCCCCCATCTTCCTTTATGAGCACTTTTGTACTATGACATATTCCCCCCCTATATGAGCGTAGCCTTTACACTTGTAATTGTTCCCAAGAGAGCAGCTCCTGGGAAGTGATGCTTTGCCACTTTACCTCTCACACTGTAAGTGCAAGCGTGAGTGTTCTCAGCAATTCCCAAGACTCCTTCAGCCCCTAATTAGCTCTCAAAGCCAATTAAGCACAAGTATTTAACGCATTCTCTTAATTTCAGTTGGGATAGTTCAGATTCCTACCAACACAGTTTCATTTGTTGTCTCAGAGATCCCATGTCACAAGAAGGGAAGACAGTCCTCTTCTGAGGAAAAGGTGAGACATAAATAAATATAATAGTAATGCTAACAATAATGTTGTAGTTGTTTAGTCATTTAGTCATGTCCGACTCTTCGTGACCCCATAGACCAGAGCACGCCAGGCACTCCTGTCTTCCACTGCCTCCCGCAGTTTGGTCAGACTCATGCTGGTAGCTTCGAGAACACTGTCCAACCATCTCGTCCTCTGTCGTCCCCTTCTCCTTGTACCCTCCATCTTTCCCAACATCAGGGTCTTTTCTAGGGAGTCTTCTCTTCTCATGAGGTGGCCAAAGCACTGGAGCCTCAGCTTCAGGATCTGTCCTTCCAGTGAGCACTCAGGGCTGATTTCCTTCAGAATGGATAGGTTTGATCTTCTTTCAGTCCATGGGACTCTCAAGAGTCTCCTCCAGCACCATAATTCAAAAGCACCAATTCCTCAATAATAGAAATGTGTATATCAAACTAAAATGTGTATTCAAATATGTATTTAGTGATAGAATGCCTGCTTTCACGTGGATTTTTTTTGAGGGGAAATTCACAGACAAATGAAGAAACAGGGCAGAACAGACTTGGGCATGTATAAATGTGAAATTGAAATGGACCCAAAATGGCAGAGGGCCTGGTCTGCCTGCTCCACTTCTGCCTTCCACCAATTATCACCATACCTGGCCAGACCATGGCTGTGGCAGTAACTCCATTCCCAGCCTCTTCTCTCTTTTTTTGTATATCTTTTTTTTAATTTTCTGTTTTACAATTTAAAGTACTCATTTTTACATCCTAAAGATATCTGTGACTTCCCTTCTTCTCTTTCCATAGTTCATTTCACATATCATAAATCCCTGCATATTTTACAAAAGCTATACCATTCAGTATTCCATTATTGCATCCATCAAAACTTGTTTACACTGTTGAATTTATTTTAATACTGCCAACATTTTCAGCTGTGCACAATTATTTCATTCCCAACCTATTCTCAATAAGCCTTTTAAGGAGGTAGGAATGGTTTTCAGAGAAGTCTCAAAATGCTGTTAGTCGTGTGCATCAGTGCTGGCTTCAGGGGGCTGAGGCTCTTTGGGCCCTGTGGCATTTGCCTCCTAGGTGGGTCATAAGGAAAGGGTTAAAATGAGTGTGATGTGATTGGCCAGTGAGAACCCCAGGGGAGGAGTTAGAGTGAGAGTTGGAGTTGTGTAAAAGTCAGTTGAGAGTTGGGAGTTGAAGAAAGAAGAGGGAGGAATAGTCTGTGGGTTGGTCGAGTTGTGTGGTGAAAGAGTGAGAGGAATTATTAGGTGGAGTCAGATAGTTAGTCGGGATAATCAGTTTGAAGTTATTAGGAATGAATTAGGAACTAAGATTAAGAAACTGCCAAGAAAAATTAACTATAACCATAAGCTTGTTCATGCCTATAAAATAAACTTGATTATTTGTTAATGTTAACAACTGACTGGACTCTGTGTGTACCCGTGAGGAGAAATGGGTTGGTGGCAGCAAAGAAAGCAATTACAGTGGTGGCACAGGGTCAATAGACCGTCAAACGTCCGGGGGCCCTGTGTGATCGCCACAGGCCCCCTCAATTTTTTTATTTTTGAGGGGGTCAGGGCCCCCCATTATCAAGGCCAAATGTGAAACCGGATGTGGAGCGATGTCAGGACATCGTGCCGGGCCTCGATGTCCATTGGCTGCACCCAAAAGCATTACTCCAGAATGCAGCACAAGATTCAACTAGTGCAGAACTTACTTGCATCTCTTGAAATTAAAAGCACTTATCTTTGCCTGGATTGAGCTTTTATCATCTAGAAAGGCCCAGCTTGTCCACAGTCACCATATGGCACTAACAAAGCCAAACGCAGCATTTTCTGCAGAGTGCTAATTAAGGTGCCCTTGACCAAACTTTCTCGTAAAAAAATAAATAATGTGGTTTGAAACCTGTCAGGCACCATCTTCTGCAGAAGGGGAAAGGGAATTCTATGATTCTGTGAAAGGAGGTAAAACTTCATACAGGAAAATACGCTTATAAAATGCCAGAGGCATAGAATCACAGAACCATAGCATCGCAGAGCTGGAAGGAACCCCACGGGGTTGTCTGCTCCAACCCCTGCAATGCAGAAATCACGACTAAAGAATCCTGACAGATGGACCTCCAGGTCAATTAGGCCTTTTTCAAGAGCACCAAAAAATAAAAAAATAGAAAAATCCTGCCATAGCAACATCACCTAAACAACTCAAACTTTTAGTGATGTTGCCTTAGTAGGAAAACAACAATATTGTGCCCCTGAAGAACACAGGAAGATGCCTTATAACAAGTCAGGCTGCTGCTCCATCTATCTCAGTACAGTGGACACTTGGATTGCGAACGTGATCCATGAGGGAAGCACGTTCACAACCCGCAGTGTCCACAACCCATCGACGCACGCACAGGTTGTGATTCGGCGCTTCTGCGCATGCACAAAGCGTGATTTAGCGCTTCTGCACATGTGCAAACACAAGTGCTGAAACCCAGAAGTAACCCTTTCTGGTACTTCCGGGTTCGGCACGGTGCGCAACCCGAAATCACACAACCCGAAGCGTCTGTAACCCGAGGTATGACTGTACCTGTCTATACAAACTGGAAGTAATAATACTAACAACAACAGCAGCAGCAGCAGCAGCAGCAACGTTTATACCCTGCCAATCTGGCTGGGTTTCCCCAGCCACTCTGGGAGGCTCCCAAGAAAATATTAAAAACACGATAAAGCATCAAACCCTAAAAAACTTCCCTAAAGAGGGCTGCCTTCAGATGTCTTCTAAAAGTCAGATAGTTGCTTATTTCCTTGACATCTGATGGGAGGGCGTTCCACAGGGCGGGTGCCACAACCGAGAAGGCCCTCTGCCTGGTTCCCTGTAACCTCACTTCTCGCAGTGAGGGAACTGCCAGAAGGCCCTTGGAGCTGGACCTCAGCTTCTGGGCAGAACGATGTAGGTGGAGACGCTCCTTCAGGTTTACTGGGCTGAGGCCATACCTGTCTCAGTACCTGATTACACAAACTGGCAGTATCTCTCCATGGTTTCAGGCTTGGGGGGTTGAACCTGGGTCTTCTACACGCAAAACAGATGCTCTACCACTGAGTTATATTTTTGCCAAAATGTGTTGGGCATTTTATAAGCACGTTTTATTATTTTGAAGAAATTCTTTTTTTCCGTACTGTTTTGAGGTACGGCCCGCTTGATTTTTCCCTCCTGGTGTTTGGTCTGCCATCCCTTCCTCACCACGCAAACCCCACTTGCCTTCCGCAGAGGAAGTAGATAGGATCAATATCCCCGTAAGGTTTTTAGACTCCTGAGAGGGAGACACTTGGCTCAACCATCAGCTTTAAAGTGACACTGAGAGAAACAGAGAGGAAGGTGTGGCTTCTAAAGTAGATCGAGAAGTCAATGCAAACGCTTCAAGGGCAGCTGTACTAAGAGGCTCACCTCAAACAGCATTAATATTGATGTTGTCAGAGATACAGCCAAGGGCAGGCCTGATCAGCAAGGAGCTGTCTGTCATTGCAGAGTGTAAACAGTGTGAGGAGAAGAGATGTCTGTGTCTTGTGTGTTGTGAGGAGGTTTAAAAGCCATTAAAGTTTTTTTTTTAATCTTTGATGTCTCATTGAGTTTTTATATTTTGCTGGAAGCCACCCAGAGTGGCTGGGGCAACCCAGTCAGATGGCTGGCATTCAAGAATAACATTATTATTATTATTATTATTATTATTATTATTATTATTATTATTATTATTGGTTGTTCTGCGCTGCTACCCCAGTGTTACCACATCACTGCCATCTGGAGGTGCAATCTTGTGCTATAGCTCAACAAAAGCAGCATTAAAAATAAAGGGGAACATTTGTGGTACAAAACAGTCGCAGGATTTCAGCAGGAAGTTATGGGATATGGAACGACTGGATTTCAGCAGGAAGTTATGGGATATGGAACGAATGGAAACAAAGTCGTATGTCTGTCCAAAAGCTTTTGCAGATGTGAACAGTATTGAAAGCTGAATCACACATAACTGCCCTGATACTACCATGAGCATAAATTGTTGCCAATGCACAATAAAAAAGGGATTTCTGGAAGTGCCCTTACAGCTGTTCCCAAGTCCAAATCTGTTCCAGTGAGTGCTAGTTTGCCACCTCTGTTTTAAAGTCTGGCTAAGATTAGGGAGAGTTATTTGGTTGGTTGGTTGGTTGGTTGGTTGGTTAGTTAGTTAGTTAGTTAGTTAGTTAGTTAGTTAGGTAGTTAGGTAGTTAGGTAGTTGGTCGGTCAGTCAGTCAGTCAGTCAGTCAGTCAGTTAGTTAGTTTATAATAGCAGCCTTCAATTTTGTATCCTGCATTCCACACATGAGTAATGAGAGACAGTCTCAAAATGCTATTTCGGTTCATATGCAAGAACAAGGACAAACTCAGCCATCTGAATGATCTCTTGAAACTCTCCTCTCATGGTGCTATTTACGCTTTCTTTCTCTGAGAATAATAATAATATTTAAAAACCCAGCCCTATACCCGTTTTCTAACCAATGGCGTTCAACACACTTGGAAGAAAGGCTGAGATTAAATATTTGCCTTTTGAGAAGTCATTTGCATTCCAGCTACAGACACACTTCACCTTCTTGGAACTGGCTCAGAATTCCAAACAGCCCCACATTTCTTTTTATTGGAAAGATGCCCAAGCAGGCACGATTAGTCAGCCTGGGTTTGCCTTTCAGAGTATAAGCGTTGTATGTTTCAGGACCTTGCCTGCATCCGACTTCAGTGCCTCCATTTTGTGCCAATTTGCGTGCAGTTTGTCAATTTGACCTTTGACGGGAGCATTTCCAAACCTGCTCTACCTGTGGAGCCAGCAAAGGGATCCGCTCATCTGTGAGGAACTTGTGGAGCAATATGCATTTTTTCTAACAGCAGAAAAACAAGCTGAAACAACTTAATTGGGCAGGAAGAACAGGTTTCTTTGCCAAAGGAAAATAAACTTCTTGCTTTCACTGCCTGAAGAAGACTGCAAGAATAGCTTTTTCTGCTCCCGTGAGTTTAAGAACACCTTCACAGGCAGAAGTGTGGCAGGTAAAGCCTTTCCTGGCATGGAGATAACTTCACCTACTTAATTTCTCAGACTGCTGTTGAAGACACCCTGGACTGGTAATACACACCCTCCAACATTTCTCCAATGAAAATGGGACATCCTATTGTATTATTATTATTATTATTATTATTATTATTATTATTATTATTGACACTTGGGTTGTGAACGTGCTCCATGCGGGAAGCACGTTTGCAACCTGCAGTGTTCGCACATTTGGGTCGCAATTCGGTGCTTCTGCACATGCGCAAAGCGCGATTTAGTGCTTCTGTGCATGCGCAAGCGCCGAAACCAGGAAGTAACCCGTTCCGGTACTTCCGGGTTCGGCATGGTGCGCAAACCGAAAAACGCGCAACCTGAAGCGTCTGTAACCCGAAGTATGACTGTATTATTATTATTATTATTATTATTATTATTATTATTATTAATACCCCGCCCATCTGACTGGGTTACCCCAGCCACTCTAGGCAGCTTCCAATATATATAAAAACATAATAAAACATTAAGCACTTTATTAAAAAAAACCCTTCCCTAAACAGGGCTGCCTTCAGATGTCTTCTAAAGGTTATTTGGTTACTTATCTCCTTGGCTCAGAGGTCACATAACTCCATGCCCTCTAACATTTCTCCAAGGAAAATGGGGACGTCCCAGGGAAAAGTGGGACATTCCAGGATCAAATCAGAAACTGGTACAGCTTCTGTAAATCTGGGACTGTCCCTGGAAAATAGGGACACGGAGAGTCTGGTAATAGGGGTGGGGTGTTATAAGGAAATATGGGGTTGGCTTTTACAGCCCAACTCCCCATCAAGGGACCAAGTATCCCCCAAGTTCTTTATCGGTCAGAGAGGAATGAGTGGAGGTAGAAAACTGTCGAAGAAAGAAAGGCAGAACTTTATTTTCTGTTGGAACCGAGTCCACCCCCCCCTTTGCAAGAAGGTGAGGGGACCCAGAAAAAGGTGTGTAGCAGCATTTAAAGGCTTTAGAAATTGCCTGAGACAACCATCATAGAAACGTCACAGAAAAGAGGCAGGCATATGAGAGTATGACTTGCCTGCTGTCTGTCAAGATACCTGATCATGCATGCTGATTGTCTTTTCCTGGCCAGTGTGGGCCATTCTTTAGGAATGGTTCTTGAATCCATTATCATACCTATCCCTGCTCATACACAGAAGATGCTCTTTTGACAGGTCTGCTCTACTTGCAACAGATACTTGTCAGACAGGTTTCACAGAGGGGTGGTGAAAAGTTAGTTTATTTACAGGATTTGAGGGATTAGCAAGTGTAAGGAACACATGTCTATCAGGAAAGGTTTTATCGAGAACTTCCTACTATCTGTTTTGGAGGGGGTTTCAGAGTTCAACTGTAGGCTAAAAATGACTTTGGTCTTGTTCTCTGTACTATTTCAGACATGTGGTTTGTGTGTGTGTGTGTGTGTGCATGTCATTTGTGACAGCTTAGAATTTTTATAATGGGGAATTTGATGCAGTGCATATTCAAAGGCAAACCTACCTGATTTGCAATTTCCTAAACAATATGCAAACTGAAACACAAGTTTCCTTTGAAATTTGCATTTCTCTGAATTTTGCAATGCAAAATCAATCCAGTGAATATTGTCAGCCCTAATTATGCCCGTTCCCCAATTTGCATTGTGTTTCCTTTGCATTGAAATGAATGGTAGTAATATCATAACATTGCAAAATATTGACAGACCAGAGGCACCCTAAACAACAATACAAAGGAAGAAAAAATGATACCAACTACATTCAGCGCACAGTTTGAATGAAATAGACACATCTCCTTCAGCAGTTAATAACACTGGTTCTAGTATGGATATGTATCTGAACAATAGACTATTGCACTGTGGCTGCCATTCATTTAAGTCTCATAATGACTCCTATTTCAACACAGAAGAGAGCATTTGGATTGATGATGCCCAAAATAGTCAATGCACAGATCTCCAATAATACCCAGCATGCATTGCACTACTTTTACACCAAACCATTTTTCATGCAGTTTCATTGATCGCATTTCATTATTTAAACTATCTTCTTTCTAATGAGGCCCTGATCACCAAGCCATACAAGAGGATGAGGTGCGATAAGCTTATTAGTTTCAACACTTGCTTCCAGGGATAGTAAAACCAGCAAAGCCCTGTGCACGAATGCTGATATTTACTAAGCTTGCTTTTGTATTAAACTGCAGCGTTCCTTTCCAATACGGAACACAGCTTGTCCATTGTGTGGGGGGAGACGTGCCCTAATGAAGTACTGTTAATGTTCTGATACACACAATATGGGCACTTCCAGATGACCTGTTTATTGAGCATTCAGCCTTTTACACTTGCAAGGAGATTAGATTATGCTGGCTCTTTACTTAGCATTTAACATGATTTGTTGGTGGGGAGGTTAGACGATGTATCAAGTGTCATCCCATACTTTCCAGTGCATTTCCCCACCATGTTCTTTATTGTAAAAAGTCTGATAATTCCAGGAAGTGGGCTTGTTGCACGATACCTCCCAATCAACTGTGTTTGCATACCCTCCAACATCCCACTGATCAAAATTGGGATGCTCACATTTTGGTCCCTAGCTCCTCACAGGCGACTTGTATGAGCGCGCAAGACCAAAAAATGAACATCTTTTGGTCTGGCGCTCTGGTGTGAGCCAGATGATTTGTGTGAGAGTGTGACACCCCCCAAAAACCCTGAGCATCTTTTGGTCCAGTGCTCTGGCACAAGCCAACTAACTCGCAACAGAAGAAGAAGAAGAAGAGTTTGGATTTGATATCCCGCCTTTCACTCCCTTTAAGGAGTCTCAAAGCGGCTAACATTCTCCTTTCCCTTCCTCCCCCACAACAAACACTCTGTGAGGTGAGTGGGACTGTCACTATTTTCAGGGCATACTAAAGAAATACTGTAGCTGTTTTAATAAAAAAGCTGTTTAGCTTACTGTGCCTTTCATTTTCCACTAGGCCAAAATGATATTGGCTGAACAAAATATGCTTGCTGAAAGCAAATGCGGCACCTGTGTCCATTCATCCTCTAAGCTTTCGCTGTCAAAACAAGCATCTTCCTAGAAGCAGATATTGTCCTCTGTGTTTTTGTTGCTAAACCAAAGCCACTCTGAAGGCTTGTGCTAACAACCACATGGAACCAGAGACAGGGGCACCCAAAGAGACAAAGACAAATCCCTTTCGATCCAAGACCCCCAATTCCAATAGCAAACCGGAAAGCAGGTGGCCCGGCTGGGGACAGTGGGATTATGCACTTCTAGAACAAGAAAGCCACTTCCAAAACTAAAGAGGAGGTGGGGTTGCGCGCTTCAAGCCCCTCCCCACGCTCACAGGGGCTGGTGCACAGCCCCCGCGATACTAGGGGAATCCTCAGCAGCGTCATTCCCCCAACCAGCCAATCGGCTGGTTCGGGGGGCGTGGCCCGGCCCTATTTAGGGCTGGCGTGGCCGAGGGCTGCCCTCTTTTCATCGCCGCACTACAGCTGACCGGGTTTTCCCTCCCCGCCCACCCTTAGGTTAGGTTTTTCCGTCCTTGCTATGGACTCAGGTTGGTCGCCGTCAAGGGGCCTGGTAGGAATTTTTCCATTTGGCAAATTGGCTCTGGCCATCTGGTCTTTTCACCTACCTCGTAGCAATCGTCACAACTTTCGGGGCATTGGCGGTTAGGCATTGGTAGGGGTATTGTTATGCAGATTACATGGGGGGAGGAAGCACCATCACCTCCCCCCAAAATTGAAGGGTAGTCCGGTAAAGGATTCCGGGGGGCGTGGCCTCGTCCTAAGCCTATGGAGGTGTGGGCCAACGGCACGCCCCCAAGCGGTGACTCCGGGGGAGCTCCTAGTTGACATGCCTCAGCAGGACTCCACCTACTGGTGGTTAACCCTTGCCGGTCTTCATCCATGCTGGCTGAAGCCGGTTAGCTGATAGGACCAATGCCTAAGCCAATACCTATCAATTCCTGTAATCAATAAAGTTGTGGCCTAATTTGACCCATTAACCTTAAACTCTTGTGTCTTGTGTCTTTATTTCCCGGGGAGGGGGAACTCGCCACGCAATACAGAATTCCTGGTTTAGGAACCTCATGTGTGTAACCAGGGTGCATCAGTGCGTAATTTATTTTCATTTCCCAACACAGTCCTTTGGATTCTGAATAGGGGCTGTTAATACAAATCTCCTGGAGCAATAAATCAGGCCCAGTCAACGACGTCTTGATGCCTGATTCAAAGGACAAGTCGTCGTCTGCCCCATTCCACATACAGAAGTGAGCCAGACTAGCGATTGAATCTTGCTTCAACACTGGCAATGGGATAGTGTCCTCTACTATGCCAGAGGGGATAGGCTGGTTTAAGGAAATATTTTTAAACCTTTGGAAAAAGGCTTGTAGCTCAGTGGCAGAGCATCCGCTTTGCATGCAGAAGGGACAGTCTGAAAGTCCCCTGTTTTCACATTCTTGAAGACCCCGGGTTCAATCCCTGCCATCTCCGGGTCCAGCTGGTAAAACACCCCAGTCTGAAATCCTGTGGAGCCGCTACCATTCAGTGTAGATGAAGCTGAGCTCTATGGACTGTTGTAAACAAAATCTGCCCTTTTCCCCTTAATGGGGTATCCAAGAGCCCATATAGAGTCCTTACGTAGGTTCCCTATTGGTAGGAGAAAATAACAGAGGCCAACCAGAGAATATTGAGAAGCAAAGCAGCTTGTAAGCCTGATCTTTATTGATCTGTTGCAACAGGGTGATCCCCTCACACGCAGGAAAGGAGGAGGAACCCAGAACCAAGGTGTACCTGCCCTTATATAGACATTTTAAATTCCCTGCCCTGGAGCTCAAGACTACCCCTCCATACATCATACATGCATCAAAGAAGGGGTGTAACCAAAGACCACCCCCCGATACATCATACCTACATCACAGAAAAGGCAGTCTACAGCAGAAATCTGAGTGCGTTGCTTATCTCGTCTGACAGGTTACCTGTTAAGGCTCACTTGATTGGATACCCTGAGGAGCCTGGCCTGTCCTTTGTAATGATAAATACTTAGTTCCTGAGCCAGGTCACAGGCTCACCCTATTCAAACACAGACATACACTTAAGACAGGATTTGTGAAGGAAAAGACAATGGGGAGGCTTTTCCATTTTCCTTTGACCTTGCAGAGTAAACATTGGGTCAGTTTGGGAATCAAAAATGGTTTCAGGTTGGTCTTCCTGTGCTGATCTATGTACGTGCTTGGTTGGTACATTTATTATATATCTAAGACCTTAAAATTCTTATCACAGGACCAATGGTCTGACTCAGAAAAAGGGAAGCTTGCTAACCTTGAGTCCTCTGATACTGCTGCCCAACAATTCTCACCAGCCCTGGCCATCAGCTAGGATGGCTGCGGATGATGGGTTCCAGGCTGATGTTCCAGGCTGAAGAACATTAGTTTAGGGGGTGCCTGAAAGACAACATGCCACACTTTGAAGAGGTGGGCTTCTCACCTTTCTAAAAAAAAGCACAGCATGCATGCATCTATATTTATACCGATCGATTCAGCCTCCATCTTGCTTCCCAACCACAACGTTTAGGATCACAGAACTGTAGAGTAGAAAGGGACCCCAAGCATCCTCTAGTCCAGCCTTTCTCAACCTGTGGGTCCCCAGATGTTGTTGGACTATAACTCCCATCACCCCAGCTACCAAGGCCAGAGCTCAGGGATGATGGGAGTTGTAGTCCAACAACATCTAGGGACCCACAGGTTGAGAACCGCTGGTCTAGTCCAACCCGCTGTAATGCAAGGATTTCAACTAATGCATCCATGACAGATGGTCATCCAACCTCTGCTTTAAAACCTCCAAGGAAGGAAAGTCCACAATCTCCCAAAAGAGTCCATCCCACTGTTGAACAGCTCTTACTGTCAGAAAGTTCTTCCTGATGTTGAGTCAGAATCTCCTTTCTTGTAACGTGAATCCAGTGGTTCAAGTCCTACCCTCCAGAGCAGGAGAAAACAAGCTTGTTCCCTCTTCCATGAAACAGCCCTTGAGATATTTGAAGATAGCTATCATCTCTCCTCTCAGTCTCCTCTTTTCCAGGCTAAACATACCCAGCTCCTTCAACCATTCCTCATATGCCTTGGTTTTCACAAATGCAGCTACACAACTGTGCCAGGGAACTGAGAAGTTAGTGATGTCAGTGGTGCTGAGCAATAGGTGCCTTCCACAAGGCTGTGTTTGTGAACTTTCCCCAGGTCAAGTTCATCCCTACTTTCAGTGAGAGATCTAACAACCAAGAGGAACAAAGTCTTTGTTCCATCAAGACCCGCCTCTGTAATATTTCTCTGCAACCCATCTTTCACTCTCGGAAATGTTCCCATTGATTTCAGGGAGAGCAGATGGAGGCATTGTGTACTCATGACAGAGCCCAGTTGGATTTCCTCTTTGGCGGGAAACATCCTGTGATAAACGCACACTACAATAGCCCTAAGGCAGCTGCTGCTGCTCCTTTATTTGACTGAACGTTAAGCTCCTCAAACAAGACCCCCAGCAACAGCACAGAAAAGTGGAAGGTGATAACAGGCAAGTCGAAAGACGAAAGCCAATACCTCATACAGCCAACAGGTATAAGCGCACATTGCAATATCAAAGACGCAAGCGGGGAGGGAAAATAGTGTTTTTACAAGGTATTGATTGAAAACCATGTCAACACTGTGATTTCAGCAAAATGACCGCGTTGTACAAGTCATTACAAGCCAGTGAGAGGAAAAGGATGTTAAATACAGCAAGGGCCAGGGGACGTTATTTCACATTTCAGCAAAGAAGATTTCGAGGGTGGGAATTATTGTCAGCAAGGCTTCAAATAATGCTGGCCCAAAATCTCAGCTGCCAAAAGAATAATGGGAGCAATAAGAGGAGGCAGCATCAGTATCCCTAGACCATGGGTAGGCAAACTAAGGCCCGGGGGCCGGATACGGCCCAATCGCCTTCTTAATCTGGCCCACGGACGGTCCAGGAATCAGCATGTTTTTACATGAGTAGAATGTGTCCTTTTATTTAGAATGCATCTCTGGGTTATTTGTGGGGCGTAGGAATTCGTTCATATATTTTTTTTCAAAATATAGTCCGCCATCTGCCTCCAAGGTCTGAGGGACAGTGGACCAGCCCCCTGCTGAAGTTTGCTGACTCCTGCCCTAGAAAAACTAAAATCTAAATGTGCCTCTTTTAACTAGTTGCATCTATTTATTTATGTGTTTCCGTGCGCTCTGGCACTCGTCACGGTCCTCCGTGCGCCAGTAGCAGTTTAGTCATGCTGGTCACATGACCCGGAAAGCTGGCTGTGGACAAACGCCGGCTCCCTCAGCCTGAAAGTGAGATGAGCACTGCAACCCCATAATTGCCTTTGACAGGATTTAACCGTTCAGGGGTCCTTTACCTTTTTACCTTTACACATTCCCTCCTGCTTCCTTACTGTGTTATTCAAGTCAATCAGGGAGCACATACCAAGAAAGGCGACATCACAATGCTATGCAACCAATCAGTTTCACTACAAAATGTAGTGAATTGCCCTCTTGGAAAGTAGGGAATGGATTGCATTCTCAAGGCAATGGAGCAACACCCACTCACCCTGTCTTCCAACATTGTGTGTGCTCAGAAAATATCCCAGTTTTAAAGACCTGCGAAGTGACTGGATAAATCTGCCAAGACTCACTCTTGTCAATGCCTAAAGACCCTAATTCACAAGACTCCTAGATTGTATGCTTGTGAAACGTGGACCACTTATAAACGTCATCTCCAACTCCTTGAAAGATTCCATTAACAGTGTCTCCGGAAAATTTTACACATCACCTGGAAAGACAGGCAAACTAATGCCAGTGTACTGGAAGATGCAAAGTTCACCAGTGTCAAAGCAATGATTCTTCAACATCAACTTTGTTGATCTGGTCATGTTGTGCAGATGCCTGATTATCGTCTTCCAAACCAACTACTCTATTCCAAACTTAAAAATGGAAAGCGTAATGCTGGTGGTCAACAAAAGAGATTCAAAGACTCTCTCATGGCAAATATTAAAAAATGTAGTATAAACACCGACAACTGGGAAACACTGGCCTGCAAGCGCTTCAGTTGGAGAACAGCCTTTACCAAAGGTGTCATGGGCTTTGAAGACGCTCAAACTCAGGACGCAAGGGAGAAACATGCTAAGAGGAAGGCATGCTTGGCAAACCCTCACCGTGATCAACTCCCGCCCGGAAACCTATACCCCCACTGTGGAAGGATATGTGGAAGGCCAGAATTGGCCTCCACAGTCACTTACGGACTCACTGTTAAAACCGTGTTCATGGAAGACAATCTTACTCGGCTATGAGTGATTGCCAAAGAAGAAGAGATTGTTTGCATTGTTAGGAGTTTTGGAGGGGTTCTATTCTTGAGTAGCCAGGTTAGCTTCCTGGTGAGGCAATGGGTCATTAAGGGAACAAAGGAAGGGGCTCTGTGCAAGATGAAAAATGGGTGGGAGGCCCTCCCCCAACTCATGGGTAGGTAGAAAGACAGAGGCAGGGTTGAGAGCAGAGTGTTTGGAGTGATTTAAGCTAGAAGAAAAGCAGCAAGCTGAGAGACAGAGCGATATTTGATTTCCATTTGAATCCAAACCTGCGGCTACGAAGGAAACAAGGCCCTCTCGGGGAGTTCATGCTGTGACCCCCTCCATCGCAGACTCAGGTTGTATATATGTGTGAATACACCATATATCATAAAGACTGTCCCAAAGGAAACACAAAACCTAGGTAACCCCCGGAATCTCACAGCACTCAGAAATTGGAGAGACTATGCAACAGTTTGTGAAATGCATATCCGCTGAGGAGGCTTGCTAACAGGTTAATATCGTGACAGCCCTATGCTCACAGTTTTCCCTGCAGTTATTTATTCCATTTTGGACAGCAGTCACGTCTGCCAGGAACTAGGCAATGACCTTGCCTGGTCAAGAGCTTCTCATTAATGCCCCAAATGTAGAACTGTTCAATAAGAAAGATTAAAAATGTGATAAAAGATCTTTGCAGAAATTGAACTTGTGTGTCAAAGCAACAATATCTTGGCGAAAGAGTCTTGACCTTCAAGTTAACTGCTGTAACAGGCAATAGATTTGCTAATCATTCCTCTGGTAAGGAATTTAGTATCCTGGGGTCAGCATAAATCTTCAGTTAAGGATCCAAATGTTATTTTCTTTCTCTCTTTACAAATGTCCATGCAGAGGACTAAGGGGCATGAGCCAGCAAAGGTTAAGCCCTTTTAATTTCCATTGATTTAAAGATCTGAAACACACCCGCACCTACTGAAGAGCTATAGTGCTTTTGCTCTGCATGCAGAAAGCTCTATGTTCAATCCCTGGCATTTCCAGGTAGAGTATTTTATTTTTTAAAATACCTGTTTATATTGCAGCCTTCTAGATTGCCGTTCCTGGAGTAACAACTCTTTAGGATGAACTCAAATGCCCAACTGTGTGTAGAAGTTATTTTAATTATTTACCATGTTTCATACATCTGCATAGTCTTATATTTAATGGATAAACATTTTTATATTTTTGTCTTATGCTTTCAAAATTTATGGGCATAACCCATGCTATTTTTGAGAAAAAGAGGTGCTGGGACTCACCATGAAACTGTTCTCTTAGAATGGCAATGGCGCTCACTTAAGGAGTGCCAGAACTGAGTTCCGGCTGGGGGAAAAATGCCTTGGAAATAACATATTCCTGAAAGGAAGAAAAAAATGGAAAGAAAAATTGAAAGCGAATTAATGGCTGCCAATCACAAATAATTCACCAATTTGTATCTGAAGAAGTATGAAATAAAATCCTGGAGATCTCGTTAATATTATCTGTATTATTTGAAGAACTGCATTTTTTATATACGGTGACTTGTCTGGATTATTTGTATTTGTAATTCTGTATTTTATTCACATACACTAGCATACGTTTGCATTCAGCTTTCAAAAATAATCTTCATTTTATTGTCATTAGGGTCCCTATGACTTTATCTTTCTATTACTAGGTATAATTTTTTTGAAAGCCAGTGCGGTGTAATGATTAGACTAGGACCTGGGAGAGCAGGATTCGAATCCTGACTCATCCATGAAGCTCACTGGGTGACCTTGGACCAGTCATCATCTCTGAGCCTAACCTACGTCACAGGTTGTTGTGAGGATGAAATGGGGAGGAGGAGAACCATGTATATCACATTGAATTCATTGGAAGATAAAGGTATACCAGGGTTGCCATATTTCAAAAGGTGAAAAGCTGTACACAAAAGCAAAAAAATCTTTAAAAAAAAGTTTTTAAACTATTTTAAAGGAAATTCGCCAAATCTACACTTCCCACTTCCGACATGGGTTGCCATATGTCCGAATTTTTAGTGATTTAAGCGATTTCTGCCTGGACACTGTTTCCAATTATTGAATCCTGGCAATGTCTGGAAAATTCTGGACGTATGGCAACCCTAAGTAGAAGGAAGGAAGGAAGGAAGGAAGGAAGGAAGGAAGGAAGGGAAGGAAGGCTGCTTCCTATGTTCCTAAATCCCTGGAGCTTAGAGTGCTTAACATTTGGCTGGATTATATGATATATATGAGCAGAGTCTTTTTTGTGGTAGCCCCAATATCAAGGAACATTTTTCCAAGAGACATTTGTACAGACTCCTGCCTGCTGGCTTTCTGAAGGCAGGTAAAAACCATTCCTGTCCTAGTTTTGAGGTCCAGCTATTGTTATGCTTGCTCTATATTGATTTTCATTTCATTGCCGTGCTACTCTGTTTTACGGTTCTTGTTTTTCATTTGTGTTTTATTACTTCATTGTTCGATTGCGGTTTGCTTTACTCGCTTACGAAATCCTCGTCAGCAGCGGGCGCTGCAGACACAACTTTTAATCAATAAGGAACAATGAAAGGCTTCCATTCTTGCTTTCAAGTATGTCACACTAACATCTATTTCAGGTGAGGAGTTTCTGCTGTACATCAGTTGAAAACTGGGAAACGAAAGATAAATCTGGCTGGAGTCAAGGCCCATGGAGAGCGTCGCCTTTTCAAACAGAATTCTCAATTTAGTTGAAAGCACCGAAGAATTTCATTGCACTTAAAGCAGCGCTATGTGGGAAGACAACTTGTTGGAACGCCACCCCCACCCCCCAGAGAATCAGGTGACAGATCCCAGAAGATTTTTCTCCCCCTGCTGTTCAATGAATAGAGTCATTGGAGCCGTAATATTTTATTGATAGATACTTGGATGCAGAAAGCAAAGACAGAGAGGCAGACTAGTCAAAATACAAGTTAAAATAGCTGGCATTTTTCATAAAGAGGGGGAGGGCAAAATGCTGCGTAGCAGCTAACTAGTTTTATTTGAGAATAAAAATTGGAGAGAGGAAAATGCTCTCCCTTCCTAATAATGCCTCTCCTTCAATGAATGTCCAATTAAGGACAAAAATAAACGTACAGAAAGCAATCAGTGCTAATCATATTCCGTCTCTGAAAACATCCAGCAGAACTCCTTATGGCCCAATTAGATGAGCCCGGCAGCCTGAGATTATGCATGTTTACTTGGAAGTAAGCTTCACTGAGTGCAGTGGGACCAGTCACTGGTACAAGTGCTGGATTGGGCGGGGGGGGCAGATATACAATTGTTACGTATTTCCATATCCTCCAACATTTCTCTGATGAAATGTTGAAAGTCCCTTTGCATAATGATAGTTTTACTATTTATACCCACTAATCTTCTTGGGTTGCCCCAGCACTGGGCAGCTTAAAATATATATAAAAACATAATAAAGCATTAAACATTAAAAAAACTTGGAGGGTCCGTATTTATCCCACCCTTCCCCCAAGGAATTCAAGGCCTATTTTCCCACCCACCCACCCCCTGCTCCATTTTATCCTCACAACAACCCTGTGTAGGCCGGCCTTCCCCAGATGTTGTTGGACTACAACTCCCATCATCCCTAGCTAGAAGGACCAGCAGTCAGGGATGATGGGAGTTGTAGTCCAACAACATCTGGGGACCCAAGGTTGAGAGAGGCTGACTTAGGCTAAGGGATGGCGAATGGCCCAAAGGTATACAGTCAATGAGAAATTGAATGAAGCCCTAGCCCAACACACAAACCCAGCCTCCCCCAATCTGGTGCCCTATAGGTGTTGTTTGACTACAACTCTGACCCCATGATGGCTAGGATTGACTGCAGACCTTCCCAGTGTCCCAATTATTCAAGGGACGTCCCTGATTTAGAGAAGCCGTCTGGTTTCTGATTTGATCCTGGAATGTCCCACTTTTCCTTGGGATCTATTTTCATTGGATAAATGTTGAAGGGTATGGAGTTATCCGACTCCCAAGCCATCTAAAGACAATCCTGTATAGGGAAGTTTGTTAAAATGATTAATGTTTTATTATGTTTTTTTATATATGTTGGAAGCTGCCCAGAGCGGCTGGGGCAACCCAGTAAGATAACATTAAATAGAACGTGTGCAGAGGAGAGCAACCAAGGTGATCAAGGGCCTGGAAGCCAAGCCTTAAGAGGAGCAGTTGAAGGAGTTGGGTATGTTTAGCCTGGAAAAGAGGAGACTGAGATGAGATACGATAGCCATCTTCAAATATCTCAAGGGCTGTCCCATGGAAGAGGGAACAAGCTTGTTTTCTCCTGCTCTGGAGGGTAGGATTCAAATCAATGGCTTCAAGTTACAAGAAAGGAGATTCTGAGTCGACATCAGGAAGTACTTTCTGACAGGAAGAGCTATTCAGCAATGAAACAGGTGGTGGACTCGCCTCCCTTGGAGGTTTTAAGCAGAGGTTGGAGGGCCAAAAGTCATGGATGCTTTAGCTGAGATTCCTGCATTGCAGGGGGTTGGACTAGATGACCCTTGGGGTCCCTTCCAGCTCTACAATTCTGTGATTCCAAAATACTCATAATCCTTACAAAACACAAATTTATAGTAATGAGAAAGTGAAAGAAAAACGGTGGGGGGGGGCTAAAAAACAAAACAAAATCCCTTTATCGCATTTATATCATATAATATCCAGGGATAGAAAAACAGATAAAAAGAAGAACTTCTTTCTCCCCATGTGACATTCATCTGTCAAGTGATAAAGCTTTGGATTTGGCTCCACCTTCTGATGTGATAGGGGACACGGGTGGTGCTGTGGTCTAAACCACTGAGCCTCTTGGGCTTGCCGATCAGAAGGTCGGCGGGTCAAATCCCTGTGACGGGGTGAGCTCCCGTTGCTCGATCCCAGCTCCTGCCAACCTAGCAGTTTGAAAGCACGTCAAAGTAGATAAATAGGTACCATTCCAGCAGGAAGGTAAACGGCATTTCACCAGAAGCGGCTTAGTCATGCTGGCCACATGACCTGGAAGCTGTCTGCGGACAAACGCCAGCTCCCTCGGCCTATAGAGCGAGATGAGCGCCGCAACCCCAGAGTCATCCGTGACTGGACTTAACAGTCAGGGGTCCCTTTACCTTTTACCTTCTGATGGGATGGAGTCCCCTGAAAGCCCCGTCCTTCCGCTGCCTTAACCAGCAGTGGGAAATCTGTGGTCCTCCAGTCATTGTTGGACTCCAATTCCCATCAGCCCCAGCCAACATGACCAATGGTCAGGGGTGATGAGAGCTGTTGTTCAGCAACACCTGGAGGGCCACAGGTTCCCCACCTGTTATTACTGAGTTGAATAGGATCCAAACTGCAGCAGTCTGATTGGTCCTAGAACATTAGGATCCAAACTGCAGCAGTCTGATTGGTCCTAGAACAATAGGATCCAAAATGCAGCAGTCTACTTGGTCCTAGAACAATGCAGCAGTATGATTGGTCGGCAGGAGCCACCCAATCCAGCTCCAGATAGAAGTGAATCCACAACCTGATTGGCCTACAGGAGAATTCCTGAATTAGCCAATCACGTGCAGCCCATTGTGTAAAGAATGTATCTAAAGCAGATACTTTGAGGGGACTTCCATTCCCTCCTCACCACTATGAGCTGAATAAAGAGCATGAAATACACTATCGACTCTGAGTATATTTCACCACCCCTGCCCCAAACTCCAACCATGTAGCAGATTTTTAAAAATATCAAAGTTGGCAGCCCTATGCTACAGGCCTGACTCAAAAAATCTCCTGAGCATCGTGTGCTTGCAATTAAATGAGCAACGTAGCACAGAACCCTGACAGCGCTGCAGCTGTAGCAATTACCTGGCAGCAATTGCCAGAGCTGCAGCTGTGCTTTTTCAAGCCGCGAAGCTCGTGGGAAATCGCAACTGGATTGCTGTCGGGTGGGCCTTGTTCAACACATCAAGGACGGCCAGGATGCATCCCAAATAACAGAGTCCAGTGGCACAAAACTAGCCCCAAGAGGGAAGGGTACATAAGCGAAGTCATACACAGTTTTGCTTTTCCAATAAATATTAGTGAGAAAGCGCCACCCCTGTGTCAGAGCAAAGGTCTGTCTACTCCAACGTCTTATTTTGCCCACTGGCCAGCCAATGCCCGTGAGAATCTCACAAGAAGGTGTCACCCTACAATGGGAGTCTGGAAATATGCCAGTCCTCTTTAGCCAAAATAAAGCTTCTCCACCCCCATCATTCTGCCCGGACACTGAGGTCTAGCGCCAAGGGCCTTCAGGCAGTTCCCTCGCTGCGAGAGGCCAAGTTACAGGGAACCAGGCAGAGGGCCTTCTCGGTAGTGGCACCCGCCCTGTGGAACGCCCTTCCAGCAGATGTCAAAGAGAACAACAACTACCAGACTTTTAGAAGACATCTGAAGGCAGCCCTGTTTAGAGAAGCTTTTAATGTTTGATGCATTATTGTATTTTAATATTTTGTTGGAAGCTGCCCAGAGTGGCTGGGGAAGCCCAGCCAGATGGGCGGGGTATTATTATTATTATTATTATATTATTATTATTATTATTATTATTATTAACAGTATGTCATGGAAAGATCAGCTTCATTGTAATTCCAAAAGCTGGGCAGCAAATACAAGAGTTCAAGGCATCTATATAGCATTCTGAATACATGAAGCCCTCGTGCCCATATCATCTCTGCAATATTATTGGTTACAGCAGTGGTTTTCAACCAGTGTGCTGTAGCACCCTGGGGTGCCTTTAATGATGGTCAGGGATGCCGCAGGCAACACTGTCCCTCCTTCCTTCCCTCCCTCCTCTGATGCCCTCTCGCGTCTCTGCCTCCCAAAGGCTTGCACGGCTGTTTGTTGCAGCAGCCCCGGCTACAAGCTCTGCAGGCAAATGGTGCCTCTCGGGCTGGTCAGGGGGTGCTGGTTGCCAGGAGCTGAGGCAGCCTCGGAGTAAGCAAGCAAGTGGGCGAGGGAGCCCAGCCAGCCAGCCCTTGCTGTTGGGAATGGACAGGCAAGTCCCATGACTCAGCTACACAGCTGCAAATTAAACGTTTTAAATGTGTTGTAAAGTGCAATATACAAATGCGTCACTAGATGGCGAGAGTGAGCTATGCAAAATTCAAAGTATTTTTCAAAACTTTTTTTTTTTAAAAAGCATTTCCACAGCGTTTTTTTAATATGTGTGTAGATTCTTGTCCAGGCCCCTGTGGGACAGTGTGAGGAGGCACCTCTCTTTGGGGCAGGGGAGGCAGCTCAGAGACCAGGGGTGGTGGCAGCAGCTGCCCAGAGGACTCCCAAATAGAGGGTAAAGGGAAAGGAGGCTGAGGGAACACTCCACAAGGGAGTGTTCAAAAAAGGGTGAGAAGGTGACATAACTGGGGTCTTGAGCCCAACAGGGGTGCCGCAGAAAGAATGTAGCTGGTTAAGGGAGCTGTGGACTCAAAAAGGTTGAAAACGTCTGGGTTACAGCAACACGTGAACAGTTCTTGTCTGGCCTTCAAAATAGACATTCCATATTTGAAGTTGTTTCGTACCTAAGAAACTCCCGTTATCTTTATCAAGGTGTCATCCTCAATCATCTTCCAGCTGGCTCTGGTCAGCCTAATTGAATCTCCTTTACTGCTGTGCATTCCTAAACTCTGTTAATGGGGCAGGGGGCCATGCGGGCTCTCATCGCCTGCCTATCATGGCACAGCTTTGGTTAACTGAAAAGAGAAAGAATACAGGAATACAGAGAAAAGGCACAATTCTGAACTGGGCAGTGGGGCCACCTATTTGGCTACATGGCTACAAAGGCTATTACAGTGGTACCTTGGGTTAAGTACTTAATTCGTTCTGGAGATCCATTCTTAACCTGAAACTGTTCTTAACCTGAAGCACCACTTTAGCTAATGGGGCCTCCTGCTGCTGCCGCACCGCCGGAGCACGATTTCTTTTCTCATCCTGAAGCAAAGTTCTTAACCTGAAGCACTATTTCTGGGTTAGCGGAGTCTGTAACCTGAAGTGTATGTAACCTGAAGCATATGTAACCCGAGGTACCACTGTGTTGTTGTTGTTGTTGTTGTTGTTGTTGTTGTTGTTGTTATATTTGTACCCCGCCCATCTGGCTGGGTTTCCCCAGCCACTCTGGGTGGCTTCCAACGGAATACTAAAATCAAAATAAAACATCAAACATTAAAAACTTCCCTAAACAGTGCTGCCTTCAGATGTCTTCTGAAAGCCAGATAGTTGTTTATTTCCTTGACATCTGATGGGAGGGTGTTCCACAGAGAAGGCCCTCTGCCTGGTTCCCTGTAACCTCACTTCTCGCAGTGAGGGAACCGCCAGAAGGCCCTCGGCGCTGGACCTCAGTGTCCGGGCAGAACGATGGGGGTGGAGACGCTCTTTCAGGTATACAGGACTGAGGCCATTTAGGGCTTTAAAGGTCAGCACCAACACGTTGAATTGTGCTCAGAAACATACTGGAAGCCAATGTAGATCTTTTAGCGCTGGTGTAATATGGTCTTGGTGGCCACTCCCAGTCACTAGTCTAGCTGCTACTAGACATTATGAAAATGATTCGTTCATACACTGCTTCTTTTCTGTCCCAAAGGCCTCCAAACTATAGCAGAGTTTGTACAGTGGTACCTCGGGTTACAGATGCTTCATGTTACAGACGCTTCAGGTTACAGACTCCGCTAACCCAGAAATAGTACCTCGGGTTAAGAACTTTGCTTCAGGATGAGAACAGAAAACGCGCGGCAGCAGCAGTGGGAGGCCCCATTAGCTAAAGTGGTACCTCAGGTTAAGAACAGTTTCAGGTTAAGAACGGAGCTCCAGAACGAATTAAGTTCTTAACCCGAGGTACCACTGTAGTACTGTAGAATGCAATAAAATCCATAAATCAACAAGCAAGCAAAGCAACACAAGGCAGCCAAATCACAAACTGGGAGAGTCAAAAGTAAACCTTTGCCAGCTAAAAGATTAATGGGTGATCGCACCAACCCTCTACATCCCAACATACTTAGCGGCTAGACATCTAAGCAGACAATGAGGAACACCCCCCGACTACAAGAATTAAGGGTGTTCTCACCACCCACATATTTGTTATTTAGGCTTTAAAGCTGGAGCTGGAATTCATTTTTATATTAAAAACAAAGCTGTGTGCGGACCTCCCAATCCACGCTGCAGCCCCGCTCTGTGGCTCATGTTAACATGGTTCTGTTCTTATTTAAACTAGAAGCTTATGCAGAAGCAACTCTCCAAAAGGGTTCTGGTTTGGTCCTCCATGCTATTTAAGACCTACTTGGAGAAATAATCTGACCCGCACAATACCTTTCCCCAATGACTGCACACTTACTGAGGTTACGGGACATTTTTAGTGGTGACTCCACATCTGTGCAATCTGTTTCCACCTAAGATTCACATAGTCCCAAACCCTGACGCCATTTCAGGCATGCTGTTGAAACATTATTATTATTATTGTTAACTCAAGCCTTTCATCTTCATTGAGAGTTTACTTGATTGGTGGCAAAACAAGAAAATAAAAGCTCTCGACTCAGTTATCTTTGAGGTTTTCCTTACTGTTTACAGTTTAAATTGCGGGGGGGGGGGGTCCCAGTGATTTTTTTTTAAAAAAATGGTTTTTCATCATTTTTCAGAGCTCCCATGAATCGAAAAGCAGATTATAAATTTTCAAATTAAACGAATAAGTGAAATAAAACCGAGTCAGCTTTTCACCCCAGGCTAATATCACAAAGCATCCTGCATTAATTGAGGCCCCACAGGGCAGTTGTGTTTACAAGCCAACACAATTTTTCATGGCTAACTGGATCATTAACACAACAGTGTGTGAAGAATAGCGCTCTATGCAATTCAGTGTGCGCTGAAAATCACCTCAGAGGGCGTCAGCAGCCTCTCCTTTACCTCTGCCAGGATGCAGAAAATTATACCGTTGGCTACCAGCATCCCAGAATGAAGCTTGCCATGCATTATATATATATTTGAGACAAAAAGGTTAGAGGGATCAATTTATAATTTAATTAAGCTCAAACCTCTAGACTCTTTCCTTACAAGGTTAAAAAACAACTTTACCTTTGACTCTCCAGGCACGCCATGTTTTATTTCAATCCATAAGATAAATATTTATGTTGTTACTTGAGGGACAATCGTTTTTCACTCGACGCCCTCAGCAAAAGGCCCAAGTAAACAACTTTGCTGAACACAGAGTTTCTTCCATTAAACATAAATAAATGTTTCCACATTTTCAGGTTTGTGGCAGAAACCTACTTCTTTTCGCACTCATACCGCTAGGACCCGGAGTCAGCCGATTTAACTGATTGGCAGGAGAGCCAGACAAAAGTGAAGGACTTCTTCATGCAGTGGGTAACAACTTTGTGGAAGTTGCTGCCACAGAACGCAGCAATGGGCAGTAGTTTCGGTGGCATCGAAAGGGGATTAGATGAATTCATGAAGAACAACCGCAGATAGACTTACTAGCTCAGGGGTAGCCAATCTTCTGTTCTCCAGATGTTCCTAACCTCCAGCTCCCATCCACCCCAGCCATCATGGCCCAATGATCAAGGATGATGGCAGCTCTAGTCCAGCAGCATCTGGAGAGCAACACATTGGCTACTTGGGGTTGTTTCCAAAGCAATGCACAGCAGAACTTCTGTTTCCTCCTCTGCTGCCTGCCCACCAAATCTTGTCCAGATGGTCTTCTAATCCTCTGGAGCTGATGTTGAGGGTGCACAGGGAGATGCAGGAGAAAGGAGGGTGTTAAGTATAATTGTTTATTTCTCACTGAAATGGAGAATTCCTAAATGTGTATTACTGAAGGCTTCATCATGGGGATTTTCCATGGGGCTATATTAAGCTCTCTGGGTTCCTAGATGGGTTGATACTTAATTGTTATTGTTCTCTGCTAGCTCTGACATAGTGTTTTTTGTTTTTTCCTTTTAGCTCTGACATAGTGTTTAACCGTAGATCAGGTGACAAAGGTATTTGGCTGCAAATCTCCATTTTGAAACCTGATCTCCATTTGCCACTTGATCTAGGTTAAACACTCACATGTTAGCTAGCAGAAAGCAGCAATAGTTATCGTACTTATCAACCCATCTAGGAGCTCAGAGACCACAATATACATTAGTGGAATTTCCCCACATTAAAGCCTTCAGTAATACACATTTAGGTATTCCCCCATTTCAGTTAAACAATTATGCTTAACAATGGAATCCCAGAATAATCACAGCTTTCATTGCGGGAGGCCAAGGCTGCACGAGGAAGAGTGGCAGCAAGCAGTGGTTCTTTGCAACACAGCATGAGAGGAGAATCTCCGTGGCTGGCTATACAGAACATCCTTCCAGAGCAGTACCCAAGGGCAAATGTCCCATTTACCCAACTGGAGGGGAAAAACCTTCAGTCCTGCTCTTTGGAAAAAGACACCTGCTTTGGAGCTCCAAGGCTAAGTTTAAGGCAGGGCTCATTGCCTCCAGGACAAAATGATTGTTAATCCCTTTAAAGAGCAGCATGGCATTACTTGATGGGCATTCTTCTCCTCCAGGGGAGGCATGGCGAGAGGTCTGATGGCGACATTTTAATTTTCCTTTCTCATTAGCTGCTTTATGCCAAAGCTGGCCGTGTTTTTGTGTGTGGGAGAAGCCACACTTGCTACGTTCGGGCACGCTGCCTTATTAGCGACAAAATTATTTGTGTTTCTCTTCTCTTTGCAGAGCTGGCCGCCAAGAGGTGTTTGTGCATGATCGCTTCCCCACTCAATTTGTTATTGTAATTGCTGCCATTGCCATTTTTAAAATTAAGCAAATAAAAGCCAAGATTGGTACCTGGCGTAGCAGTGATCAGAGCAATAGAACAAGAAGGCATAAACTTGGAGATGTTAATTCAAGGTTGCCTGTTATAGCCAGAACAGGCTATAAATAACCAGATAAGATGGGGGAGAATGCCCTTAAACCTCAGAAGAAATTCATTCTTTTGTTTTCAGAACATTAGGGAGGTTCTTTTTCCATTTTTCTCCCTCTGTGTTGATATCCTTGATTGAGAGCAGTCAAAGCAAAGCCAGCACTTCACTCTTGAAACTGGAAAAAGCTGCACAGAATGCTAATTCTTTTATCAGTCTTTTCACACGTGGAGCATCAAAACCGAAAACCGGTAGCATCTGAGGCATTACACTCCCTTTTTAACTACTGTGAACCCTTTGCCATAATTAAAACCACCTTGGTACCCAGTGCTGAAAGCCCATCAGATCCTGGCTGCCTCTTCAAACAAGTTCCAAGGAAATTGTTGAAATGGCTGAGATTGAGGAAGTACCTGGTGACCAATATGTTATGATCCTGTGATGGCCAATTATAAGCAAAGATCCACAGTGGATTATTCAGTCGGCCAGCTGAACGCTACTAACTTCAGAATAATAGCAGCTTTTTGATAACCACAGAACAAAAGTGAGCCATGAAATGCTTCCCTTCCAAATACTCAGAGTACAACAACAACAACATCATTAATTATATGCCGCCCATCTGACTGGCTTGCCCCAGCCACTCTGGGCAGCTCCCAACAGAATATTAAAAACACAATAAAACATCAAGCATTAAAAACTTCCCTGGACAGGGTTGCTTTCAGATGTCTTCTCAACCTCAGATAGTTGTTTATTTCCTTGACATCTGATGGGAGGGTGTTCCACAGAGCAGACACGACTTCTTGCAGTGAGGGAACCACCAGCAGGAGCTGGATCTCAGTGTCTGGGCTGGACGATGGAGGTGGAGACGCTCCTTCAGGTATACAGGATGGAGGCTGTTTAGGGCTTTAAAGGCCAGCACAAACACTTTGAATTGTGCTTGGAAACGTACTGGGAGCCAATGTAGATCCTTTAACGCAAAGGAGTATTTACTTGGACATCAATATAGGGCTATTTAGTAGAGAGAAAAAGTAAGAGGTGACATAAGTTTATAAAATTATACATGGCATGAAGGGAATGCATTATTTTCTCCCGCTCTGATAAAAATGGCACTAGTTGGCCTCTGTGAGAACAGGAATCTGGACTAGATGGGCCATTGGCCTGATCCCACAGACTCTTCTTATAGGTCGAATGACAAGGGGGCCACCCATGCTCAGAGAGTGTCCCCACGTGCAACATCTTCCCCTTGATCTAAGTGGAGGGAGTAGGGATGAGCATATGAACTTATGCCTTCCATTGAAGTGAATGGGGAAGGAACATATGTCGGGATCTCTGCTCGGCCAAGCTGATAAAGGTCATTTTCTTCCCCCCAAGTCTTCGGAATCGCCTCTCGACGAAGAACGACCTGAGCCTTTGATGAGGCTCCAAGGCACGTTCCATTCAGCAGAGTTTCTAGCACAGGAAAGAGACGAGAGGTTTGGGCTACATTGTAAAGAGTTTATTTCTAAGCTACGCAGACAGAAAAAACATCCTCTCTCTATGAAAGAAGAGCAACTGAACAAAGGAAACGGGAAACCACTAATGTCACATCCTGTCTCCTTTCCCGTGAGACTGGAAGGTCTCTGGAATGTAAACAGAGTCCTGTGACTCCAAGCAGCTGCACAGTGATAAGAACAGAAACTAACACCATATACCCCACTCAGTAGCCAGACCTAACTTGGGTGAATCTACCCTTTCAGGACCAAACAAGACCATGATGATAAACCACATGGTGGTCCCTTGAATGCTTGCTTTTTCTTTATCAAACACTTGTCATGGGCAAAGTGCTCTGGTGTGAGACCATGGTTCACTTTATCCATGAACGTGGCACTAATCCAGATTACACTTACATTTATACACACACACACACACACACACACACACACACACACACTGTTCTTCTTATAGTGAAGAATAAGAAACTATGCAAGGGCCAATAATGTGATTGCGAGCAATCATTTCTTTGAGTAAAATCTTACCATAGGATCCTTTTTTGGATATTCCGCCTTACACTGCATTTGGAGGGCCCTCTCTCTCTCTCTCTCTCTCTCTCTCTCTCTCTCTCTCTCTCTCTGTGTGTGTGTGTGTGTGTGTATGTGTGTGTACACCCACACGTTTCCCTCCAAATATTTCTGGACTACAACTCCATTGCTCATGCTGGTGGGGGGTGATGCAAATTAAGAGTTCAACAACATCTGCAGGGTCACAGATTCTCCTCTCATAATAAAAAATATATCTATCTGCACATAGATATCTAGTGCATTTCTAAATGGAACTAGTACAGTAACAATAGTATTATTAGCTAAATTTTACTCAGAGTAGAACCACTGAAATTAGAAAACGTGATTAAGTTAGGTCTATTAATTTCAACGGGACTATTCAACTCAGTAAACCTGAGTTGAGTAACATTCATTATATGGGCATGTGCCATGAATATATCTGATATCTTGTAGAAAACAATATCCGGCTTATTACGGTGCGTGACAACCCCTCCCCGTTGCTAGAAAGAAGAATCAGGAAACAATGTGGGAGAAAAACTATTCTGTTAATCAACACAGAAAATGTTAAATCCTAATGTTAGAAACATTTGTGCCACCTTGCTGGAAAGGATATTCTCTTTAATAAGCAACTTTTGGGTGTGCATGGGCAAAAACCAAAGATTTATTTTATTTTTATTTCTTGCTTTAAATGTCATTTATTTTCATCACAGTGATGACTTGTCAGAATGCACTCCAAGCGCATCTCACCATCCCCCCCCCCAATGAAGATAAATGCCAAGCTGAAATAAACAGATGAGAGAATATATTTAGAAATCGGACGTTTAGCAATACAGCTTTTTGCTTTTTTTTAAGGCTGGTTGTTGTGGGGGAGGCTAAGAGAAATGTAAGAGGCAAGTTATTTACTGCAGATCTAAAGAAACAAAATCTTGTTATGATGGCAATTATCTAGATTAGCACATGCGAGGCAGAATTACGTATTCATCTATCACATGCTCAAGGAGGCTATACAGGACAACCAGGCAGTGTTCTGTTGATACTTATTGCAGCGTAATGGTATCATTCACTTTTAGACCATTCCCAATGCCATTATGCTTTGAAGCACCAAGTGGCTAATCATGTCGTTGGCTAGGGATGGGGAACCTCCAGTTTGCAAGCCAGAGTTGGCCTAACATGTGTCCCCATGAGCCCGAGGCAACTTCTCCTAAACCATGCCCATCTGTCCCACACCTTAAGTCATATGTGAGGCAGATAGAAACATAGAATTGTAGAGTTGGAAGGGACGCTGAGGGTCATCAACCCCCTGCAAAGTAGGAATCTCAACACGTGGTCCCCCAATTTGAAACCGTGCTCACGCTTAGCTTTGCAAAGGCGCTAGCAGTTTTATTGCTGCATCACCAGGACGCCGCCCTGGTGGTGCAATGAAGAAGAGGAGGAGGTGGAGTTTGGATTTGATATCCCACTTTATCACTACCCGAAGGAGTCTCAAAGCAGCTAACATTCTCCTTTCCCTTCCTCCCACACAACAAACACTCTGTGAGGTGAGTGAGGCTGAGAGACTTCAAAGAAGTGTGACTGGCCCAAGGTCAACCAGCAGCTGCATGTGGAAGAGCGGGGAAGCGAACCCGGTTCACCAGATCACGAGTCTACTGCTCTTATATGTGCCGAGTGGCTGACTTCCAGCACATTTATTATTATTAAATGCAAACTTTCTTATTTCAGGCAGTGGCCCAGTCTCACCAATGAAAAAACAGAGAAATGCGGACCCAGGGTGGTGCTTTCAAACACCAAGTAAAAAATGGGCATTCTGCAATTCCCCCCCCCCCAGAAAATGAAATACTGCAAGTGCATTTGCCTGCCTAATGCTCACAACTCTACCATATAATATCCCAATTTCCTCCGCTGAATAGAAGCAGAAACCATCCTTTTCAAAGATGACAGCACCTCTGAAATATACCACCGTGGGCCATGTTTTGTAAAAAGAGGGGAAAAAGGTCTTTCACTGCAACCAAATGCTATTTTCCTCCGTAACTGAAAAGCCACTGAATGAACTGCTAATATTACCGGTGCCTTCAGTCCTCAGTACCTTCTTTGGATGAATTACCAGTGTAAATAAGCACACCAGAGGAAGAAAATCTCATCGGCACACAGGGCTGACAGTCAAGTGACACTTGGACACTCAACAGCAGCACAATTTCAGCTGCGAGGCTTTGATGGCTCTGCATTCAGTGCAAATGTACTCCAGAAAGTCGGGGGGGGGAGAAATTAGAACAAGTAGCTTTTCCTTCTCTCTGCTTGAAGAAAACAGCAAGATACAGCCTGTATGATGGATGATTTCTTACCTCGGAGCCTGTGGAAGAGTTGGGCTCTCCCTTTGCAGAAGAAGGGATTTTACCCTTGGAATCCATCCAAACTAAGGCTGCAATCCAACTCACGAGTAAGTTTCATGGAAATTAGTGAGATTTATTCTGATGCTGATATGCACAGGATCGGGCTGCAAAAGCCACCTTTGATGTTATATTTCCCCACAGAAAGTAAGATGTCTAGTGTAGTGTGTGTGCACATTTTGATGCCACCAGAACTTTCAGTCTCCCAACGATATCGTAGGTTGAGGACAGTACTAATGTACTTGGGGTATACAGTGGTGCCTCGCAAGACGAAATTAATTCGTTCCGCAAGTTTTTTCTTCTTGCGAGTTTTTCGTCTTGCGAAGCACGGTTTCCCATAGGAATGCATTGAAAATCAATCAATGCGTTCCTAGGGAAACCGCCTTCAGACCAGGTCCGGGGACAGTCTGTCCCCCGACCTCTTCTGAAGGCTGGGGGGGGGGGCAAGGACTTCTCCGCTGTCCCGGGGCGATCTGAACGCTGCGCTGCCGCCCGCCAGCATTTTCAGATCGCCCCGGGACAGCGGAGAAGTCTCCGCTGTCCGGGGGCTTTTAAAATGCTGGTGGGCGGCAGCGCAGCCTTCGCTGCCGCCCGCCAGCATTTTCAGATCGCCCGGGACAGCGGAGAAGTCTCCGCTGTCCCGGGAAGGCAGGCGGGGGGAGCAAAGACTTTTGCCCCCCGCCGGCCTTCAGAAGAGGTCCAGGACATCTTCTGAAGGCCGGCGGAGATTTCCCTATGGGCTTTCTTCTTGCGAAGCAAGCCCATAGGGAAATTCGTTTTGCGAAGCACCTCCAAAACGGAAAACTCTTTCGTCTAGCGAGTTTTTCGTTTTGCGAGGCGTTCGTCTTGCGGGGCACCACTGTAGTTGGGGTCATACAAAGCTATCTTATACTGAGTCTGACCAATTGGTCCATCTACCCGGACTGGCAGCGGTTCTCCAGGTTTCAGATGGAGGTCTCTCCATCCTTGGGAGATGCCAGGGATCGAACCTGGAAGCTCCTGTATGCTCTACCAGTGAAGTGTTGCCCTTTCCCGAAATTATTCAGCTGGAATGACGAAGAAAACTCCCAGTGACAACCAGGAGTGTATATTTAGGCAAAAGAACTGTGAGCTCCATTCCATTCTGGTGCTCAAAACAGCTCCACCTTCCAGGCCCGATTCTTCCTTCTTAGAAAGCTACTTTTACTTGATTTGCAGTATTGATTGCACTGTAAATTCCCCCCTTCCTTTACCCACCTGTAGTTCTCACTCAGTCAATATTGTAAATAAGGGGTAAGTGGGGAAATCTCAGGTCAGGGGGCCAAAATCAGTCCTCCAGGCCACTGTATCTGGCCCTCAAAACCTTCTCTAGTTATCTTCCACCCCAGGCCATGCCCCTCACTGCTCCCTTGAGTCCTTCTGCTTGTGGCTGGAGAACCTTCTTGAACTGTGGTTACACCTCTTGCCTACTACAGCTGTTGCTCTACCTATTTTTTCCTCTGGCCCCTGGAAGGTTTCCCAGGAGGAAATGCGTCCCTCAAGCTAAAAAGGCCTCCCCACCCCCATTGTAAACTGCTGAACTAACAGTCTCAACACAGATGTAATAAGGCATGGGAGAACATTTCTAGCAATAGTGAGCACCATGTCCAATTCTGTTTTCCTGCTGTTGCTTATTTAAATATTTCTATATGCAGCGGAAATAAAACAAGGAGTAACAGTTTAAACCATGATGCATTGCATTTATTTATGGGCAACCATTTCAAAATTAGAATACCACAGAAAATTTTCAACATATCCACAACCCCATCATAGGAGAAAACCACTCAATAAGTAACATGCAAGTAAGTCCTAGCTGGGAAATAACATTTTGTTCTGGTCTCCAGTATTTAACATGGCACCTGCCGTTGTGAGAAACAGTACATGGCATCACCTCCTTTGGCAATGGCCTTTGACTGAGTGCAACTGTGCACTTCCAACCTGAGTTCAAACGGCTCCTTGTTTAGATTTTCTCATGTCACGCAATTAGCTTTGTTTGGGAAAGGATTTCGTTCACATAGCTGTTGTTTTTTGCCCCGACTTCATCTTTCAGCTGCTTCAGTTTGGTTCTGATGTCCTCCTCAGACATGTCCGCCAGTGGCAATGCTTTCACATTAGAAAGGAAATCCTTGATTATTTTTTCACCTTCCTAGAAAGGAAAAGAAAATGATGTTCATGCAGCATGGGTGGGGAGTCTCAGAGGCTTCTGCTGCGCCATTTCTAAGCCCCTACGAATGCATTCATCTGGCACTGAAAATAGCAATTTCAACAACCCAGGGTTTGTGGATCAATGACTTATAATGGCAGAAAATGGCAAATTAAGCAGATGTGATACACAGAAGATCTAGATTCAGACTCCTAGTTAAAGTGTGTGTGTGTGTGTGTGTGTGTGTGTGTGTGTGTGTGTGAATACTGATTGTTATCACAGAATCTATTTGCTTTGGCTGCTGCACCCAAGTGATTTATACAAGTCCTGATAGCCTTTAATTCCTAATACTGTGTGTAACTGATGAGATGAGCTTTAGTCCGTAAAACCCCAGGCTACAATAATCCGGTTCATTATCTTAAGGTGCAACTAGAGTTTCCTTGCTGCAGCAAACTGACATGGCTACTTCTCAAAATCAGTTCACAAAGCGTTCTTTACAGTTCTGTTTATACCATTCAGCAAACGTGTCTGGACAGCATCAGTCTAACTGAAGAAATCAGGGAAGAAATTTGCAGACTGAAAAGGATTAAGCATTAAACACACATTGGCGAGTGAGCTTTTGCAAGCCAGTGCTTCAAAAACACAGAAAGTATCATCTGAGCGGTTGTTAATGCAGCAGCTGTTGCTCACCCACAAATCATCATCTTAAAGCAAAGAAGCCGCAGAATGCAAAACTCTCAGTGATGCAGTAAGCTAAATTTCCTGGTTTTGGAGGAGATGGCTCAGGGAGCTCAAAGTGGTATCAGTCTTCTGATAAATGACATAGAGAGACAGGGACCCCTGGATGGTTAAGTCCAGTCAAAGGCAACTGTGGGGTGTGGCACTCATCTCATTTTTCAGGCCAAGCGAGCTGGCATTTGTCCACAGACAGCTTTCTGAGTCGTGTGGCCAGCATGACTAAACCGCTTCTGGCACAATGGAACACCGTGACGGAAGCTAGAGTGCACAAAAAAAACCCCGCAGTGGTACCTATTTATCTACTTGCACTGGTGTGCTTTCCAGTTGCTAGGTTGGCAGAAGCTGAGACAGAGCAACAGGAGCTCACCCCATCACGTGGATTCAAGAGACAGGAAGGCAGGCAGAGTATACTATGCACCCTATAATGTTTTTTTGTGGGCACCATTCCAGGGGCAGTGGTATCACTTAAGAGGTTCTTGTTGACAAATCCGTATCTAAATCTTGTAGATACATTATAGAAAAGGGGGAAAGAAATGATTTCAACAAGCGTATGACAGTTAGCAAACCTGCTTCTCTTTGTAGAAGTTCCTGGCTGGTGGCTCTTCCTCCTCGGCCTGTGGATTTCCAACGGTCTGGAACTCCCCCAACTCCAAGGCCTTTGTCTTGGCATTCTCTATCACATGCTTGGGAAAAGCAGCTAGCTCTGCCACGTGGATGCCAAAGCTCTGGTCACAAGGCCCTGGAAGAAGCATCACTGGGGTCAGTCCTCAAAAGCTGAAAGCACAACCTGTGCATCTGATTCCATGCTGCTTATTTCAGAAGGGGGGGGGGCTGACTGCCTGAAAAGTGATCTCCGGGTCAAACTCAGCCCCAATTTCTAGCAGTTAAACATAATCCTGCTTGAGCTGGGGAAATCTGAAACTCAGCCTGGGTTAGGGGGTTTCAAACACCATAAAAGTGAACTTTGCTAAGAAGCAGTAAGTTATCAAAATGGGACAAGAGTACAAAAGGAAAATGTCCATTTGGGGTTGCAAAAGCATCGTGTGTCAACCATTAAAAGTAATTTGCGGGGGCCATAAATTGGAAAGGATTCAGAGGACAGGAATGGAAAAGGGTACTGAAATATGTACATATCCAGCCCAGAGCCAAGCAATGTTGGGACACCCCCAAAAGAGGAGTAGCTTGGAAACTTCCATTTAAGTTAACGGTGGCTTCCTGTGTCATTCAAAACAGGAACGGTGGCTAACATTAACCATGGCTGCTTCAACAAGCCAGTTTCTCGAAGTAGTTTAAAGCAGGCTTGTTTGAAACCAATCAGCTAGTGTGGGTTAACCACAGTTTGCCCTCCAGGTGATATGACAGGCTGCTAACTAAAAGTGAAAGCTTCCCAACTCCTCTTCCTGGACATGAGTCCAGTGTTCACAATACACTAAACTAGGACCAGGGAATCTATGGCTCACCAGGTGTTGCTGAACTCCAATTCCCATAATCCCTGACCACTGGCTAAGTGATTTGGATTCCAACAATGTCTGGAAGGGCCATAGGTTTCTCACAACGCCAACCTTCCCCCATGTGGTGCCTTCCAACTTCCATCAGCTCCAGCCAGCATGGCCAACGGGCAGGGATGATGGGAGTCGTAGTCCCAAACATCTGGAGGACATCAGACCGGTGAAGGCTGCTCTACAGTAAACAGGGTAGATTTGTTCCAGGGATCTGAAGTGAGTCTCACCATTTTTCACACGATACAGCATTGTCAGCGTGTCCTCTGTGGTTAGCGCTGTGACGTGCAAGTTATTCACGGTGGGGATCTCGTCAGCAAGTGCAGTCAGTTCGTGAAAATGAGTGGCAAACATACAAAACGCTCCAATTTTGCTGGCAATATATTCCGAGATTGCCCAGGCCAATCCAAATCCATCATAGGTAGATGTTCCTCTCCCAAGCTCGTCAATGATTACCAATGAGTTTTCTGTTGCAATCCTAAAATCAGAGGCAATAAAGTTGTCAAAAGTGGTGCAGCTTTAAAACTAAACAGGAAAACTACACCACTGGCCCCTGAACAACCAAGGATACACAAATGCTACTTCCTCAACATTCCTCTCTTTTAAGAGCCTCCTCCAGATAACATTCCCTCTATTTCCAAAGTTTAGAACTCCTGTGTAGGACTCCTGTGTAGCCCAAACACTCCAAAAGTACTTCAGGGACTGAGGATGCTCAGTAGCCAAAGAATGTAAATGTCTGAATTTCATGGGAAGGAGGGTGAAGAACCTACATGTGGAATGGAGTGTCCTGGAGAAGGGTACTGATATCTGACTATGGGACTGAACAGGAACACAGGATACTGAAACATTTTGCTGTAGGTCCCATTTGTTCCCAATAATACTGAACTAAAACGGCAATCAATTTAGAAGCAAAATGAGCCCGTTGTTTTCTTCCTATGTTTGGAGACTTCTGAGATTCTCAAAAAGATACTACAGTGGTACCTCGGGTTACATGCACTTCAGGTTACATATGCTTCAGGTTACAGACTCCACTAACCCAGAAATAGTACCTTGGTTTAAGAACTTTGCTTCAGGATGAGAACAGAAACCGCACAGCTGCGGCGCGGCAGCAGCAGGAGGCCCCATTAGCTAAAGTGGTGCTTCAGGTTAAGAACAGTTTCAGGTTAAGAAACGGACCTCTGGAACAAATTAAGTACGTAACCTGAGGTACCACTGTATTCCAGTTGCTGTGGCCAGTCTCAGAGAGTATCTGTCCTGTGCACAAAACAGATCATAAGCACCTTGGGGAGTGGGGTCACTAAGCTTGTAGAAACACTTGGGGCTTCTGGCAAGCAAGGTTTGCAAACGGAGGTCTTACCTAAGGATGGTAGACGTCTCCAACATTTCCGCCATGAAGGTAGACACGCCTTTCAACTGGCTGTCTCCAGCTCCTACCCGAGCCAGGATGCAATCGACAATGCTTATCTCTGCAGAGTCACATGGCACAAAACAGCCAATCTGGGCCATGAGAACAATCATCCCTGCCTGGCGGATGTAGGTGGATTTCCCTCCCATGTTTGGACCTGCAGAGCAAGTAGCAGCAGGAAATTAAGCAGCATTTCAAGCAGGAGGAGTAAAGGTCTTCTTGACAACCTAATATGCAACTTCAGTTTAACATACTGTGCTGTTTTTTAATTTAAACTACTTAGTATTTCAAAAATCTGTATGTGGCTTACACAGTACATGATATAAAAACAGTATCTATTGAAGCAAAATGCTACCTAAAACCAACAAAACAATAATTCTGATTAAATACAGCTATTCTTCAATGTCCTTCTTTATTAACTTTTGATTAATTATCATATTCATAAGCTGTTCTACCTTGTCAGTGAGCGACACCACCACCAATGCAACCATGGCTGTTCCATCTGCATATTATGAAAATCATTTCCACTGATTTGCATGTTGGGTCAGTTTTGCACTGGTTGTCAGTCAGACTTCAAACTTGAAAGCTGGAACGCTAAGGCTTGCCTGAAGATTGCTTCCCCATTTCAAATCAAAACACCCACCTAAATGCAGAACGCTCGTCTGCAGAAATTATTATAGGCTCATTTCTTCTCTGTTTTGAGGCCGGGATACAGGCTTATTTTACAAGCATCCTCATAAATAACACGCACACATACAACACAGAAGATGGAGGCAAGAGGGGAAACAGGCATGGCATATAAACGAAGTTTTTACCGGTAATGATATGGAACATCTGCTTGCCCTTCTCAAAGGTCACATCGTTCGGGATGAAGGAAACGTCATCTTGAACTTCAATGCAGGGGTGTCTTGAGGCTTTCAGCACAATCTTCCCTGTCCCCTTTTCCAGAATTGTTGGGCGTACGTATGGGGTCGGCGCTGCATTTGACGCATGAGCAAAACTGACAATAGCATCCAGCTGGGCTATGACATCACTCAGGATCTGTATGGGCTCCTTATACCCTGTTGGAAAAGCACAGGCTCAATGCAGCTTCCTGCTTTGCAGAAATCTAAAAGGAATCCAGACATTATTCTGGCACTGCCACCCGCTTCTATCAACTTCTACCATCCTAGCACACAATGGGAATTCTAGCTGGTGGTGTGATAAGCCAACTTGCAGGTGAGAACATAGAACACTTTTCTTTTTTTTTGCATTTGAATATCGCAAGGTGGGGGCGGTCAACTGGGGTCCTGGCTTCATGGTTGCAGGTGCAGCCGTTTCAGTTATGCAATATCCTTGCACCTCAGTGAAATGTGTTGCTGTCCCCTCTGGCTGAGTGGTCCCTCTCCCTGCAGGCTCAGTGTCCACACAGGAATCTGCATTATACGAAGTCCTATCAAGGGTCTATCTAGCTGAGTACTGTTCATACTGGCTGGCAGCTGCTCTCCAGGGTTTCAGACAGCGGACGTTCCCTGTCCTATCTGGAGATGCTGGGTTCTGAATCTGAGACCTTTGCATGCAAAGCAAATGCTACACCTCTCCCTTACCACTTTCATTTCACTTTAAAAAAACAGCCAGTCTAAATAGCCACACCTATTTCACTACATTAAAAAAGGACACATAAACCACTGTGGCACAAGTCTAGGTAGTGCGTATGGAAGTCCTGGGCTGCCCGGACGACAAGACCTGCCCCCTTCGGCCTCGCTGGGGTGGTCCAAATGAAAGCAGAGCAATATGTTTGGACCAGCTTGGCTGCAGGAGTTGCCGGAAGGAGGCGCACAAGGTGCCATCCAACCATCGTAGGGACTCCACTTTGGATTTGTGCAGGGCTTACTCTTTAACCTTTTCTTCTCCCAAAGATGTCCCACAAGCTAGCAGGTACGGGTTGTTCCTCAAGGTTTGCTCCCAAAGCCTTTCTCAGGAACGAGTCTAGCCGCAAAGCAGCAGAGGTTTAGGATCAGGGTTTTCCTTCTCCTAGATGGGCTACCTGTCGGATTTCAAGCCAGCAGAGCACAGCTTAGTCCAGAGGAATTTGGCCACCCTCCAGGTGCCCGGCTTGAATCCTTGTGACCTCCTGTCTGCGACTCCCGGCAAGATCAAGGGAGGTCTCTTCGGCGATCCTTTTCAAACGTGAAAAGAACACACCACTCCTCCCCCTCCTCCATTCCCAGGGGGGGGGGGGGAAGAGACAGACAGAAATATATTTACATGTCTTTATTCCTGTCTTTCAGCAGTACAGAGAAAACACGTCTGTACCCTCTGATTCCCAACTGCAGAGAGAGAATAAACTCCACCCATGTACTTCCAGTACAGGGTCATGTGCCACTCTGAGCTAACATCCGGTGCTCAGTGCATTGAATTCCCAGGTTGACGATCCCCATGTGCCCCTCACTTCCCTCTACAGCACGTGCAGAAACAGTCTTCTTGACTGCTGGACCCGCTACTGGCCTAGTCCGCTCAATCCGCAGGAGCCTGACTCCACATGCAGGGGATAGTCAAGTCTTAAACACACACCACCACAACTGCAGTGCTCATCAGAAACAATATCTTCCCCCAACCCCTCAGCCATGAAGCCTCTTGAAATCCTCAACCACCAATACTCAAAGTGAAGCAAACTACCCCAAACCACTACTTAAGTCGCTGACGATGTCTGGGCCATAAAAAGTGTTCTGCCCCTAATAAAAAGGTAAAGGGACCCCTGACCATTAGGTCCAGTCATGGCCAACTCTGGGGTTGCGGCGCTCAGCTCGCTTTATTGGCCGAGGGAGCCAGTGTACAGCTTCCGGGTCATGTGGCCAGCATGACTAAGCCGCTTCTGGCAAACCAGAGCAGCGCACGGAAACGCCGTTTACTTTCCCGCCGGAGTGGTACCTACTTGCACTTTGATGTGCTTTCGAACTGCTAGGTTGGCAGGAACTGGGACTGAGCAAAGGGAGCTCACCCCGTTGCGGGGATTCGAACTGCCGACCTTCTGATCGGCAAGTCCTAGGCTCTGTGGTTTAACCCACAGCGCCACCCGCGTCCCTGAGTCTGCCCCTAATAATGACACCCAACTCCGTCCGTCCCTCCTCAACTTCAGATGAAGCACTGCATTCCTTAAAAATATGCCTGAAGGTAGTTACTGACTGCATAAGGGATAACAAATGGAAGCTTAATCCAGGCAGTAAAGAAGTGATAATGATGGGACAGCCCAAAACTATCCTATCAGAGTTAGATCCCCCACTAAGGATGAGATTTGCAACCAGGGGTTGCTCCTAAACGCTGAACTTCTGTTGGATTCTCAGGCAGCTGCAGAGCCTAGGAGTGCATTTTGCTGGGTTAAGCTAGTGAGCCAATGTGATGCTCTTTTCAGATGAACTCAGTCCCTCATGCTTTAGTAACCTCCCACACAAGTGACTGAAACACGACCTACATGTATTCTATGTTTCAAGAAGTAGCTAGCGCAGAATGCTGCTGCTCATCTGGTCACGGAAGAAGCCTCAGTGAAATATTCCAGATCTAGCTTATCTGCAGTGGCTGCCTGGCCCAGTTGCTTCCAGGCCCAGTTCAAATTGCTGTTGTTGATCTTTTAAAGTCTGCATCAGAGCTGGGGAACCTCAGGCCAGGGCCTTGATGCAGCCCTCTTCACCCCAGGCCATGTCCTCTCACCCCTAAGCAGCCATGTTCCACACCCAAACTGTCCTTTAACTGGGTTCATGAACTGATAATACCTGTAGCTTGCCTAGATGGAGAGCTGTGGGGCAGTGGGACTGAGGCTAAATAGCAATGAATGTAAATTTGGCTTTTGTGTGGTAGGCTGTTTCTACACCCACAACCACCCACCCACCCACCCTTTCTATTCTCCATCCTGGGAAGTGAAGAGACACTATCAGAGCTCATTTCAGCCAGGATAAAGCACTCAAAGACAGTGTAAAGCAGGGGAAGTTGGGGTGCTGCCTGGGAAAGTCCCATGAGCCAGATATTGAGGTTTGGGGGGCTGCATTCAGCCCCTGAGGTTCCTCACCCTGTTGTAGCATCAAACCAAGATATGGTACTACGCCTGAACAGAGTCACGGAGTACTATAAAGCACTAGTTGTGGGCTGCGCCAAAGTATCATTAAGCTCCAATTAAGCATTTGAAACCAACTACACTCAGAGCCTGTTGACACTACTCAGGAAGGATCCTGCCGCTTACATGCCAAGTCCTAAAGTATGTAAGCGATGTCAGGTGACGTTTTAGCACTCAGAAAGCTCATTCTGCAAGTGCACACCAGGGAAATCACTCTTGCACATTTTAGTATTCTCTCTGGAAAGTTTTCCAGCGCAAACCTTCGCCGTCTCATTGAACTGGTAAAGAGCAAGGGCTAATTAAACTGCTGTGAGCAACCCTGGCTTTGAAAAGGCATATCACTAGCTGTTAACACTGAATGCATAAATTGGTTGACAAGACAGACCTGCTGTCTCTCTATTATACATTAAACCTTCCACAGGGACAGAATTTGATCTTCTTGACAGCATCATTCTCTCCCCCACCCGCCCCGCCCAAACAAACACCCCAATTCACTTTCACAACGCCTCCCAACTGTGCATTTTATTGCCCCCAAAGATCTTCTAACTACCATGCAAAGATGTCTGGCCAGATGTTCAGAGACCAGTTTCTACCCACAAAAGGCTACTGGGGAAACAATTATAGATAATTGCCCTGGAAGGAGAAGTTAGGGAAGGTGGGTGGTGTTAGCTAATGCAGTTAAGAAAACCACCACTAATGTATTCACTGAGACGTTTGCAATTCTGCTCCCATGCACCCACAAAGCTAGGAGGCATTCACCCAAGCAGCTTTTCCTGAAACTGCTGCTGAACATGCTAGCGTGCTCCAGTAGAGCCACTTTGGCTTTGGGTCAAACCAGATGAGATGGAGATTCAGTCACAGATTTCCTGATTCTAGTTTTTGTTCATTTTTTTACACATGGTGGTAGGGTACTTTTAATTTTCCCATAACAGGCAGGAAAGGGGCACAGGAAGCTGCCATATAATAAAGTCAAACCACTGGTCAATCTTACTATGTACAGCCTACAAACTGACAGGCGGAGGCTCTCTGGAGATTGTACAGAATGCTGCCATTCTGCTTGCGCAATGGACTTTTGATTGCTCAGTTAATCTTCCCACTACCTCTCCTCTCCTGTGCAGCTCCCCATGCATGCCCAAAAAACCTGCTCGCGGGGGGGGGGGGCGTCCTCCCAGCCCTTTCTTATCTCTCTTCCCACAACTTCCCTTAGTGTTACCTCTACTACAGAAATTTTGATTGTAAGATCCTTTGGGGTAGGGAACTGTATTTTGCTTATGTAATTCTGTAAAGTGCTTTGTACATTTCACGTCAAGCGATAAACACAAGATGTAGTCAAACAAAGAAGCCAGACGATTCCACAGCTAAACTAAACACCAGAGCACCCACAAATGAAGAATGAAAAGATTAAACGGTGCAATCTATTTGTTCGTTCATTAAGCAGATTAAAAATATGAATTTTATGCAGGCTTTTCATTACAGCTGTCCTCGGCGAAATTGATTCAGCACCGACTAAATTACCTGCGTCTTTTTGCCAGCTCGATACAAAACAGTCACCACAGAGGCCATGTCAAGTTCCTTCCTTTTGCAAGATGAAAACTGGGCTAAAATGGACAGACTATGGCCGTGTTTACACATTTGAAGGACTATGATGCCTTTTTAGACAGTCATGGCTTCTCTCAAAGAATTCTGGGAACTGTAGTTTGTCACAGAGCTACAATTCCCCGAGTTCCCTGTGAAGAAGGACTGATTGTTAAGCCATTATGGGACCTGTAGCTCTGTGAGGGGGAACAGGGGCCTCTTAGCAACTCTCAGCGCACTCAACAACTATAGCTCCCAGAATCCTTTGGGAGGAAGCCATGACTGTGGTATCACAGCACTTTAAATGTATGGTTTGGATGTGCCCTGTGATATAAATCAAGCTTTGGCTGCAGATGTCTTAGTAAGCTGGACCCCTTCAGAGGCCATCTAATTGAGCTTTAAACCAATCACATGGCAAATACAGCAACCAGCACAAGGGGGCGGGGGTCGGTTGTATGAATGCACCATTAAACAAATTTATAAAACCTTTAAAAAACGACAATCTTAGCTGACAATGTATTTCTTTTCTTATTCATTTATGTATTTCCAGCCATTTTACCTAAGCGGTGCAGTATCAATACCTCTCAGCACGTTTTAACACCTAAAGCAGGTGGTGTTATAATCAACACTTCCGTTTCACTCAAAACAGCTGGCAGCAAAATGCAAACGCAGCGCACAAAGGTAAAACGCTACGAGGCCCAATCTCACACACTAAACGAGGCTAACTGTTTGAACAGCACATTCCTTTAGCTGTCGTGCCCAAGTGCTTGGGCGCCCGCTGCGCCCAAGAATTTAAGCAATCTGGAACAGCTTACGCAAGAGAAAACCACAAGACTTTCTCATCTGTATCACCATCTTACTCATGCTAAAGCTGCCTGCACATCAGTGCCCTGTCGGAACAGGATTTGAGGGTTCCCGTTGCTTGAATCTACATCCGATTCATGAGCACAGAGATCTCTGCAATGGCGCCCCTTTAGGACACTTAGGGGTGCAGAGATGCAAACTGTCACATTAAAAATCACAGGACATGTACACGTGCCAAAAATAATAGATCAGTGACAAAAAATGGCACCAGCATGTTTTAAAGTAAAGAATAGTATTTGGATATAAAAACAGACGTCTGGCAGTTCCTACCAGTTTTAAAGCCCTCTCTAGACATTGATTGAGATGCTGTGACCTCAGACAACTGATGCTCAGAGTTGCTAGCATGCTCGCTTTTGTTTCTAGAAGCGAGACCACCCAACCCGCCACTGTCTGAACAGCCGTGATGTCAGGGAATGTTCCTGGAAAACCAGAACAGGGACAGGAAACCAAGGTGGAAGGAAGGCTACGGTTCTGAAGTGCCTTCTGTTTCATTAGCAGCAGTTGTGCTGACATCTGTAGCTGAGTGCTATATAATATCCAGAGGAAAACCCAACCAGGTTCTGCTTGGCACCTCTAAGCAGACGTACAGCTGCAGGCCATGTTGGCAAATTGTTTTCCGCAGTTAACGTAGTTTGTCCTCACCACAAGATGGGTCACATTTCTATTTCAGAGAGGCCGCAGGCTGAGAGCAGACCAATTACTTTTGTACTCACTCCACAAATGGTGTGTGGGTGTTCTACTCCTGGTTAAAACATATCCTCAGAACATATCTGGTGATTCCATGTATAAGCACACAGTGTTCCTTACCTGAGGCAACGCCAATGATTTCCTTAACAACGATGGCCTGGCTTTTTTCATACTCTCCTCTGATACTTATGTATTCTTCATTGATGCTTTTCAGTTGACTGTGCAGGAACAAAAAGGAAAATGTTAGCAAACTTCTGCAACCTGGCAGAACACTTCACTGACTCGCACCCACCCCACAGGAAGTTTAGAGGACACTTCCATTGGCGTTCCGAAGCAAAGGCAGGGATATGTGTTTCACGCACATGTTAGAGAACTTCACCCCGTTCTTCTGGGTTTCCAAGACCTTATACTTCAGGTTGTTTCGCAGGACCTTCTCTTCTTTGTAGGTGATTCGGAAAAAATGCCCAAACTGGGAGTTGCATTCTAATTTGATGCTCTTGCCGGCTTCCAGACCTGTTTCATGGGAAGGGATTGGGGGAGAATAAAATCCATGACTGATTGTGGCATTATAAACACACAAATCACATTTTCGTTATCCCCACTCAGTGAGTCAAATTTCTCTCTTGGCTGGGTTTTGCTGCTTGATATTGTACCAGGCCACCTGCCGAGAAATTAACTCATAGTCACAGGGCTTGGCACAATTCCTAACACCTAGCTCGCTAAGAGTTAGAGGAGTTTCAAACTGCGGTTCCACTCACCACTTTAGAAATCCCTCTACTGTAATGCCACGGAAACCTAAGATTATCCAAATTGGCAAGGAGAGGGTGCAGCTCTTATAGGAATGCTTTATTTATTGACACTGGATTGACAAGATCATCACAAAGGATAAACGCATGCCTGTACTTCAACCGTTCTGGCTGCTGCACCTCCAAAAGTATATTGTAGAGCTCAAAAAGGTGCAGAAAAGAGCAACCAGAAGTTATCAAGGGTCTGAAATACTTCCCCTACTAGGAAAAACTTACATGGGTTGGGACTATTTAGTTTAGAAAAAGGGCAAGTGGGAAGAATGACTGAGATTTCCCCTGTTGTGCATGGTGTGGAGAAGGTATATAGGTAGACGTTTCTCTCTTTCTCACAAGACTCAGGGTCATGGGTTTGAGTCTCACGCTGGGCAAAAGATTCATGCATTGCAAGGGGTTGGACTAGATGACCCTTGTGATCCCTTGCAATATAGTACAGTGGTACCTCGGGTTACATACGCTTCAGGTTACAGACTCCGCTAACCCAGAAATATTACCTTGGGTTAAGAACTTTGCTTCAGGATGAGAACAGAAATCGTGCAGCAGCGGCGCAGCGGCAGCTGGAGGCCCCATTAGCTAAAGTGGTGCTTCACGTTAAGAACAGTTTCAGGTTAAGAACAGACTTCCAGAACGAATTAAGTACTTAACCCGAGGTACCACTGTACTAGACTCCAACGTTATCCAACAAAAGCTGAATGGTGAGAGATTCAGGACATACAAAGAAAGAGGCCTTCTTCACACAGTGCATAGTTGCAATGATACCATTTGATGGCAGCTTTAAAGCACTCATTCCACATCGCCTCATTTGCCAACAGATCTCTGTGTGTCTGCCAAAGAAAACCTGTGCACTGCAGGGGATTCTGGGTGCAGGAGAAGAGGTTTTCACTGAACAGAGACAAGGCGCTGGTCAAGTTTGCTGTGCTTCATGCAGGCATGAACTGACTAAGAGTGGACCTTAGAAGATAGCCAGTTCTCCTCCTTTGACCATGTATTGTGGGGGAAGTTTCCAACAACAGGTTTGGTTTTTTGGTTTTTTTAAAAAGCAAGTGCACAACTGTATTTTAAACAGTGAGAATGTGAAGCATTTTTCAGCATCAGAACACAGACTGGAAGTGGCTTTGGGGGGGAAACTCTAAATCACTGTGTAGATAAAGTGTAGGTCAGGCCAACATACTTAGTTCCCTTGCTGCCGCCTTCAGCACACCCTGCATTTTTTCCTCTAGCTTATCCATATTCTCTCTCAGCTCAATGAGGCTCGGCTCAATGGAGGGTTTCAAGAGGTATTCGTGGCTCTCCACCTGGGATATGGAGAGAGAAGAGTTATCCACAAAAGAGTTAAAAGCAGCCGCCATGACCCTTCGGTCATATTACGAAGCATTTAAAACCCACCATCTAAAGCAACTTCTGAGACCACATAAACTAAGTAACAAATGTGGAAGATTAAAACTCTTGATTAGATCAGTCTAAGAGTCAAAACAAGTATTTATCAAAAGATATGTTAAGTTCGCAGAACATTCTGGGGTTTGCAGCCTAAGGGCTGATCAACACCTTACATAAAATAAAAATAAATGAATGAATCACATGGTGAGGACTTTTACCTTTTTTTATTAAAAAAAAGTTCAGTCACGTGAACTCTATGCATATCAAAAATGATATGGATTTGGGATGATTCTAATAAACATTTATGTCATAGAGAGATGTTAAACTTTTCAACAGTAGCTCCTCATTTAGAGATAGCGAGATGTTGGCATTCCGTAACAGATTTGTCCCTTGATTTGGTGTACCCCTTCATGGATCACTGCCCCTTCATGGATCACTGCCTTGCCGTGGCGAAGGGGCTTGAAGAACTCAGAGAAGCTATCAACTACGCCAAGCAGGGCACACAAGATGAACAGGTCATAGTGGAGAGTTTTGACCAAACGTGATCCACCTGGAGGAGGAACCGGCAAGCCACTCCAGTATCCTTGCCAAGAAAACTCCATGGACAAAGACAACAGGCATATAAAAGTTATGGTGCTGGAAGATGAGCCCCTCAGGTCGTAAGGCGTCCAACATGCTACTGGGGAAGAGCAGAGGGCAAGTACAAGTAGATCCAGAGCTGATGAAGCGGCTGGGCCAAAGCCGAAAGGACGCTCAGTTGCGGATATGCCTGGAAGCGAAAGGAAAGTCCAATGCTGTAAAGAAAAATATTGCATAGGAACCTGGAATGTAAGAACCATGAACCTGGGTAAGTTGGAGGTGGTCAAAAATGAGATGGCAAGAATAAATATTGACATCCTGGGCATCAGTGAACTAAAATGGACGGGAATGGGTGAATTCAGTTCGGATGACCATCACATCTACTACTGTGGGCATGAAACCCGTAAAAAAAATGGAGTGGCCCTCATAGTCAACAAAAGAGTGGCGAAAGCTGTACTGGGATGCAATCTCAAAAATGATAGAATGATCTCGATACGAATCCAAGGCAGACCTTTTAACATCACAGTAATCCAAGTTTATGCACCAACTACTGGTGCTGAAGAAACTGAAACTGACCAATTCTATGAAGACTTACAACACCTTATAGAAGTGACACTAAAGAAGGATGTTCTTCTCATTATAGGGGATTGGAATGCTAAAGTAGGGAGGCAAGAGATAAAAGGAAAAACTGGCAAGTTTGGCCTTGGAGATCAAAACGAAGCAGGGCAAAGGCTAATAGAGTTCTGTCAAGAGAACAAGCTGGTCATCACAAACACGCTTTTCCAACAACACAAGAGACGACTCTACACATGGACATCACCAGATGGGCAGCATCGAAATCAGACTGATTATATTCTCTGCAGCCAAAGATGGAGAAGTTCTATACAGTCAGCAAAAACAAGACCTGGAGCTGACTGTGGCTCAGATCATCAGCTTCTTATAGCAAAATTCAAGCTTAAACTGAAGAAAGTAGGAAAAACCACTGGGCCGGTAAGATACAATCTAAGTCAAATCCCTTATGAATACACAGTGGAAGTGAGGAATAGGTTTAAGGATTTAGATTTGATGGACAGAGTGCCTGAAGAACTATGGATGGAGGCTCGTAACATTGTACAGGAGGCAGCAACGAAAACCATCCCAATGAAAAGGAAATGCAAGAAAGCAAAGTGGCTGTCCAACGAGGCCTTACAAATAGCGGAGGAGAGAAGGCAAGCAAAATGCGAGGGAGATAGTGAAAGATACAGGAAATTGAATGCAGATTTCCAAAGAATAGCAAGGAGAGACAAGAAGGCCTTCTTAAACGAGCAATGCAAACAAATAGAGGAAAACAACAGAATGGGAAGAACCAGAGATCTGTTCAAGAAAATCGGAGATATGAAAGGAACATTTCGTACAAAGATTACCATAATAAAGGACAAAAGTGGTAAGGACCTAACAGAAGCAGAAGACATCAAGAAGAGGTGGCAAGAATACACAGAGGAATTATACCAGAAAGATATGGATGTCTCGTACACCCCAGGTAGTGTGGTTGCTGACCTTGAGCCAGACATCCTGGAGAGTGAAGTCAAATGGGCCTTAGAAAGCACTGCAAATAACAAGGCCAGTGGAAGTGATGGTATTCCAGCTGAACTATTTAAAATTTTAAAAGATGATGCTGCTAAGGTGCTACACTCAATATGCCAGCAAGTTTGGAAAACTCAGCAGTGGCCAGAAGATTGGAGAAGATCAGTCTACATCCCAATCCCAAAGAAGGGCAGTGCCAAAGAATGCTCCAACTACCGCACAATTGCACTCATTTCACACGCTAGCAAGGTTATGCTTAAAATTCTACAAGGAAGGCTCAAGCAGTATGTGGATCGAGAACTCCCAGAAGTGCAAGCTGGATTTAGAAGAGGCAGAGGAACCAGAGACCAAATTGCAAACATGCGCTGGATTATGGAGAAAGCTAGAGAGTTCCAGAAAGACATCTACTTCTGCTTCATTGACTATGCAAAAGCCTTTGACTGTGTCGACCACAGCAAACTATGGCAAGTTCTTAAAGAAATGGGAGTGCCTGATCACCTCATCTGTCTCCTGAGAAATCTCTATGTGGGACAAGAAGCTACAGTTAGAACTGGATATGGAACAACTGATTGGTTCAAAATTGGGAAAGGAGTACGACAAGGCTGTATTTTGTCTCCCTGCTTATTTAATTTATATGCAGAATACATCATGCGAAAGGCTGGGCTGGATGAATCCCAAGCTGGAATTAAGATTGCCGGAAGAAATATCAACAACCTCAGATATGCAGATGACACAACCTTGATGGCAGAAAGTGAGGAGGAATTAAAGAACCTTTTAATGAGGGTGAAAGAGGAGAGCGCAAAATATGGTCTGAAGCTCAACATCAAAAAAACGAAGAGCATGGCCACTGGTCCCATCACCTCCTGGCAAATAGAAGGGGAAGAAATGGAGGCAGTGAGAGATTTTACTTTCTTGGGCTCCATGATCACTGCAGATGGTGACAGCAGCCACGAAATTAAAAGACGCCTGCTTCTTGGGAGAAGGGCAATGACAGGCGTAGACAGCATCTTGAGAAGTAGAGACATCACCTTGCCAACAAAGGTCCGTATAGTTAAAGCCATGGTTTTCCCAGTAGTGATGTATGGAAGTGAGAGCTGGACCATAAAGAAGGCTGATCGCCGAAGAATTGATGCTTTTGAATTATGGTGCTGGAGAAGACTCTTGAGAGTCCCATGGACTGCAAGAAGATCAAACGCATCCATTCTTAAGGAAATCAGCCCTGAGTGCTCACTGGAAGGACAGATCGTGAAGCTGAGGCTCCAGTACTTTGGCCACCTCATGAGAAGAGAAGACTCCCTGGAGAAGACACTGATGCTGGGAAAGACGGAGGGCACAAGGAGAAGGGGACGACAGAGGACGAGATGGTTGGACAGTGTTTTCAAGGTTACCAGCATGAGTTTGACCAAACTGCGGGAGGCAGTGGAGGACAGAGGTGCCTGGCATGCTCTGGTCCATGGGGTCACGAAGAGTCGGACACGACTAAACGACTAAACAACAACAAACAACAACAACAGATTTGTCCCTTGATTTGGTGTACTTGAGTTTGGGCAGTTGCTCAGGCAACTGACATGCCAAATCCGAGTGGCCAAGGGTAAAACAAACCCAGTGTCTTTTCACGTAACTAAGCAACCATTTACTTCATATATGCAATGTGAGGACCATACAAGAATACCACCCAAGACACACGGCAATTTGTGGAGAGATTTTGGTTGGTTTCCATGTACCTTCTTATAGAGTCTATACGTCTGCAATGAAATTCAAAAGTAGCTAACAAGCATTTCTCCAGAAAGATCAGACGGTGCAGTCACTGTCTGATCTTTCTTGAGAAACATGTTAGCTGTTTTTATTGTTCATCTTTTATTACTGAGTTTTGAAAATACAAAACAACTTAAAAAAAAGAGTAGCACATCAGCAGGCTAGGCTAGAACCTCTCTCCACCACTGTGACAATTCCTCACTCACAGCCTGAAACTGCCTAGCTCAGGAAAGACTCAAACCTTTGCCAATCTGGTGCCTCCAGGTGTTTTAGACTGAAACTCCTGGCCAGCAAATGTCAGCTTAAGGTGCTGGGAGCTTCCATCCAAAACACCTGAAGGGCGCCGGAATACTCTACACTGAGATGCTGTTGAACAGGTAAGCTCAGATTGAAAAAGAACATAAAAATGTAAGATGAGCCTGAAGGACCATGTCAAGCCTGTAAGCTGGACATGAGCGCAACAGTACTCCGCCAACCTGAGATTCCCAGCAACTGGTATTCAGAGGCATAACGCTGTCTTTTCCACCCGCCCAAAATGGCAGATCATCTGGAATGCAGATGAACTTCACACTCCAGTCACACTTAAATCTAAATCTTCTCCATGAGTTCCTCAGGAGCAATGATCTTTTGGGGCCACAAAGCACAGTATGAATTCTAAAGAAAGAATGAGAGTTTAGTCAGGCTGCCTTCGAGATCCCCAAAAGAGAACGCCAGAATAACACTTCTATGAACACTGCAGAAATCCATGGAATGAAGTTATATGGCTTTAGCAGAAATGTTACAAAGAACTAAGTAAAAATAGATTGTTAATGGGTCAAAGTGGAAATTTAAGGTTAGATTGTGTTAAGATAAATTATAGAACAAAAATTAAGAAAGATGGAAAGGATTTGCTGAAATAGCTAATTGAACAAGAATACAAAAAAGGGAGGTGTGAGGAGGTCGATGATACAAATAAATGAAAGGTAGAGATATAATAATATTGGATGTGTTTTTAAATGTTTTCGCTTTTCTTGTTGTTTTGCTGTATTGTTTTTTTTTGTTTTTTGTTTTTATTTTTGATGTATTGTGAACTTTTTATTGTTTTTTTCTTTTTTCTTCTTTTTTCTGTAACTATTAAACCTTTAATAAATATCTTTTTTAAAAAAAACACAGAAATCCAGTGAACAGATCTTCGGCAATAATATATTGCGATGTCAAACTACTACACACACATTTTCTCGTAATCAGGTTTGAATCACTGCAGCCTTGCTCAAGTAGGGCCATGTCCAAAGGAACAATTTGTGCATAGTGTGTCAAGAACGGCGTTAATGCTAAATAATGCAGATGTGGTAGGAAGAACAGACTCAAAAGATGCCACTAGTTCATACAATGCACCATTTATGTATGGAATCTGCGGCCACCAGGTGTTTTGAGGGCCACTAGACTAGATGACTTGACGGCGACGTCTCTGGGCTGCTTCTTTGCAGTGATGAGTATTAAGACACTCCCTTTTGGGTTTGGGAGAATGGGACAGCTGGGTTGGGAGGAAGGGGAGGCAAAGGTGAGCCAGCCTTGCTTCTAAGTCAAGGGTAGGCAAACTAAGGCCTGGGGGCCAGATCTGGCCCAATCGCCTTCTAAATCCAGTCCGCCGACGGTCCAGGAATCAGCATGTTTTTACATGAGTAGAATGTGTCCTTTTATTTAAAATGCATCTTTGGGTTATTTGTGGGGCATAGGAATTCGTTCTTCTTTTTTTTCTTTTCAAAATATATTCCAGCCCCCCACAAGGTCTGAGGGACAGTGGACCAGCCCCCTGCTGAAAAAGTTTGCTGACCCCTGTTCTAAGTGATAGGCAAAATTCTGGGGCACTGCATGTCTGGTGAGATCAAGAGCACAGCTCACAGATGTATATTAAGCACAACAGGTAATTGTGCAGTTTCACATTTTTACTGGTTTACTTCTGCATTTATTGTGCTTTTATTCTTCTTTTGTATTAATCTGTTCACTGCTTTGTGGGCCTTTGGGTCCAAAAGTGGCACATAATAGCTATATCAATGGACCTCCAATGATAGAGAAAGCTAAGCGGCAGCAGAATGGGACAGCTATTGCCTTAATTACCCTGCTTGAACTTTCCCATGGGCCACTGTGGAAAACTAGATGGGCCACTGATCTGACAAAGCAGACCTCTTCTTGGTAAACTTTCCATGTGGAAACAACGGCGCTGCCACTTCTAATAGCAGATTGCTGGAGCATATTCAAACCAAAACGGGTGTCCTCCTGGGGGGCTCACTTCTGCTTGGAAGGGCTTTTGTGAAAAGACGCAGCTGCTACTGTGATCGTTTTGTCAGAGAGATGCTCTAACATTTACCCAGCAGGGACACATTAGCAAAACAGAGGATGAGGTGGTCTACTGCACTCCCGAAACATCAGCCCAGCCTTCCAGATAAGTACGGAAGTCAAATCAATCAATTGAAAAGTTCATCAGCCGGCTGCCTGACCGTACCTAGATCTAGAGCAAGGGTCAAAAGGTAGCTAGATACAGTCAGGCAGGCAGGCAGGCAGCCGGCTGATTCCAAGGAAGTGGGTTTCTTCTCCAAATTGCTGAACAAATCTCAAATAGCAGCAAGTCATCAATGGCAAAAAGGACAATAAATAAGAAGCACAAGGTCTGACTAAGTATTAGATATATAGCAGCATGCAGAAATATCTGAAACAGGGCTATGGAGCTCTAGGTTCGAGGTCTACAAACTTCTAGCAGCCACACACAGTGGGATGAAAACCCAAAAGGCAAGCAAAATGATCCACTAATATGTTGTGCTACTAGATCTCTTGATTGCTCTGCTAATATTTTAACTTCGAGGACAGACACTCTATTGTTGCTGTTTTAAACTTCTGGATGTTAAGGGATGGGGGAAGGACTTTTCTGCACTGAAGGTTCAGCTATGTCAAAAAACATTTCCTACCTTACCAGGAATTGATTTTTGAAAACTCATCTCATGTTAGGTATAAGATAACATTCCTGAGGATCTATGCTTTTTTCCCCTTTTTTCAAAAACAGATTCTAGTCCTCAAGGTGAGTCACTGCCTCTCTCAAAAGTACTTTTCTTTCTTTTCACCTTGTACCAGAGCATCCTCAGAAATGCAAATTGCTTTGTTTTTGGTTTCCTCTTCATAATATGTTATTAAAGCTTTTTCGCACTTTGATTCATCAGTTAACAAACAAGATGGTTTTCAATATCCAGAGACTGGTCCCTCCCATTCATTTGCCCTCACATGTTAACTTCAAATTATCAACTCTGCACTTTTCTGCCCATTTGAGAAATCCATATAATGGGTTTCTGAAAGCAAAATTCAAAAACCATCTTCTATTAAATCCATCCCTAGCATTTTTAGGAGAAAAAAATCCTTTTAACTTTAAGCTGCCACGTCCTTACGCTGCTCACACGTTATCTGTTAAAAAGCTATTTTCAAAACAGTCGTTTCATCAGGGAAAAACGGGTTTCTCGTAGGTCACACTACTCAAAATGGGACGAGGGAACCTCGCTTTTACCAGAAGCTTTGGGGGAAATAACAAAAGAGGTGAAAGCCTTCTATCCCCTTCACTCCCAAACTTGTAAGGATGATGAAAAATTCATTACAAAAATGCTGGAAAGGACTTGTGTGCTTTCTGCACATCACATTGTAACCTGCATTGCAGCAAAGAAAAGCTATCTAGAGCCTGCAGGGAATGGGAGGAGGGACAGAGCTTTGTGATCACACTGTACTATCAGCAACTACAAAGAAGCCCTTTGCTTGCTTGCGGACCAGGAACAGCTGAATGCCACCACCGAGGAAGTCAAAATATTCCCAGAAAAGTGCAGAGCAGACCCCAAAGAGAAAACAGGGGAAGTGAACTTATCTTTCCCTACATCTCCTGGCAGCTACCTGGACTACATTCAGGGGCACACCAATTATTTCTCTCCGTCCCTCTTCTGCGCTACAGCTCAATGGCAAAGCACTTTCACTGCATACAGGCACTCCTGGCTCAGTCTCTACCGCTGCCAGCTAAAATGTTAGGGAGGCAGGAAGCTAGCTTTGAACCAAGCCAGACCCTCGGGGTCCATCTAGCTTAGTACTGTCTGTCAGTAGCTCTCCAGGGTTTCAGCCAGGGAGTATCTCCCAGCTCATGCTGTTGACATTCCAGAGGATGCTACCTTGCAATGCCCTGCCAGAGAACGTGTTAGCTCAACTGTAAATGGCATCTTTCTACCACCCCAGTGCTACGCATCCCCAGCTGAACTCCCCCCCTTTTTTTTTGCAGGTCTGAGTCACTGCATTCACTTGGCCTTTACAAACTTAACCCAAAGCCTAGGGCCTGAGTAACTTGCGATCCTTCACCTTGAGATCAAGAGGAAGGTGACCATCAGTATGCTGGCGGCACCAGGCAATATTTCTCCTTTCCATTAGATTCTGGCAAGGGGTGGAAGTGCTGAATCAGTGCTTGGGTTCGGTTAATGGAGGGGATGAGGGCCAAACCTGAAAGACCACCTGCCCCTCTATGGACTAGTAAGTTCGTTTGGATCAGATGGGTAAATTCTACTTGTGGCACTGTACCCTACAGAATACCCTGCGGAATAATACCCTTCCTTCTGCCATCAGTTGTTTCACACGTCTTGTAAAAATATACACTTTCCATGAGTCATAAGACTGAATCCTGCTTTATACGATTTCCCTGAATCTGTTTTATTATACACACATACAAAACAATAAAGGGATATTGTTTTTACCCTGTACACAGTGTACACTGCTTAAGAGTTTTAAAAGTTAAGCAGTTAAGGTAGGCATGTAAATAAAATACATAAAACAAACTGGAGCCCAGTCAAGAGATAATACTGGTATTATAAGCCAGTCAGAATTACTCCAAAGCACATATGGAGCAGATCAAGGATGGGGCCACTCTGGGCCAACCAAATTCAGCTGTCTATGACCTGGTCCACATGCAAAATAGTATGGGATGGGATCCCACCTTTCTACCGCTGACATCAACCAAGAGACACTTCACCTCTGACTTCCAAGTGTAACATCCAAAACACATAGATGGTGCGACCAATTCCAGGATTTTATCTAGTAAACCGGGGTAGGCAACCTGTGGCCCTCCAGATGTTGCAGGACTCCCAATTCCTACTTTTCCAAGTGCCCCATAATGCCAAATCCGCATTTGCAAGGAAATGTTCCTTCACTGGGGTAGCTCCTGTGCTCTGGGGGTCCCTGCCTACTGACATGGGGCAAGCACTCACACTTTATTGTTTTTGACACTAGCTGAAAGCTTTCCAGTTTGGGCAAGCCATTTGCTTTTAACTGGTTTGTGGGCTTTAGTTCTGTTCAGGGGCTGCGGCACAGTGGCAGACCAGCTACTATGCATGCAGAAGGTCTCTGACAGACAATGTGAGCTAAATAGACCAACAGCCTGGCTCAGTATAATGCAGCTTCCTTTGCCCCAGCTGTAATTTTATTTTGCACACCACTTGGAGAGCTTATTGGTTGAGCAGTTTGTAAAAATTTCTCAAATAATAAATAAAATCTCAACCTTGAAAATATCTCCCCCTGGACACCCACCAAGGCTTGGAAGAGACTATAAGCTCCTTGTCACAGGAGGCTTGTGACACTGTTCTGTGAAGTGCAATGTACACAAGTGCCACTATATAAACTGCCATAATATATACACGCTACCTCATGCAATGTATCTGTGGCTCTATAAACCTAAGTCCGTGAAGCTGGAAGTTTACTCAGCGCAGGCCGAGCAATTTAATTTGGTTGCTATGCCAACCTGCAGCTTTACCGTACCCTATTAAAGAGAATGATAGATTCTTACAGGTCTTAATGCGAAACACAAGGCCGTAAAATCAGAACCTGCGAGATCCCGCTTTCTCGCCCACTGCGGACAGTTTGCTGTTCCAGTAACCGCAGCTGCCTCTCCAACATCGGCCTTAATTAACTTCCATGGATTTTGGAAATACAAACAAAACTTGGAGTCATGTGTCTTACTTGGCTTCATTTAAACTTATCTACTTTAATATATGGAGAATTTCTCGTCCTTTTGTTTTTGAAAGCAGGTGGGTAAAACCGAAGGGAATCCTCGACAGCAGAGAGACACTCAAGAGGTGTGGCTCATGGCAACAGGTCCCTAGCGGCAGCAGAACTGTCTTACTTGCTGCGAAGAGAAGCGGCAAGATCAGGCTGCACGGATGTACCTGCAGGAACGTCAGGCTGGCAAAACAAGCAAATGCACATTTTTTTTATTTGTGTCCTACAGGTTGCAGAATCCATTTTTCTTTGTGTGAACTTCTGATGGGGGTAGAGCCAGACTCTATATGTACAGCACTTAAGTTAACTTTCTATTTTCTCGTCATCCAGATTTCAAGTCGGCTGAATATCTAGGAATATCCGAAGCTTTAGAACCAAGCCAGACCAACGGTCCATTTATCTCAGTAATGCAGACACTGACTGGCAGCAGCCCTCTGGGATTTCAGGAAGGGAGTCTTTCCTAGCCTTACCCGGAGGCACCAAGGGGTGCGTTTTGAAGTGGGAACGTGCTCTAACACTGACTACAACCCTCCAGTCATATCTTGACCCAGGCAGCCCAACAAACTTTAATTAACACACATGAAAAATCAAAGCAACTCTTTGTGGTAGGGACAACTCCTATTCAAAAGGATTCCCCATTAGCACTACTGTTTTACTTATACACACACACACACACACTGTTCCTGTAGCATGTAACTGCATTTCAAGAATTAGTTAAGACTCATGTGTAGCTACTTGGATATGCCAGCATCATGGTGCTGTGCATGTCATTCTATGTTAGAGGCGCTCAGCTGTGTTGGTTATGGGATGCGATTCCTGGATGTTGATGCTCCCACCTTGGAGAGGCAGGTTTTGTGTTGACAGCCTTCTGACTGGTTGGTCTTTCGTCCCAGCCCTATAATTTTATTTATTTATAAAGCTATTTATATACCGACAACTCATAATATATCAAGTCAATGTACAACAATATATAAGCGTATAATAAAACCCAACACACCATAAAACCAGTATAAAATAATCGTTTAAATGACGGGCTAATCTAGAAAGTTTAAGCAGCTGCATAGGCTTGCCGGCCTTCAAACCAGTGTTCAAGAGATGTAAATAGGTATCTGCCATGTCAATAAGGCGAAATGATCACAGAACATTCGCTGAAGGATGTCTCTGCCCACTGGAACCCGCCCCCACCCTGGCCACTCAGATCTTCAGAAGAGGACCCACCACATCTAATATATAAGGGAAGAGCCCTATGGCTGTCTGTAGCAGGGCCTTCTCTGTGGTGGCATAAAGTCTCTGGACCTCCCTCCCTAAGAAACTCTGTGTCCGTTACTCCCTACGTTTCTGAAGCACATCATACAGTTAGCTTCAACACGTGCCATACAGTACTGACGGGACAGATTTATGTTATAATCTGATTAATGCCAGTCCTTGGTGATTTTTTAAATTGTGCTGACACTTGGTTTCTTTTACGGCTGTTTTTAGTCATTTTGGCGGAACAGCCTTGAATAAGTTTTTAGAAAGGCAGGCTGAAAAGTTTAAATGTAGAAAAGTTGTGCTTGCTGCTAATACCACCGGGTCATCATCCACCCAGCACATCTTTGACAGAACCAAGCCATATTATTCTGCTTCCTTTAGATTACCGTGTTCATGTCCAAAGTTTCATCAATCATATTTTGGAAATTGGAGAAGTCAGACAGCAGCTCCCTCAGAGGTCCTGTGAACACTGCTTGTACTAATGTCTTGCTGTTTTCTGAAAAAAAGGAAAAAGACAAACATGTATCATAATCACCATCAATTTATTCCTTGCCTTGTAAACTGCCATCTCAAGGCAATCTACAGATAAGATAATTAAAAACAGATCAAAACGGCAAATATGTTTAAAGCAAGAATCGCTCTCTAAAGAGCAATACAGAAGCCAATTTTCAGGGAAAGGTGGCAAACACTGCAGAGACAATTTTAATTTTTTAAAAGACAACAGACACAATGCATTCCTCAGGCTGCCAAATTAAAGAGTGTTTTTTCATATATATTTCAGACATTCCCATTTCATTTTCTTAGCTACTGGCACATTCAAATCAGAAAAGTACATCTGCAGAGGTCAAAATAGTCCATCCTTTTTCTTCTCTTAATGAGCAAGGCAGTTCTCTTAAGTTCACCATTTTGCTTTTTAAAAAAAATCCAACCATGTACTTTAAATTGCCCTGACTGAGAAGATACACTTATTAATATTGAAACCAGGAGTTGTGGGGTGGGGAGAGAGGTGGAAACAGCCTGGTTGTTCTGCTAAGCCTCTGCCTTCCAGAGGATTTTGGACTACAATTCCCAACAACCCCCAACCAGCTCTGGAGGGCACTGGCTTGGCTGCTCTAAAACATTTTAAAACTGGAGGAAAAATTAGCCATGCACTTCACAAATTAGTCCTGCAAAAGCAACACTTTCTATGTGAAAAAGGAAGGAAAGAATGTGTTCTTTTTTTAACGTAAAGACTTTTTCATTTGCCAAGGCTTCTCAGCACGTAAACTAGCTGCTTTTAATTGCCAGTGTTTTTTCCAGCCCTTGCGCTGCTTTTATAGCTTTTACAGCTGGTTTTATATGGAGCTTTTATTGCCTCTACTGTTTTTCTTGCTTTGTGCTTGATGGCTTTATGCCTCCTCTTTTATGACAGCGCCTGAGAATTGTGGGCTGCAGCCCTGGGCGGCAGGAACCTGATCCCAGGCCCACTCAAGAAGCAGAGTGATATTGGGGGCAATTTCCTCCTCCAGCGCTCCTAGCCTAGATGGGCAGCCCACACACAAACTCTGCAGCCCAAGCTCTGAAAGCAAGGAGAGGCTTTGGCCCTCTAGGTATTGGTGGAGCTACAACTCCCATTATCCCAGCAAGCATAGCCAGGGACAGTGGGAGTTGCAGGTCGGCAATATCTGGAGGGCTAAAGCCACTCCACCCTTGTCCCAATGGAATCCATATTATGAAGCAAGCAACTGTATTCAAGTCCTCGCTGCCTCTCGCCAGCTTAAGAAAATGGCGATTCCAGATATAGCACAACAGTGAAAATGCATCACCGTCAACTTTGTCCAGTGCTTCTATCACATTCGGTATCTGATTAACAGCCTGGTATATTTTGTAACAGTCCTGGAGTGTGGCTTTCTTGGGGAATTTTTTCGCTATCCGGTTGAAGTCCGGAAAGCGACGGAGCACGTCTTCTTGAAGAGACTGCCTCAGCTCTGCTTCTTCCACAAAGGCCTCCACCAAGTTTAGCCTGAGGGTGGGACAAGATGAAACAAAAAGAGACCAAAAAGTCAGTTCGTGCACACAGGGCTTTCGTAGCCTCCGGAGGCAACTACAATCGCTCTCTGTCCCTACACTCCCTCCTTTATTTATTAATGGAAGCACATAAGATTCAGCTTGCACCAACAGCCCACTCCCTGACGGTGGCTGAAAATCATAGTGAGAAGAGCCAAACAAGTGAAAATCTTGACAGCTTGGAGCCAGTCACTTGGCAGTTTGCTTTGCTGCCATCAATAATGTTCATGATAAATGTCTGGTCAAAGGTTTCAATGAGAATTAAACGGGAAACTGTTATCTTTAAAAAGTTCAGCAATACCCTCCCCTGAAGCAGAACACTAAATTATTATTATTATTATTATTATTAATTTTATTATTTATACCCTGCCCATCTGGCTGGGTTTCCCCAGCCACTTTGGGAGGCTCCCAACAGAGGACTAAAAACAGAATAAAACTTCAAACATTAAAAACTTCATCATCAACATCATGACATTTCTATCCCACCTTTCTTCCAAGGAGCTCAAGGTGGTGTACATGGTTCTCCCACCTGCATTTTATCCTCTCAACAACCCTGTGAAGCAGGCTAGGCCTAGGATGTTCAAAGCATACCCACAAACACAAACACACAGAGAGTAATGCTTAAAAGACGAATCTTTAAAACAGAGATTGAAATCAAGTGTCCTGCAACCATGACTTTGCATTCCATTTTGATAGACAAGCCATGGACCACCCAAATGAAATGGGGTGGACCACTGGTGGTTCGAACTGGCCCATAGGACCTTTGCATGCAGCCTATACAGCACTCTCTCCTTCTCCAAGGAAGAACATATACAAGGAGAAGCCATAACAGCATCTACCCCCTTCCCCGACTAAGCTTCATTCTTTGGGGGCCAAACATTGACGTGTATGCCCCAACGTGCTTCTCTACAGAAGCATGTTGGGGCTCTACAAGATATTGCACTCTTGGCCCCACCTAGTCCGTTCAAAAGACAAAATTGCTTCCCATTCTCATCACAAAGCAAAACCCGATAGTGGGGACAGGAGGGGACGCAGTCTCACTAGCAGAAATGCAGTCTGAGGTTCCAAATATTGTAAGCTAAATAAGCTTACCAGCTTTGTCTTTTAATTAGTACTTCCATCCACCACAAACAAGTACCAATAAGACAATCAACTTTCTCTGCTTTTTTTAATTTTGCAGAAGGCTTCTCAAGAGCAGCACAGCCAGCAAGGGGGAGACGGGTACATGTGCAGGAGGAGAGACTGGGAGAACGCTTCTGGTTTTTCAGTTCAGGTGCCAAAATGCCACCTCCAGAGAAACGCCTTGAGTCAAAGTATATGACCCATCCTCCTCCGTTAAATCCAAAGCAGGGATCAGAAAGAATGAATTCTAGAGAACATTACCCGCTTAATTCTCTTTTCTTCCCATTTTTTTTCATTGTTGAGGCTATATGGGGAAAAAATCCCACTTTTAAAAAGGGTCATAAAGCAAGGAGACTTTCCCACAGTCGTATGACAAATGAGACCTGCAAGTAGTGGGTTTTATTTTCTCCAAAGCTCAATGCACCCTCTTGAAGGATGATTTTTCTTCTACTCCTGCAATAATTCCATGGCATTAGAATTCTAACTCTTTCTGCTTCTGCAGAAAAAAAAAGAGCACTCGGGATATTTTTATTGCTTCTTTCTCCATAAAGGGGACGATCCCTTACCTTCCTACACTCCAGCATTATTGTACTAGGAAGAACAAATTAATGCAAGCTTTGGTAGCCGTCAAAGCACAGAGGGCTGAGATCTGCCGTCAGTTCAGTGCACAGCTGACTTGTTAATTTATGCTCACATATAAGCAGACAGGCTAACTCTCCGTTAAATGCTTCTGGAATTAAGTAGAAACTCTTCAGTGACATCTTGCTAAAAACCTCGCTAGCATAACCAACGTTACGCTTTTCTTCTTCGTAGACACAACTGTGGCTTTGGGGGAAATTAGGTTAGATATCAGAAGCTGGTGGAGCCAGGGGCAGATCTGGTCCTGACAAATGCATCTGCCAGTTTCCAAGTAGCTCATCACCACCCCTTATGCCCTATGCTTCCTGGAAGTTTGGAAATGAAAGGGAGAAAGGAATGTCAGAAATGAAGGCTCTGCCTTCTTTCCATATCACTAGAAAGCAGCTGATGGGCCACTTTATTTGCAAAGCAGTTTCTTGCTGAAAAAATAAGCCCAGAATAAAGAAGGGGGAATAAAACATATGACCTCAAATCAAGGGACACTGGCTAGACAGAAGCACTGCTGGGAACGAAGAAGAAGATCCAGGAGGCGATTGTGAATCACAACTAAATGTGGCACAAACATCATGATGGTGCTAAAAAAGGAAAATGACATTTCAGATTCATGAGCTGAAGCATCTTATTGCATGACGTATCCAGCAGTTGTTGAGTAACCGTCAGGCTTTGGCTGAAGAAACTATAGGTACCATGCTCTTATGGAGAATTCAAACTGTAGCACGAAGGCACAAAGAGAAATAAGCAGGACTCCAAAATACAAGGAAGGAATGGGAGAATTTGCCTTAGAGTGGAATGAGGGTCTTTTAAAAGCAAATAAAATCTCAAAATTTGAGGCAAATAACCTGTCTTGTTTGTTTGTTTGTTTGTTTGTTTGCATACAGATGCCACCTTCAAGGGGTACGGGTTTTGGTGTGTCAATGACTGTTATATGTCTTAGTACCAAACAATGCTTCTCTGAAACGTGTTAATGCTGAACGTGACTACTGGAAGAAATCAACAAACAAGCAATACATGAAGTACTGTATGTTCAACGAAAACGCACCCATGCAAATATTATCAAATTTTACAATGGAGATTAGGCAAACCTGGTCTGTTTGCAGAGAACTGCTTGGCACTTCTAAATTTATTCTGCTTCCATGATTTGGCATTAGAAAGAAATGTAGAGGCAGGGTAAAGGAATTGGTAGACATTTCCATATTGTTTTATGCAACTATGATGAATAGGAAGCTTTTTATTTTAAAAAACAATTAACCACCAAGAGTATTTCATATAATAAATGAACAACACAAATTTCCTCCAATAGTTGCTTTCAGCATTCAGCATAACACCAACCAAGGCACACATTAAAGACCAGTTTTTAAAAAGAGTAAAAACAACCCCAAACACTCATGGATAAGATATAAAATAGAAACATGGTTTAGCACTAAGATATATAATACTCCTTAATGTGCACCAAAGCCAGAGTTTCATGTAATTCACACACCTCTCTCTTGCTCACACTTCAGTGTCATAGATCTCTTATATGCCTCTCGTTCTGCAGTTCTTTGGGGCAGAGTGCTCCCCTCTTGTTATTACTAAATAACAAAACTGTAAGAACTGCATGAAGGGAGGCTTTGAAATTAGATGCTGAGGTTATCAAGGCAAAGTGCGGACTACATATCTTTTTCTAGTGCTCAGCAGAATCCACTGCTGCAATTTTGAGGCTTGCCAGAGAGGTAGCAGCGTGTTGCAGTAAACACAACAGGTAGTCCTGTAGCATCTTACAAAACAGATTTATCACAGCACAAGGCCCCCAAGTGGGGAAGTCCACTTCCTTCATTGCAAGTGCCATCCCCAGATGACGGGGCAGATAAGATACTCATTCACAAGAGGGAGAAATTGCAAACAGAGGGTCACAGATTAAAAGGGTGGCAGTGGGTCTGTGGCATTTCTCTGCAAGACACAAATATATGCAAGAGCAAAACAGAGGAGCCCATTCAAGAGAGCAATTATAGTTTGGGGGTGGGGAAGGATCACATTAAGATTCTGTTAACACCTACAGAGAAAGAGCAAACCAGAGTCCTGATTTAATCCAAACTGAGTACAACAGAATTTGCTGGTTCTGTAGTTTTATGCTAGAGCTTCCTGTTAAGTCTTTTTGTTGAAAGTACAGTGGTACCTCGCAAGACGAAATTAATTCGTTCCGCGAGTTTTTTCTTCTTGCGAGTTTTTTGTCTTGCGAAGCACGGTTTCCCATAGGAATGCATTGAAAATCAATCAATGCGTTCCTATGGAAACTGCCTTCAGACCAGGTCCGGGGACAGTCTGTCCCCCGACCTCTTCTGAAGGCTGGGGGGGGGGCGGGGGACAAGGGCTTTTCTTCCCACCGCCAGCCTTCAGAAGGCTGTTCTGAAGGCTGGCGTAGGGAAGAAAAGCCCTTCTCCCCACCTCCCGCCCCGCAAGCTCCGGGGACAGGAGGGCTTTGCTGCCGCTCGCCAGCATTTTAAGATCGCCCGGGACAGCGGAGAAGTCTCCGCTGTCCCGGGGGCTTTTAAAATGCTGGGGGTCGGCAGCGAAGGCTTCGCTGCCGCCCGCCAGCATTTTAAGATCGCCCCGGGACAGCGGAGAAGTCTCCGCTGTCCCGGGAAGGCAGGCGGGGGGGAGCAAAGACTTTTGCCCCCCGCCGGCCTTCAGAAGAGGTCCAGGACCTCTTCTGAAGGCCGGTGGCGGGCGAAAGTCTTTGCTCCCGACCGCCAGCATTTTAAAAGAGGTCCCCGGAGATTTCCCTTGCGAAGCAAGCCCATAGGGAAATTCGTCTGGCGAAGCACCTCGAAAAACGGAAAACTCTTTCTTCTTGTGAGTTTTCCGTCTTGCGAGGCATTCATCTTGCGAGGTACCAAGTCACTGTATAGTGACTTTGAAGTCAGCTGCAGAATGCTCTGTAATGAATTACAGTGGAACCTTCGCAAACCGCAGCACTGCGTCTGCACACGCACGGGTCGCGATTTGATGTTTTTTCGCATGCACAAGCACCAAAACCCGGAAGCAACCTGTTCTGGCACTTCTGGGTTCAGCACAGTGCGCAACCCGAAAACGCATAACCTGAAGCGTCTGTAACCCAAGGTACCACTGTACAGCTTCCTAGGTGCCTGCTAATTTTTATGTCAGATTTGAGCCCCAAGTCCTATTCTTAAACACTTACAAGTTATTAAACTGGTAATAAATATTTTCCCATGGCTATTATTTCATGTGAATCCTTTCTGCTAGAGCAGAGCAAATCTGCTGGATCTGTATTTATTTTTACATGCTGCTTCAGATTATCCAAATGTTCATATGTATTACTTTTCTGTCCCAGGGGCAGGGCAGGTCTGCTTCCTACCTAACAATTCTGTATTGGAGAGCTGAATATTTATGTATTTATGTATACTGTATATGTCTGGCTTATCTAGTCAGAATGATGCTGCCCTGAAGCTGTATCCAGAACAACTAAGGAATGTTGCAGTTTTCCCTTAACAGACTTAAGGCTCTGAAACGTGTAGAGGTGCATAAATTTTATCTTTGGTGATAATCCAAAATCGAGATCACTTAAAATGTGCCACTAGGAACATTAAAAACCCTATGTGAAGTGTTGGTTCTTTTTGTTATAAGTATAAACAGCATGTCTCCACTCAGAGAATACTTTCCTCTCACGGTGCGCAAAGACTTTTGAACAGAATAAATTTTCAAGTTACAAGTCCTCAAAATTTATCAGGGATGTGTAAGACTCAAAGTACAGCAATGCAAATGTAGCTTATTTATAAAGAGGTACAGACATTGGGTTGTAACCAGTGCTAGTCCTACTCAGAGTAGACCCACTGATGTTCACAGGCACGACTATTCTTTTTAATATGTCAACACTTGAGTAGAACTTAGCTGGCTACAACGCTTTTAGCTCCTGCTCAGCAGCCAATGTGGTCCTCAGTACCACCTGAAAACAGTGCAAGCCTCTGAAGATGGACGCAGGTGGAAGAGCGGGAAAGGGAGGGGAAAGGAATCTAGATCAACTACAAATGGAGACCCAACTGTGGTTCATGCCAGCACAGATGTACCGGAGATGTTGGGGAATTGCATGTGCACGATTCCCCTTGCTGTAATTTTGCACCTTTGCACCTGCTAAAGGCAAGTGGTTGGTATGCATAATAATGCAGGGCTCTGGAGAAATTAACAAGGAAACTTGGCAGATGGGGTTGGCGTTCCTGCAAACAACAGGTATATCAGATGCACAGGAGAGTCCATGGCACTTGGGAGCATCGGAACAGGTTCAGCTGTCCCTGCTGCCTAATAAAATTCAGCAATAGATTACACTGCAGCCCACTTGACAGCCTTTTCACAAGCCATTAGAAGCGACTTCATGTTGGGAGACCCCTGGTTTCCAACAATTCCAGGGATGATGTGCTATAATAAGAATGTTGGCATGACTGTTCCCTGACCTTTATCTTGCCCCGCCAAGGTTTTGATGTGCCTGGGTCAGGGTCACTTCTCCTACCTAGGCAGTTATCTTTCCACAAGGGTCAACACTGATGCCAAAATCCAGCATTGCCTGAGCTCTACAAGTACGGCTTTCTCCCAATTGAAGTGCAGAGTGTTTGAGGACCAGGACATTCTCAGGGAAACCAAAATGCTTGTTTACAAAGCTGTTGTACTACCAACCTTACTGTATGCTTGTGAAACATGGCCCACTTAGAAACGCCATCTCCAACTCCTCGAAAGATTCCTTCAACGGTGTCTCCAAAAAATCTTACGCATCACTTGGAAAGACAGGTGAACTAATATCCATGTACTGGATGAAGCAAAGATCACCGGTGTTGAAGCAATGATTCTTCAACATCAACTTCGTTGGACTGGTCATGTTGTGCGGATATCCGCCTGATTATCATCTTCCAAAGCAACTACTCTATTCCGAACTTAAAAATGGAAAGTGCAATGCCAGTGGTCAACAAAAGAGGTTAAAAAACTGCCTCAAGACAAATCTTAAAAAATGTAGTATAAACACCGACAACTGGGAAACACTGGCCTGCGAGCGCTTCAGTTGGAGAACAGCCTTTACCAAAGGTGTCATGGACTTTGAAGACACTCAAACTCAGGATGCAAGGGAGAAACGTGCTAAGAGGAAGGCACGCTTGGCAAATCCACACAGTGATCAACTCCCACCCGGGAACCATTGTCCCCACTGTGGAAGGACATGAGGATCCAAAATTGGCCTCCACAGTCACTTACAGACTCATTGTTAAAACCGTGTTTATGGAAGACAATCTTACTCGGCTACGACTAAAGAAGAAGAAATCACGAGCCAGGGTTGAGACTGATCACCTCGGATAATACATCTGGCGTTTTGAGGATGAAGGAGTACTGAAATTTATAGCTGAGGCTACAGCAGCACTGGTCGTACTTCTGAATGCTATCGTGTGTGACTTGATCTTTCTGCCGGAACGGGAAAGGCTATAGCTCAGTGGTAAAGGACACACTTTGCATGCAAAATGTCTCTAGTTCACTTTCTACTGGGCTGGTGTAGTGGTTAGTGTTAGACTAGAACCTGGGAGACCAGGGTTCAAATTCCCACTCAGTCAAGAAGCACACTGAGTGACCTTGAGCCAGTCCCTGTCTCTCAGTCTAGCCTACTCTCACAGGGATGTCGTGGGGATTAAACGATGAGGGGGAGAACGATGTACCGCCACCTTGAGCTCTTTGGAAGAAAAGGTGGAATATGAATGCAATGAATGAATGAATGGGCTTTGGAAAGAAGGCTACTTCTGGACAACTATTTTAAAATCGTCACGGTCACTGCCCTCTCACGTCACCTCTCTCCCTTGCCTCTGACTTTATGCAGCTTTTAAGATGCACTCAGAATGCCTCCAAAGAGCAAGTAAAAAAATCAGCTGTCAATCCTAGCTCTTCCTCAGGACTGGAATTCAGGTGAGATAAGAAGTTCTGGTCCCTGAACCTGCGTTGCACTCTGGAAGGGCCCTGAAAGTCAGAATGTTTCCAAAGCACCTGCCAAAGGATTTTCTTTTGGTTGAGGGGGCGTGGGAGGGAAAGACATAGATCACTGATGCTCCCAAATCCTGGCAGGCTACCAAGGCCATCCAAAATTAGTGGCCCATCTCTAAACTCTAGAGAATTCTAATAGCATTTTATCTATAGCAGCAAGACAAGAGGTCTCGCAAGCAACGTTCATACCTGTTATCTGATCACAGCCAAAATGACCACTACCAGTTTAAATGCCTTTTCAATGCTGATTTTGCTATGCTGGCACAATTCCACTCAATCCCAGAACAATTTCATGTTGTTCAATCAATTCCTCACTTTGAGCTTGGCCAGACCTTTACAGCATTAAAAGAGACTATAAAAATGTAACTCAACAGCGTGAACCAGCCTTCCCCAACCTGGTACCCTCCAGATGTTTTGAACAACAACTCCCATGAGGGCTTTAACGGGTGCCATTTGAAATGCAATGAAGGAGTCACACTTAGAAAAATGAATGGAGCACTATCAAACTAAACTGCACACTTTGGGTTAGTGGTAGAGAAACTACAAGTGTCCACTTCTTCCATGAGAAGACTAGGACTAGCTCAGACACCAAAGACCCAGAACTCATTTCCATGCCGTTTGGTAGGATTTCATTTCTTACATGTCAAACTCACCCACCAAATTGCTAAATTTGGCTTTCAGGATGTGTTTTCCTTCTTTTTTCTAAATCAAAAGTGCAGACAAATGAAAAAAAAATGCCAACATAAAGTTGCGAAACACAGGAACAGTAAGTAAACAGAAATGAAATAATTTTACAATAACAGAATAATATTTCTAAAAAGAAATCAAGTTTTCTAGCAGCAAAAGTGGCTTACGCTTGTCACTGAATGGAAGCCACCCCTTTAAAAGACATGCCTAGCATTTAAACAAGCCCTTAAAGACCTTTATACTCAACTAGGTATTGGGTAGGTTTCCCTGGAAGACACATGCAGATGCCTGGAAACAGACATTAATTATGGTTCATTTCAAACCCGTCATCGTCGTATTAAGGTTTTTGACACTCGCTTGTTGAAAGCATCCATAGTAAAGTGTTAACCACAGTGCTGACAGCACAGGAGGCAGGTGCTAACTCACAGCAGAAGCTTCCGAATGCCGCCTCCCAGACACCTGGATGGAGGAAAGGGGAGAAGGGGAATGAGCAAGCCCAGGACGAAGATAGGCTCACTGGTATCTGCTAAACCAAGGGGGGGGGACCTTTGACAGCTCAAGAGCCACATTCCCCGCTGAGCAACCTTCCAGGGGCCACATGCCAGAAGCTGCTGGAGCCAGAGGCAAAACTATACATTTGTGCAGTAGGTTGGTTTCTGCACATACACCCCTCTCTATGGAAGTCTATGGGTGACATTTAACCAAGTTTTATTCAGAGTATACGCACTGAAATTAATTGACCTGGCTTAGTCACATACGTTCATTTCACCGGGTCTCCTCCTGAGTAAAGAGCAGTTGCATACCACTCCATTGTTCTAATTTGGCAGGAGACAAGTTAGTGTTATGGGCCTTTCTTCTGATTAAGCTTCAACTGTGCTGCTATTCTGCCAAAACAGGAAAGAAAAGGGGAAAGAGAAGATCACACAACTGACCTGGTGTTCATTAACTTGCAAGACACTTCAGGGGGCAAGACTGCCATTTCACATTCATTTTAAGTTGGTGAGTTTTAGCAACTGGGAGCAGGTAGTTAAGAGCCAGCTAGAAACTGCATCTGTGTACAGTCATACCTCGGGTTACAGACGCTTCAGGTTGCGTTTTTTCGGGTTACGGACCGCCGAAACCCGGAAGTACCGGAATAGGTTTCTTCCGGGTTTCGGCAGTTGCGCAAGTGCAGAAGCGCTAAATTATGCATAAGTGCCAAATCACAACCCGCATGTGCGCAGACGCGCCACTGCAGGCTGCGGACACTGCGGGTTGCGAACGTGCATCCTGCATGGATCACATTTGCAACCCGAGCGTCCACTGTACTGTACTTAAAAACTTGCTGCTGCTGGGAGCGCTGAAGTATCACTTGGCGGCCTTAATCCAACATCAACAGATTTACAGTATGCTCCTCAGACTTTGGATCTGGGCACCACAGAGTTGAATTGCCTGAAGAAATTGTTCATTAGCCCACAACTGTGATTTTATGGATGAGAAGCAGAGACAGCTTTGTTCTCACAAAATATCCAATGGAGCATCTAAGGTGTTTGTTTTGTGTTTTTTTAAAAAAAAAAGTATGGTGAGGGATGCACAAAGAAACATTGGATCACATCACACACACACATACACAAATACACACACCTGCAGTCTGAAGCGGCACTGGCCAGATGCAGCATTTTTACGTTTCTTCATTCATTAAAATGCTTACAACACAGGTTCATTAAAAAAAGAAAACCCAAGCAGCTTGCAAAAAGAACTAAAAGCAATTAGCGCACTGTATAAACAGAACGTAAATCAACAGAAAGCCATACCTGAGATTACAATCAAGAGTGTTTATATTTTTTAGAAATAGGTCCTTGTGGGAAAAGATTGCCTTTGCTTGACGTCCGAAAGCCACCAAACATAGGAAAGTGGGAAGCTACTTTGTGGCAAGTCAGAACATTGGCCAACCTGGCCAGAACACTGGCTGGCAGCATGTCTGGGATTCCGAAGAGAGGGTCTCTCCCAGTCCTCCCAGGAGATGCTGGGAACCAAATCTGGGAATTTCCGCATGCAAAATGAACGGTCTACCGCTGAGTTATAGAACTTCCCTACAAGGAATGGAGATTCCCAAGGGAAGGAATGCCTTAACGTCAGTGCTATCTCAGAGAAGGCTCCGACCTACAGTGCCACGAGCACCTCTGCAGCTGCTCCTCCGAAGAACAGACAGAAGCCTATGGACCAGGACTCATGTCTACCATGAACTCTGTTGTCTTAGGCGAGCAACATTCTGTCAGCACATCACATTAGGAAGGAGGAAGATAATGATATTACTGGTATTATTAATACTACTACTTATTAATGCAATTAATATTTCTTAAAAGTTATATACCACTTAATGCCAAAATAGGCTTATACAAATATAAAAACGGTTTCACTAAGAAGATGTGGACAGTGATGGGCTGAAGTGCCAGGGGAGACTCCCCCCACCTGATTTTGGGAAATTCCCCCCTTGCACCAAGCCCCACGGGACCCACAGTGTTAACCGTTCAGGAGGGCCCCCCAATTCTCTGGAGAGTTTTTTGGGGAGCTACAGAAGAGGGGAGGGGAAGAGTTGATCAGTCGGCAGAGCATGAGACTCTTAATTTCAGGGCTGTGGATTTGAGCCCGTTGGGCAAAAGATTCCTGCATTGCAAGGGTTGGACTAGATTACCATCATGGTCCCTTCCAACTCTACAATTCATATTCTAAATCATATGATCCACTGAAAGTGTTAATTTTTAGCTGGCAGCTGGTTTCATCTTCTCTTTTGTATTTTTTTGGTATATTGTTTTAATGTAAACTTGTGGTTTTATTGTTAGCTGCCTTGGGTATTTCCTTTGGGAAAGCGTGATATAACTTTTTATAATAAAGAAATATTACTACCGCTACTATAATAACCAGCGTGGGGTGTGTGTTACGTTAAGTAATTTATATACCACCGCAAGCACTTTGCTTGCTTTACAACCTTCACAACAGCCCCAAGAGAGAAGCTCCCTAAGTCTTTGCCCACCGTAGCTGAGCAAGGATCTAGGCACCCGTGCAAACGAACACCACAAAAAGGTTTTCATACAGGGTTCTGGTCTAAGTCAATCCTCCACAGGGAGTCTGTCAGGCCTTGTTGAACAGAACCTGATGTGTTTTCCCCTCGGGCTTTAGAAGACATTCATAGTTCTTCCCACACAAAGTCTTCTTATAAGCCCACATGCTGTCTGCTGAAGTCACTGGTCGCTGCTGACAAGCCTAAAGAAAGATATCTTCTGAGTAAGAGCTGCTTCTTTTTTAGGAGAATGGCACTACTACCATCCCAACTTCTATAGATCTGCAGTGGAGGAGATTCTCATGGAGGGTGGCCACGATGTAGGATAGCTCAGTTGGTGGAGCATGGAACTCTTGATCTCAGGGTTGTGGATTGGAGCCCCAGCTTGGGCAAAAAAGTCCTGCACTGCAGGGAGTCAGATGACCTGCGTGGTCCCTTCCAACTCTACAGTTCTATGATTCTCTGGCTAAGCTCTGCCTCCACAGTTGGAAACCACAGAATGGGAGGCTGCTCTTGTCCTCAGATCCTGCTTTGAGGAGTTTCCTGCAGGCATCCGGTTGGCGACTGAGAACAGGAGGCTGGACTAGATTGTCCAGCCAGCCAGCTCTTCTTATGTAGCAAACTTGAGATGGGTGCAGAACAGAGACAGTGAATGCTGCCTGGTTAAGGCTGTGCTTGTTGGGATACTGTCGGGGAGATGGGGGCATCAGGCAGGCCCCCAGCTGGCTCCAGCCACCGGACGGCAGCCGGTCTTCCTTGGAACAGAATCAATCAGCGACACGAGCCTCAGATACATTTAGAGACCCGTGTACGCTCTGTCAGCAGAGTGTGTAAATCTTCTCACAGCAGAAGAGGCGGACAGAGAAATGTGTAAGCATAACATACAGCATTTTATTCAGCATCGTTCAGGAACAGAGGAAAACATGTCTGCTTCCCTTCGTCTCCAGCAAAACAGCAGTAACACAAAAGCTAGATACAAACGGAAGTTCCCAGCAAGTGCTGGAAGTAAACAGGCATGTGACACACAAGAGTCATACCTGTTGCCTTTTAAGGTGGAACGGAACTGTATCCTAACAGTGCTGTCACCCACATGCACACAGAGTCTTTATGGAATTCTCTGCTGCAACCCTTTCCCACCTCCTAAAAGCTGCTCCTGAATGCCCGGCAACCTCCCTGGGGTTGCATGCAGTGCACTGAGGTGCGCGGTCATTGTGAAAACTGGGAGACACCTAAACCCACCCCAGACAGGCACATACTTGGAAGCACTTTCTGCTTTGGCCACGCTGTATCCTGGGGCGGTATCGCTTGAAGCAGTTCTGTTAGCAGTGTCTCTCAACCTTGGATTGTTGATGGACTACAACTCTCATCATCCCAAGTCAGCAGGGCCAGTGGTCAGGGATGATGGGAGTCGTAGTCCAACAGCAGCTGGGATCCCAAGATTGAGAAATACTGTGATAGCACAAGGATTTCTGGCTACGCAAGGGAACCCCTCCTCAAGTGCCCACTAAATCTGCTCTGGGGGTTCCTCCAATGCTGCAGAGCATATCTGGGCAGGGTGCAGGGAGAGGAGAGGGAGGTTTGGTTCAGCTGCATAGCCAGAAGCCCTTATAATGAAAAAACTACTTTGTTGATGCTGCCCCTGGCTATTCTTTCCATGTCTATTCATTATCCAGCTTCTTCCCTTTCAGAACTAAAGGACTAAAACTTAAAAATTGTACAGCACAGTATTAAAGCCAGAAGATACTGGTGCCAAACTATTCAATGTATTGGATTCATTAAGCCTGAGAGTCCACTTTAATCAAACAAATCCATTAAGCCTATCCTAGTTAAATTCAGGTAGTCCACTAACATACATTATAAATCAGCCTTCCAGACATTCACCAGACAAACTGTGACAGGTATTTTTGGAGCTGTAAGACTAAGCTGAAGCCCCTTTGCCATGCAAGCACAGCAGGGGCACCGACTGTCATTTGCAATCCTCTTTTCCCTCTCTGTTGACCCACAAGTGAATCACACAGCCCTGAGCTGAATTGGGAGCTTTTGTTGTTTGCAAGATCAAGGATGCAAATCAACATTACTTCTTTAAAAGGTCAGATGCTCAGCTTTAGCTGCACTCAGCTTCCCCAGATTTCATGACCAATGTAATACCAAGTCTGGTGCCATGAAGCAAATAATCATTTTAATGGCTTAAGACAAACAGAATCGGAAGTATGAGAGCAACAGCTAATACAAACGTTAAGATAAAACAAGGAAATAGCATGCCTAGTCCAGTACTGATGTTTCACTGTTAACAGAAGCAGCAGAAAACTCAGAGAGTTGGACTCAAGACTAAATTAGCTGCACTTGGTTCCCACTGATTTCAATGGCTCATAAGTCCAACTAATTGAAGCCCAATTCCTCTTATCATAAACAAACTCATGACTTGCAACAGAGAAAACCTATTAAGGGTGGTTCTAAACACTAGAACTACCACTGATTATGTACACTCAGGAAGTTTTCCAGCCTTACCAGAACTCCCTGGATTAGTTTCCTTCCAGCTACTGAAAAACAACCCCGCCTTTTCGGAGCAATCTAAACAACCATCCTCTGAAAAGCAAACAACTCAATATACTCGCTTAAACACCAACAAAAATTGTGATCCAAAATTGTAGGAAAGTAGTGGTGCGTTTTCTAATCTAGGCAGTTCCAAGCATCAGCGCTGAAGGAGAGAATATTTACCTTTCTTCTATTTTGTTCCTGTCCACTAGGGGCTGTTTGATCCACTGGTTCACCAACCTCTGTCCTTGGGCCGTTCTGCACTTATTTAACAAGCCAGCCAAACAGTGCGTACCTTGAGCATTTTCTGAAGAACGCTGAGGGGAAATAACACATTGTGGTAGAAAGTCAATTAAAAGAAAAACCAAAAAACATTTGTGCAAAAGTGAGTGAAACCTCTCTAAAAGCAGAATAGTGGCAAGTGAGAACATGTATGTGTTCTGCATTTTAGTACTTTTCTTCTGAATCAAGAGGTGGTGCTCCATAGTGGTTAGAGTGTTGGACTATGACTTGGAATGCCAGAGTTCAAATCCCCACTCGTTCATGGAGCTCACTAGGTCACTTTAGGCCAATCACTGTCTCTCAACCTTGCAGGGTTATTTTGAGCATGGGATGCAAAGAGCCACGCATGAGTGTGTGAGCTCTTTGGAGGGCAGTGTTGGGAGAGCGCTCTGGGCTATCTGAGGCCCCCCTGGATTTCCAAGAATGCTCCGGTGAGCATAGCTCTGGAAAAGGCACCCTCTTCTTCTCCAGGGCACTCTAGAAACATAAACCAACTTGATTTATGTGGGGTGTAAATGTAATAATAGATAAAATTATTTCCTTTATGCTTGAGTTAATTTGGCATTCTGCAACAGAGTTCAAGCCCATCCTTCCAGTAACAAAGGAGGCGGCTCACAGGGAAGACAAGCTAGCTGAATTGAGAGATGAGGGGAGAAAAAAATGGGGGCGAGGGTCTTTCCCTTCTGTGTGGATGTACACAAATGTACTAGATCTGTGAAGATGAGGAACCAGGAACTTAGCTGTGGAGCGGTATCAGAGCGCAGCCCGATTTTAAAAACAATAAAGCCATGTAGAGCTCTGAAATAAAATAACAGGCTTTACAGGGCTATATACCAAGATCAATATAACTTTAAAGCGTCCCTGGCTAGCTTCACAACGTGGCTTATGTCTTCCCTTATGTCAAGGCAGATTCTGCCACATTGCGTGGATTAAAGGTTTACTTCTCCAACATTTTCCTTCCCAAATGCTGTCTGATCCATCGATGCAACACAAAATACATTCTCTTAAAGCTTTCAGCACATATTTTATTTATCTAAGCTTTGCCAGCCTAATATGCTATGCAGGAGTGGGGAATACTAGCTGCAGGGCATCTGCATATATTTGCATGTGAACACCTGTGAAAACAAGGGCTGCAACATGTAGTCTATCTAATCTATTAGATCTAGGATGAGGAAGTAGTAGCCCTCCAGGACTTACCGGACTATAACTCCTATTGTCCCTAAGCCTTGACCCTGAGCCTCCTTTGAGATGTACGTGCACCTTCTCTCTTCCAATTTATTGTTTTATTTGTTTGCAGATTTTAATCAATTAACAGGCATAGTTTATTATGATTTATTTAATAAGTGGATTATATCCACTTAAGTCATGCTCAGAACAGACCAACTGGAATTGATGGACATGACTAATGCAGCAGGCAATTTGATTTTGAGGGGAGGGGCAATTCAAGAATAAGTTAGACCAAATTAATGGCCGTTTAGGCTTCTTCCACGTGAATAGTTCACTTTTTGAATAATAAGAGTTATAAAGATGCTTAGGTTGGATATGGCCAAAAAAAAGGTTGGGAACCACTGCGTTAGGCCATCAAAATCTGCTCCAGAGGTTTGGGGGGGCCCTCTGGAGCAGATCTGAGGAGTGCGCAGGGAGCTGGAGGGAGGAGAGGAATTATTTGTGCAAGCAGAAGTCCTCTCACACAGCGTTGGATGCAACCTACTGGTGTCAGTGGGTCTACTTTGAGTATGCCTTGATCAAAATAAGTTCCGATTCGAAAATCCTTAACCTGGGCTAACTCCTGAGAATACTGTTCTCTTAATTCAACTAAGATTTGTTTCTGGCATGAGCTTGTGTTCACATTTCATTTACATGCTTATCTGAATGCCACTTTCCCACCCAAAAAATGTATCCAACTTAAAACAGATGTGCAAAAAAGGGCATGTGTCCCTATTTTAGGCAAGTTTGTGTTGCAGGTCTGTGCCCAGAGTCTTACATACATAGCAATGCCCCGGCTTACCTGGAAAAGGTTAAGTGCCCTGACAGCGGAATGATCCAGTGTGACATATTGATGAAGGTTCATGGTGGAGAGTTCAAATTGTCCAAAATTAGACTCGTCTGTTAAGAGTTCTAAATACTTAATCACTGCAGCCAAGGAAGTGATGGCGATCTGGGGGGGGGGGTATGAAAAAAAAGGGGGGATTACTCCACATGCAGGAAGACAGGCAGCTTGTCACTGGCGTACTTTTAGGTACAGAGCTGGATGCCGTCCAACTAAGGAAGAGTTCCCAAATGAACAGCAGAATCGGCAGTTAAATAATTCCAAATGAAATTATTGCTAGAATTTTTACGGCAATCTACTTCCGAAGATACAAGCGAAAATGAGTTAGCACCTGGGTTCTGGGAGCAAAGACTGCAAAGCCACTGTTTCTCCCCCTGCCCCCCGATCCTACTGCTGCCATGCTACCCAGACTTAAGCAATGGTTTGGTATAGCATTATATCCAAAGCTGGGATAATGACTTGTCTGGCTCCAAACAAACCACGGTAAGCCACAGGACAAACCATGGTTATAGGAAAACTATGAGCCCAGGTTAGATACAACACTTAGCCAAACCATGGTTTAGCCCACCAGGCAGCAAAGCAACAAGAGGAGTTGCAATATTCACTCAATGAACACATGTGTTTGCACAAAGCCATGGCTGACTCTAAGTTATATGTGAACTAGGGTCTGTATCTCTGCTAGGAAGAGACAAGGTGAACAGCCAAAGTAGGGCAGGAAGCATTAAGAGCCCTATCCTGGACTGTCCCGGTCAAAGGCTTTATCCTTCACACACCTTTAAATTAAGTGTTCAGAAAACTGCAATAGCCACTATCTGCAGCAGGAGAGTAAGGAAAGAACAGAAGCAGCCATTTATTCCACACTGAAAGGACTATGCAAGTATAACAAAAGTACTTTAGTGCTGAAATGCAAACGTAAACTGCAGTTGTTTGAAAAGCTAGCTACAAACAGATCTTCTGTTTAAAAGTGACAGTGATGCCCATATTCTTCTGCAAAACTCCTCCTTTTTCTTTTTAGCAGGTCATAGTGCTACTTCTCTCACTTGAAACTGCATGTTAAACATCACCAATAAACATTTGCAAAGCGTAGTTCAAGTGCAGAGAGAGAGGGAGACTAAGGCTACATTCAAGTTTGTGGCAGAGATGAGAATTGAACCAAGGACTTTTAACTCACACTTAGCAACTGCACAAGCCTTCCACCATTCAAATAAAGGTTGTCATAAAGAACAAAACCACAGGTGTGGTTCAAAGAAAACCTTTGGGAGAGCATTAGTTTAAAAGCAAGCCTTATACATGTTTTCAGGCAGTCTCCCCAGCAGGAGGAGGAAGTGCTAGCCATAGCTTATGTGTGTTAATTTAAAATTGCCCACGCACTGAGTTGGCAGTGTGTAATTTTAAGTGGGTGAGGGAGGAGAGCGTTAAAAAAAATGGTAATTTTAAAAGATGTCAGTCACTTATCTTGTGTAGAATGAATGCAAGAGGTCTAACCTATCTCTCACAGATTTTTTGCTACAGTTATTATTATTACTATTATTCCACAAAATTTATACACCGTTTAATTGTAAAAAATACCGTATTTTTCCCTCTATAACACACAGATTTTTTTCTCCTAAAAAGGAAGGGGAAATGTCTGTGCGTGTTATTGAGCGAATGTGTGGTCCCTGGAGCCGACTGGGGCGAGTGGAGGCAAAAATCAGGCAAAAATCAAATTGCGCGTCTCGGAGAAGGGAAACCTGAAAAGAGGAAGCGGCTGCTTTCCTGCATTCTGCCTCAGGGTCTTACTGCCCACCCTCCTCTGTTTCGCTGCTGTGTTTGCTCAAACGGAACAAAGAGCAGGGAAAGCCCCTCCCCTCCAGGCAAGCAGAGGGGAAAGCAGAGCGTCCTTCATTCGAATTCCTGCGTCTAGGGACTCGCAGGCAACATGCAGGTGGGGGGGGGGGGGAGAGAGAGAGAGCTAGTTGGCTGGCTTGGGTGGGTGGAAACTTTTGCCTTCCTTTCCTCCCTCCCATTATACCCCTCTCCTGCATTCTTAGCCAGCTGCTTCTCTGCACACCCCTCTCGTGCTCCTTGTCCCTTCTGTGTTTTTCCTTCCCTCCCCACTTAAAATGTGGTTACAAAGCATGGATCTACATGGATCCTCAGGATCTTTGCATTGGGTCAGCCCAAATTCACCATCAGAGCACACAGCATGTCCATGGCTACAGCCTGCCCCCCCCCCAAAATCACGCACCCACTGTTGCCTGGGGCTGCAATGGTGCAAAAATGTGGTTAAAAAGCATGGATCCACATGGATCCTCAGGATCTTTGCATTGGGTCAGCCCAAATTCACCATCAGAGCACATAGCATGTCCATGGCTACAGCCTGCCCCCCCCCCCAAAATCACGCACCCACTGCTGCCTGGGGCTGCAATGGTGCAAAAATGTGGTTAAAAAGCATGGATCCACATGGATCCTCAGGATCTTTGCATTGGGTCACCCCAAATTCACCATCAGATCACATGTCTGTGGCCACAGCATGAAGCACAAAAATGATACATCCACTGTTTCATTCAGAATGTTTTTTCCCTTGTTTTCCTCCTCTAAAAACGATGTGCGTGTTATGGTCAGGTGCGTGTTATAGAGCGAAAAATACGGTACCTCAAAGTGGTTTACAGAAGGTAAAACAGTAAAATCAAGAATTATTTACAGCCCTACTTAAAAAACATACAAAAGTTAAAATACTAAAACGGATTAACAATTCCTCAACTTTCTAAGCATCCATCCTAAAGATTCCAGAAGAGCTTCCCTGAAAAATAGTAATTACTGATGGGCTTTCCCTCTCCCAGTCACCTGTTTACAGTACTTTAAGAATGTCAGCATTCTTTAATTTAGGGTGGAATTCTAACCCCTAGACAGCAGCTTCAGGGCTTGCTGGAGCAATGCAGTCAAGCACAGCATCCACAAATCATCTCTGCTGCACCAGCTCACAGCTCATCTTGGAGAAGAAGCTGAGATTGGGCCTGTCTTCACGATGGCAGCAGGGGGTGCACAGAATCAAGTGAACCCTGTGCCAGTCCAGCCCTCCCCACAAAAGCCTTGCTCTGGGGTTTTCTGATGGCTACCACTGGTATGAATACCAGCAGCAGTGGCTTCTGCCCATTCGCCATTTGAGCAATTGTATGGGGATGATCTTCGCCAGTGTAGTTCCCCAGCTGGCGGAGACTGGCAGTTGAATGGAAAGGTGGCTCCAGTACCCACAAATGCTTTCTACCATGGCAGTTTGGATTGCTCTGATATAACAGCTTGATTTTACCATACAGTCGTATCTCGGTCTAAGTACAGTCCTGTTAATGAACGATTCAGGCGACGCACTCCGCAAAACCGGAAGTAGGTGTTCCAGCTAGCGAACTTTGCCCCGGAAAACAAACGGAAGCCAAGTAGTGGAAGGCCACCAGCGGCGGGAAGCCTCATTGGGGAAAGCACGCCTCGGTTTAAGAACATTTTTGGTGTAAGAATGGACTTCCAGAATGAATTAAGTTCATAAATGGAAGTACCACTGTATATTTAAATTGGCTGTTGCTGCATTAGTTTTCATTCCTTGTATTATTGTTGTTGTTGTTGTTGTTGTTGTTAATTATCACCACCATCTTAAATCATCTTTTCTTACTACGTTAGTTACCCTGGGAACACAAGTATATATTGAGAATACAGAATATGAATTACGTACGTAAATAAATAAATAAATAAATAAAGGTTACAACAACTTTCTTGAAAATATGGATTAAGATGGGGTGGGTACAGTAGCTTTATACATTAACTAGACAAGGCAGCAATGCTAAATATCACTTTTAAAATATTCTTCACATCCATGCTGTAACGGTTGCACTGCTTTCTGTAGCAATGTAAATGTTTAAAGAGGGCTTTATCTTGTCTATCTGCAAAAAAACCCTGTGAGTTACATCATTCTAATTTTACAGATGATGCAAAATAACAAACAAAAAATAGCAGCCAAAGGCTAGTTTACATGTGCCATTTTGTCTAAACAGAGGTAGGACCCATGTAGAAAAATGTATATACCACTATGTGTGAGACAGCAACATGTATTTGGAAGTCTCTCCAGCAAATAATAATAAAATAATACTTCAAAAGCATTTGTGTAACTTACTTGATATTTAACTTCAATGAGAAGTTGCAAGAAAGTATTTGTTTTGACCATGTCCATTTTTGCCGTGCATCCCAGGGTGCAGCTTAGGACTAGACCTCAGGACTGAAGTTTAGAGCCACCAAATGACCACTCAGGGAGCAGTAGATGTCAGTGAAGTGGCAAACAGGCCCAGTATCAGCATCTGAACTGGTATGAGAATGCCTGAGTCACTGCAGCATCCTTTCTTTCTTCTCCTAAAACATATTTTTGGAACATAGGAACAGCCCTACCTGTAACTGCCAGGTATTGAACCTGGGATCTCCTGTATGCAAGGCAGATGCTCTACCACTGAGCTAAGGCTCTTCCCCTTAATACTATAGTCCAGGAGCAGACAGCCAGGCAGTTACATTGTTACAGGTGCTCATTTTATGTATTATTGTTTTCTGCAACAAAATGGTACTTATTCCCAGGTAAAGGTGTTCAACAGCAGGACAGCAGTAGCAAACACCCATTTTATTTCTGTGGCATTGGCAGTGCTACAATTTGAGTTTAAAATGCAAAACCTAACATGCTCAGGAAACTTAAAAAAAAAAAGAATGCTCAAGATTGGTTTAAGTTTTTTGCTCTAACAGAATCAGCATTGTAGAAGCTGCTGTAAGCATAGAATGGCATTTGTGGCGGGGGCGGGACAGTCTAGCACAAGGGCCTGCAAATAAAATGGCTAATCTGGATGATACCGATTCCTCCAGTATCATCCAGATTAACCATTTTGTTTGCAGGCCCTTGTGCTAGGCTGACCCCTGGCGGCAATCATACATCATAGCAGCCAGCAAAAGACAACTGTCCAATCTAGGCTGCCAGCAAATGAGCTGCAGTGAGATCAATGAAAAACTTTTAGCTGACTAAAAATGGGCTCCCAACTAATAAGGTAGCAATTTATTTACCCATGTTATAGATATATTTAAGAGCTGATTTTTTATTATTTAAAAAGTAGAATTTGCAAGCATCATAAAGGGAATTTCTCTTCTCTCCTTCACACAACAGGGAACACCTCTTCTAAAATGATTCCCATCATGACACGCTTGCATCAGAGAATTGTACAGTTGCAATGCAGAAATATGCAGCTGTCCCATATGTGAATCGAATCTGCAACCTTGGCATTATCAGCATCACACTTTAACCAACTGAGAAAACAAAATATGCTTCTTGTTTCAGACCTACTGTTTTACCCACATGCACATCTAATTGACATGCTAAGCCAACTGGCATTCCTTTAATCAAGGAATAGATAGATGATAGATAGATAGATAGATAGATAGATAGATAGATATCTGCATCAACCACTGGCCTTTGCAATTTGAGTATAAAATACAAGCATGTATAAACAAAATTACCAAACTAAATCAAAATACCAGCCATTGCAATTTGGCCTGGTTCAGACCCTCATTGAGACACCACTCCAATTCATCAGGAAGAATAGCACAAGCCAGTTTGGATGGACATAAACCTCTCCCTGCCCTGTCATGCAGCACCCCCCTGGAATGCCTCTTTTTAGGGACTCAGATCAGCCAGCTAAGCCCTGGCACAGCCACGATGGATGACTTCTGCCAGTGTATCTTTGGCTGTGCTGGGATGAGGGACTTCAGCCAACAGACTTCTGACATAGCCCAGGCTCAGCTGGAGATCAGTCTATTCCAAATTCCACTCATACCAGTGGATTGCTCTATAGGGCACAAAGCACTGGGAAGCACTGAATTCTGGTATACAGGTTCAAAACACCACTCCAAACCCGTACAAAGAAGAAAGCTGTCAAACAGGTTCGGCCATTTCCTCTCCCTTTCAAAAAGAATTTACCTGCAAGTGGCCAAAGAGGAGGCGCAGGTGCAAAATGCCACTGAAGCCACAAGCTACCAGGGTAGGACACTTTTATGATATATATCCCCCCACCCTCAAGCCTCAAGTTACCCACCTTTTGGTCCATTTCGGGTAATGTTGCACTAGACATCTTCTCTTTCCCTTTCGATCTCAGCAAGCGGTTGAGATCTTGAACAATGTCCTTTGTTACAAACTCAGTCTTTTTCCTCTCTGTAATCAGAATCCCTCCTCTCTGAACAACCTGCAAATATATATATATATATTTAGATATAAAAATTGAGAATGTTCTCTTCCGTTAGAGGAGGGTGTTACGAAAAAGGAGCAATGCAGCAGCGAGCTCCAGGTGGCTGGAAAGCCAAACAGGATGTTGATGTATGGGACTGTACCGTGGGAACCAAGGGACAGTCTATTCAGTGTACTGAGCACAGGATGTTAGCTCAGAGTGTCACATGATCTGTACTGGAAGTACATGGGAGGAGTTTTCTCTCTCTGCTGTTGGAGTTAAGAGAGTGCAGTCACGTTTCTCTGTACTGCTAGAAGGACAGAAATAAAGGCATGTAAATACATTTCTGTCTGTCTCTTTCCCCTCCCTGGGGATGGCAGGGAAGAGGGGAGGAGTGGTGTGTTCTTCTCACGTTAGAGGAGGATCGCCGATTGAGATCTCGCCTGATCTTGCTGGGAGTCGCAGACGGGGAGGTCAACAAGGAACTCAAGCCGAATGCCTGGAGATAGGCAAATACCTCTGAGATAAGGCTGATAAGCTTGATTCCGACAGAGGGATGGGGAACCTGTGGCGCTCTAGATATTATGGGACATCAACTCCTCTTGTATGCTGGCCACTGGCCAAGCGGGCAAGGCTAATGGGGAGTCCAGCAACATCTATAGAGCTGCAGGTTCTCCATGGTTGGAATATGCTTCTGAATACCAGCTGCTGGAAACCACAGGAGGGGAGAGGGCTCTTGTTCTCAGGGCCTGCTGGTTGGCCACTGTGAGAACAGGATGCTAGACTAGATGGGCAATTGGCCTGATCCAGCAGACTCTTCTTTTGTTATTAAGTGCACCCGTATCAGCCTAACCTTATGCATGTCTGCTCAGAAACTGACTGAACTCAATGGCTGCTCACTCCCAGGTAAATGTGTACAGAACTGCAGTTTTACCAGAAATTTACTAACTTCCATGTAAACATGCATGTAAATCTCTCAATGAATTCATTCAAAATGGATCTTACCATAACGTTTTAACCACAATGTTTGAATCAATGTAACTACTGATAAACTAATAATCAAAGTGAATTATTTAATAACAAACACAATAATGTATTCTCTTTAATCGTTTGTAGTATTAGCAATTAATGTAGGGCGAGATTCTGGCAAAATATAAGCATTCCTATAGAGTCCAGGGGGGAAGGTACTTTACATACATTAAATCTTTCCCATTAAAATCTATAGGATATGGAGCCACTTTAATTCAGAAATAGAAGATCCCATTGTGTTCCATTGGACTCCCAGGTGAGCCTGGGATTGCAGCTGTAACATGTTTCACTTTGGATGGATTGTGTCCATTTTAGAACATGAACTACTCATTATTAACAAAAGATGAGCACTAGGAAAGATGAACATGCTTATTTGACATGTATCACACTACATAAAAACTATGAAGAAAGCACTGGTTTCTCCATAAAAGCTCATTATTTTCCCCTCTGGGTGAGAAATATACACTCCCTGCTCCTTACAATTCCCCTTATATGGTGGAAAAGATGATTGATGCTTTTACATTCCTATAAACTAAGCTGTGAATAACTTTGTACATACTATAAATATTTCATCAAACTGCTGAAAGCCAAATACCTATGCTCCGAAAATACGTGACAATAAATTGATGTGACACCATCCCAAGTAACTTTGGACTTGTGAGTTGCCATACCAAAATGGTTGAGAACCAATGAAGAATGTTAAAAGAAAAGGGAGAAGAGAATCCTACTTTTTCTTAGCTTTTCTATACCTGGAGCACAAATTAACTTGAAAGCCAAACCCTGTCCACTTCTGTAAGTCTTCTACCAAATTTAAGAGGAGTGGGGGTAGAACTGGCAGAAGGACAGAGGATTACTTGGCTAGTAATCATGGCTCATGTTTGTAGGCGCCAGGCAGTAACCACAGCTAGCCTAATTCAAACATAATGCAAACCAGGTAGTGAGCGAGGGAATCTGAGAGTGTGAAGGGAGGAGCACATGACCCTGAGAATCAAGCCATGGTTTGGCCATGACATTTGGGCCAGGTCCTTGAAAAGCAGCTATAACAAAAGTACCACCATCTCAGCGAACTTAATCAGCCTGGTATAGAAGGCAGAAACTGGAATCAGAAGCATTGACCTCCACCAAAAACTCAACATAAACTTAACTGCTAAAGCGAATTAAGGCTTGAAGACCTGTTTCAAATGTAATCTTCAATGAGCTGCTCCCACCTCTGCTCCAAATTTATGTAAACAAAGCCTACAGCCCATAACATTTCCATGGCTTACCTCTTTCAGCTTTTCCATCTCTCCAGCAGCCTCTCCAACAGGTAGAATACATTCCTTGGGGCCCATCTGAACTAGCAGAGCTTCAAGGTTTGAAAACTGGTCATTATCTGGAAACTCACATACTTCCAGCTTCCTCACTAACGTATCCACAAACCCAACTCCAACAAGTTTTTGCCCATCAGCTGAGGATACTCGAATGCCCACAACACCAACAGAAGATGACATATTGTGGTTAGAAAACAGAACGTCTTCAAAATGGGCAAGGTTCCCCGGAGAGCCCTATTTAAGAAAGAAAAATCACAGTTTGAGAGTTTCTTCACCTATGTATCTGGTCCACCTGCCTCCCTCTCCCTGCAGTAGACAGACCTTTTGAAACACCTATTTGGGTAGTCTTAGCCTGAATAGTTTCTTCATCTCGCCTGAGGCCTCTTGCTGACAGATCCAATGCAAACTCTAAAGTTTCAACTGCAGATTCACAAGGCTTAACATGGATCAGCTTCCTCATCATTGTCTGTGGGTCTAGGATTCTTAATGCAATTTAATGTCCCTTATGCCCTTAAAAGGATCTCCAATCTCATTTTCCACAGGGCAAATGTGGAGTCAGTAAGCTTTGCAAGGGTAAAGCTATGGCCACTCATTGGATCCTGGGCTGCCATGGTCAAAAAGTAAGTTTCCCCAAAATGCACAAAAGCAAAACCACCAAAATTGCAACAACAACAAAATCACTCAAAAAGTGATTAGATTAGCCAAGACTAGATTAGCCTAAGCACAGAAACAAAACTGGTGGATGGGGGAAAGAAAAGAGAACATTGGCAGGGGGTTTGCTATCCCCATTAGCAAAAACAAGAGAACAAAAAAACGAAAGGCTCAAAATTCAAAAACTTTTCTCAACAATCTAGGTGCTGTCTGGGCCCATAAACCAATGTTGGAGAGAGGTTTGGAAGAGATTCGTACTCAAGGAGAGAAAGAGGGGGAGCAGAGGTTGCTGCAAGCCTGCTAAGCAACACCCATTCTGGCAACTTGAGCTCTGGGCTCAGATTAACCCTCTTGTGCATGCAAGTGTGAATCAGTAACTGTATGTAACAATAATGACAATTTAAACATGTGAGGCACAGAATTGCAGGCACAGACTTATTATCTCAGGATCTACGCACTGGTCTCTTATTCACCCAAATAATTATTCAGCTCTCAACACAACTGGTGCTCTGTGATGCTTTTTGAGTGATGCGAGGTGACTCCAACTGCTAAAGAATAGAACCCAAAATCTTAATGGATAGCAGAAAGGCAGTAGGAAATGCATCTTACTAGATATCAGATGAAAAGCACACACAGATTTGCAAAGCAGTAAGTATTTTATTTACTGCAACTGTTTGTGATGAAGACTTTACCTTATATGCCAAATACCACTCTCCCTCCTTGGTGGATTTATTTCCCGCCTTATTCTTATACACCTCAGCCCTGTAGCGACGAATCAAAAGCAGATTCCTCAAAAAAGATTCAAAGTTCATCTTGCTAAGCGCAACACTTTCAAGTTTCCGGTTTCCTAAGAGATGAGAAAGCAGCGTAAGGAAAGTGGCTGACATACCACACAGAGAAAATTTGATCCACTGAAGTAAAACACATTTGATTTTGATGGGAAAGTTAATTTGCTCTTGTTGAAATCAAACATGCTCAAATTGATGTAGATTACGTTCATGATAGCTCCCACACTTACTGTGAAAAGATTTTTTTAAAAAAAGATTAAACAGCTTAGAAAGTAAACGTGACAAAGCAAAAAGCAAAGAAGAAATCACATGAAGTATACCTTTCCTGTTGCATATAGACAAAAGGCTTACATACTGAATCAAGACAGTAAAATGAGAGCTCTAAAATAAATCTCCAAACCACAGGTGTAAACTTGAAGGGGGGCTTGATTCCCCCGGGGGGTCACCTCCCCAAGAACTTAATCCGTTCCAGAAGTCCGTTCTTAAACTGAAACCATTCTTAAACTGAGGCACACTTTCTTAATGAGGCCTCCCGCCGCCAGTGCCCTTCCACCATTCGGATTCCGTTCTTGGTCTGAGGTAAAGTTCTCAAACCGAGACACTATTTCCGGTTTTGCGAAGTTTGTAAACCGAATCGTTCTTAAACCAGGCTGTTCTTAAACCGAGGTACCACTGTATACATTCAAGGCAACATAATTAACAGGAAACTAAAATATTATCTTAAAGATTTCAAAATAAAACATTGCAAAGGAAGTCAACTACAGAATGCACATTTAGAACAGCAGAGTTAACACAAAAAATAAAAAGAAAACATTAGTAAAGGAAGTAAAGTATAAAATGCACATTTAAAACAGCATGGTTAGCAAGAGAATAAAATACTATCATAAACATAGAACATATCTACTGGGTAGTGGCCCAAGCTCAATGACCTGGATCTGCACTCAGAGACAGCCAAGATACCATCAAAATCATTGCAAATCATGCTCAGTCTCACATATTGACAGTCTAACATGACAGACTCATTTACAACAGCAGCTGCACCACAGGTGTGGGTGGGTCTATATACAGTGGTACCTCGGGTTAAGTACTTAATTCGTTCTGGAGATCCATACTTAACCTGAAACTGTTCTTAACCTGAAGCACCACTTAAGCTAATGGGGACTCCTGCTGCTGCCGTGCCGCCGGAGCACAATTTCTGTTCTCATCCTGAAGCAAAGTTCTAAACCTGAAGCACTATTTCTGGGTTAGCGGAGTCTGTAACCTGAAGCGTATGTAACCTGAGGTACCAGTGTGTGTGTGTGTGTGTGTGTGTGTGTGTGTGTACACACCAGAGAGCCACTGGTGATCAAGACTTTTGAAGCAAAAGTCCATTTTAATGGAACCGGGTTTTGTTTTTTTTGCTTTTGTCTATATATTTATTGCAATGTGATGGTTAGCGTGTCAGACTAGGACACTGGAGAACAGGGTTCAAATCCCAACTTTGCCACAAGCTCACTGCCGGCATAACCTACTTCACAGGGTTGTTGTGAGGATTAAACAAGGGAGAGGGAGGACCATATATGCCACCTTGAGCTCCTTGGAGAAAAAGCTGAGATATAAATGCAGAAAATAAATAAATAAAAGATACACATATAACATTATTTTTTTTAATACTTTAAGCTCAGAAGTTAACATAATCTCCTGCCTTTACTTCTGTGTTCTAATTACAGGCTCTGCTTGCTTTTTATAACTTAATTAGCTGTTTATCTGGCAGAACTGTTTTAATAGCATTAGTTGTATAAAAGTAAATGTAAAGGGACCCCTGACCGTTAGGTCCAGTTCCGGACGACTCTGGGGTTGCAGCGCTTATCTCGCTTTATTGGCCGCGGCGTACAGCTTCCAGGTCATGTGGCCAGCATGACTAAGCCACTTCTGGCGAACCAGAGCAGCGCATGGAAACGCTGTTTACCTTCCTGCCAGAGCGGTACCTATTTATCTACTTGCACTTTGATGTGCTTTCAAACTGCTAGGTGGGCAGGAGCAGGGACCGAACAACGGGAGCTCACCCGATCTTCTGATCGGCAAGCCCTAGGCTCTGTGGTTTAGACCACAGTGCCACCCGCATCCCTATTAGTTGTACACTGGTACCTCGGGTTACATACGCTTCAGGTTACATACTCCGCTAACCCAGAAATAGTACCTCAGGTTAAGAACTTTGCTTCAGGATGAGAACAGAAATCGTGCTCCGGCGGCGCAGCAGCAGCGGGAGGCCCTATTAGCTAAAGTGGTGCTTCAGGTTAAAAACAGTTTCAGGTTAAGAATGGACCACTGTATAGGTGAGTGCTATTTTTCGGAATCTCAACTAAAGCAAACCCTGACTCTTGCTGATTCTGAAACCCACAAGCACACAATCAAAACTTGATACAGTGGTACCTCGGGTTAAGTACTTAATTCATTCTAGAGGTCCGTTCTTAACCTGAAACTCTTCTTAACCTGAAGCACCATTTTAGCTAATGGGGCCTCCCGCTGCTGCCGCGCCGCCAGAGAACGATTTCTGTTCACATCCTGCAGCAAAGTTCTTAACCCGGGGTACTATTTCTGGGTTAGCGGAGTCTGTAACCTGAAGCGTAAGTAACCTGAAGTGTATGTAACCCGAGGTACTACTGTACTGTATTTAAATTGACCACAAGCAGACTCCCCCCCCCCACCTCGGCTGCAGGTGGCTGAATCCCACTTCTCCCCCGCCCTTCCCCCACCCAATTCATTTCAGCTCCTGTTGTTCAAGACTTGCTGCAACTTTGCGTTATTTTCCTGCTTCCAAACGAAAAGAACAAAATGCGCGTGTTGGAGAAGGGGTTACTGTTTGTTCCCATTTTATATTGTAAAGCTAAACCAAGCAAGCAAGCTTCCTAGAGGAGCTGTTGTTATGAATGCATGTTATGAACTGTCCTGCGTCCTTCGGCTGGAGGGCGGCGGGTAAATTTACTTAATGATGATGATTGGAAGAACGGCAACAAAGCAGTTGACGAACGGAGAGGCAGCTTCGGCGAGCCCCGTCGTGTTAACGGAGCCGGCGTCCGACGGAAACCTGCGGGGGGGGAACGACCCCCTGTCCCTTCCGAGAGCCGGCAGCCTCCGGACTCAGCCCTCCCCCCGGCGCCCTTACCTTGCGCCAGCATCCGAATGACCGTCCGCGTCTTGAAGACGTCGGCGGCGGCCAGCAGCGCGTCCTTTCCATGCACCGTATAGTAGTCGCCGCGCTCGAAGAAGCGCACGGTGGTGTCCGGCTTCTCCGGCAGCGCCAGGATGGCGCGCACGAAGTTGCTCTCGGCGTTCGCCCCATCGGGCCAGCACGCCTCGCGCGCCGAAGTCGAGGGGGAGCCGCCGACGGCGATGTCCACCGAGACCGCCAAGGCCGCGTTGAAGTCGGACGCCATGCTGCCGGAATCTCCCGCCAACCGAAAAAAACTGCCGCGCTTACTGGTCGCGCCTCCTCAGACGCCGACTGCCACGCCGCCCTCTCGGCCGCCGTAGCGAGTCACGTGCTCCTCGGAGCCCGCTCGAGCCCTTGCCGGATGTCATGGCAACGGATGCGCGCGCCGCGACGGCGGTTGAGATTTTCAGGGCCCGTTTTGCGCATGCTCTGGAAATGGTGGGCGGGCTTTTGGGCTCGCCTGTCTGTCCTTCTCTCGCTATTGAATGAATGAGGATCTTAGCCAGGGGTCAGCAACCTTTTTCAGCCGTGGCCCGGTCCACCCTCCCTCCGACCATGTGGGGGGCTGGACTATTTTTTTGGGGGGGGGGCGGTGAACGAATTTCTGTGCCCCACAAATAACCCAGAGATGCATTTTAAATAAAAGCATAAAATCTACTCATGTAAAAAGCTATGGTTTTCCCAGTACAGTGGTACCGCGGGTTACATACGCTTCAGGTTACACACTCCGCTAACCCAGAAATAGTGCTTCAGGTTAAGAACTTTGCTTCAGGATAGGAACAGAAATCGTGCTCCAGCGGCGCGGCGGCAGCAGGAGGCCCCATTAGCTAAATTGGTGCTTCAGGTTAAGAACAGTTTCAGATTAAGAACGGACCTCCAGAACGAATTAAGTACTTAACCCGAGGTACCACTGTAGTGATGTATGGAAGTGAGAGCTGGACCATAAAGAAGGCGGATCACCGAAGAATTGATGCTTTTGAATTATGGTGCTGGAGGAGACTCTTGAGAGTCCCATGGACTGCAAGAAGATCAAACGTATCCATTCTTAAGGAAATCAGCCCTGAGTGCTCACTGGAAGAACAGATCCTGAAGCTGAGACTCCAATACTTTGGCCACCTCATGAGAAGAGAAGACTCCCTAGAAAAGACCCTTATTTTGGGAAAGATGGAGGGCACAAGGAGAAGGGGACGACAGAGGAGGAGATGGTTGGATAGTGTTCTCAAAGCCACCAGCATGAGTTTGACCAAACTGCGGGAGGCAATGGAAGACAGGAGTGCCTGGCGTGCTCTGGTCCATGGGATCACGAAGAGTCGGACACGACCAAACAACAACAAAAACACGTTGATTCCTGGACCGTCCGCGGGCCGGATTGAGAAGGCGATTGGGCCGGATCCGGCCCCCGGGCCTTAGGTTGCCTACCCCTGGTCTTAGCCATGCTCTGCGCCCACCTGCCGTGTTTACTTGGGAAGTCCAGCCCTGCTGAGCTCTGCGGGCATCACTGCTTAGTGGTCCTTGTCTATCCTACCTCCAGCAATCCCCGCTGAGCTTCGTGGGACTGGCTTTTGAGCACACAGGTGTAGGACTGCGCTGCTAAATGAGCTTAGTTAAAAATATAAAAAGAAGTGCCCTGCTGGATCAGAACAATGACCCAGATAGTGCAGCATCCTGCTCTCAAAGAGGGCAGCCAGATACTTGTGGGGAAAACCAGGGAGCAGAGCACGAGCCCAAGAGCACCCTCCCCCCCTCCTGTGGCATTTAGCAACTGGTGCTCAGAAGTTTTGCTGCTTGTGCAGGCAGAGCATACAGTGGTACCTCAGGTTAAGAACTTAATTCGTTGCGGAGGTCCGTTCTTAACCTGAAACTGTTCTTAACCTGAAGCACCACTTTAGCTAATGGGGCTTCCTGCTGCCTCCACACCGCCGCAGCGCAATTTCTGTTCTCATCCTGAAGCAAAGTTCTTAACCCGAGGTACTATGTCTGGGTTAGTGGAGTCTGTAACCTGAAGCGTCTGTAACCCGAGGTACCACTGTATAGGGCATTATGGCTAGTAGCCCTCGGTAGCCCTCTCCTCCATGAACTTGCCTTATGCTATTTTAAAGCCATCCAAGTTAGTGGCCATCCTTGTGGGAGGGAGTTCCATAGTCTTGACTTTCTTTGACATTGAATCTTCCAACATACAGGTTCCCTGGATTTCCAGGGGGAACAAGAAAGGGAGAATAAGCATAAAAGTATCCACTTTTTCCATGCCATGTTTATACCAATGGTTCTCAAACTTTTTGAGTGTGACGAAGGTGCTCTGGCGAGCCAGCACCAGCGCAGCACACAGAAACGCCGTTTACCTTCCTGCTGTAAAGCGGTACTTATTTATCTACTTGCACTTAGGGGTGCTTTCGAACTGCTAGGTGGGCAGGAGCTGGGACCGAAAGACGGGAGCTCACCCCGCCGCGGGGATTCGAACCGCCGACCATACAATCGGCAAGTCCTAGGCACTGAGGTTTTACCCACAGCGCGTCCCGCGTGAAAAGATACCCATCTGTATTTCACAAATGTTTTTATACTATACCATATAACTTAATTGTTTATATTTTCCTTTGGTTGTCCTTGAATCTTCCCACCGCCATCCTCTCCTGCAACACTAGTGTGGCGCACCACACCATTTGAGAACGAACAGTTTATACGCTTCTATCATGTCACTTCTTACTTGCCTGTTCTCTAAACTAAAAAGCCCCAAATGCTGCAACCTTTTCATTAGGGGAGTCACTCCATGGCCTTGATAATTTTGGTGCCCCTTTTCTGTTGTTTTTTTAAATATATATATATATAATATTAAGTTTTACAATTTAATAATCCAATGAACCACATTAAAACATTCCAAATTGCAATACAATAAAAAAGCCAAATATAAATGCCAATTTTTTTATCTTTGGGTGACTTCCCATGCTCTGAAGTGCTGATCATCTAATCTCACATTGCATTTCTTAATCAATAAACCATTCTGATGTTAATCCTTCACATAATTTTCATTTACTTTCACAACCACTGGTCTGTTCAACTTTTGCCTTAAGTTCTGTATGAAATATTTTCCCCTGTTTTCCACAGTCCAGCAATTCCATTTTCAGTTTCTGCCCCCTTTCCAACTCTACAATATTATTTTTGAGGTGAGGTCACCAGAACCATACACAGTACTCCAAATGTGATCGCACCATAGATTTATATAAGGGAATTGTGATACTGGCACTTTTATTTTCAGCTCCTTTCCTAATGATCCCTAGCATGGAATATGTCTTTTTTACAGCCTTTGTATGCAAGTACCTTCATCGAGCTAGTATAGCAGGCCCCATAATACATTGATCTTCAACTGGTGCTCATGGCCTGAACTAAAGTGGGTCACAACAGCAGCAGTACCACCATGCAAATATATGGTAAGTGGTTAAAAAATGGGTCCTCAGGTTTATGTTTGGGTGAAAAGTGAGTCAAGAGTCAGAAAACGTTGAAGATAACTTGCCATAACACACTTAAGATGGAGGGAGAAATATTTCTTCCCCCAGATATTGCTCAACTACAACTCTCATCAGCTACAGAACGAATGACCAATGGCAAGGGAGAATGGTGAGCTGCAGTTCAGCAACATCTAGAGGGCCAAAGCTTCCCTTTTAGACAGGTACAGCAAAAGGTGGGAACATAACTATCTATAAATCCTACGCATGCAATCTTCAGTGGAAATTATTCCTAAGGAAATGTGCACCAAATGATAGCTCTGCTGTCCTCCAGCCAAGTACTTCTTTGCACTTCTGTTACTCTTCAGGTTTTCCTCCCTGCAGCCCAGTCCTATACCTGTTTATTCAAACATTCTCTGTTCAATAGAACTTACTGCCAAATAAGTGGCATAGCACCTGAACCAATGGATTCAAGTTACAAAAAAAGGAGATTCCGATCAGTATCAGAAATAACTTTTTAACAGCAAGAGCTGTTCCGACAGTGGAATAGACTCCCTCAGGAGATGGTGGTCTCCTTCACTGGAGGTTTTTAAGTAGAGGTTGATGGCCATCTGTCATGGATGACCTAGCTGAGATTACTGTATTGCAGGGGGTTGGACTAGATGACCCTTGGGCTCTCTTCCAATTCTACAATTCTATTATATCAAAATACTTTTTTCCTAAATGCTAATCTACTTAGAGTTATCTGTCTATAAAACTAGAATGAAGATATCGGGAAGTGTCCCATTAAGTCATTCTTAGAAATACCACAGAAGAGCCGAAAAGATTTTCAGAATTTATTAAAATTACTTGTAAAAAAAAAAGAGCAAATTTGAAGGAAAATATTTACAAGCATTAAAAAAACCCACACACACTATATTCCATGATCTGCAAGAGATGCAAGGAGGCCAAATTCATTTAGTAACTTACTAGACACCTCAAAAAAGTTTATACAAAACAGTTATTTAACATACATCCAACAAAAAGGCATCAGTCATTTTACACAAAGAAAGGACATTCATCTTGCCCAACTAGTAAAAATGTTTTTAAAATGGATTACAGCCCAGCAAAATGCAGTCTAGTGTCAAAATTTGAAGTAATCCTCTTATTAAACTGTAAGGAAGTATTTAAACAAAAAAAGTCTCTACAGGTAATCTTCAGTTTACATGCTTTTGCCATGTTTATCCTTATTTCATGTTACAGCAGTTACGAGTTTAGTTCTCTGTGCATTTCATTCATTTCCTTTACCTGAAGACAAAAAAAAAAGTTTTATTCCTTTTCAGTTTTGATGCCTTTAGAACACGTTCATCTATTAATATTACCAATAGAATGGACACCAGTCACCAGCCTAGAAGCTAATTTTTGCTATAATGTAACTCCCCTTGATCCCAATAATGTCGTATGTTCAGCTATTTGGCTGAACTCGTCTACAGAAGAATCTACAAAGCTGTAATTTGCAGTTTTGTTTTTACTACATAAAAAACCTCTTCCCTGGGCCAATGTATGTATCAGATCCTAAGCTCTCTAGAAAATAATATTTCCTGTGTGCAGCATTTAAGTGACTCCCCAAATTGTTAGATGTCAAAACACATTCCCTCTCTCACACACAGAATGTTGGCCATACTTGTTACAAACATGGCATATGAACCTTACCGCAATTTATTGCATGGCAAGTTAAGCAAATAGATACTGTAAGAACCTGAGAATTGTTCCTGTTCACTTTCTTGCTAGATTATAGTTTTCATTATTATTTTTATTACTCACTCTTCACACTAAGGTCAAAGGGCAGGTCAAAACAATTTTACATACAACATTAAAACAATTTAATTTTTTTAAAAAAATGAACCCCAAAAGCTAGAATAAGCCGTAAAATATGCACCTCAGATGTTACAAGGTCAGAGGAATTTTTATAGTACTATGCTATTGTTTAAATTCTTAACAGTTCCTTTGATTTTGATTTTTGAAAACTCACCTCAGCTTTTTCATATTTCCCCTTCTTTCTTCTAGTAAAGACCTGCAGGGAGAGCAACAGGTTACACCAAGTTTTTGCAAAGCTTAGCAGTTCAAGGATCCACAGAACACTCATGCAACATCCACGACTTCCCAGGTCCCATTCACTTAGGTCCCCTAAACGATAAAACCTTCTGGCCAGTCAGGTCCATGTTGCCTATGAGACCTGCAAGCAGGGGCGGCCCAGCCCGTTTCACCATCTAAGACAAAACAGGAATTGCCACCTACTGCCCCCACACCCCACCACAGTGTCCCACCAGCTTTCATCAAATTCAGGTGCTCCAGCTTTCATCAAATTCAGGTGTTTCACAAGTGGGGCAGAAAAGATGAGTGGATCTGTAAGCAGCCATTGTGATTCCGCTGTCTGAGGTGGGTGCTGCACCCTGTCTCATGGGTGGGCTTGGTTCATGTGCACACAGGACCAAGTCTCATCTACTATAAGAATTTATTTATTTTTATCACTGCAAGCCAGGTCACTGTGGGAAGCACAGTAGCTCAGTGGTAGAGCACATGCACTGCATACAGAAGGTTGAAGATTTAGCCTCTGGCATGTCCAGGTAGGACGGGGAAAGACCCGTGGAATGAAAGCCCGGAGAGCCACTGTCAATCAATATAGTCAATTGTGAGAATAATGATCCAGTGATCCAACTCTGTATAAGCACCTTTTTCCACTTATTTCTGTAATTTGGACTAAGGTATGAAAACTGGACTGGAATGAGCATATTTCATAGCAGCAGCCACCCACACCAGTGTCTGCCCATTACAGAGACTTACAATATGATCTCCGAAAAGTTTGCATGCCGCTACTTTAACAAACTGGGCATTTGCTCTCACTATGATAGCTTCCTATTACCTAAATTCAGCCTATAGCATGTACGACGATCAAGTATTTACCTCGCTTATTCTTATCCTATTCAGGAGTCAATAGCTATTTCCACATAAAATACTACTACCTCGGACACAATACATGAAGCTATTTAACCTTAAAGATCCTCCCAGAAGGCCCTTCAGGTCCCCCAACCTTCAGAATACTCGCCCAAGGAAGTTCATCTGGTACAAAAGTCTCTGCTGAAATAGAGGCTTCAGATACCAAGTTCCATTATATTATAACTAGCTATTTTATATCTGCTGCTACTGTGACTGTTGCCTTATTACACAACTCTGGAACATTTTTAACCTGAAGAATGGGGTTAAAGTATCTTATACAGTTAGAAAAACATACCAGCACAAGAATACCAGCAACTATGGCCAGTATTATAATCACAATTACAGCAATAATACCAGGATTCAAATGTTGCATTGTGAACTCTGGTGCCTTGTCATCAATGTAGTAGATTATAACATCATTAGATTGAAGAGGTCCTGTTGAACTGTCAAAGGTAAGTCTTGGTCCTGTAATCAAAGAGTCCCCTTTGATCTGAAAGAGTAGAAGCACTAGTTACACACTTCCTCTTTTGGAGTAAGCAGTCCAAGCAATATCCAATCATTGAAATACAGGCAACTACTGATTGGTGTGGGGTTACGTTTCTGATCCACAGGCACATTGATGGAGCGTGCACAGGCTTATTACGTCCCCACCCTGTTCCGCCCCCTTTTCTGGTCACTTACGGGTCACCACACTGCCCATGTGCTCAACTGCATATAAATTGGACTAGCGTAAATCAGTCGTTGCCTGTAAAGCACTGAGTTTACATGAACCATTCTATTCTACCTTGCACAAAGGGACTGGTATACTTACATCTTTTTCAAAATAGTATGCCACATCAACGATATCTACATCTGTGGCAGATTTCTCTGTAGCATTTTGTTTCAGTTCGATAAAAACGAAAGGCTTTTCATACTGGGATGAAGAAAACACAGCAATTAGATCCACAAAACAAACAAACAAACAAACAAACAAACAAACAAACAAACAGAATGTGACTTTGTTAGGTTTTTAGAAATCTCTTGGAGTTTAAAAATCATGTTCTTTTTGAATAGTACTATAGTAATAATAATAAAAAATATTAATAATTTTATTATTTACACCCTGCCCAATTGGCTGGGTTTCCCCAGTCACTCTGGGCAGCTTACAGAATATATAAAACATACACTTTAATACAAGTGGTTTGTTTGTTTCAAGAACTTGTATTAAAAGAGATTAATATAACAGTTCAAATATCACAGCTGTATGATACCAACACTGACAAAAAGTCTTGAATTAGCAGGCTATGGAATTACATGTGAAAGCTACAAAGAGGCACATTTTTTTGTGAAGCCTAATACGTTCCATCCCTAAAACTTGTTCTTGGGAATTCTGGGTGACTCCATCTTGAACCTTCTCAATTCTTTTATGTTTTCCCTTCAGTAGTTGATTGTATATTTTGCTTTTAGCTGGGCTTTTTAGATTAATATAAAATACTTACAACAGAAAGTCCTTTATATAGTAAAATTAAATATTTAACGTTGGGGTTCAAGTATATCTCCTCTATCTTGAAAGTTTAAAGGCCATTTTTAGAAATACAGTGGACGCTCAGGTTGCGAACGTGATCCGTGCAGGATGCACGTTCGCAACCCGCAACGTCCACAACCCACAGCCTTGCATCTGTGCATGCGCGGGTTGCAATTCGGCGCTTCTGCGCATGCGCAAAGCACAATTTAGCGCTTCTGCGCATGCGCGACCGCTGAAACCCGGAAGTAACCCGTTCCAGTCCAGTCCAGTTCGGCAGTCCGCAACCCGAAAAAATGTAACCTGAAGCGTCTGTAACCCGAGGTATGACTGTATGTGAATACTAGCACAAAATTGTCTATAGGAATCCAAATATGACAGAAAATCTGCAAAAATTGCTATTCATACCGTAGCAGTTATGTGATTTTTATTCAATTTGTAACGCTGAGAAAGTTGTTCTCTGATTTCACTACAAAGACAAGAATTAGAAACTGTTAGTATTTGAACATGTGATTTAGAACTGAATCTTGTGTCATCCTCTAACAACAATCTAACATCTTTGCATTAACCCCTAAGGGACACATCAGCAACTTCTATTGGTTCCTTCCTGTCAACTACAACTTCTGCAACTGTATTTACACCTTTCCCCATACTTGGCACTAGCAGAAACAGAGGCAAAGCTGGCTTAAACCAGCCCACTTATATTTTGCTACCAACATCAGTTAAACAAGCAAAGTGTAGATGCAGTATAGCAAGAACAATGGCTTTGGAGGAAGTTAACACTGCATTAGTATACAAATAACTTCCTTTTGAACTACATTCTGAAGAACATTCCCATCCCTAGAAATTGTATGTTTTGCAATCCTAATTACTTCAAACAGACTAAAGACATACCTCTCAAGGCTAGGTTTGTCCAAATCAGTTTCTGTCCCAGAGTGCTTCATTTCCATCGAAATCCAGCTGAAAAATAAAGTATTGCCCTCAGGAATTTAGCTGGCCGATTCCACACATTAAATACAAGCTTAAGAAATAGGATTTCAAATCATCTTTTATTTGTAAAATTACAGTGGGAACAAACTTGACAATATAAGGAGTGGGCAACCTCAAACACCAACACTCCTAGAGCCACATCTGCAGGGCTAGACATTTGGAGACACATACCACTGGGCAAATTGTGTGGCAGGCAGTGCACAGGGCTGTATATTCACTTTAATCCCCATGCTCTGAAGTAGACTAAGTGCCTTAGGTTACTATTAGCAGTGTGGGGACAGTGATATTGGCTGCATTAGGAGTGCCTTGTAGTGCAGGGAAGAAATTAAACCACACTCCCACCCAGCTCTCAATGCAGGGGAAATCTATTTCTGCACTGATTGCTGATCAGCTTGGCAACACAGGAAGTGAGTGAGCCATGGCAAGCTGCAGAGTGTGCTGCTGAGGGACATATGTTGCTTGCTGGTTGCCCACCTGTGACATAAAACATTAATGTTTTGTACCTGCATGTTTATATATTTGCCTGGCACCAAATATTTATATTTCAAGGTACATGCAGTTTCATTGGAGGCTTACCTTGTCCTTACTACTTCATCACATTTAATGTCTTTACCCCCCTTGTCAGTTCTTCGTACTCCAGCTGAGTTCACACACCAGCAAGTGTCTGTACCATTGCACTGCTTAGCTTTGAAGTTACCATTGTCATCACATTCTGGATCATAAATGCCATCATTGTCTCTAATAGCATGTTGTGGTCTATTACTTCTGCCAGTGTTTTTGCGGTATATTTCTGCTTTCATCAGCAGGCATTTTGAAGACACTGAAAATAAGATGGCAAAGAACCACATTTAAAGTTACCATTTCAGTTTTAAATGTATGATTCTGCTGGAATGCTAGGGCTTCCCAGCTCATATTTAAAACTGAAGCAAGTTATCCAGGAGTTGTTGTACTCACATGTTCCACAGTCCACTGTGACATTGGACCCAAAACTTGTGCATCTGCATGTACTGCTAATTGAAGCACAGTTTACCGCGTGCTTGTTGTTCAGGCATAAGCAACCTGTAATAATTAAATGTATCAGTTAGGAAGGAAACCAGTCAGGTACCATGCACCAAATAGGCAAGTAAATGTCTTCACTTCTGAAGGAGGAAGAAAAAGTCTCTCTCTCAGTAGATCTCCGAGCACTCAAGATAAAGCCAACAACTGACACCAGAAATCAAAGCTCAGATGAAGTTATCATTTTAAGAAGAAATGGTTTAACTCAAGTGTACTGAATTTTAACTTAAAAAGAAGCCCATTCCAAAACTGTTTTTGTAATATTTCTGAAATTACTTCCTTCTGGTGCATTGTAATAATGTTATCAAAACAGTGCAGTTTGCATATCAGAGTATTTACACTGTTTACCATCAGCACACAGTAGACTCCTGCTTTACTATTCCCTTCTAGCAAGCAGGTACAAACAATGCTACATCCAAACCAGAGATGAGTTTTGTTTTGCTCAAACAACATCAAGAACAAACCACAATCTCTAGTTTGGATCAGGGTGGATAAAAAGTAATAATTTTTTTTAAATGGATTTTTTTATTTAAATTTATTTTTTATAAATAAAATGCTTTTGGAGGAAAAATCTTTCTAAAGATAGGTTTCTATTTAAGTTAAGGAAAAAACCTTAATCCCATTGTTCCTTTGCAAATTTATATACACAGAATCAACCCCAAGAGGATTGGTAAACAGATTGTTTGGAGTGGAACAGATCTGCCCAAGTAGCTAAGTGTGAAGCAGTAAAAATGAAAGTGTAACCTTGTGAGCAGAATACTCCACAAGCCTTGGGGTATTTGTGTAATAATTGTGCGAGTCAGTTGCATGCCTGTGCAACTCAGACTTGAGGCAAGTGCTGAAGGCATTTCAGGGCTAGCAACCTCTTCCCAATCCCACTGGGTTCCAACAACTGCACTAACACTTAACTGTACAGAATAGGCACCTGAATGTAGAAGCAAATCCAAAGGGGTAGTGGTGGAAATAGTAACTGGGATCTGTAAGTCCTTGGCGAGACCTTGAAGTGCTTGCCAGTCAACTACCGTATTTTTCGTCCCATAGGACGCACCTAGTTTTTTTGGGGGGAAATAAAGGGAATTTTTTCCCCTTTATTTCCCCCCCAAAAGCAGGTCGGGGAAACTGAACCAGGTTGAGGAACAGCGGGATGGTGGCCCTGTGCCTCCCTGCTGTCCCCCGAGCTTGTGGGGCTGGCCGATGTCTGCCCGGCGCGAGGGGCGCCCTGCTTCAGGGCACTCCGCCTGCCGGGCGGCAGGCTGCTATCCGCAGCGTGGGAAGCCCTGCGGGGAACTCCTGCAGGGCTCCCCATGCTGCGGATGTCTGTCCGGCGGGCGGGGCGCTCTGCTTCAGGAGAAAGGAGCCAGTCACATCTCTACTCTGCTCTATTTCTCCTACCAGGAAATGTGAAATCTTAAAACAGCTCAAGGCCTCAGGGATGGGCTTCCATTTACCAACAGGAATCACATAGGAGCTGGCACAGATTAAAAAGGAAAGCAAAAGTTTCTAGCCTGTTCTTTCCAGGGCTCTTAGAACTATAACAATGAAGCCTCTTCTCTTCCTGATGGGAGAAGTGCCCAGCAATGGCTGCAACAGCTCTTGTGCTCCTTGCAGCCCATTTAACCCCCATGGGCTTGTAAGCTGCACAAAACAATCATATTCCTGTCATTCCCAGGCACTCCCATCAGACAGCAGATATAACCAACACTGATGAGCCTTCTATTCACACAGGTCAGCTCAGTCACCCATAGAACACACAGCAGCAGGAGAGGAAAAAGAAGGCTGCTTTGGTTAATCAGGTGATTGATCCGTTAATATCACAGCCCTATAAGGTTCTGCTCCAGGAAATTTTACTGTCCGAGAGGAAGGGTTAAGATGACACCATCATTCTACATAGTGGCCAACTGGACCTAGCATTGGCAATGGGTCAGTGTCCTCCACCACACCCATAAGCCACAACAGTAGGGAGTTGCAGGGCAGGTTGTATAGTAAACACAGTCCTATCCTCAAACATCTCACCTGCCCCCCCCCCCGCAGCCACCTCACTCCACCTAGTGGTGAGGCCAAACTCTGCACATCACCTAGCAGTTCAACAGCTATGTATTTTAAAACTACTTCCTCTTTGTGATGTCACAGACTGAGCCTCATTCCTGTTCTTTCGAGGCAAACCTGGGGGGCGGTGGGGGGGGCAGACAACGTTTGAAAGGCAACGGTCCCTGGAAAGAAGAGTACCTCTGGCAACGCTTAGATGTCATGGGGGGGGTAGGGGAAGAAAGATTCTTCTGCACAGGGAATTCCTTATCTTGAGAGACGACACAAAATAAATAAATTCCGACGACATTCAAGAAAGGAACCCTGTAGCTGCTGAGCCCAAGTTGGCCTTACCTCCCATTTCTTAAGACAAGTTATAGTGAATATCGGCATAACCATATTGAAGCGCTGCTTCACCTGAGACACGCACTAATACTATATACTGCCCACATCTCAGCACACCTTTTTTAAAATAATAACCTCAATCTAAGTTCTGAAATGCAATTATATATATATATTTTAAGTTAGTTTCCAGGACGGGAAGTCTTCGAGGCGCGGGGTTGTACCTAGCTAAGCTAAGACTTCCAGAGGATCCAAATCCGTCCCTTGACTTCGACGGATCCACTCTCGGTGAGTAGACCTAACACTCCAGTGGGGTCAAAATCTGAAGAAAAAGTCCCCCGAGGACCGCGTTTGGGTCGGGCCGCCACCCCCAACTCTCCTCGGAGGTCCTCGCTCTCTCTCCAGGGAGCTTCTTTCCCAAGCAGCAGGATCCTCGACGGGGGGCAGCCAGGTGCACCCCCAGCCCTTGTCCCCTAACCCCCACCCACCCCGCCACCCACTGAAGGCAAACCGAAGCTCTTTCTGTCCCGGTGAGAAGAAGCGCCTCGCCCCTTCCCTCCCCGCCCCGACGGGGCGCCATTTTGTGGCGAGCGGGCACGGCTCGCCTCGCTCCTGAAGGGGTTCTCTCCGGGCAAGGCGCCATTAAACCCCCTCACAGGAGCGGATAGTCGGAGGAAGGAGCAGCAGAGAAGGAAGGGGGAAAGAGAAGGAGGCTTCCTCGACGGATACGTACTGCTGTTTACGGTGGCGGCGAGCGCCAGCATCGCCAGCGCCAGGTAGACGGTCCCGCGGGGCAGCTCCATCGCCGGGCAAGTTGAAGGAACAGGTAGGCAAAGGAGGCAAAATAAGTAAAATTAAAAAAAATAGTAATAAAGAGGAGCGCTGCTTCGACAGGTCTTCTCCTCGAGGCTCCGCGGCGCCCTTTCTCCCCTCGCGAAGACGCTCAAGCTGCTCAGCAGGTTCCGCAGGTAGACCAAGCCCCCTCTCGGCCGGCCGCGCCCGACGTCTCAGGTTGCACCTGGGGCCTCCTCTCAGCCGCCGCCTCCCCTGGCACCTGTGTCGCTCGCTTTCTCTCTCGCTCGCGCGCTCCCGCTTCCTCCTTCTCCTCCCGCGAAGGACAAATGAGTCTCTCGGGGCTCCCGCCAGCGCTTATAGCCCGCAGCGCCACCTGAGCGAAACTGGGAGCGGCCGGCGGGGCGGGGCGAGTCCGGCAGCCGAGGCGAAAGAGGCTCACCTGCCCGCCCGGTGGGCCATATATGGACTTTTCCGGCGCGAGACACCTTTGGAGAGGGGCAGGGCGGGTGCTGAGGTAAGAGGCGCCTGGCACCTGCTGTCTGAGGGAATGCAGGTGGATCCTGCTGGAGCGCCGTCTGAATGTAACTTTAAAAAATGGGGATGGGTGGTGTTTACACAATTTACAGTGGTACCTCGGGTTACAGACGCTTCAAGTTACAGACTCCACTAACCCAGAAATAGTACCTCGGGTTAAGAACTTTGCTTCAGGATGAGAACAGAAATCGCACGGCGGCAGCGGGAGGCCCCATTAGCTAAAGTGGTACCTCAGGTTAAGAACAGTTTCAGGTTAAGAACGGACCTCCGGAACGAATTAAGTTCTTAACCTGAGGTACCACTGTACCTGTGTGCTGGTCGAACTGGGGAAGGCTGGGGCTCGCCCGGTGGATAGCAGCACAGTTCGCAAACTGAAAACTCTCGGTCCCTTTTCTCCCCACACCCCAACAAGAAACCAAGAAGTTAGCCCGCAAGAATTTAAAGTTCAAGGAATAGGTTTTGACTGCCTGGCAGCCTGCTGGTAACTGTCGCAATTGTGCCCGAAAAAATTGGTGGCGCTGGTGAAATCTGTCGCAAACACAGGGACAGGGAATTTAGGGCACCTGTGGGGAAAGTCAGAAAGGATAGGGGATGCCCTCAAATTTTAAAGTTGATGGATTGTGAGCTGCATCTATCGAAAGCTTCTTCCTTGTGCTGTAATAAATGTGTCTTCAAGGACTTCTAATGGAACCAGGGTTTCTAGTGTCCACTAATAAAACTACATAACTGACCCTTGTGGTACCTTCCAACTCTAAAATTCTATTTTATTCTGTTATTATTTATTGAATTTGTATACCACCCTTCATCTGAAGATCACAGGGTAGTTCCCAACCTAAAAATACAAAATGAGAACACAGAATACAGAATAGAACAAAAACCAAGAACTCCACTCCCATGAACACACTTGAAGGCCATGGAATATTAATCAGCCAAAGGCCTGGTTAAAGAGAACCATTGTTGTCTGGAGTCTAAAGATAGGTACTGAAGGTGCCAGATGAGCTTCCCTGGAGAGAGCATTGCAAATGGGGAACCACCACAGAAAAAGGCTCATTTTCATGTTTCCACCCTCCAGACATCTTTTGAAGGGGGGACAAGAAGAAGGGCTTCAGGTGATGATTACAGGGTCCAGGTTGGTTCAAATGAGGAGAGGCGGGTAGGTTCTTAAGGGGATCACAAGGTCTGAGTTGGTTCCTATGGGGAGAGATGGACCTTTTGGGCATGGGAGAGGTGGTCCCTGAAGGATTGCTGTTTAAGCAATACCTGACTGTTTAAGGCTTTACAGGTCAAAACCAGCACTTTGAATTGGGCCCAGAGCTTCCCTTTTATAATTTAGTCTCACTAGGTATGGCTCTTGTACTGTCTCTCTGCATACTGTATATGTTTATTTTTTAAAATTATAAATCCCACTCTTTAGCCCAAAATGGCCCAGATTGACTTAGAAAGGTCTGTGATATGACAGTCCTTGCCATCAAGCATATAGTCTAAAAGAGCACAACACAAAAGGAAAAATGAATTGGAAGGGAGGAGAAAAAAAAGCAAATTTGGGCATTATTTCTTAGTTACAGCATTCTGTATTGACTAGCAGGAATAGAAAGGTTTCAGAGAGAGGACAAAAATAAAGTTGCTGGTCTTTCAACAGAGCTCATGGAGAAGCCTCGTAGCCCCATCTCTCTCCCTCCTATAATGTTGGAGTTAGTAAAAAGCTGCCTGAGCTGTTCAGCTTAGCTTAGCAGCAATAAATTTATGTTGTCATATATTGTTCCTATTAAAAAGGAAGCTGTTTATAAGTCTACCTGTCTCTATGGAGTGCTGACCTGACAGCAGATCCTACTGAAGCATAGAAAGCTGACTAAGTACTCCACCCCTGGCCCACAGACAAAGAGATAATATTATACTTATTAATACCAAGCCATTCCTGTGGTATTCCCACCCTGTTGATGGATCCACCTGCAAGAAGCTGCTTTACATTGGTATGTTCATGCTTTTCTTAATAACCTTACTTTATCAGATTTATGGAGGAAACCTGAGATTCACTCACACATCCATAATCTGCTTTGAGAGCCGCAGAAAATGATTCTGCACACCTAAATCTCTCTTTTGTATTCAGAGTTGGGCATAGTCAAGATCTGCTCCCAACACTCTTTAACTATCCTGTTTTACAGGAGAGTGAAGTTGGTTCCCAGTTCCTTATTTGCATTTTCCTTGGTTTTTTTATTTGCAGTACAGAGGAACAGGGGGGAAAGCAGATATTCAAGAAATATTAACTTCCAACTCGACAGTTCTGTGAGTCTATGAATGTCCAGCAAACTGGAAAAGGAAAAGGAACAAACGCCAAAAGAGCTTTGTGTCACCTTTAAGACAAACAGAATTATTGTGGGAGGAGCTTTGGCAACAATAAAAGTTGTGCCACAATCAAATTGTCGGTCTTTCAGGTACCATAAAACATGGATCAGGGCCATAGTTCAGTGAAAGAGACGTGCTCATTATGCCTCTCCCATTCCAGGTCCAATCTCTGGCCTCTCCCATTAAATAGAGCTCAAACTCGTAGCAGCACAAGAAATGATCTCTGCCTGTTATTATAATAATAATAATAATATAATAATAATAATTTATTATTTATACCCCGCCCATCTGGCTGGGCCTCCCCAGCCATTCTGGGCGGCTTCCATAGAAACCAAAAATACAGTAAAATATCACACGTTAAAAACTTCCCTGAACAGGGCTGCCTTAAGATGTCTTCTGAATGTCAGGTAGTTGTTTATCACTTTGACATCTGCTGGAAGGGCGTTCCACAGGGCGGGCGCCACTACCGAGAAGGCCCTCTGCCTGGTTCCCTGTAGCTTTGCTTCTCGCAATGAGGGAACCGCCAGAAGGCCCTCGGCGCTGGACCTCAGCGTCCGGACAGAATGATGGGGGTGGAGACGCTCCTTCAGGTATACTGGACCGAGGCCGTTTAGGGCTTTAAAGGTCAGCACCAACACTTTGAATTGTGCTCGGAAACGTACTGGGAGCCAATGTAGGTCTTTCAAGACCGGTGTTCTGTGGTCTCGGCGGCCGCCCCCAGTCACCAGTCTAGCTGCCGCATTCTGGATTAGTTGTAGTTTCCGAGTCACCTTCAAAGGTAGTACAGAGAACAAACTCTGGTTGCCAAGTTTCAACCACAAAGACCATGTGGATTTTTAAAAGGGACAGATCTGTCCTTCAAAACCAGGGGTGAAGGACCTGTGGTCTTTCACATGTTGCTGTTCTTCAGTGCCCACCATACCTGACCATTGGCCATGTTGGCAGGGCCTGGTGGGAGTTGAAGTCCAACGACTCCCAGAGGACTACAGGTTTCCCTCCACTACCCTAAACATGTAGTACAAGCACTACAGATGAATCAGGGCTCTCTGACACATGACCATCAATGTTTAGCTTGAGATACTGTCTTTACTTTTTATTGAGCAGATCCAAAAGCCTTTTTGGCTGAAGAAGAGCATAGAAATACTTTAAATAAGTACATTTTGTGACACAGGATTGCCCTTCACACATACTTAATACTGGCAATACTGCTGTAACTACAATATGGAGCAGTGAGCATACACCAGACCCAGAGAACTGCCAGGAATATGCCTGAAATCCTTGGTATTTGAATACATGAATCCTCTTCCCAAGAATTTATTGTATTTTTATTTTTTGCTTTTCAGACAAAAATTGTCTTCCAAAGTGGCTCACACCAATCAAAATAAAATAGGATACTTGTGGCAGATACCGTCTATAAAAAAAGGGACACAGGCTCTCGGGCATACAAACAAAAAAGACAAGACACACAAAATAAGGTGGAGTAGATGGGGAAAGGTAGAGGAGGGAGATTGATTTGGTAATGCCGGAATGTAGTTGTGAGTTGTAAGCAAGAATTTATTGCTAAGTCGAGCTCAGCTGATCTGCCTCGCAAGTGTGTTTTCTTTCACAGAAGTACAAAAGCAAGTGGTCCTTGTTCCTCTGGGCACTGTGTCCTTCCTTTTATAGTCCTAGGGTAACTAGGAGTTGGAACAGTAATTTTTCTGGTAGGGTAAGGCAAGCTCCCTACTACTACTTGTTCTCTGGTTGGTGCCTGGGGCAAGGTTGATGTTTCCCTTAGCGTGTGTTCTTCCTAGATGGAAAGGAAGGGATTCAACCTCCCAGGGTCCCTTGTTTCTCTGGGCAGTGACAAAAGCCATAAAGTTGTTCCCCTCATTTCTGCAATCCCTGGGAGACAAGCATTCCTTCCCTTCCTTCTTGCTTCAAATTCTACAGAGACCCAGAAAGTATAAATACTCCAGGAACAAACAAAATTATGATACACAAATGAGCCAAGAATTATAAAACATATTTTACACTAAAGCATTACAGAAATGGCAACCTGTTATACTAAATACGGATAATAGCATTCCATGGCTACTTCCCATGGATTTAGCCCTCAGGGAAACAAAAACATAAAAAATCCCCGTTCCGCCCACAAGTATTCAATGAAAGAGTCACGGAAAACTTATTCAGTTTCCATACTGTTGCTACCCATGTTATCTGGTGACAAGTATCTTAGAAAGGAATCGGAACAAGAAACAGCAGGCACTTTCTGCCTTTTCTCGCCCCCTCCTTTTACCTGTTGTGTTTGATTTATTGCTTTTTCTCCTTTTATTGTTTCTTGTGTGTACATGCTAGTAAAAATGTGTGAGAATAGAAAGAGCACAGGGAGTTGTGTGTGTATCAGAAAGTATAATTGCTGTTAACAGAAGGCCTTGGAAAACCAATACACTTTTAAAATTAATTGACAGCTCCCCAAAGCCCCAACCACAGCTTTTTACCATTCTTTAAATCACGGTGATGGGGAACACAAGAGTATGTTTCTTAAGCAATCTTTATGAAGTGAGTTTGTCTATCTGCTCCATATCTGTAAGCGGATTATTTGAACAAGTGTACAATCTGCCCCTTTCAAAAAGTACTGCATATATACTTGTGTGTAGAACCCAAGAAGAACAGGCAGAGGTACCCAAGTGCTGAGAACCAGGTACAACTTTCCATGAGCTCAGCAAGCTATTTTTATACGGTGCCCAAGGGCAATCTGAACAGGAGAGAGAGAGAGCGCTAGGCGAGGAGGAGTAACAGGCAAATGGAGACCATCAGGAAGATAAGAGAGAAATTAAAAGGCGAAGCAAAGGGCAAGGGTGGATTCTTGAGTTCGTCATCAGTGTAAGCAAAGCATGATCATTGTCTGCTAGACAGAGGAAACTATTACTCACTCGTATTATTTGATCACACAGAAACAACACACACTTTTTTCATGACACATTTTCTCGTAAAAACTGAACAAGAGCCTGTTGGATCAGGTCATTGGCCCATAGAGTCCAGCATCCTGCTCTCACAGTGGTCAGCTAAATGCCTGTGGCAAACTTCCAGCCAGCCCCACGCAAGAGAGAACTCCAGTGGTTTCCAATAACTTCCTAAGTATACTGGATGTAAAATGTATAAAAAGGTAAAGGACCCCTGACAGTTATATCCAGTCGCAAATGACTCCGGGGTTGCGGCGCTCATCTCGCTTTACTGGCCGAGGGAGCTGGTGTTTTGTCCGCAGACAGTTTTTCCGGGTCATGTGGCCAGCATGACTAACCTGCTTCCGGCGAAACCAGAGCAGCATACGGAAACGCCATTTACCTTCCCGCTGGAGTGGTACCTATTTATCTACTTTGACATGTTTTCGAGCTGCTAGGTTGGCAGGAGCTGGGACCGAGCAACGGGAGCTCACCCCATCACAGGGATTCGAACCGGTGACCTTCCGATTGGCAAGCCCAAGAGACTCAGTGGTTTAGACCACAGCGCCACCCGCATCCCGGCTGTAAAATGTATACTGGATGTAAAATAAGTATACTGGATGTAAAATATCCCAGGTTCAATTCATACTAGAGCTGCAGCTCCTCACTGACATGTGGCTGTGACCATCACAGCAACTGGGGAGAAAAGGCTGTGAGCAAACAGGCAGCTATAGCTGTTCCTGAGCCTCACCTGTGTGATGTAGATCTCTGCCTGCTCCCAGACCCAGAGCATGGAGTTCTAGGATGCACATAGGTCATGGCTAGGCAGCCCATAGTGCTCCTAATACCCCAGTGCTTTTTTTTCTACAAAAAGTAGTGCTGGTACTCACCATGAAGTTGTTCCAGTAAGTGCCACACTTTTTAACAACAACAAAAAGAGTTTCCGGTACTGCGTACCCATGGATACCCCCTAAAAAAAGCACTGCTAATACCCAATCATATTTAAACTATTGAAAGAGATTAGAGAACAGCAATAATGTGAGCATGCCTTAAGGTAGTCCATGCCCAGGAGAACCCTCCTTACAACATATTTCTATTCCCCTCCCATAGAATTGTAATTTGGCTGTTTGTGAGACCTTTCCTTGACACTGGTTTTGTTTTTGCTTTCCTGTAACTCTAGAATTGTCTTCTATTTTCCTTGTTGCAGTTGGTTGGATTTATATTCATACTCATTTTATTGTACCATTGTGTATTATAATAGGAAAGCAATGTATGTATTATTTATCAATAATAATAATAATAATAATGAATGAATGCTCTAATAAGGTCTATCAGGTTCACTTCCTTTAGTGGAAGAATCTGCAAGCTTTTGAGCTACCAGTAACTCTTTTCTAGGTTTGATGAACAGTTCTATATTAGTCAAATGTTTGCATAGTTTCCCAACAAAAACACCTCCATCTAATACAATACATGACTTAATCTCTCTCTCATTTATTTGGTCTGCCCATTGACTGTATCCTGCTCAGTACTTAATATTTGCAGCATCCATTTATTCTTCTTGGTAGGGAATATCTATTCTGCACCACTTCGTTGCCAGGTTCATGCCCTCCCTAGGGAGTTATCTGGCAGCAGTAGCCAAACACTGGTCTGAAATTAGTCATGTATTTAGAACTGCAGCTTTAGCAGTAGTGTTGCTCCCAGAGAGAGACGTGTGCTATTCCAAATTTTTTACATCAGAGAGCAGATAAAAAATAGTAACTGGAGAGCACACATGATGAAGTTGCCTGCCTGCCCAACTTCATTAGTATTAGCACATGTCCAGAGTTTGACATTGTGCCCCTCTCTGCCTGTCAATTTTGTCTCCATTTGAAATTTCCCTTTACTCCTTGTTGGGAAGAGGGCTGTTGCATTCAAGTCCTGCTGGCTGGCTTCCCATAGTCATGTGAGTGTGAGTTGGTCAAGATGCCGGACTATGATGGATCTTTGGCAGGGCTTTTCTGATATTCTTATGTCCTTTTAAGTAACCACTTTCTGGCTTCTCCCCAAGCATGCCTGCCTTGCAGATAGCATGTGGTCTGTTCAGCTTATTGATCTGATCCTCCAGCCTGCCCTGGGGCTACAACTTCCAAATTCAAACCTCTGAACTAACTAATCCTTTACTTTTTTGCTTGTCACTTGCTTCCATCCAGTTTTCCAGGATTCTTAATAATTTCTAGTCTGGACTTCGACCTGCTCTTGCCTCATCACACCATTAAGTGGGAGGTTCTCCTTCACAACTCCTATGAAACTGACTGGGGGCAAGTGCAAGAGCACAGCTGCTATTCATTCCAATGGACTTTGCAAAGGACTTTTCAGTGGATTGCGCCCTGAATGCACAACTTGGATCTTGATCTAAATTTACATGGGTAGGCAAATTAAGGCCCGGGGCTGGATCCGACCCAATCGCCTTCTCAATCCGGACCGCGGACGGTCCAGGAATCAGCGTGTTTTTTACATGAGTAGGATGTGTCCTTTTATTTAAAATGCACCTCTGGGTTGTTTGTGGGGCATAGGAATTTATTCCCCCCCCCAAAAAAAGTATAGTCCGCCCCCCCCCAAGGTCTGAGGGACAGCGGACCGGCCCCCTGCTGAAAAAGTTTGCTGATCTAAAAGGAACTGTAGACATATATTCTCATGGCAATGTCTTACTCGTGCTTTGGCAATTTTGTACTAAAACGAGCAGCATAACTCCTTGCTTGCATATTATTATCAACAAGACGTATTTACAGAACATGTTGCATTTCAGCATGGTAGCTTAACAAGTTGAAACACAGCCACCAGCTCTATTCATGCTCCTGAGTATACAGGACTTTTGTGATAGCAATCTTTTCTGTTTCCTCTCATGATACGGTATGAGTCACTAAAGTCACTTTTGTGACCTGTTAAGAAGTGCACACCTACCCCTTCCTAAAATTTCCAGTATGAAAGTTCACATTGACTTAAGCATTGTCTTCTCAAAAGCAGACAAACAACATTCTTCATAAGAGTAAACATTCCACATAGGCATCACCAAACGTGCTGCAAAATGACATGCTTAGAATCATAGAATCATAGAGTTGGAAGAGACCACAAGGGCCATCGAGTCCAACCCCCTGCCAAGCAGGAAACACTATCAGAGCACTCCTGACATATGGTTGTCAAGCCTCTGCTTAAAGACCTCCAAAGAAGGAGACTCCACCACACTCCTTGGCAGCAAATTCCACTGTCGAACAGCTCTTACTGTCAGGAAGTTCTTCCTAATGTTTAGGTGGAATCTTCTTTCTTGTAGTTTGGATCCATTGCTCCGTGTCCGCTTCTCTGGAGCAGCAGAAAACAACCTTTCTCCCTCCTCTATGTGACATCCTTTTATATATTTGAACATGGCTATCATATCACCCCTTAACCTCCTCTTCTCCAGGCTAAACATGCCCAGCTCCCTTAGCCGTTCCGCATAAGGCATCGTTTCCAGGCCTTTGACCATTTTGGTTGCCCTCCTCTGGACACGTTCCAGTTTGTCAGTGTCCTTCTTGAACTGTGGTGCCCAGAACTGGACACAGTACTCCAGGTGAGGTCTGACCAGAGCAGAATACACTGCTATAGTGGCACTATTACTTCCCTTGATCTAGATGCTATACTCCTATTGATGCAGCCCAGAATTGCATTGGCTTTTTTAGCTGCCGCGTCACACTGTTGGCTCATGTCAAGTTTGTGGTCAACCAAGACTCCTAGATCCTTTTCACATGTGCTTAGAAGGAGAAGAACTACCTTCAAAGTTGCATCTTGTAGTAAAGTCATAAAATTGTGTGAGAGAGATGGAGGGCCTGTCAATACACAGGTCTGTGGCTTTAATTCAAGTTTGCTGTGAATATGTCAACCGCTTACTGACAGAAGCAATTAAATAACCCCATGCCCTTGCTTTTTCATCTCACTTCAGGTTCTGGGTAATCCCTTCATTGTACTAAAACTGAGGAGGACTAAATACAAAGAACAATTTTCTGAAAATAACCAATTTTGTAAAGATTCTCACTTAAAAAAATATCTGATGGGCTACTAGCTGGAATGACAAACACATTGGTTGTATGTTGCTCTGGAATTTTTACTAGGAGATTTACACAATTTTCTTGAACCAAAACTAAGAAGCAGATTTGTGTTGGGTTGCCAGACCATTAAAATATTATTGGGAACAATATATAAATTTATAAAGCTTCAAGTGAAGAACTCAAATGATTATCTTTATTCTGTCGTGCGTGTGAAAATGATCATGGAGATTCCTTCTGTGTCCATATATGGTGTTGTCTCTTTCACTTCCCAGCTGCGGTTTTCTCCCATCGTGGCTTCGGGCAGAACTGAATATCGAAGTTTCTCAGAGGTCTTATCTCTCCATCCCTCACTTCGATGTCTCAGAACAGGCAACATTCTGCTAGAAACCATTCTGTCACAGATCTTCACCATTTCCCCCTCTGCCTAGGAAAAGGTGGGCAGTTTTCGTACGCGCTGAAGATTTAATACCCCTTTCCAACTCCCAGAATCTCTGCAGCATTCTTATGACAGCCCCCCAATTCTTTTCCTTCCAGCAAGATATTTATGCCCCAATTAAACTTTATCTTAGATTACATTCTGTCAGTAGCACCCACAAATCTCAGTCTCTTTTTCCTTTTCTGTTGTTTTTAAACAGAGGTGAGAGAAATTACTATGTCTTTCCAACACAGTCCTACTTGAGCTTCCTCTCCCCCTCTTTTCTTCATTTCAGATCACACACAGTTTCCATTTTTGCTTGTTAATATCAGTACTACTCCAACACCCTTTCCTCACTTGTAAATATATTTTTATTTTATATTCCAGAAAGGGTTGCTGAATCACAAATATATAAAAGAAGCTTAGAATAAATAAATTGTGGGCTTCCCTCTCCCCAAACGACCCTCACGCTGAAGAAATTCTTATCTTAATTCAAACCTTTGATCCATGTAGCTGGCATATTCAGCAGTACGTTGTTGCAACCCTTTCCCATCACATGCCGGTAATTTAAAGCCAATTAAAGATCCAATTAAACAGAGAACCTGGGGGGAATTTGCAAGGATTATTTACCCTCTGGTATCCTTGTTTTTCGTTTGGCAATGATCCCTTGCTGTCATGGGGGCTGCCTATACAGGTGAGACCAGGAGCCCTTTATAGGGAAGTTTTTAAATGTTTAATGTTGTATTATGTTTTTATATATGTTGGAAGCTGCCCAGGGTGGCTGGGGCAACCCAGTCAGATAGGTGGGGTATTACTAATAATAATAGTAGTAGTAGTAATAATAATAATAATAATAATAATAATAATAATAATAATAATAATAATGATGATGATGGAATAGGTTGTCCCTATTTTTATCAGAGAAATGTTGGCGGGTGTGGAATTAAGTAACAGTAATATGTTCCCCTTGTAACAAATACATGGGGCAAAATGTATAGTCCATGTGCATGATATTGCATTTCTCTCGCAGACATCCTGAGAAAAGCAAAGAGCTACCTGGAGGTTATATTTAAGAAAGTGTATTAATTTTCTAGTGCCTCTGGTCTGGCGAACAGAGTGGCATCACCAAGAATGCAAAAATTGATCTCTAAAATCTCAGTTCAATAAATCCGCCTTATAGGAAGGAATAAGTTATTGCACCGAGGAGTGTTTAAAGTTTAGCCAAACAATTGCTCTTCTGGGCTTGACTAAAATGTCTTAGGAGAAATGTTACTCATTTTCTGTGAGCACTACTTCTTAGCACACTTTATTGCACCACCCAAGAATTCCCCAAATATATGTAGCAAGTTAAGTCTTGTTATTGTGGATAAATAAAGGTAGCAGTTGGGGTGGAATCCAGTTCAAAGAAAGCAAAATCCCACACCTTTCTGTATCGCAAGACAAACAAGCTTTCGTGTGTCATCAGCCTAAAGCTTACTTAAACCCTTGTTTAAATTTATAAGGAAAGTACAGACTCAAGCTTGATTAAGAGTCAAATACTTGAACAGAAGCAAAGTGTGACGATGACCCTCTGGTTTCTGTACATGCTCAGAGTTCTTCACTACTGCAGTTTGTATGCAACTGTCAAGAAAACAAAAACCAGCTAAGGCAGGAGGAGGAATCGAAGGAAATAAGCATAAACGAAAAGGGTGAGTACTACCATGGCTCCTGCTTTTTTCAACAAGAAAGGTATTTCTGGTGAACCGTATGCCCCACTTTCCTATAACTATTGTGCCTGTAGCGAAGGAGCCCTCTATATAGCAGAGACTCTCTGTTCACTTTCTAGTCGGTTTCTGTGGCTTTCCAGACTTCTCCCAGAACAGAAATATGTTGGAATTAGAATGCAGAAGTGTCTACTGCGGTGAACAGAATGTAGAAGTGTTTTTCGGGGGGGGCAGGGGAAGCAGCAAAAATGCACACTTTCACATGCCAAAAATCTTGCGCAACACACAGACACAGACCACAGCATTCTTCTAGAACACGAGCTAAAATGCAAATATGTGTGATGGTATAGTGTACAGTGAATACAACCATCATTCACTGGGGACATGAAATCACTGGAATTAAGACACTAGCTGCAGAAACGATTCCTTCAGCTCTCTTTTGACACAGTGTTAAAAGTGCAATTTCAGCAACCAACAGTGCCAGCACCTGGAGTGCTAGGTTACATATGATAATAAAAGAAAACACTACGTTTTAAGTAGGGTATGGGTACAGGATACAGTAGAAGTATCTGACATGCAAGTCCTTTTCTAGGTTTTGCATGTGTAGGTCCAAGGTTTATCATTTGGTACAGAGTTTGTGGCTGAGGGGTGGAGGCAGGACCCAGCTGCTGTTCTGAAACCCCCAGGTAATGTTCAGCAACCGTTGAGCCTTCTTGCTGATCTGGGTCTGTTGGGGCAGTAGTGTACACAACGTGTTCCACAAATCATGATTTGCACTTGCCAAGAGCTGAGTCAGCCAGGTCTGTGGTTTTAACAGACGATAAACCAGTAAGATAAAGTGGAATTCTATAGGAGGTTAAATCTCTTATTTATATTGAATCATTGATATGCCCTGTTTGTAAAATATTGGACGAAGCAGATATAGATTTGAAATTTACAAAAAGAACACAAATAGAAAACAGGAGGGGTAAGAGAGGAGAAAAACAAAAGGAGTAGATGCTACATGACTCTTCCCATCCCTCTTGAGGGCAAGAAGCTAACAACCACAGCAACAAGAATTTCCCTATGGTAACAGCAGTCGCAGGGCCACAGAATGAAATGGACATTGATTGATTTTTGAAGATAAATGGATTACAAAAAATCTCACAAGAAAGTAAATTAATGTTGAATTGTAAAATATCTGACCAGGAGATAGAAGGTGCCATTCAAAATATGCAACTAGGCAAGTCTCCAGGACCGGATGGGTTGACTTCCAGATACTACAGATCTTTGAAAGAGTGGTTATTACAACCTTTGAAGGAAGTCTGTAATGAAATTTTGGAAGGGAAAAGGGCACCAGAATCGTGGAAAGAGGCTTATATTACACTAATACCAAAAACAGAGACTGAAAAGACTCAACTTAGGAACTACCGTCCCATATCCTTATTAAATGTGGATTACAAAATTTTTGCTGATATTTTGGCTAAGAGATTGAAAAAAAGTATTGATTGAAGAGATTCATAAGGACCAAGCGGGCTTTCTACCGGGAAGACATTTATCTGATAATCTGAGGAATATAATTGACATTTTGGAAAAGTTAGAAGTGAATATAAATACTAAAGCAGTTTTGATATTTGTGGATGCGGAGAAGGCCTTTGACAATATTTCTTGGAGTTTTATGAAAAAGAACTTACAGGGTATGGGGGTAGGCCATGGCTTTGAGAATGGTATAGGTGCAATATCTTCTGAACAAAAGGCCAAATTAATTGTAAATAATGTGGTTACGGAACAATTTAAGATAGAAAAAGGGACACGACAGGGATGCCCAATTTCCCCTTTGCTTTTTATATCGGTCCTGGAGGTCTTGCTGAATATGATTAGAAGGGACCGGATGGTTAAAGGTATACAGGCCGGAGCTAAACAGTATAAATTGAGAGCATTTGCAGATGACCTAGTTTTGACGCTACAGGAGCCAGAATCTAGTACTAAAAGAGTTTTAGAATTAATTCAAGAATTTGGTCAGGTTGCAGGGTTCAAATTGAACAAGTTAAAAACTAAGGTTCTTGAGAAAAACTTAACACCAATTGAAAGAGAGAAGTTTCAGAATGAAACAGGTCTGACTGTGGTTAAGAAAGTGAAATACTTGGGGATTAATATGACAGGTAAAAATGGGAATTTGTTTAAAGATAACTATGAAAAATGTTGGATGGAAGTGAAAAAAGATTTAGAAATTTGGTCAAATTTGAAGCTTTCCTTGTTGGGTCGAATTGCAGTTATAAAGATGAATGTATTGCCTAGAATGTTGTTCTTGTTTCAAACATTGCAAATTTTGGACAAAATGGACTGTTTCAAGAAGTGGCAGAAAGACATTTCTAAATTTGTCTGGCAGGGCAAGAAGCCTAGAATAAAATTTAAGATATTAACGGATGTGAAAGAAAGGGGTGGATTTGCCCTGCCAGACTTTAAACTTTACTATGAATCAGCAGCGTTCTGCTGGCTGAAAGAGTGGCTGCTTCTTGAGAACACAGACATTTTGGATTTAGAAGGTTTTAATAATGTGTTTGGGTGGCATGCATATTTGTGGTACAAGGTTAAAGCACATAAAGCATTTAAAAACCATATTGTCAGGAAAGCATTGTTTAATGTCTGGATAAGATACAAAGATTTACTTGAAAATAAAACCCCAAGGTGGTTGTCACCAATGGAGGCTAAGGCTCAGAAAAAACTTAACATGGAGGCCAAATGGCCAAAATATTGGGCAATTTTGGAGCAAGAAGGGGACAAATTGAAATTGCAGAGTTTTGAGAAATTAAAAGATAAAGTGCGAGACTGGCTTCATTATTATCAGATAATGGAGGCTTACAATTTGGATAAGAAAGTTGGCTTCCAGGTGGAAAAATCTAAATTGGAAACAGAACTGTTAGAACCCAAAACTAAGTCTTTGTCAAAAATGTATAATTTGCTGTTGAAATGGAATACTCAGGATGAGACGGTTAAATCTGCTATGATTAAATGGGCACAAGATGTTGGACATAATATTATGTTTGCTGACTGGGAACAGTTATGGACCACAGGTATGAAGTTTACGGCATGTAATGCCTTAAGAGAGAATATTATGAAAATGATATACAGGTGGTACATGACCCCAGTCAAGCTTGCAAAAATCTATCATTTGCCCGATAATAAATGTTGGAAATGTAAGGAAACCGAAGGTACATTCTTTCACCTTTAAGATAAAGTTTAATTGGGGACGTGCCCTAAGATTAAGGCTTTCTGGGAAATGATATATAATGAATTGAAAAAGGTATTTAAATATACCTTCTTGAAGAAACCAGAGGCCTTTCTCTTGGGCATGGTCGGCCAGTTGGTGTTAAAAAAGGATAGAACTTTCTTTATGTATGCTATAACAGCGGCAAGAATACTTATTGCAAAGTATTGGAAGACGCAAGATTTACCCACTCTGGAAGAATGGCAGATGAAGATGATCGACTGTATGGGATTGGCAGAAATGACTGGCAGAATCCGTGACCAGGGAGAAGAGTCGGCGGAAGAAGACTGGAAGAAATTTAAGGACTATTTACAGAAATATTGTAAAATTAAAGAATGTTGAATGATGTTGGATTGAAATTAAGGGGTTTCCAGCTGCAATGTTTTGAGATAAGGATTTGCTGAGTAAATAATTTGAATTGGAATACAAGAAGGGGAGGTATGAGGAGGTCAGGGAAATATGTCATTGAAAATTAAGTATTGTGAACTGTATGTGTTTTTAAACTTTTTTGCTTTTTTCTTTTTGTTTGTATAAAATTGGAAACTTAATAAATATCTTTATAAAAAAAATATATGGTAACAGCAGTCGCGAAATTAAAAGACGCCTGCTTCTTGGGAGAAAAGCAATGACAAACCTAGACAGCATCTTAAAAAGCAGAGACATCACCTTGCCGACAAAGGTCCGTATAGTTAAAGCTATGGTTTTCCCAGAAGTGATGTATGGAAGTGAGAGCTGGACCATAAAGAAGGCTGATCGCCAAAGAATTGATGCTTTTGAATTATGGTGCTGGAGGAGACTCTTGAGAGTCCCATGGACTGCAAGAAGATCAAACCTATCCATTCTGGGGTTTTTAAAAATAATATTTATTAAAGTTTTAAGGGGTACGAAAAGAAAAAGTAAAAAACATCATTTTAAACAAAAAACAATACAACACATCACAATAGGTAAAAAAAAAGGATAAGGCACAAAGAAAAAAAACCAGAAAAATAAAATCCATTAAACAAAAAACAAAAAACAAAAATACAATAAATCTTCCCATTACTTATCTTTCATTAGCTTATTTCCTTGACCTCCTCACACCTCCCTTTTTTGTATTCTAGATTGATTATCTATCTCAGCAAATCCTTTCCATCTTTTCAAATTTTAGTCCTGTAATTAGTCTTAGTATAATGTAACTTTACTTTCCCTCCTTTCACCAATTAACAGTCAGCATTTCCCAAATCCTTTATATCATTCCTGCTAACAAACCTATCCATTCTGAAGGAAATCAGCCCTGAGTGCTCACTGGAAGGACAGATCCTGAAGCTGAGGCTCCAATACTTTGGCCAACTCATGAGAAGAGAAGACTCCCAGGAAAAGACCCTGATGTTGGGAAAGATGGAGGGCACAAGGAGAAGGGGACGACAGAGGACGAGATGGTTGGACAGTGTTCTCGAAGCTACCAGCATGAGTTTGACCAAACTGCGGGAGGCAGTGGAAGACAGGAGTGCCTGGCATGCTCTGGTCCATGGGGTCACAAAGAGTCAGACACGACTAAATGACTAAACAACAAAGGAAAACAAGAAAAAAATGGTGGGAATGTAATTCAGAGCCAAGGTTAGGGAGGAAAAATAGAGCTCCAAATAAAGATTGTTGTTCATTTAATCAAGAGCAACCCCCCCTCAAATCAAAAGGTTTTTATTTCATGAATCTAACCAAGTCACTGACTAAATGTCAGAACTCTCATTGCGTACCCTCCAAAATATTGGAAGGGCAAATCAGGACATGACCCTCCCCGCCACTGCAAGGCCCACCAAGGCCACGAACGTTCTTCCGGAAGCTGGTGCTGCACTTCTGGAGGTGCAGCCCAGCTGCCTGAAGTATGGCGGCAGCCATGCTGGAGGCCACAGTGGCGGCAGCAGAATATCCGGGATCCACTCCTGGCTTCTGTGAATCCAAGATGTCCCTCTCAAAGCGGGACAATTGGCTGGTATGTCATTGTTCCCACCATCCTAGACAATGAGTGGGATTCAGCATCAATCAATGATGGATGCTTTATCTGTACAAGTGTTTCAGCTTCCCAGAGGGAATGTGCCATCTCCTCCAGACTTGCTATGTTCTGGAGGTTTTCCTGACACCCACCACAAGAACTTATTTCAGGAGGGGGGAAGTGTTAATACTTGGGCAGGGCTTCCACTGACAGGACTCATTACTGGGCGCAGTGTCCTCCAGAAGCAATAGAGGCAGCTCCTTGGGTATGCACTGGCTGAAGAATTTGTAGTGCTTCCTGTCGCCTAGATTGCCCTCTTGAGCAAAACAGTCAGGATATCCCACCTACTCAGGGCGCTCTTGGGATGCGTCCGGGGAGATGGGGGCATTTGGCAGGCTCCCAGCTGGCTCCAGCCACCGGCCCTCAGCCGGGTGAACTCCGGTTCTCGGAACAGCATCAATCACCGACTCAAGCCTCCGAACCCTTTGGAGACTGAGCACGCTCTTATCAGCAGATTGAATAAATCTCCACAACAGAAGTGGCGGACAGAGACATGTGTAGGCATTATTTACAGGCTTTTATTCAGCATAGTTCAGGAACAAAGGAAAAAACATGTCTGCTTCCCTTCGTGTCCAAGCAAACAGCAGGACAGCAAAAGCAATATACAACGGAAGTTCCCAGCAGAACGGAAGTTCCCAGGAGACATACAATAACTCCACATATCTGTTCCTCTTAAGGTGGAACAGAACATCAATATCCTAACAGGCACTAGCGCCCTCAGTGGTGCTTTATTTTCATGAAGCCATTTGGGGCCAAATGAGGGGAGAGACTCCATCAGGCAAGGCCTCCTTCCACCTGCCTTGCCCCACTCTCTGCTTCTCATTGTGCATTGTATTGTTTTATGTACTGTGGCTTGCCGTTGTTTTATTGATTACAGTTTAGATATTATTGTAACTGTTGAGTGGATTTCTGTTTAACTTTAAATGTTGATATTATTATTTTATACTATTCTAATGATTGTTGAATGTTACTTTTTTGATGGAGGTTGCCTATTTTAAAGTTATGTTTTATTATCACATTTTTGTATTGCATTAGATTGTTATAAAATGTACATTTTTTGTTTCTTCAGCTTGTAAACCGCCTTGAGTATTGTAAGATGGAAAGGTGGTATACAAATTAAAAATGATGATGAATGATGAAATGTGCTGGCCTCCTGAAGCGAGGTCCTTCAGCATAGTTAACTGGCTGCCTTTGCTGTAAGGACGTTTGGATTCCCGAGGACCTGTTCTCTCCTGTGCAAGTGTGATTCACTTAATGTTTGCCCAACGCTGGGTATTTGGCATCCGAAGGCTTGGACGGTTGTTGTTGGCATCTGTCGGTCTCGAGGGACAATGGAGTGCGCCTCCGGGGGTGAAGTCAGAGCACTGTGCCAGCAGCACCAAAGTGACCCCACTAGGGTGCAGGCCTGGGCAGTGTGTATGGAGGTCCCCTCTCAGCCTCATTGATGTGGTCCAAAGGAAAGCAGAGCAAGACGTTTGGCACCAGCTTGGCTGCAGGAGTTGCCTAAATGGCATGAACGGACTTCACTGAAAAATACTGTAGTTGTTTTGGTAACAACGGAAATTAGAAGTCTCTGTTGGGCAAGGTCTTTTTGATGGATCATTCATATGTGGCTATCACACAGTCAATGCTTGAGGAATATGCATGGGATAGTTAGCATTCTGGTGTACCTATTCTTGTTCAGTTACCAGAAAAGTTACTACGTTAAGGTGCAGCAGCATAAAAGAGAAAAAGGGCAGTGGCAACTTTGCCCCACCTTGCTATTTGGCAGTTGCAAAATGGACTTTGACTGCAGCCGTTGAGTTTCCTTTTATACACCCGACACTGCAGGCTTTATTGTATTGGCTTGGGTGGAAGGCACTTTTTATGGGCTATGGTGCATGTATATATCATAAGAGCTGTCCCACCCACTATACGACAATGAACTGCTCAGTTCTCAGAAAATGAGAAGAATCTGCACCAAGCATTGAGCAAGCATTGGCTGATTTAACTCACAAACTGTATTTTGCTGTTGCCAGACCTGGATGCATGCTTGCACAAGAAAAAAAAATCTAAACCTTCAGGAAACCCCATATTCTGGACAAAGGGAAACTTGGAAAAATAGGTGATAAATTATTACAAAGTCTGTAGTATGCAGGCTGGTGTGTGTGTGTGTGTGTGTGTGTGTGTGTGTGTGTGTAGTTTATTGTGAACTTACCTGATGTGTTTGCAGAGTTGGGCATTCTTTTGAGCATGGAACAGTTTTGCAAAGAAAGGTGTTTTGATTTGCCTTTTTAATGGCACAGTGCCTTCTTTGTCTTTAACGTGTAGTTAAAAACAAATTCAGCAAGAAAGCTTTTTCTGGCATGAAGAGGAAACAATAGGGAAGAGGAGGTTTCCTCTCCTATGCTTTTTTGCTTGTCCCAGTGTTAAAGACAAGCCTTGCTAAAAAAAAGGGGGGGGTTGGTACTTGCACAAACCAAGCACTTGTTCCTTCCCCCACCCCTTATTTTATTAGAAATTTCTAGCCACAAAAGCATCATTATGCCTATAAGATCTTTTGTAAGCTTTAAAATTGGTATCCATGTTGGCAAATCTTCCAAACACTCTGTCCAAGCTCCTGCCAACCTAGCAGTTCGAAAGCACACCAGTGCAAGTAGATAAATAGGTACTGCTGTGGCAGGCAGGTAAACGGTGTTTCCGTGCACTCTGGCTTCTGTCACAGTGTTCTGTTGCGCCAGAAGCGGTTTAGTCATGCTGGCCTCATGACCCAGAAAGCTGTCTGTGGACAAACACCGGCTTCCTTGGCCTAAAAAGCAAGATGAGTGCCGCAACCTCAGTCACCTTTGACTAGACTTAACTATCCAAGGGTCCTTTACCTTTACCTTTTTTTATATCCATAATACAGTAAAAAAAGAACAAGAAGTTTTAATCAGCCATCAAGGGGATTTGGAAGGGGATTGGATGGGCAGGTTCCCCACCACCACCACTGCCACACTGCCACACCCAAAACAGTTCAACTGCTTCCATTATTCTCCAGCTTGCTAAAGGGGTAGGCAGAAGTACTGCCAGCAGGATTCCTATTGAGGTAGCCAGTGGAATGTTCTAACACAGTGTTCCAGGGCTGAGGAAGGCAAGTGGCCAAGCTGGGCCAGAATCCACGGATCCTGAGCTGGCACCACTGCTGTCATTTGAGCAGTGTTTTACCTGCCTTCCGCTGCAGGGGTGCCGATGCAGCAGTGGCTACACCACTCTGTCACAAGCCCTGGTTCCCTGCAGGTGGTTTGGCTTGCACAGGTAACTTGGCCAATGCAGTTGCGGCTTGTAGAGTTTATATCCTGCCCCCAAAAGCCACTTAGAAGGACAAACATTCTGCCTGTCATGCAGGTACTAAAGGCACAGGAGCATTGCCAAAGAAAAAGTGGCAACGCTGCCCCTAGCTTGGGAAACGTGAAATTGCTTTGTGTAGAAACTCCTTTTCAGAAGGGGAAGTTGAGTTCCGGGTGGTGACTCATGAGTCACAGAAGTCTGGCTGAATTTCCCAGGGGAATCACAGAGGAGGAGGTCCCTGGGAGCCTCTCTGTTTGCGGGAAGCTCACTAGTGCCACATACTGAGTAACTATTGTTCTTAGCAATTGGATGCATAAAGTGTGCATTTCAAAAGGCAAGAAAACAAGAGCGCTGCTGGATCAGAGCAAAGGTCCATATAGGTGGACTACAATCCTACTTACGCACACTATAGATGCAAATAAAACTACCAATATCATGAGACTTTGCTAAATATCTTTAACACAAAATTTACCCTTTTTTTCAGAGTTGTAATGCCACTGGCTCAGCATTTTCACTGAGCTATCTACTGTGCTCCAAAGATCCTTTTCCTGGTTAGTCACAATTAGCTCACGCCCTATCAAGGAATGCTTAGGTTAGAATTCTGTTTGCCCCAGTGACTTCACTTTACATTTTCTGACTTACATCAAACCACAAATCCCTGGAGGAATAGATGGTTTGGCTTGTGCTGTCAACATTGCTCTAATACAAACCATAACAATTAATCGCAAATCCTCTGGATATACACTTTTCTTTTCTTGCAGTGTAATCTTGAACAAACATCTGAACCCTGTGCAAAATTTTGCTCCCCTAGTCTAATGCCTTCATCTGCCTCAGCTGCAGCAAAACTTGTCTCTCTGGTATCACTCTCTACAGCCACAGTAGCTGCGATAACTCTCCAACAGTTTGACTTCAACCCCGAAGGTGCAATCCTCCATTGTTTCCTGAGACAGACAGATGCCAACCAGTCTTTAGAATAGAGGTGTATGTACGTGCTTAATGATCATTTGCTGCCTGCATATTTGCAGCAATTGTACTTTCTGTTTTCATGTCCATGTAATAAACTGAACTTTACTGCTTCCTATTGTGACATATACTTGATCCGGGTATACGTATAAGGGTTAAAGGTAAGCATACATTTTTATCAAAAGCACTGTGACTCCATGCAAAAGGTTCCTTCTAACAGCTGTACACTGAATTCATGCGTGTTATGGACAAGCATGTGGGCTCAGAAGTACATCTCTTAACAATACTTTCTGTCACAGCACTCAAAAGGTGTATTGCACCAGGGCAAGGGCAAATATATATATATATAAAATACATGGCAGAATGCACAGGAATCATTTAGCAAAACACAAATTGAAAATCCATACATGTGGAATTTCCTGACAGGTAGCCCCGATTCCAATGGGTAGCTTAGAAAGTGAGCAGCGAGCCTCCTACAAAATCTAATTTTAAATTGTCTCGTAACAAACTGCAGGAAACATGTCCATGCACACTCCGAAGTCAGACCTCTCTACAGCCAAGGAGAGCAGCATGCTTTCTCCTATTGCAATGAGCCAGTGTTCTTTGCCCGACAAAGCCGTTTCGCCTACCATAGAAACTTACTGCAGCTACATTATCAATAATTAATCCCAATAGAGCATGAATCACGAAGGAGCAGCTGAATGCAAAGTGTGGCGTTTGCTTTCTTGCTGCAACGATTGAAGAGGAACAGAGTTGTCTAAGCTAGGCCTGAGAGACATCTTAAGGGACTGCCAAATGCAGAAATCACAAAGAGTAAGACTAGTTATTTCTCAAGTTTCTAATACTTGGTGCACTATTGCTTTTTCTGGATTAAAAATAGAGATACTATATGAACCGAGAAATATTTTTCTATTTTCTCCGTTGGTTTTCAGAGCAGATGGGGTCCTTGAAATTTCAGGACAGGACAGGTATAGACCGCTATCATTCTGGCCTCCCTTTTTAACCAGTTAGCAAAGGCTTAGGCATTGAACTTAATACCGCAATTCATCCCCTTTCACTATGTCCAGAACCTCAGTGGATTAGGCCCTGAACATTTGGAGATAACTTTTGCATGCTTACTCTGAATAGACTGAGCTACCGATTAACTACCTTTTCAAAAAAGAAAACCGGATGTAAGGTAGGACCTAGAAACTCCCCTGAAATAATTGTACACTATGCTCATGAGTTTCAAGTACACTGGGGCTGTATGCTGTTGAAATGTAGATACCAAAATATCTGAAAATTTACTTACTTAGTTCAGAAAAGAACTTCCGTAAGGTATTTTTTTAATATGATCACAACAGCAAAACCTTTATATGCTAAATAAAAGATATATGGAATACCCCAGCTTAGAGATAGGCTTGTTAAGTTATAGAATTCAGCAATTATCAATAAACTAAAATGGGTGTCTTTTGGGTAAAGGTAGGCAGCAGCAGAGTTGAGTAGGAATGATAATTTTTAAGAAAATACTGGAATACCAAGTGTAGTTTATGGTAATCCATTTCCTTTAATAAAATTTGAAGGTAATAATGGGCTGGATCCAGATGATGTTAATTGGACCTTGGGTTCCATTAGAATCAATGACAAGTTAATCACTAAATTAGTTCCCACTGATTTTAATGGGACATACATGCAACTTAACTCCATGGTTAAACCCAGGGTTTATTTTTGAACTTTTAAAAAACTGCCAAATTATTTCCCTGCTGGTTGTTTTTTTTTATACTTAAAAAATCCCAGGAAGTTTCAAGGCAAGACATGCCTCTTGTAGAAGCCAAATTCTTTCTCATACAGAATTTGTACTTCTACCCACCACGTGCCTGCAAATTTAGTGCCCTGTACAGGTTTACTAGCAGCAATCTGTTTGCAACTGTACAGGTTTCCAAAGTGGCAATCTGTTTGCAACACATTGCATGTTAGTGCCCTAACATTGGGGGGGGGGGGGGGAAATCAGTAAGACCAAACCAATCAGTGGCTTTAACTTGTAAAGACCTGCACAGCTTGGCTTAGGACAAGGGTCTCTCAAGGACCACCTGCAAATGTCTTGAGAAAATCTGGCAAAGCTGTTCTCCAGGTTCCTCTGCCTAGTGAACAGCGGTGGGTAATATAACTGGGGGACTGAACCTTTTCTGTGGTGGCGCTTCTTAGATGCTTATGCCTGGTTCCTCTGTTCACAAGTTTTCAGTATTGGACAAAAATTGCTTTATTTGACAAGTATTTTAATTCGATGCCCTTGTTAAGCTTTTGTTGTCTTGAAGCTTTGAGTTTTAGCTGAATGTTTATTTGCTACTGCCACTTTTTAGTTTTGTCCTTAACTTGTTGGTTTATTATGTTTAGCTTTATGTTCATAATTATCCAGTAAATTTCACAATCACTTTTTTAAAAAGGAAAGACAAGATATACATAATTAAGATACTGTACTACAATTATTGGATGATTTAATCATTTAATCTGTTGTTTCCATTGACAAATTATAATAAAGATTTTAAACATTTGTTTGTGTTATTTGAAATGCTGCCCAGATGTAACTCAGTAAGCCAGCAAAGCATTGGTTGGTTTTACTCTTAAAAACCTTATGCATATTAAATTCTTCTGACAAAATCTTGACATCTTAAAAAACACCCCTGAACTACCCAAATAATAATAAAAGCACTTAACTTTATGAGTCAAAAACATAAAATAAAATAAAATATACTTTAAGTAACAAAATATCAGTTCCTTATGTGCTTCAAAAAATTATTTCAATCATACAATTTATACATTTGAGTCAACCTTATGTTTATTACTATGAGTGCAGTTTTCAGTCAAATCCATACGAGAAATAAAGGCCTCAACGGATAGCTTGTACACCAGTCAGGTACAGGGTTTAAAGGCTTTTTCCTACATTGCAATCTAATGACATGAAAGCATTCCTACGACTGAAAAGATTGTGTCAGTGATCAAATAATCTGCGCAGAGACAAAATAAGACTCTGGAACAAGCTTCTTCCAAGTCAGTTGTATCTATTTACCATTCGGAGGATACATTTTCAAGTTTAGAGAGCCACACAGGAGTGATCTCATGTCTTTAAAATTACCCATGCAGAAAACAGCGGACAGAAAATAGAATTATACCTGTAATTTATTTGCTTATTAATACATCTATAAATGATAGCTTTTATAATATGCATGCTTAGAAAAACATGCTTATAAAGACGAATCCAAGTTGGAAGCAAATGCATGCAAGACATCATTTTGGACTAGCAAGTAAAGTCCAAGGATGTAATTCCAGTATGTTATTTGAAGTGCAGACAGAATTATGTACATCTTTCACTAGTGGAAGCAGCTTCTAAAGAACATTATTAGATGTAGCAACTTTTGTTTTCATGAGGTAATTTTGTATTTATGTGTAAGTAAGTAAAGATACCAAAGATTGTATACAACTCACCAAGAACTTCTTCTACGCAAGGCCCACCAATTCAAATGGGAGTTGCACAAGACAATAGCGGATTGGGTTCACCGGTTTTATGGCATGGCATGCTTAATGTAAGAAACACTCAAACTTTATTCCCTGCAAATTACTTAGGGTCTACAGTGCTCATGACTGATTGAAATTTCATTCTTCTTCCTGGGCCGTTTGCCCTTCTAGAGGAACTCAAGACAACAGCGGCAGTGCTTTTGACTGAGAGAATTAGACATCCTCGAGGTTCAGTCTGCAAATAAAGGGAGACCGGAAGGAGCCCAAATAGAGATGTCCATCATGTTCATGTGCTTCACTTATGTAAGTTGCCACCATTCCATTCGGATCATGGAAGCTTCTTCTGTAGGATCCGGTGTCACTTAGTTCTAGAAGTAGGCTGTACTTGGGCACAAATTTTATCACCATTTCTTGACTGAGCAGCTGGGGGAAGAAAGTATTCACCTCAGTCATAAGCATTACAAGTACACTGAACAGTCAGTTAAAATATGTTACCCAATTCAGATTTTTAAACCCCAGAATGTCCAAAGAGTATCAACCATCCAAAAGCTCTTTGAAGCACAATTTATTTCGGGGCAGAGTTAAGCATATGCTCAAGTATCTTGACTAAACCAGCCTTCCCCAACCTGGTGCCCACGACCCAGATGTTTTAGATGACTTCTCCGCCATTCCGGACCATTGACCATGCTGGCTGGGGCTGATGGGAGCCATAGTCCAAGGCTTTTGGAGGGCACTAGGTTGGGTAAGGGTGCACTAAATCAACGGGAAGTGTTAAAGCTTCCCTAAAATTTGCCCAAATTAAGCTCCTCATGATGGGTGGTTTTTTTGTTTTTTTAAGAACCGCTAATGTAAGCATTTTAATCTTAAAGCATTTTTCATTTCCTGTCTATCTGAGTGAATGTTGCAGTTTTAGTGCTTTTTAATTTGTTGCATCCGTTTTATGCTTTGTTCTGCTACGTAAAAACAAAAACTACAGTGGTACCTCTGGTTACGTACTTAATTCGTTCCAGACATCCGTTCTTAACCTGAAACTGTTCTTAACCTGAAGCACCACTTTAACTAATGGGGCCTCCCTCTGCTGCTGCGCTGCTGGAGCATCATTTCTGTTCTTATCCTGAAGCAAAGTTCTTAACCCGAGGTACTATTTCTGGGTTAGCGGAGTCTGTAACCTGAAGCGTATGTAACCCGAGGTACAATCACACAATTTAATCATTTGATTGATATTGCCTGGTATTCTGGCTCTATCATTGTGAGGGCAATATGATCTGTCCATAAATCGGCTATTTCGAATCACTTTTTGAGAAACATTAATATTAATATACTGCTTTTAAATGTCTTTTTTTAAACAAACCAACTGGCTCTCAAGATAGGTTATGCAATTTATCATCAAAGCAGAATTTGTTTTACCTTAAATATTATTCTTTTAATCCATGGTTTTTCAGATAAGAAATCCAACATAGAAAATCCAGGATTGGACCGAATAGCTGACATAGCCACCCAATAACCTCCAGAGCTGCTTGGACGTATGTTATCTGGAAAGCCAGGCATATTTTCTATAAACATGTCTTCTCCACCTTTCATTAGGCCAGATACGTAGTATCTGCAAAATTAAAGTGCATTAATATATTACAAGATAATAGCACATGTCAAGGAGGAACCATAGAAACCAACAAGTGCTTCCCAGGAGGAAGAAGAGGCATGAAAAGACCTACTATATCACAAGTGGGCAAAATTCGTCAGAGCAAGTGAGTCTGCAGTTTGCATAGTAAAAGCAGTGAGTTCGCTTGCAGAGCACAGTATTTAGAAAAGCCTCTTCAACAAGGATGATCAACAAACTTTGCATCAAATATATTCCTGAAAAGATAGCTGAGCTTAAAACAATTGGCTAATGCCGTTGGTGCAAACTTTAATGTATAGCCACCTCGGGAGGCATCCCACATACCTTCGTATTCTTGCCATAGTTGTTTCGGCCACCAACACAAAGTCTTCAGCAGGTGAAAGCTGCACTCCATTTGGAAATCTGAGCCCTCCCATTAAGACTTTCACTTCCTTTGTGACAGTGTCATATTCAAGCAAGCTAAGGGCAAAACCATTAACACAGTCATTAATTTTTAAATTCATTTGTCATAAAGTTACGTGCAAACTAATACATAACCATGTAGACAACAACAGAACCAATACCAGGAGCACATGTGAAGGAGACCCAAAAGGCAGAAGGGATCCAGTTTCCTAGAGATTTCAATACTCACAGGCTCATTTAACTTGATCCGCGAGAGAGCCTGTTGAGGAGATATAGAAGAGTTTGACAGCTGTCAAATTAGCTGTCAAGAAGGAAAAAGAGAACTTTGTTTCTGCTGTCTCTGCTGGATATATTTGTTACAATTTGGTTATATTTTGTTGAAAACAAGGAAGAACTGGAAGAACTGATACAAACTAACTTGATTTTTGGATTTGAACTGGAAGGAAGATTAAGTAACCAAAATCCCTCTAGAGGGGGTTTTGGGACATTACAAGAATGGCTGAAGGAGGAAAAATTCAAGCTAAATTGGACAGAGTTTTTCTTCTCTTGGGAAAGTTACAAGGCCAAATTGATGTTTTGGCTACCAATGTTGCAACTCTGGACTTAACAGTAAACAAATTCATTGAATTTGATAAGGATTTGACTCAGGAAGTTCATGTAGCTGGACAAGAAGAGAAACTTGAGAGATTTGAGAGTGTGGAGAAAGAGATATATGTTGTTTCTGAGGAAAAGGAAGGAGGAGATGTAATGTTGCAGATGACAAAGGAGAGCCAGAGGCCTGACATGATGGTTACAAAGGAAAATAAGTACTGGATGATGAAAATCTGGTCTGAATTGGAGATTGAAGAATGGAGAGATCTCCTTATGTGGAGATCTGAAGACCTATGGATTACAAATTTGATTAAGGTGGAAGTTGGAGCTTTCGGGACATTTGGACTTAAAAGGAGTAAGAAACAAGATTCGGGCTCTACTTTTAAGTATGGAGGTCTGGCTGGAAGAAACATGGACCCTATTGGGACAGAGCTTCTCCGAGATCTGGTGTTTAATACTAAGGACTACCAAAAAAAACCGGCAGAGAGGAATTGAGAGAGAATTAAGAGCCTCGGACGTGAGGTCTCCAGGCTGATAGTAGACTAAGACTGATGGACATTTGTTGGGGATCGAAACCGGGAAAGGGGGGGGTTTGGGAATCCAAAGGGTGTACAATTATAATCTGTTTTTTATTTTGTTTTGTTATTAGTATGAAAATTGGGGAATTCGTGGAAGGGAATTTGGGTCGACTTTAGAAAAAAGTTTTAAGAATGAACACTGATGTACAAATATTGATGTTTATAAGTTAAAATTGGTTTTTCTAAAATGAATTAAATATAAAAAGGTCAAAAATTGGGGATAAGAACTTGTTGAACTAACAATTTGAATTGGAATGTAAGAAGGGGAGGTGTGGGGAAGTCAGGGAAATATGTTATTGAAAATACGGATTGCAAACTTTATGTGTTTTTAACTTTTTTGTTTTTTGCTTTTTGCTTTTTTAATGTATTAAGGTGGAAAATCTCAATAAATATCTTTTTTTAAAAAATAACTTCTGTGAACCTACATGTTTCTTAGTTGCTTCATTCACACATTTGCTTGTACAGTAATGCCATATTTTTATTGGCTTGGTTTCCTTCCCCCCCCCCCCAAAAAAAATTTTATTAGCTTTCACAATATTATAAACAAAAACAAACACACAAGACAAACATAAATCATAGCCTTATTGAAAATTACAGTTATTAACTTTGTTAAGTGACTTCCTCGCTTCCCCTTGGTTGAATTTCATTGCATGTCCTTTTAACGGTTTTCCAAATCCCAATTTTTATGAAATTTAACTTAAAACATTAACATCCTTAGATCTTCACCTTATGGAATTAAACATATTAATTCATCACTTAACATAAATAAAATCCTAAGCCCATTAAGTATCTGCAAGCTATTTTCAGTTAGTTTAACTTAACAAATTTAACTAAATAATCATTAAATTTATTCCACTCTTCCTGATACTCCTCCTCCTTCTGGTCGCGGACTCTTCCGGTTAGGTCGGCTAGCTCCGAAAATTCCATCATCTTCATCTGCCTTTATTGGCTTGGTTTCCACGCAACTCTAAGCATAGTTTATTTTGAACTATGGTTAACATAAACAAGCAGCCTGCTAGTGCAGGCTCCTCAAAAGTCTCACCACTCCTGTCTGGGCCGTTCTTGAAAGACACTAACCACAGCACTGGCTCACAGGTATGCATTAGTAGGAGCACAAGAAACCTAAACTCCAGCTCAAGGGTGGGGCTGCTCGTTCAATTAAGCTATTACTATTACCTTTAATTAAGAATTAGCACATTGGCTAAGAGAAAATTCCACACCAGGCAGTCCCAGCCGTGCTACAGACCAGAAACTCACTAAGCAACTCAGTCGTATTACTCTGTCAAAATTCTGCTTTCGCAACTGGCATCAAAACACTGCAAGGATTTTCCCCAGTTGGGACTTACCGTCCATCATCGGAAGCCTCCATGATTAACAAGGAATAGTCTTTTCTGTGCCATTTACTACTGGAGTCAGTAAAGTAGATTTTCCTTCCGTCTCGCGTCAGTGTAAGATCATTCACAAAGGACATGTTTTTTCCTTCAATGGGAATCTTGGAGGACACAAGTGGTTTCACTTCACCTGATCACAGAAAGGAGGACTTGGTTAACCCCTTGCTTTCCTACATGCTTTAAGTTTAGAGTAGTTAATAACTTTCCAATGATAAGAGCTTTCTTTATGCATCAAAATGGCAGATAGAAAATAATTTACAAATATTTTCATTTACTTTGGCTAAGGAAGAGGAATCTGTGTTTGCACATAAGAAAGGTTTTTTTGTTCTTAAAATGAACTGCTTGCATTTCAAGGTGTGCTTTTGTCGTATGTTATTTAAAGTAGACAGATCCATCGGGCTGAGACTTTCCCAACTCCCTTCTTGCTGTACTGAAACCTTGCTTTAAACAGCCACCTTTTCCTGAGTGTTTCCTTCTCTCTGCTTGCTCTGCTTAAACCTCTGCCATTGTTTAAAACTGTAATTTTCCTCTTGTGTATGAGAGAAAAAGGATGCAGAGCCATGGAATATTACGTAGTCCTTTCACACAACATGTTTCATTCCCAGAATTAGGGGTTGTTTTCAGCACGATTTCCCAGATTCAGCATAGTAATTTAGAACAGGTATTTTATTAGCAAGCAAACATTCATATATGTACAACATTCATCAGCTGATAATCTTCGCTAACGGAACAAGATGGCAGGATTGCTTATCTTAAAAGAGTGACATATTTCATCATGGTGTGTGTGCAAACAGCTGCAGAATAGGAAGGAGACATGAAAATGGGGGTGATCTGTATGCAAAGAAGAGTTGGAAAAGGAAGTGAAGGGGAAAGGGGGGTGCAAAGAGTTGCCAAAAAGGAGTAGGAGGAGAAGAAAGCAGGGAAATGAAAGCATCTGAAGAATAGGAGAGCATGGCGACTTCACAAGGAAGACAAAAGAAATGCCAGGCCAAAGCAAACATGAACAGGAAAAACATGAGTGCAAGTTTACCTGAGACAGGATTGATTTCAAAGAGTCCATAGTATGCATCGGCCACAAAAAGGGTGTTCTCTGGTCCAACTCTGATTCCAAGAGGTCTCCCACATGTGGTTTCATCTTCTCTGGTTCCTTTTAAGACACATTTCCAGCAAGTTAACAGCAGCAGTTTTTATACAAAGATTTCTATACTGCTTCAGGAAAAAATGCCATTACTTCACAATTTAATCCAAAAACAAATATTCAGCAAAACTTTACTGATATCAACACCATTTTATGCTGAGAAAATTCCAAAATGGTATCTTTAGCGGTCTGTTGCAGGAAACAACAATGCACCTTGCAGACTATTGAAATTTTCCGGGCAACATTAAATTGTGTTAGTGCATGAACACAACAAGACTTTCACCCCTCTCCTTCTCCTGTGTGCGCCCTGTGCTATCCCTAAATCTGCTCCAGAGGGTGGGGGAACTCCCAGAACAGATTTAGGAGGCACACAAGAGGAAGAGAATGTTTACTTATGCAAGGATAAATCCCTGCACTGATGGAACTCTTTGTTTAGTGCTATGCTGAATGCAACCCTTTGTACAAGATCCAACTTCCCCTTCCTTTCCTCCCACTTCTGCCCCCCCCCCCGAAAACAGGGAAATTCCCTCTTGCACAAGTAGGCTGACACTTCAATGTCACCCTAACATATTTATTGTGCCATAAGATTTCATGGACAACTAACTAGTTGCCTTATAATAAATGTGGTGAATAATCTCTTCTAGTTGCGGTTTTTTATTGCATTTATGTTTCTGCTGCCACTTTTAGGACAAGTTATTCTTTTTGCATGCAGAATGAAGATGTAGGCAAAGAAGCAGCAAATGTTTAAAACTTTTACGTTCACAGTGCCCTCTACTGGCTGTTCCAGAAAAGGAAACCAACACAAGCAGTATCAGTGCCTATAACAAAAGGAGAAATAATCTGAAGCTAGACGTTCATTCTGCAAGTTACCAACAAGCAGTACTGAACAACAGTCAGTCTCTTTCTTGCCCCTTACTGACTTCACATGGCACAGCTTGTGAAAAACATAGCCTGTGGCAAGCGAAGTCATTTCCTTTTTCCAAAATACATTTCTCTTCCACTGTTCTATGTAGGAAAACACTTCCAGCCGGAACAATGCAGAGTTGCCTCTCTCAACTTTAACAGGCTAAAGCCAATCACTCCAAAAAGTTGAACCACTGCTATCCTATATTCTCTTAAGCACCTCTGTGTTTGAAGGGGATATCCTGAGTGTAAGTTATTGGACTGTGTTATATAACAAAATAAATGGATGGAAGCATTAGAGAAAAGGCAAAGCTACACAGAATTTTTAAAAAACACAAAATCAAAGGATAGATGTTAAGGAAATGAGATCCTACAAGTAATGGTGCAAATCTGGATGCTGCAATGAGGCTTCTCATTCTCCACGTGCAATCTCAGATGTTGTAGTTCCTCATTTTTCATGTGCAATTTCAGATGTAGTTCCTCTGTTTTTCTATAGTATTAAGCTAAGCTAAAGTCAAGATAGCATGATGTACAGTGCCAGAATGAGGGGCATGTTATCCATATTATATTGAGAAACTGACTGTGCCTGGCTGCTGTATGATATCCCCAAGTGTAGCCAAACACCACCAGTCCAGGCTTCCCATAAGCTACTGGGCCCAGTTTATAAACTCCTGAACAGCTTAGGACTACTTGATGGAGTGCCTTTCCCAGCAGGTCCCAACCTGTCCAGTGAGACTGGCAGGAGACTGGCTGGTGGTACAAGCAATGGGTGCTGTGCATTTGGCAGTGACATGGCAGGGGTTTTAATGTATTTTTTCCTTTTAGTAGTTTAATTTTTTTATACAGCATTGTACTAATTGGATGAAGGTTGGTTTGGAAATAAATAATTTCTTTTGAAGATTGCCCGAATATAGCTGTGGCAGTTTGGTAGCTTGGAATAAGGGAACCTGTATATTCTTTCATTGGTAGCCATTGGTACTCTGGGAGAGCATCGATTTCCCAAGACCTTGCTGCATTCCCCTTTCATTTGCAGAACCTTGTGACACATGGACCCTTACAAATCCGCTCCTCTTAACCACTGCATGGTCAGTTTCCTGCTCCGAACATCCTCTCTGTTGCTGTCCCATGTCAAACTCAGCCAGGGTATTTTCAACCAAAGCTGGCAATCAGGGCTGCAGTTGAGCAGTCAGCTAGAATCATTGGCATGAAGGTTAAAAGGAGCACAAAAAGAGAACCACCAGGAAGTGTTGATACAGTTGCATAGATAAAAAAATAACAAATGGTAGTGTGCACTGAATTACTGATCGTTACTCCAAAGTGTTAGCAATAGGTTCTTATTCCACAGGGGCATCCCTGTCTTCACACTTTCATGTCAATTATTGGCACACTTCTCAGACCAAACCTGCATAATAAGGCCTATGAAACGATATACCAAAAATAAACTGCCTAAAATGCACTGTGAAGAACATTATGAAATATAGCTATTTTTCCATTTAGGAAAAGAAAAATCATTAGTGCACCTTAAAATGAGTTAGATAATATACAAGCAAATGACTTAGCAAAGCTTAAAATGTTGACAGTACAATCGCTATACAATTCGGACCGAAATGCAATAGCAGCAATAAAATACGTGGTTCCTCTAACTTACCACAGGGGCCATGTCCAAGTCGGGCTAAGGTGTGTATTTCGCCATTTTCAATCTTTAGAATTTTTCCATCCGCCGTACCAGTGAACAACACATCTAAGAGAGACAAGTTGTAGGAAAAGCTTTTTATGAATTCTGGAAACTGGAAGTACTGTATGAATTGCACATTGTTCCTTCATAAAAAAATCTCATGACCTTTAAATATTAAAACTAAAGTCAGCCTCAAATCATGTCCACAGTAGCAGTCATCTGTGGCTCAAAGCCACATGAACACACTCCAGTCAGCATCTGGCTAATAAACAACAGGACTCCAAATACACAACCTTTTGTAGGGATAACTTAGATCCTTTATATTGAGATACAATACTTGTTCAATTTTTACTTTCTTTATTGTTGGTATCTCTTGGATTTCTCACCATCAATGGATTTTTGCAGCTCTGGCGGCTACTATTCACCAATTAAAGTTCCAGTAGAAAGGGAAAGCATTGTTTGTTTTCATCTTCCATAATCCAAGCTAATAGATGGCTTTTTATTTTGATGCATTTCCCCTTAGTCAGAGTAATCAGAGATTGACCGGCCTTTAACTGTAACACTGGGACAACCTTGTGCATTCATGGTTATTTTCTTATTTCTGAATTTTGACATTCTCGGCATTGTCCTATTTTTTTGTAGTATACGTGTTTGATTATATTTTCTGCAATTTATACGTTTGCTGTTTATTATTTTGATTATGAACTGTGAATAAATGGCATTGCCTGTGAATCTATAGTGATTCTTGCCATTTGCTTCCTGGAAAGTTACAGAGGCCATGTTGGATCAGAAAAAAAGGACTTCTAGCCAGCATCTTGTTTCCCAGTGAGCAGCCAGATGCTTCTAGCAAGGCCATAAGCAGGACATGAAGGCAATAGCCCTGTTCCATTTTTGCTCCTCAGCAACCATTGAGACACTTATCCACTTACAAGAGCAGGCACCTTGAGTATTAGACCCTGAGCACACCAGGTACACTAGTTCTCTGGATGTATAAGATCAGCTCTCCCTAGCTCTTTCACTTATCCCACAACACAACAGCTACAGAAACCACACCACTGTTACAACTTAGAGAGTGTCATATCTTCTAACATGACATGCTCTTTCACTGTGTGCTTTATATAATTAAAGATTTGATTATTTCAGAAATCAATTGCACAGTTATTTGGATCAATAACAGAAGATCAATGCTTACACCAAGAGTTACCAACATGACTTATGGAGTAGTTACTACTATAAAGCAGGCTTTCTCAAACTCAACCCTCCAGATGTTTTTGGCCTACAACTCCCATGATCCCTAGCTAGCAAGACCAGTGGTCAGGGATGATGGGAATTGTAGTCTCAAAACATCTGGAAACATCTGCAAGCGCCCTCTCCGATTGCATGGAGCCCGGAGAGCCCCGTGGTTTTCCCCGGAGCTGAGGGTGATGAAACAATCGTTGAGACGGCTAGAGCGCCGGTGGCGGAAAACTCATTCTGAATCAGACCGGACACGGGTTAGAGCTCAACGTCGAGCCTACCAAGTGGCAATGGCGACGGCGAAGAGGGCCTTCTTCGCCGCCTCCATTGCATCTGCAGAAAACAGCAGCAGGAGACTTTTTCAAGTGGTTCGCAATCTATCGGAACCACCTGTACCACCGGGGCCTGGTAGGGACCCCAAGATCTCCTGCAATGCTTTTGCAAAGTTTTTTGCAGATAAAATCGCTCAGATTCAGAAGGAGGTAGACTCCACCGTGGGAGCAGGGCCAGGGCGGGAGAGTGCTAGAGTTCTGTCTGGTCCTGTTACATGGGATCAATTCCAATCTGTTACCTCCGAGGATGTGGACAGGCTGCTTGGACAAGTGAAACCGACCACCTGTCTCCTTGATCCTTGCCCATCCTGGCTGATAAAAGCAAGCCGGGAAGGGCTGGGCGATGGGCTCTGCGGGGTGGTGAATGCTTCCCTCTGTGAGGGAGCCTTCCCAGGCCCGCTGAAAGAGGCGGTCATTAAACCGCTTCTTAAAAAAACATCTTTAGACCCGGCCAATTTGGCCAACTATCGCCCAGTCTCAAATCTGCCATTCTTGGGCAAGGTGATTGAGCGGGTGGTTGCTGAACAACTCCAAGCACGCCTGGAGGAAACGGACCATTTGGATCCCTTCCAATCAGGATTCAGGCCTCACCATGGGACTGAAACTGCCTTGGTCGCGCTGGTTGATGATCCCCGGCGGGCTAGGGACAAAGGTGAGAGCTGTTTCCTAGTTCTGCTGGATCTCTCAGCGGCCTTTGACACCATCGACCATAACATCCTTCTGGACCGTCTAGAGGGGTTGGGAGCTGGGGGCACTGTCATACAGTGGTTCCGCTCCTTCCTCCTGGGCCGTGTCCAGAAAGTGGTGGTGGGGGATGAGTGTTCAGACCCCTGGGCTCTCACTTGTGGGGTGCCTCAGGGTTCTGTCCTCTCCCCCATGCTTTTTAATATCTATATGAAGCCGCTGGGAGAGATCATCAGGGGGTTTGGACTGGGTGTTCATCAGTATGCAGATGACACCCAGCTCTACCTCTCCTTTAAATCAGAACCAGTGAAGGCGGTGAAGGTCCTGTGTGAGTGCCTGGAGGCGGTTGGAGGATGGATGGCGGCTAACAGATTGAGGTTGAATCCTGACAAGACAGAAGTACTGTTTTTGGGGGACAGGGAGCGGGTTGGTGTGGGGGATTCCCTGGTCTTGAATGGGGTAACTGTGCCCCTGAAGGACCAGGTGCGCAGCCTGGGAGTCATTTTGGACTCACAGCTGTCCATGGAGGCGCAGGTTAACTCTGTGTCCAGGGCAGCTGTCTACCAGCTCCACCTGGTACGCAGGCTAAGACCCTACCTGCCCGCGAACTGTCTCGCCAGAGTGGTGCATGCTCTAGTTATCTCACGCTTGGACTACTGCAACGCGCTCTACGTGGGGCTACCTTTGAAGGTGACCCGGAAACTGCAATTAATCCAGAATGCGGCAGCTAGACTGGTGACTGGGAGTGGCCGCCGGGACCACATAACACCGGTTCTGAGAGATCTGCATTGGCTCCCAGTACGTTTCCGAGCACGATTCAAAGTGTTGGTGCTGACCTTTAAAGCCCTAAACGGCCTCGGTCCTGTATACCTGAAGGAGCGTCTCCACCCCCATCGTTCAGCCCGGACACTGAGATCCAGCGCCGAGGGCCTTCTGGCGGTTCCCTCATTGCGAGAAGTGAGGCTACAGGGAACCAGACAGAGGGCCTTCTCGGTAGTGGCGCCCGCCCTGTGGAACGCCCTCCCATCAGATGTCAAAGAGATAAATAATTACCTGACATTCAGAAGACATCTTAAGGCAGCCCTGTTCAGGGAAGTTTTTAATATGTAACGCTGTACTGTTTTTAACACTGATTGGGAGCCGCCCAGAGTGGCTGGGGAAACTCAGCCAGATGGGCGGGGTATAAATAATAAATTATTATTATTATTATGGAGGGCCGAGTTTGAGGAAGCCTGCTGTTAAGTATTTGGGGAAAAGAACAGAACAAGAGAAAAAATGATTTTTTGCTAGGCTCAGAAGGTCTCATGTTTGACTCAAGCTCCAAGCATTAAGACCCTTCACAGTTTAGCATGCAGACATTATTGTGCTTACCGCCGATGTTTGCAATAGATTCTGGTCCAACAAGCTGATTTTCAAATAGCCTTTCTGCTTGTCGGAGCTTGAAGTTTGGCTCTAATGCGCCAGTGAGGAGAGGAGGTTCTTTGAAGCTAGGAGAGGGGAAGAAGGAGAAGCAATTTCATCGGTGGACTGAAAGAAAAGGGCAGGCAGCCAACCAATTTTGGAAAGATTCTTGGTACAGATAAACCTAGTTTTCCTTTCTACCTCAGGCACTAAAAGGCAGGTGAGGCTGGATATGAGATTCAAACACACTCTGCCCATACTGCGTATGGAAGTCTGATCAAGGTATGTACTGTGTACATAAAACATATCAACATAAGATCCATAATATTACAATATCTTAATAGAAAGTTTAAACTATAGTTTAACATAACATGCAAAATAAGCCAGCATCAAGCCAACACACTCGAGATGGAAAAGCCACAGAGAGCCCTGCAGATCTCTTTTAATTCCAAATAGGGGAAAAAAACCCAGGGCATTTGCAAGATCAGCATGATGGACACTATTACAAGGACATACAATGGACCACCTATTGGGGAAAATTCCACTCTTAAATCTTTTATTCTAGTTTCCTATTCTAGTTTGGTGTCAAACGAACAAACACCAATTGTTCAAATGGCAATGCTTTCAATTTTAAAGCACTTTTCAACATTGTACTCATTTCTAACGCTGAAGCATTTCAATACTGCATATTTGTAACTCAGTATTTCCACAGCTTTTCTGAAACAATTCTCCATTACAAGTTAAAATGCTTCTTAATGAAGATTTGCTTTTATGGAACACCTTACAGATCATTTCAAAATACACACCGTGATTACTTTGGCCAATAAGATGTAGTCATCCAGAGAAATGATCATACCACCAGGTGTTCAGTAACACTACTGAACAGCTTAGGAAAGAATCTTACCTAAATGAAATAGTAGCCATTTCCCTGTTCTAGATCTGCTTAGAGCTACTTAATCCTGTATTTTGCTGTCACGATAATGTAAGTTAAATGGACCAAAGCTGAATACAACATGAAAGGTTGTATGAAATGGAGGATTCTAAGGACAGAGATGTGATTACGAATGTTAAACTTGTCAATTCCTGAAACTTATCATGACAGTAAGATTTACAGGTTGATCTAACCTTATTTACTTGACAGTAAGCCCCACTTATTTCAGAGGGACCCGATTCACAGATGTATGCTTTGGACTGTAGCCTTAAAAACTTTTTTCATCTCAAAAAGATAAAGTATTTATTCTGACATATGTATGACTCCTCATAAGAAAGTTATATGGATGGCCTACATTATATAAGCAAAGAACACAATTGAAACACAGTGGTACCTCGGGTTACATACGCTTCAGGTTACAGACTCCGCTAACCCAGAAATAGTACCTTGCGTTAAGACTTTGCTTCAGGATGAGAACAGAAATTGTGCTCCGGCGGCGCGGCAGCAGCCAGGAGGCCCCATTAGCTAAAGTGGTGCTTCAGGTTAAGAACAGTTTCAGGTTAAGAACCGACCTCCGGAATGAATTAAGTACTTAACCCGAGGTACCACTGTATAATGCAAAAAGCAGAAACATTGTCACACCATACCCGCCCCCAGTTTCAAACATAAAATAAAAAAGGACCCAGGAGGCAGGGTGCCAAAGGCAGCAGGGAGTCATAATGATACATAACTTACAACAACCATGTTTGACTTAGTCCCCCCCCCCAAAAAAAGCCTTTGCAAATTTTTCTCTGAGCTTTCAAGTTCTAATGTGTAATCAAATATTTGTTTGCATTTGCTTCTCCAGCATACCTTTCTTTGTGTGTTTGTGGCAGCATTTAACGCTCAGCAGGTTTGGGTGCTGTTGACCAACGGGCAGCTTCCTCTTTCCACAAAGGTTTGCTCAACATACCACCACTGCATAACCAGTCACAAGAACAAGTCTAGTCTCCCATGCCTAACTGTATGCAACTGTCTCAGATTATCACGTGAATGTAAGCTGTATTCCTGTAAAGCTGTGACTCGGGTGTTCACCTGGGCCCAAGTTTTCATTTGTGACTATTCTGATGAGCACCATACACTTTTTGGCACCTGCTAAAAATATTCATTTTTAGAAAAACCTACCCAGATGCTTAGAAAGTTGAGGTAATTTTAATCTGTTTTAGTATTTTAACTTTTGTATGTTTTAAAGGTTGTAAATTTGTCTTGATTTTTCTGCTTTATCTTTTGTAAACCATTTTTTAAAATAATACAGTGGTGTATAAATTTTATGAAAAATAATAATAAAGTAAGTCAAATTTATTACGGCAAAAGATTTCTGGGCAACAGCCCACTTCCTCAGATGCATGGAAGCGTTATCCTGAGTTTCAGGGGTGTGTACAAATTCACATGCAAGCATTTGTATGAGTTCCCTTAAGTCATGTGGGGGCACTCCTAAGAAAGGGTTAAACTGTTCCATAAACCAGGTGCCACTACTGAAAAGGCCTTCTCCCTGGTGGTGAAAATATGAACGGTGGCATCCAACCAAGCCGTACTCAAGAGTAGATCCACTGAAATAAAATGAATTTAGTCAGTCATGACTAACTTGTCACTGATTTCAGTAGATCTACTCCAAATACGGTTTAAATATATATCATCCAAACATATATTCATTCTCAAAACCAATGCAGTAAAGCTTTAGTACTAACACCTGGCAAGACTGAAATGAGAACTGAATAGTCTCATTCCAACAATATGGGATTTTATCAATCTGGAGTGTTCTCCTTGTTCTGAAATCTTTCCCTAATGAGAGATGTCAACTTTTGGGAGCTCTCAGAGCCTCCAAAGTACAATTTCCTTCAAAGACTTCTTGGTGAACTCCTGGCTCGAGGTACAAGAGAACTGGGACTCTTATCATTAAGCTCTCCCCGTGGGTACCATACAAATATCCTTCTTCCTTCCCTCAATATTCCTCAATATTCCTAAAAATGTGTTGAATCCACATTTGGCTTCATGTCTGCAGAGAGACCATAGGCTCATTTTAGCTGAGCAATCTGCACAACCCATGAACAAGGTATACTTATTGTGTTGGATCAAGTCCATGTAGGCACCTTTGCAAACATATACGCAAGACAGGTGCGGAGCAGACACACCAAGGGGAGTTGACACAATTCCCATAGTGCTAAACAAATGAATAACCAACTCTAGCCAGATGAGAACACTTGCCAAAGTAGTCCTATTGTGCTTGAAGAGCCTCTTATTTGCTCACAGTCTTAAAGGATGCACTGTTCGTTTCGCTTCAAAAATCAATTTTCCATCTTCCTTATTATATTTGATTGCATTTATTTAAAAAATACATACAGCAACTGTTATTCATTTCTAAGATCTGAACTGAGACAGCAAATGTGAAATTTGTTGAGATACCGAAAGCAATCCAGCTTTCAATACGTCTTTCAATATCAGAATACCATATTTCTTAGCAGGCTGCACAGTCCTGTGTATACTGCACATCACAGTTTAATCAGGTCTTACCCTACTAATACCTGCATTCTGAAGGAAAAAAATTAAACTTACCGGCGATAAAAAAATCCTAATTAAGTATTCAGTTAAACACTTAAATTATATGCTACATTCTGATATCATACATACTTTGTAACTCACCTTATAGGCTGAGGGTCTATTGGACACTCCAGAAGAATTATTGCTCCAAATAAGGGAATAATTAGCGATACAGCCAAAGTCATGAAAGTCACACGGAATACTTTGTTGCTGTAAGTACTGTAACAAAAATACAAAACAGATTAGAAACTTAAATTGAAGCTCTGCACAATTTTAAACAATGATCACCAGTGTGTTAGTGTATATCTGTAACAGCGATTTCAGGCCAAGATTATACTATTTTATGAATGTGTAACTAGCAATACGGGACGCGGGTGGCGCTGTGGGTAAAACCTCAGCGCCTAGGACCTGCTGATCGCATGGTCGGCGGTTTGAATCCCCGTGGCGGGGTGCGCTCCCGCTGCTCGGTCCCAGCGCCTGCCAACCTAGCAGTTTGAAAGCACCCCCGGGTGCAAGTAGATAAATAGGGACCGCTTACTAGCGGCAAGGTAAACGACGTTTCCGTGTGTGCTGCGCTGGCTCGCCAGAGCAGCTTTGTCACGCTGGCCACGTGACCCGGAAGTATCTGCGGACAGCGCTGGCTCCCGGCCTCTAGAGTGAGATGAGCGCAAACCCTAGAGTCTGTCAAGACTGGCCCGTACGGGCAGGGGTACCTTTACCTTTACCTAACTAGCAATACATCTATGTATGCCTAGTTTTTCCACATGAGCATGTTGTATAAACTCAGTGATTACGTTATTCCACTAATCAAAGGGGAATCGATAGTCAAATGAAGAAAAAACTCCAAATATCCTTTTCAAACCCATTACAATTTACCAGTGACATTACAGCTGAGCTATACATTCAGTAGATCAGAAAACACATCTCAGGATCATACCATTGCAAAATGCAGGTGTAAGATTTCACATCCAAATGGTTCCTCATATAGAAAAGCTCCCTGCACATGGAAATCATGTCTAAGAAGATTCTAGCCTACCCTTCTTCCCAATCTGTTACTTATCCACAAGCAAGAATTTAAACATTTAAAGTTCATAGTATCCCACCTGCATTCTTAACAGTATAGTCCCAAGGAAGGATATAGCTTGTGATGCAGAAAGCTCAGTCAGAAGAAAGGGAGGGAAATCACCTCCTCTCTCTTTCTACTTCTTTCTTAACTGCAGAGATGCCTTCTCTGTGTTTACTTGAGCCTTTGCAGCTTACGCAAAGAATCTTTGTGGAAGGCATGTGGGAACAGGGGATTTGCCAGTGGAGAACAGGTGAGTGGATTTAAGAACTCTGCATGTTAAATGTGACTGGTACTTTCCAGTATGTGTTAGAAGCTGCCCAGAGTGGTTGGAGCAACCCAGCTAGATGGGTGGGGTATAAATAATAAAATTATTGAATATTATTATTATTATTATGTGTTTGAAGTAGTATCCACAATGCATGAATCTGACAGTTTAAATCCAAACCTTTTTATAGCCGCAAGAGAGATTAAGGGTAAGTAAGTGGGAGAAACAGAACTGAAGTTCTGTGGATGAAACCAGCTTAAGATTTTACTTTCTCAGGGTAAAGGTTGCATTTCTAACCCTTAGCAAGCTTTTTAATCACCATGATTTGTGAAAGGAAAACGAAGAAAAGAAAACTTGAAATCTCATTTTCTGTACCATTTCTCTTCAGTTATCTACAAAGATAGATTTGGATACATGAAGACCTTTGTTATTAACAAATACAGTATGGTGTCCTTCATAAATCAAGGACAAAAACTCTGCTAAGAGGAATGTTACGCAGCATTTTTTTCTCTGATCAGCACATAAATGACTTTTTTTAAACAACTGGGAAGGGATAAGACAGGCTTAAAGGCCCTAGGAGCTGGCAAGGTCTGAACATCAACATTTCATCAAAGAAGTGAAGAAATGCTGAACATGGATAAAAATGAATTGTGCTGCTCAAAAACCTATCCGTATACTTCTTTTTCATTTAACATGTCTAATTTGAAGACCACCAGCAACACGGAATTTGGTAAAGAAATTCAGCCATAGGAGATATGCCCATACAACAGATAACAAACATCAGCCAACAGGCCCCACTGAAATGAATGGGATTACTTCTTGTTAGACAGGCAAAAAGAATTCCCCGTTAAATAATTAAAATAAAATTCAGTTTCTCAAACTGCAGTTTTGATGACACCAACATGCAGCCTTCTCCCAGTATAGAAATTCTGGGACATCTGAATTTGGCATTATCGTATTAGTTATACCTGAGAACTATTGTTGAAAGAGCTCTGCCCCACCCCAAACATCCAAGATTGCAATAGGTCTGTGTGACTCAAGAGCTTACTACCAGAACCTGAAGCGCTGGAAGTTTATTGTTTTTGTTACATGTTTCTGCAATGTAGAAAGTATCCTACCTAAGTAATTTCTCTCCCAAATTTCTCTCTCCCAGATTTGGTGTGAAGGTAACATGTAGATTATAATCTGTTTTTCACACACACCAGATCAAGGATAGGTACATTCACTGAAAAGGACAACAAATTCAAGCAGGTTTACCCCAGAGGTTTACCCAACATTATGTCCCAAGGAGATGTGACATAATTATCCCCTTTTCTCTTCCATAGATTACCTCCAGGTACAGGTGTACAATGGAAACATGTGTTTACTGGAAGTTGAATCAGATATGTTAGCCATTGGGAAATAGGGAAATACTCCTCCAAGGAAGCATAAATGTAATTACAGTATTCTGCAGTCCAAATGCAAACTGAAATATGAACAGAGTGCTGGGTTTGCATGTACAGTCATAGCTCATGTTGCGTTAGGTTCACATTGCATCTTTTCAGCTTGCGAACGCGGCAACCGGGTTTCGCCATGCGCACACGCACAGAAGTGCTTGATTGCGCCACGCACATGCGCAGAAGAGGTCTCTAGTTGTGGACTTTTCAGGGTGCTAACAGCACCCTGGAACAGATCGTGTCCGCAACTAGAGGTACCACTGTAATGTCAAGCCAAAGTTAGAAGAAACCAAGGCTCATAAGTCAGCAAAAATCAAGGCTTCACATGATGGTTTGTTGGCAGTAAAGAAACCATAGTTATTAACCAGAGTTTACTAACTATCGCTTAATAAACCATGATAAAGCATTAAGTGCAAACCAGAAACCATAGTTATTAACCAGAGTTTACTAACTATCGTTTAATAAACCATGATAAAGCATTAAGTGCAAACCAGGCTGTTCTTTCCAGTGGCTAGGGCTTAATTCAGACTCACTAAGCCATCCCCCAAACCACATAGTAAGTCACATTAAGAACACAGTAAGAATAAGCAAACATACTCAGAAATGTACTTATGAAGGGGCTTGCCATGGATACTATTGCCATGATTGCCATGACTATTAGCATTTTTGAGTCATACTCTCCTATTTCAGCTGCTCACACAAATCCACCAAACTATCACTTATCTGAATTTAGTATTTGAACAATGTTGTCACCAGATAACTCCATATACTTCAACAGAGCTTGAAGATTTCGCCATGCTGCAAAGATGACTGAACTCTCCCCTAGTTAACCCTTATCCTCTCTACATAATGCTTCCTTTGCAAATGAGCTTAACAGGCTTCAATGCTGGAACCAATTTTCAACACCAGAGTTCTGACCAGGGCATTTTATACAGAGAGTTTAATAAAGGAAGAGTTATTATTTTTATTGTATTTATATACCACTTTTTTCTTCAATGAGCTCAATACATGCTTCTCCCCCTCCTCATTTAACCTCCACAACAACCCTGTGAAGCAGGCTACACTGGATTTCACATTTCACGTGCATGTGCAGAACTCCCAAATTTCCGTAACTAGTTACCACACATTTAGGATTTAGAAAGGTTTCGACTTAGGTCTCTCTTCTGGGTTGTTTTTTTTATTACTGCCATTTCATTGCCTTTATTGCAGAATTATTCTTTTTGTTTATACAACACGAGCACCTTTGACACTTTACAGCCTTGTATAATGGGTGGGCGGGGGAGAGCTGGATTCCTCCTTCCCAAGCACTTTTCGATCTACGTTTTGGTAGGTTAGAAATGAATGCCCAAAATTCTTTTGAGTGTAGCATACGAGCAAAGCTAATAAAATCCACATGTTGGTTTTTATTGTAGCTATATTGTGATCACAGAAGGGGCCCCCGCGCGCGTGCGTGTGTATTTATTCTAGGGAGGCACAAGAAAGCGTTGTAAACAGCAGGGCCAAAATACAATGCAATACGAGACACACAATACACCGTGTTTGTGTTACATCGTGTTACATGCCTTGGTAGCACTGAGAGAAAAGAATTTATTATTATTAATTATTATTATTATTATTATATACGAATAGATGCCAGCAGATGAGAGGCCTTCCAAAAAGATTTGAGCCCAGGAGCATCTCGTTGCAGAATTACGCGGCCCTCTTCTCCTTCCACCCTGCAGCTCAGCCTCTCCCCTCCCGCCCCAAAGCACCCTCGGCCAGGCAAGACCCGCTCCTTAAACCCGGGGTCAGAAAAGAAGGCCGAGGGGGAATGCCGCCTCACGCCGCCCACCCAACCCAGCTGCTCCCTCAAGGGCCCAGGCGGGGACTCGCTTTCCGGCCCCCTCGCGCCCCGGCGGACCCGCTCCGCGCCCGGAGGAACAGCAGGAAGGGACCCCTTTCCCTCAGGGACAGGCAGGCGGGCGCCCACGAGGTCACCTCCCTGAGAAGCCGGACGACGCCCCTCACACACCTGCCATCCTTGGTCTCCTGAGCCGTGTTGTCCTCGGTAATCACCTGAGGGCGGATAGGGCGCCGCTGCCTCAGGCCTTCCGCCTCATTCATGTTGCCCCCGTCGCCCCTCGGCGTGACTGAGAAGAAGCGCGCTTGCCCGCCGCCGCAGAACAAGCTCTCCACGCAGCGCCAAGAGCAGGTGCCGCCCCGCCCCGGAGCTCCGCCCCCGCCTCCATGCTTGCCCAACGGCCGCCAGGCTGGTGCCCTGCAGGCCCCGCCCCCTACATAACCGCCCAACGGCTGCCACAGAGCCACGCCTCCTCGTAACGGCCGCCCCGCCAAAGCCCCGCCCACCCGCGACCCAACGGCCCCGCCGAAGCCCCACCCCGCCGCCCAGGGTAGACCAATCGGCGGCAGCCAGCTCTGAAGCCACTTCCCCTGTGATCAGAGAGCCGAATGGGCCGCCCTCAGCTTCCACGAAGCCAGCGCCTCGTCGCTCTTTGGGCAATGGCTGGGTGAGGCGTTTCAGTGCATCGACTTTCTCTCTGACACACCCGCGCTTGACGCTCTATAATACGCAGCTCCGCCCACACTACGAGTCTGAACGTCGGTAAGCCCGTCCCCGCCCACACACTACCCACCACGCCCCCTCTCCCTACGCCTGCCCAATCGGTGTCACAGTTGCATGCTTAGGGGGCGGAGTCGAAGACGTATTATCTTTCCCCGCGAGGAAAATGGAACGTAGAACGCCATTGCATTAGGAACGGGCAGTTGCAATGTCTTTAAATGTCCATATTGGTTTGTTTCTGTTCTTATTATGTATTTTGTTTTTGTTTTGTATTTTTATGTCATGAAACGCCCTTCCTGTGATCTTTGGATGAATGGTGGTGTACAAATGTAACAATCGTGATGATGATGATAATGAGGATGATAATATAAACAGGTGTTTGGGAAGGAATAACCACTGGAGTTTACTGTACCTGAGCAAGTTGGGTATCTGAGCCCAAAGAATCAGTGGGTGCATATGCAACATCAGAAATAGAAATATTCATAAATCGGCAGGAAAACATTTCAAGCTACCAGGACGCTGCCTGAATTACATTTCATCAAATAAATTCAGCTTACGAGGGTCTGAATAGAGACAGGTTCTGCACCAATACAGATGTAACTCAGCTTTGTCAAGTTGAGCGCTGCTGCAATTGTAAATTGTATATATTACCAGTGCTTTTTTCTGGGGGGACGCATACCCCTGAACATTTTGTGAATCTAAGTTTTGCCTCATTGAAGGGCAGTATTTCAATACGAGTAGGCAAATGAGAGTACCCCTAAGCATTTTTAAAGAAAAAAAGCACTGTATATTACCTTACATATAACATTAGTTGCAAGAGGAATCTTAAGTGCACTTTCTGGCTTAAAATGAGTATTCCATTACTTGATGCAGAAGTGGGTAGCCTCAGCCCCTGGGGAGCAAATGCAACGCCCTCTGTCAGACCCTCATAATTCTCCTGAGGAGGCCACATTCCTCATTTGCCCTGGTTCATACTCTCAGGGTTTTTGGATGGCTGGAACACGTGCTTGAGTTTTGATCATGACTTTTGCTTATCTGGATGGAGGATAGAGAAGAGTGTGTTTAGAACCCAGCCTACTGTACAAAGGTAAGATTTCATTCTCACTTTTGACTCTGGACCCACCCACTATTGGCATGCGGTTGTTGACCAGAAGGAAATGCCTTTAGCTGAAAAGGGCTGTTCACCCCTGACAGAAAGCATTTTGATATTCTAGCACACCTGGGCATCCTAGAAAGGTTTCCAGAGACCAGCACCATCACTGACACCTGGCCTGGGCTTCCAACTGCAGGGCCTATTAGTGACTAGTTACTGATTCCCATAATTCCCAGGAGCAACATTAGGGCTGGACACTGTGAAAAATTACTAATATGCTAGCTTTCAGTCACCCTCAGATTGCTGCGGCTGCTACCAGCACTATATATGTCTGAGGGGATCCATATACAGGGGACAGCCCACCAGCAAACTTTGTGTACCAGGAGATCCCTTAAACCCGTTGACCAGACGTTTTTCAGCATTTCTTGGATAAACTTTTATCCTTAGCCTTATTAACTGTAATTATTTTTAATTAGAATAGCATAATTTGGTTTTAAAACTGGTAAGCCGATTTGAATTTTTAAAATTATATTCAAATTTATTAATTGCATTTTTAATTAAACATATGCATAATAGGTTTCAATTTCACTCAGAAGCTGCTGTTTTAATACAGAATATTTGTATGTAAAGCATATATTCTGCAAAAATAGAGATGCTATCATTCATCTTGTTCTGTGGTGGGAGTGCAGGCTGCTCTTATCATGTCCCAAGTTTTGAGGGAGTGAAGCCATGTTCAGGTGTTTGAAGAACAAATGAGGGGACTATATAGACCTTCTGTAGGAATGTGTACATTAGACTGCCACAGTGGATATTTTTATAGATTTCGAGCAGACTAGAAATCAGCAAATATTTGTTTAATCAAGGGAGATTTCAATTCCCTTAAGATATGCTGCCTAGTGGCCATTAGATGGCACCAATTTTCTGTGTTGGTAGGATAAACTACTAGAAGTAAGCCTTTCAACAGTTCCTTTTGGCTCCAAAAAGTAACATTGGATAATTTATGCTACCTAATAAAAGGCAGAGATCGTAGAGAAGATTGCCTAGCATGCTTAAAAGCAAATGAAAAGAAGTCTCTTCCTGTTTGAGGTTTTGGCCAAGAATTCTTCCAGTTCAAAAGCTGCAACCAACCATAGAAGCTCTTTGCAAAGACATACAGATCTGTATCCTAAATACTTCAACCCCCTCATAAATGTTCCTGCCCTTTGGAATATAGGCACAGTCCAGTTAATGTACTAACTCAGGTATTTTAATATTTGTATTACTTAGCTGCAGCCCTTTGAATCCTAATATGGTTTTGATACAACATGCCATTATATACCTTTTCATAAACCTTGCATAAAGTATCAACAATAACTGGCTGTAAAAACTATAGCAGATTTTTTCGCATACAGACTGTTAACAAGAATCTTGTTGTTTGTTAAAAGCAACACGGTTTGCAGGGCCGAAACTAGGCTTTCTGTCACCTGGGTCAAAGACCCATTTTGCCACCTTACCCCCCGCCAGATGCGTGTTTGCGTACATACATACATACAAACATAAACACATTTATTTGTAAAGGGCATAAAAAGTAGGCAATATATTATTTGAATACAAAGGAATCCTAAGAGGTGTTATGACTGTATCATCAAAGGAAAAATGAGCATCCCTTCCAGTAAAAGCAAATTGCATCAAAAATAGAACTTCCATGTTCAGCAAGTGTCTATCCGAGGTCAGGATTTTTTGAATTGGATTTATTTGGTCACAGGATCAATAAAATACTGCATTTCCATAATATCAGCCAAGACCCTCTGGTTCCTTAAAAAAAAAAAAATCCCCTTTGAGGCTTTTTGTCTTCCACCCTTCTTCTTGGTTCTGTGTAAACCCTTTCAATGAGTTCGGACGTGTAAATTTACTCCCGGAATAAGCTTCAACAAGATTCCTTTCAATTTTATTTTTGTTTGATTACTAATTTTAGGAAATGATAGTTTTGTAGCCATTTTAAGTTCCATGTAAGGTGAAGAAATGCTTTTTTTCTCTACACATTTTTCATCAAGCCATATAAACATATATATCCTTATTAAAATTTTATATTTCAGTTATTCCTATTTAAAATTTGCTTTCACAAAATATGAAAAATAATTTATTCTACTTAAATGAATAATGTTCCTCTGCTGTTAATGAATGCAGCATCCAGAAAGATATCATGGGGTACTCAGAAGAAAGCATTTCCCCCAAGAGTAAGTTCAAAGAGTGATTAATATTTCCAAGGCACTGGTTTTAAGGTTGAATTAATGCTTTCTACTTTAGAGTTCCCACTCTGTGTGGTTTTAATAAAGTATTAAAAAAGATAGGCAGGATATCCAAAATATCAGGATCTAACCTACATGCTGCATAGTTTCAAAGAAAGGCAAAGTGCAGTGAAATACACACGGACGGTATTGTAGTATATGTATTTTTCAGAAGGAGAATCTTCTGAGCCTCACATGATTAAGCAGAATTCCATGAAAACTTGTGCGTATTTGAGGGTTCCTTTTGTTTTTCGGAGTTTCTAATGGAACATATCCCCACAGCTTCTCATTACAAAGTAGGATGCTTAATTTTGTACTTCTCATATGCATCAAGTATTTCTTCAATGACACTGGAGTCATCCAGTGTGGTGATATCTCCCATATCGCTGACATTGCCTGTCACTATTTTCCGTAGCAACCTTCTCATTATTTTCCCTGAGCGAGTTTTAGGAAGGCGCTTCACTACCTGTTTGAGAAGGGGAAGAATTGTGTTATTGTGAGAGTGAACCACTATGGCAATAATATGTTAAATTAAACCAAACACATACAGCCTTCAGCCTCTGGCCTGGTTCCCCCATTACAAGAACTGCAAACGGAAAATGTTTAAGTGTTCTTTCGCAATTTGGAACAAACTGTGGTTTCCTACCATGTCCAAAAATGGCAAAACTAGTTTGTTCAATCAAGAAAGTTACTTGGAAGACACCTCAATCTGAAACTGTGGTTTGATCCAAGTATGTTTTAAGTATGGCTTGAAGATGCGACAGCTTTCCTGAATTTGGACATAACAAGAAACCAAGCAGCAAAAGGAAACTTTAAACTTCCTACCCTTGCACGCATAGAAGAAAGTAACGGGTCTGCTTAAGCCCAAGCCTGACGGCACATTCTTATAATAGGTTACCCTTTGCATCTGGACAGTGCCATTGTGATCTTTTAGCCATATTCTTGAAGTGGTAAATGTAAACATATGCAAAAAGACACCTCTGATACTACCTTTAAAAGAAAAGTGGTATATGTACAGAGGACAAAGAACAACGGTGGCACAAGTCAAGTAATAGGAACTTAGGCTTGGAAAAACAACAAGCGTCTAGTAATATGAAGCCATGGTTTACTACAAGGCTTAGTAATGCCATTTTATAAAAGGACTATAAGGGAATTAATCATGAAGTAAGTTTTGTGTACAGCAGTAGCACTACAACAGAGGACAATATATTTTGGAAGTAAAAGAAAGTCACCCCCCAGGTTCAAGGGTTATCAAGCTAATGCAGTGTTTGCTAAATCAAGAAATTGCTAAACAAAGGCAACTGCATTCAAAGAAACATGACTGGAGTTATTCCTCTTAAGTTATGGATTCCCAAGATGAAAAAAGCCTATGAAAAATGTAGATCAATTTTACTACCCAAGCACTTCTAGTCAATAATGGACAAACAGCTGTCCCCATTTCACCATTAAAGAAGGAAGTGGGAAACAGGTGAGTGCTGCTAAGTCCCTTTAACCAAACAAGGGGCAGGTACAAACTAGTCTGAGAGGAGTCTGGGAGATACATTTTCCTCCTCTAGAAATTGTCCCCAGTGCCATAAGGAAGGTCAGTAGATGCATGTTGACCCCCTGTAGCCTGACATTATTAAAGACAAATTCTGATCCTGAAGAACTTACCAGAACATGATCAGGCACAGCATACTTGGCTATCCTGGAGGCAACCATTGCCCTTAGCTCTTTGGTAACGGTTTCTGGATGTGCTTTCTCATCTTTGAGAACTATGAAAGCAAATGCAGCTGGAAGAAAGGAGCATAGTTCATTTACTATACATTAATCCACTCTCCACTCTTCCTTTTCACTACATAAGACAGCACATGTAGAGTAGCCCATTGCTGAGTACAATGAAGTGTGAAAGTCTTGCCTAAAGCAATGGCTGTAAGGATATTCTTTTCTAGTCAAGTTAAGAAATTATGCTAAAATTCCTGTTCTGATCAATGTAGTTTTTCTTCATTGTTTAAAAATGTTTAAAATTCAAGTACCATTCTTAGATACAGTTGTGAAAATATTATTGCAGTGCAGACTTACACATGTCTACTTAAAGGGGAGTCATATGAGTTAAATGGGATTTAATCCCAAGTAAGTGTGTATAGCATTGCAGCCTTAAAGACCAAAAGCTTTAATGCCAAATCATGCCACATTTTGAGTAATGAATCCTCAAAATACTAAGGTGTTCAAAGTTCTTATAGAATAATAGAACTAAGGAGTTGGAAGGGACCACAAGGGTTGTCTAGTCCAACCCCCTGCAATGCAGGAATCTTTTACCCAAAGTGGGCTCAAACCCATGACCCTGATATTAAGTGTCTCATGTTCTACATCGTGATGGGCAGGTAAGAAATCTTATAAATATATAAATACTGAATTATTCTACACGTGCTTCCTTATGTACAGAAAGAGAATCAAATATGAGAAATCAAAAGCACTACTCCTTGTGCAAGAATTCTTGGATCAAGGTATCATGAATTTGGTTTATAAGCTGACCCTGTTAAACTTCATATACAAATCCTGTTGCTAAATGTTTTAAGCAAAAGCATTTCAATTCAATGAAATACTATTAATCCGGCAGTATGTTTTAAAATTCTGATTCTGCACATCTTGTCAAACTGGTAACAGGGGCACCTGAAATAGAATCTATTCATTTTTTTTTCTATTAAACCATACCTTTCCTTACCTGACCCTATAAAAAGCAATCATTAAACATGAAATTAAGTATTTGAATAAAATCTTCAAAACATTTCATTTGCTTACCTTCCCCTTTGATATCATGCGGATAACTAATTACTGCTGTTTCAGGTACTGCAGGATGTTCATCCTTTAAAAAGACAAATAAAAAAATAAAGTTATGCTTCATAACTTCCTTTTACAAGTTGCATGAATAGATTCATGTATACATGTATGCATGTCACTTGGGCCTAGTTCTTCAAACTGCCACCAGCAGTTTCTGTAATGGAACGTTACTCCATGGAAAAAAGAAAAGAGGTTCCTACGCACTCAAATCTGGCAGATCAGTGAGACGGTTAGGCTAGAACACCACTTCACAATATATTGTTTTGTATATACAAGGGTATTTTCTTATATGTAGTCTGATGTGGTATTCCTGAGTTTACCCTCTAATCCATTTGAAAAGACTAGGCCTTGATCTCTCATCAGCCACTGACTCTTCACCAGATGTGTGAACCGTTTCCTTCTTAATAATTGTGTTTATGGTGATATCAGGTGGTCGACTGTCTGTGGTAACTAATCTGTAACCACATAAGCAAGTTATCTCTTAATGCCACAATGAAGATGTCAATGAATATCAATATGTGAGCATGCCCTAAAATGAAAATCTTGTGGAATAGTGTGATTCCCCGATGGTCAATTATGTTCCCACTGACTTAACTTAATTAGGGCCAACACTTTTCATTACCCTGGTAATTACCATAGCATCTTCAATCTCTGCAGTTCCAAGTCTGTGCCCACTGATGTTGAGGACATCATCCATTCGCCCCGTTATCTGGTAATAGCCTTCTTTAGTTCTATAAGCACCATCACCTGTAAAATAATAACCTGTAACAACAAACAAGCAGTGTCCGTTAATGCCTTTGATGGCAGCACTAAAATTCAACATCAGAATGGACACTTTCCATTAGTCCTTACAGAATAATTTGTATGTGTGAACATGATTCATAACTACTCATTGATAATATTTTTTTAAAATGGGAGGAAATAACCCATGCCATAGGTGACATTTTAGAAGTATGTACATAAAATAATGTATAAACAACACCAATTAGTAAATATGTTTCAGAACTTTTCATTTTTATCACTGTTGGTTTTACATATATACGCACATATGCTTAACTGGCTTGGATAATACAAGGTGCAATATCCAGCTTGTACAGAAATTGCTGGTACAAAATTGATTTTTCTTTCTTTTTTGAAGTGTTACATATGCCATACAGTACTGTCAAAAGAAAAGAGTCAGCAGCTTATGCAAAAATTACGGTGAACTACTTGACCAGTGTTTCCACTCTCACCTGGGTAAGCTTTGAAATAAGCTTCTACAAATCTCTGGTGGTCTCCATAGATGGTCCTTGCTATACCTGGCCAAGGCTGTGCTATGCAGAGAGCTCCAGAGACATCATTGCCTTCTAAAACATTTCCCTGAGAGTCCAAAAAAAGGAGCAACTGTCAATATAACAATTAAACAGAGATGTTGCAAAAGCTGAACTATTAACTGTATGTTTCATTAACATTTACAATTTAGGACATTAGCAGCATAAATGCTAGGACCAGCAAGAGAACCACAACCTTCTATCAAAGTCCTAGACTAGAGAGCATTGATACAGTCAGCAATTTCCTTAACAAAAGTAAAGTCCTATCTGGATAGCAGGTCTGACCTGAAAGAAAATAATAAATGATAAGCAATCCTTAACACCTGTCTAAGTTTCACAATCCTTTGCAGCAAACCATTTATCCAGGATTTTATTAATGTTTGAGATAGGTAGATAGGTAGGTAGGTAGATAGATATGAAACAATGATTTGGGAGTTTAGGAACAATACATATACCAAAAAGGCACTATGTCTTTGAATGTTCATTGATCATATTTTAACAAATCTCACCTTTTCATCCATCAATACTGGGGTAATCCCATAGAAAGGCCGCATTGCTATGGCAGGAATGATCTCAGCTCCTTTTTCTGAAGGCCGAGGAGCGATGCAAATGCCACCAGTTTCTGGAAGAAAAATGGTGGAAAGCAATTGAAATCCATGCATCCTCTGCTCTCCTGTAGGCTACAGCACAATGTAGCCCCAATAAAATCAATAGCAGGTTTATTATTCATTGCAATGGGAAGTGGATTGAACCCTTTAAAAATACGTAGAACAACCTTGCAAACAATTCCAATATATAACAAATAATTCCAATCCACACCATCCATGCCTTGCAGGGAGTCTTTTCATCTGAGAGGCAGAATATCTGAAGGTATAAGGTTTGACTGCCGCCCCAGTCTCAAACCTCTGAAGGCAAACTCACACACATAAATATAAGCATTATTATATAGTGGAGCCTGACTTACTTCTTTTCAGTTTCCCAAATTTCCAGTTACTGAAATCCCCATCAATAAAATTATCTCTGTTTATTTTGGGGGGGGGGGGGGACTCTCGCACTCAGGCAGGCAGACGGGAGAGAGAACACTGGAAGGTAAGAAATATAGCATTTCTAGATGCAACCCATCTGTCAGTGCTCAACTGACAGTAGAAAGGCTTCTAATCTAGTCTTCTCAGGCTGCCAGGAGAAACAAGCAATAATTGGTAGGGTGGCTCATGTAAAGGCATTACAAGAATGAACCCAAACTTCATTTTGTATTGCAAGTTGGTGAATTCCAACTAGACTAGACTCTGATGATGATAAGCAAGTATGGGTAAGGGCTCCTGAGAGGTTAACAAAAGCCCATGGATAGGCAATGGATCTATTTATGACACATATATATATTGTGCTTTTCTCCCATGATAAAACTCCAGGCAGCATACATGGGGCTCCCAGGCACTGACCAGAACTTTAGCTTCAACTAAACTGCTGTGCCATGTGTCTTCAGACCATGCTTCGTACATAGATGCCATTTCCCACAGGATCCCCATCAATCTGGACTCCCAAGGGTGGGTATACTACACCAGAAGTCCAGCATTATCAAGAGCCACAGAAATGATTATTCTCCCGGACATAAAATTTTCCTTCGCAAGCTCCTTTTTAACAAACTCAATTTTGTCTCTGTCCCTAGCCACGCAATGGTTAAGAGCAAAGATGGGCACCTGCAGAACTGGGTTAAAATTTAGATTTCTAGACTACATTATATGGACTGCCAAACCATCCACAATGGAAAAAGATGGATGCTGCTGGGTGGGGGAGACAACCACATCTTAAAGGAGGGGCAAGCAACTATAGACTCCCATACGATCTTGGACTACAGTTCCTATTATCCCTGACAACTGGCTATGCTGGTGCCAATGGGACTATAGTCACTTCATGAAACCACACTAAAGCATCTATAGTGGCATCTTTGGGGACAAGTTCTTAACATGTTGCAGTGACTAGTATAGGGAAGGTATCAGTTCCTGTGCAAAAATACAGGGACGCGGCTTGTTTTATTTCTCTCCCCAACATGAAGCTGCCAAGAAAATTGTATTCAACCCAATTTCATACACTTAGCAAGTAATTTCAACAGCAGTGATAGAAGTGCAAGGATATTATGGAATGTGCTTCCTTGTGCTGTTTTCACAGCACTTCAAATGGTTTGCTTGAAAAGCGGTTTATGAGACTAAAATACTATTATTATATAGGATTAGATTCTCCCACCCATTATGGGCATTCTGCGATTATTTTCAATTCAGGACTGAGCCTCTTAATCATTCTTTCCTCATTTCTCTCAGGATAAATGTTAAATCAGATCAGAGATTTCAACCTTAATCAGATCTTTTATAGCCTAACACTAACAGATACACAAAAAGAAGCAAAAGTAATAAAACCGCCGGAATATTAGGCCCTACAAATAGAGAAAGCCATATCCAACAGTTGTATTCAATTCCTTTGATAACTTTGATTTACTGCAAATGAAGAGCTACTGGTAAATGTGTAATTTTTGCTATTCCTATCTAGGGATTTTGTCTCCTGATTGGAAAAGGAGAGGGTAGGGCTGTCCTAGTTGGCACAAAACAGCAATCCTTCATCTCCCTACCCCACCCCCTATTTATGGAGATCAGGGCTCAAACATGGCTTATATGCTAACAGGGAAATTATTTGGGATGTCTCAAAGGTAATGGATGTTTGCCCTAATTACAAATCACTGCAAAATACATTAAAGCTATTGTTACTATTTATCGTGCATATAGCACTTTTAAGGCATTAGTCCCTTTATCCTGTTTGTCCTCTTAACTAGGGAAACAGAACACTCTTCTCCTTTTATAAGAAAGGAAACAGAAATAAACTCACATGTAAAATAATCACAAGCACATCAACACTCAACAGGGAAGGAGTATGAAGTGTATAGTACTGACTTCCAAGACTTAAGTTTCAACTTGAGAATTGTTCCCATATAGTTATCATTATTTTCTCTCAAACGTAAGTGCTGCATTGGTATGCATCTTAAACAACAGTTAATGGTTCTTGCTTTAGTTTTTTTTTATTGGATTTGGGTACTAGGTGCTATTGGTTTGTTGGTTATCTTAAAAAGGTGCTTCAAAGAAAATTATATCACAATGCTTCTCAATGACTACATTTTATTGTGTTAATGTAATTATTTTAGAACCGCTCTGGGATCTTGATGGATGAAAGTCAGTTTAGAAATTGGCAGAACAGTAAAACTAGAAAGAGAACTGTGCAAGAGACATAGTGAATAGGGAAAAGGTTGAGCACCCCTTACCCAAGCCCACTGCTTCTCAACTAAAAACAGCAACAACTTTCTGAAACTAGTGTCAGGCCTAAGGCACATGCATGTATGTGGTATGTGTAGTTAAACCCTAAATTTCACATTCACCTAAAAAAAACCCCATAGACAAGCCACTAAATTCTTAGCCGCCTATCTGAAAAGGGAGATAATAATTCCTACATTACAGGCTATTAAGATTAATAATACAATGTACCCAAAATGCTTTGAATACTTGAAATTTGCTAGATTCATTAACCACAGTAGTATCTGAATATTCAAGCTGCATTTAGCACCACGCCATAGTCCATGCATCCTTTTGGCGTCGTGACAAACTTTTGTTTAGAATACTATATAACCTCAAAAGTCTTGTCAAAGCACCTTACAAAAAACTCTCAGAATAAAAATCAAATCCTAATATGGTGTCAGAAATGTCTCTATGGTGAAAGGATTATGACCGTTTTCCCCACATCCTTGGTGTCAGTTTTTGGTTTCTGTCTGCTAGACTGCAGAGCCTGTTCGGGGCTTCTGAGGCAAGGGGGTGGAGCTGAGCAGCTGGATCTTGCTCAGCCCACAATGCAGGCAAGTCTGCATTGTTTAATGTTCTGGAGCTTGCTGTTCCATGCTTAGATATTTCTGTGCTAACCTTGAATTAAATGCTGGTATTATTATGAGGCTTGGGACTAGATTACCTGAAGGGCAACTTCTTCCCACACAAGCCTGCTCAGCTGCTAAACTCTTACTACCTGAGGCTCAGGGACACTTGTGCAGGTTCCCCTGCCTTCATAGGTGAAGTAGATGGTTACCCGGAAAGGGCTATAGCTCTGGAATGTTGCCCCAGGGAAGCTCCCCTAGAACTGGCTGCTGTCTTTCTAGCATCAAATGATTTTTATTCTTATTTTACCAGACTTTTCAGATTCAATTTTGTGTAAGTCTCCAAAATAAATGGGGAAGAAACACAGTTAATCACTGGAGCACATGCTTTGCATACTGAAAATTATTGGCCTCTCCAGTTAAACATAGCAGGTGATTAGAAAGACTTCTGCCCAAGACTCTTGGCAGACACTCTCAGACACAATAGAAAATACTGGGTGAGATGGACAAACAATCTGACCTCCTATAAGGCAAGCTACCTCTGGTTTGAGGGCTAAAGGTTCATTGAACACTGGATCTGAAAATTATGCTACGGTGTAGAGCTTGATCAAACTTTGCAAATATATTAACACAAGATGTGCACAATGAGCTCCCTGTTACACACACACACACACACACACACACACACACACTCATAATCTCCCTCTCACTTATCCACTCATCCAAATGCTTTCAAATGGATTCGTAAAGCCTGATTTGTTAATCTTTATGCCTGTTCAAGTTGATTATCTTGTGGCATACTGCTGCTTCAGAGAGCTATGTTCCAGAGCGGATAAACAGCAATTAATGAGCTATTTTTAAATTGATTGTGAGATGTGCAATTGAGCTAACACGATGGCAAATCAACTCACATTCTATATCCTCATAAACACTCCATGCGAATTATTCTTACCACTACCATTTCTATCCAAAGGAAATAATAAATCCTCTCACAGGAATGTGTGCATTTGTTTTTGCATTGGGTATAAAGCTTTTGAGAGATTAAGGTTTCTGCTTCTGAGCATCAGCAATAATGGAAAAAATCATTCTATTTTCAAATAAATATTTAAACTAGATAGACTAACTTCAGGGGTGTTCTCACGAAACAGCTCAGGGGATCCGAACCCTAGGCTCTTTTGTAATGAGAGTTTATAATTTAGAGATATTCCCTTAGTATTAAGAAGTCAGTAGTTTGAAGACTTGCACCAAGGTCAGATGCCCCAGGCAGTTCCAAAGGCCTAGAGGTTGTTGCACAAGCCATTTCTTGTTCCTCTAGCCTGATAAGATGGCTTTAAACAGGATGCTAGCAGCTACCCAATAAACACACAATGCTCTGTGTGTACGTGTGTGAAGGGGGAGGGGTAGAAAGATTTTTAAAACTGTCATTTATTTTTACCTGTTTGCCACCAAGTGTCCACAAGAGAACAGCGTCCCTCTCCTACCACATTGTAGAACCACTGCCAAGCTTCATGGTTTATGGGTTCTCCCACTAAAATCCAAAATAGTAAAAGGAAGAATTGCGAGTTCTGCCAAAAGTATTTTATATTTGGTAACTGATCAACAATCATATTAAGAATGACTGAAGGAACTGGATATGTTTAGCAAAAAGAAGAACTGGTAGAGAAACATGCTAAAAATGTTCAGAATTGGTTGTCCTTTCTACTAAAAATAGGACATAAAGCAACAGGATGAAATTAAAAAGAAAGGTTTTGTAAACCTTTAAGTTACAAACGCGAATTAAAAATCAGAAAACTTTGGAAGTTTTGAAAATGAAATGTGTGTATTTGCATCTACTGCAGATACTATAAAGAGTAAGGGGGTTGGGTGTCATGAACCAAATTTCCCAGGTTGTTTCTCCACAGCCACAAGCACTTGGGTGCACAAGACCAAGAACGGCAACAATCAAAAATGTTCTTCAGATATTTGCAAAAGAGGCAGCTCACATCATCTTGTCAGTTAGATTACTACTGTTGAGGTATGAGAGTGGCCAGCCCTTGCAAATACAGCAGCCTATGAATTTGTGCTTTGTCTGATTAATAAAGTATAATTTATTGGCTGGTGCACTCAGTGCTCAAATTGGAGCTTCTACAGCACTCTTGCCATACCATTTCAAGGTTAGTCCACTCACAGCTCCAATGCGAGTGTGACACAGGACTAAACTGGCTGTGTAAGTAGTCTTCTTCCTTATCATCTCCAGGATCCATCTTTAATCCCAAATGTTGAGATGGATCCCAACTTCAATCATTGAGTGCATATTTCTACTTTTTCTCTAAGCTGCGAACAGGGACAGCAAAGCCTCCTGCAATTTTAATAGTTGCAGAGATTCAAGGATGTTTCAGCTTGTCATGCCAGAGTGAGAAAAGCTTTACCTACTGAAAGCATCTCTAACCACTCAATTATTGGACTCTTGGGTGCTAGAAGTACTTTTGGCAGGTAAATTAGAAATAATTAGTGGGGCACAAGTCCTTGTGTTCCTTTGCCATCTGGTTATTATTTATCTCTCCCCTTTTTTTAGAAGATAAAGCTTCCACTGGTGCAATCCAGCTAAGGTTAGAGTGTGATCCACATATGGATCCTGACCTCCCAGTTGAAGAGTAATGTGACATTTTCCACTGTCAACAAAATTTGCACTGTACTCTTCATACTCTCAGATATTTCTAAGATTTAATTCATAAATCTCTGACAGAATAAGAAGCTTCTCTCTCTCAAAATTATTACAGGACTGGGAAAATCTGCTTCCATAGAAATCAGCAGTACTGACTTCAAACGGAACAAAGCCTTAAATTGTGCATTCTCACCTGATCCAAGTGTAGTTAGGGAAGATCTGTCATACTGCTTTACAAATTCATCTCCATGCTTCAGCAGCAATCGCAATGCAGTGGGAGCACAATAAAATTGATTAATTTTTAACCTTTCAACAGTTTCCCAGTAGCGACCTGCAAAATTCCAAATGGTCATCGTAATTTTTTCTGTGAACTCCATAAGCACTTTGTTGTTGTTGTTTAGTCGTTTAGTCGTGTCCGACTCTTTGTGACCCCATGGACCAGAGCACGCCAGGCACTCCTATCTTCCCATAAGCACTACATGCTCTTTTATTATTTCCGTCATAGTAGCCATCCTCTTGTCGCAGAGGCCTGGGTCGTAGCTTATCTCTTCCTGTCGTCAACTACGCTAACAGTGATGGAGGCAAGAGGGGCGGGGCGAAATCCAACAGAAACTACAATCGAAAGGCACTTAGAAACGGCTTAAAATACTGGCGGCCTGGAGTGAGCGACAACAGACGACGGGGAAGGAAATGGACATGTTCACCGGCTCGCAGGCCTGGTCAGTCAGCAAGGCGTGCTGGGTCAGGGTCAGGCCCCGGGGCGCGTGGGGCTCTTTGCATGTCCGGCCCTGTGCTCAGCCTTCTTCCACTGCGTGGCTGGGAGGCCAGCTCCCCTCGGCTGAGCGGCAGTGCGTGGTCCCAGGCGCCCCGGGCAGCGCTAGGGGGGCCTGGTGTGGGGCCTCCCCCCTGCCAGCACCTGCAGGGGGGGTGTCAGAAGAAGGGGCAGCAGCAGGCTCAGGGAGCCTACCTGTGTGGAAGCCCAGAGCAGGGGTCCCGCTGAAACAGCGGCGTGGAGAGAGGTATGTGGGGACCCCCTTGTACGGGGAGACTGGAGCGAAAAGCAGAGGGACCCCTCCAAATTGGGGAGGGCAGTCGAGGTGAAGCGGGCTCCTTCAGCAAAGAAGCGGGCGCTTGGGGGGAGAAGCAGGGGGCCTTCCTGCTGCTGCTGGCACGGGCGGCAAGGGTCCCCCCCCATCAGAAACCAAGATGCACAAACAAGAATAAGTGTGGCTTATTCAGGGGGCCGGAGCAGCGCCCCATTTGCAGTGGGTCCCTCCAGCCTCTACAGAAGACCCCCTTCTGGCCCTGTGAGTCAGGCCCCTGCCCCAGCCTCAGCCAATGGGTGTGACTGGCGACCCTCAGGTCTTGCTCCTATTGGCTCTTTTGCCAATAGGACATGTTTGTGCTGCTAATATTGGCCCCATCCCACTGCCAGACCCAATTGGGGACTGCTTGGCCTCCTGCCCCCCCCAAAGCAGGTATATTCTCTGAGCAATCCTTACAACAGCCCTGTTGGGTGGGACAGTTTGACGACAGACCCATTCTGCAGGTGGAGACAGGGGCATTAAAGGACTGGGCAGCCTTTGCTGGAGGTGAGATGCAGTCTCCATCTCTCCTGGCCTCTGCTCCTCCCCCCTGCATTGGTGCCTGGGCGTGGGGGGGGGTCCTGTTCCTCAGATCTTGGGATGGGTGCCTGGCCTTCCCAACCCCTCCTGTCTCCAAGGGAGGGAGGGGGCTCCCTGGACCCCTTGCCTTGGGGGCAAGCTGTGCCTCCAGAGGGCTTTTCCTGGAAGATGCACAGGCCAGCCAACCTCCCTGCTCCTTCTGGGCCCCATCTATCCACACGGATCTTGGCCAGAGGAAACTGATGGGAGAGGTGTCCTTGCCTGCTGGGGAGCTTGGGGGGGGCTCTCGGGTGGGTCTCCCACTACATGCTCAGTATAATTCGAGTACAATGAGAATACATACATTGTAATATGGGCACAAAGCACCAATATTTTTATAGACTTTCTGCCTGTCACACTAGCCCATCATTGTGCTTTGTGTTGTTGAGCTGATACCACTATTAGTATACCCCACCCAAAACACTTTGTACAGGCTCATGTTTAAGGCTGGAACAGTTAAGTCCACTGATCTATACTAAAATCAACATCTACCTTTTAAATCGAGCCAAAACAGATCATTTGAGATACCATTTGTACTCCTTAAACACATAGCAAGATTGTGACTGGCAGGTGAATGTGGACAATCTCTTCTTAACAATTAAGACCAAACCTTATCATACATCCATTGGTCTGCAGTCCTTATGCTACAGATTCACCAAATATATGCGGTGGAAGGTTGGCAGCTGCTACATCACCTCTGAAAATTTTCATTTCTAATATCTTAATACAAGTACATCAGTAGAAGGTTACTAAGATATAGAAGTCAATATAAATTAATTTTACTTCTGACACTCCCTCCCTATCAGCCTCCAGGTTCTCACCCAGGGTCCAAACAAACTTTTAGCTCACCCACAAAAGTCTCACACCAAGAAGAATGCCTGGAAACAGCAGACATCACCCTAGTCTCTCACTCTAGACCTGCTTTTTATGGCCAGGCCCAAGGTGGAAGGTGCTTCCACAAGCTGCCATAGCTGTGTCCCATTCAGCTGCATTCTCCACACCCAGTTCCAGGTACAGCAGGTTTGTACCTGCTCTATGTTGCTATGATGCTCAGTTTCAGATTATGTGTGAACCAACACTCCTGGTTTCTTTTTTTCAAATCACTAACAGCAAGACAACTCCACCTGTGGTTTGTTTGGAGAGAAACCAACCACAAGTGCCAAGTCACATGTAATGCTAAGCCATACTTTATGGTATGTTTCTCCCAGAGGCATGCAGGGTGGAGCAAAGTGGGGGCAACTGAGCAGCATGCACCAGTGCATTGTTCTTGCATGGTAATCTGTGGTTTACCATCATGTACATACCAAGCAGTGTCTACACTGTAGCTCTCTGGGGATTATAGACAGGAATCTTTTCCCAGCCCTAGACGGAGATGCCAGAGTTTGAAACTGGGAGTTGTTACATGAACAGCCCTTCTCTATGCCCAGGAGTTAAACTTTTAAGTTTTTACTTAAGGCACCTGGATTAGGATAGACTGGAGTGCTTTCAAACAGAACTGTGGTGCTTCCATTGCAGAGTGGTCCATACACAACATAGCTGTGTCCCGTGATCCAACCAATATCAGCCATACAACCAAAAATGTCATCTTGCTTGTAGTCAAACACATGCTACAAAGATGAACAGTAAAGCAGGTTAGAGTTTACATGCTTAATAATTAAGTAATTAATTAAACTCTCCAGCATTCTTCAGCAGTTATTTACCATATGGTACACCTCAAGTGGTGAAACAGGTGTACAGCCACTTAGCCCTTCACACTCATGGTTTCATGTGATGGCCAAGGGCAGATCCACACCATACATTTAAGCACATGCCTTCCCACAAGGAATCATGGGAACTGCATTTTGTTAAGGGTGCTGGGAACTGTAGCTTTGCAAGAGGAGAGCTACAGTTCCCAGGATTCTTTGAGGAAATATGATTTATTTTGCTCCATCAAACCATTGTCAGCACGCCAAGAAGAAACATTGCTGGGAGTGAAACAAACCATGATTCCCAATTCATATGTAAGCCAGAGATCATGGGTTGATTTGTCCCAGTGTGAGCAGGGAGGAGCAAAATGACCAAGGTAGCAGAAGAAAGGAGGGCATTGACTACTAACTAGGAAGTTGCTTTTAGGGAAACTCTAAGCCAGGCATCGGCAAACTTCAGCCCTCCAATGTTTGGAACTACAATTCCCATCATCCCTGACCACTGGTCCTGTTAGGTAGAGATGATGGGAATTGCAGTCCCAAACATCTGGAGGGCCGGAGTTTGCCTATGCCTGCTCTATGCACTGTTCTTAAGCCCTTTTCAGCAGAACCTCTCCATTCACCCAGGCTTTTTAATTGATGTAGTCTGCGCCTCTCAGTTTTAACATTTTGGAGTGCAATGAGTTTTGATTTCTGTTGTGTTTATGTAGCTTTTCATTTTGCATGTTATTTTGTTTATTGCCTGTTTTCACTCATTTATTCTTAAGCCACCCAAAGAAATCTATTTTTTGTAGCAGAATACAAATGCTGTAAATAAGTGAATGAAATCTCTGGTAAGTGGCATTGCCCAATAGAATGTATAACCAGAATTATGGAGGGAATAAAATACTTTTCAATACTGAAGCTGAATAAATTATTTAGACATTTTAGGGCTAAAATGTCAACTTTTGGTGTGCATATACTTTAAGTAGCAAAAGGAATCAGAGAAATTTTTACCAGGCACCATTTCCAAAAACCATCAGTACATCTCCCCACACACAAACAAATTTATTTTTACTATCTGTTCTCCACAATTATTACTGATATAGTAAAACAACAAGTGTTATTTTCCAAGAGATATGATTTCTGGTGTACCTTGTGCGTTAAGGCAGCATAAAGGAGATAGCCAGCTTGGGTGTGAACAATCCCTTTAGGTTTTCCTGTGCTCCCTGAGGTATAAAGCATAAAGAGCATATCTTCACTGTCCATTATTTCAGGGGAACAAACTGGCACCTCCTTAGCCATCTCCTAAATAAAGAAAAGAAAGAGGAAGTATATTATTATTATTATTATTATTATTATTATTATTATTATTATTATCACCAACAACATCATCATACCCCACCCATCTGATTGGTGGCTTACAGCACATATTTAAACATAAAAACATCCCAAAAAGTGCCATTTCATAAAAACTGAAGCACTGTTCTGGATTCATAGAGTTGTGGTTTTGTTTATTTAAACATTTTCATGTTTCTGTGCAGAAACAGTGGCCCAAAGTCTATTGTGCTGCACTCTACTGACAGCTGCCATTTCCAGTAAACTCCAGGCACACCTTGGGTATGGATACGGTATTGTCCAGAGGCTGTGTACCAACTAATTAGCTACTGGGTAACTCAGCCAGGAGCCACAAGTCCATTGCACTGTTCTTCACTGGGAGCTATTACAACTGAGACCATCCATCCTCTTTTGTTTCAGTTATCTTGGAAGAAGCAAGAACTTGGGGAAACAGTGGAAGTTCTTTACTGCTGTTTTGAGGGCAGTTTTGACCTGAACGAGAGTGAATCAACTGAAGTTTAATCCAGACAAGACAAGTACTGCTAAATGGAAGATATGCTGATCTGGATATATGTGCGCAACCTGTATTGATGGGGTTGCATGTCTCCTGAAACAGTAAGTTTGCTGGTTGAGAGTTCTCTTAGATGCTCAGGTGCAGGCACTGACCAGGAACGCCTTACCATCTTCATTTGGTAAGTCAGCAGTGTCCTTACCAGGTGAAATCAGACCTGACCTCTGTTATACATACCTTTGTCACTGCCTAGTTGGAGACCTACAATGTGCTCTACACAGGGCTGTCCATGAAGACAGTCCAGAAACAGTTGGTTCAAAACGTAGCCACTAGGTCTTTTGCTAAGACCAGGAGATTTATACATATTGCTCAATCCTTGACCAACTTTCCTCGTTTGAAATCCGTTCAGACTCAATTGTGGTTGCTGCCATTGGTCTTTGAAACGTCTTGGGACAATGATACAGAACCACATCCTCCTGAATGAACCTGCTCAAGAATAGTGTTTCATTCTGGAGAGGCTCCTCCATGCTCCCACTTGCCATCTGAGGTGCAGAGGTGGCACAAAAAGAGTACCTTTTCAGTTGTGGTCCCCCCACCCAAGGGAGTAGATACTCCATCTCTCCCCACCTTTTGATGACTGTTTTATTCCAACATGTTTTTTTAATTAACACACCTCCTCGTTCATAATATTTTACATTGCTACTATTTATTTATTTATTTATTTATTATTTTGCTTGCAATTTTTCATGATCCAAGATTGAACACAGACTCACCTAAGTCTTCCTGCTACACAGTTTTAAAAATCATTTTGGGAGAATAAATATATGAACACCTTGTCTTAAAAGTAATTCTGAAGTAAAAGATTTCTTAATCCAAAAATGTGTCTAATTTTCAAAAACAAACAGCTTCAGAAAATAATGGGGATTGGGGGGGGAAAGATGGGTTCCCCCCCCCAAATTTCCCCAGTTTTTCTGGACTCTCATCTCTAGATATGAAGCTGCAATCCAAGGATGCACTAACTTGACAATTCCAAGTTTCAGCCTGGCCTTTGATTCATTATAAAACTAGGCTCATCAACATTAATTTGTCCTAGACAAAACACCAGCATATAACCTGCTGTGATAAAATATTATTGCACCCTATAGAAATACCTGATTTAAAAGAAGTACCATGAACATCATGAACATACTTCTTCAAGGAGAATATCACGACTGCCCATGTGGATTTTGTTGGTAGTTCTCTGAGTCACAAAGACACACTTGACACTTGGACAATTCTTTACAGCTTCATCCACAGTCTTCTTCAGTTCTATGACACGTCCGCCCCTGACTCCCTGGTTAGAGGTGATGACTGCTTTGCATTCAGCTAACAAGAAAAATCATTTGTGGACTTAGCAGTTTGTTTTCCTCCATTATTGTTCCGAGTAATATTGTAACCAAGACATTATATACTGTATAGTATAGCAGAACAGTAGCTCATACACAGTAACCAGAGGGGGTAGCTGTGTTTTCTGTTGCAGCAGAAACAAAAGGTCTTGTAGCAAAACTAGAAACAGACTCTTGTCCACAAAAGATTACACCCCCTGATAAATTTGTTAGTTTGTAAGAAGCTTCAAGACTCTATAGTTAAGCAGAGGCTTAACTCTTATCATAGTGCTGTGATGCTTAGCCCGCAGATAACAAATCTCTGCATCTGATATCATATAATTGGCTGGTGGGTGTAATGAGGCCCATTGGCCAATGTTCCTCACAACATACTACAAAGGGCTCTAATGTACACACATTTTGTGCATACAGAGGCTAACACATTCTTTTCAATGATGGAGAATATGAGTCATGCATAATGGGAATGCCTGTTGTGTGTGAAGAGAACTGCCCTGTAATATGAGAAAAAAGTCATACTGTACTATGAATGTTTATCAGCTGCCCCTTCCCAGCATCTGAAAACTACTCACAGTCATTGATCCTCCCTGCCAATGAATCTGCACTGAATCCAGCAAAGACAACGGTATGAACAGCACCAATTCTGGCACAAGCCAACATGGCAGCCACTGCCATTGGGGACACTGGCATATAAATAGCAACTCGGTCCCCTTTTTTTATTCCATTTTTCTTTAATGTATTAGCAAGGCGGCAAGTCATATCCAGAAGCTCCCTGCAACACAGGAAAGAACAACCATGTCATTTCTGTATGCTCCAGTTTGTTAAATATGTATTTCTATAGCATAAGGCTTGTATAAAGCAATGCCAATCCTAGTAATTTGAGTTTTTAAGAAAATTTCGAATTGGAAGATATCCCAGGAAAAGCCCCAGTGCCGATTAGAGTAATTTATATTGGGGGGAAATCCATTTCCACCAGATTTTTTTTTATGTCCTAGTGGATGATCCAGTTTAGTATTTTTACTTTACTTCTATATCGTAAATAAAGTTAAAAATTTGAAACTGCAAAAAGCTATTAAAATAAAAATAAAAATTTGAAACTGCCATGTTTGCCTAATATTGTACAGTACATGCAATTGGTACCCACTCATTGTTAGTAGTGAACTTATGAAATGGGGGGAAATGTTTTGGAAATTATTCACTGGCCAGTCTAAATATCTGTAACAGATAATTATTATTCCACCAAAGTCCCCATCTATGCAGGATTTAGTTATTTACTATGTATTAATTACCTGCCATTAAGACAGAATGAGGTATGTCATATAATGAAATATATGCACTGTTTTAACAGCTGAGAGCAACCATTTTAATACATGATCTAAAGTTCAGAGAAGTTGTTATCTGAATTATACCAAAAAATGGTATAACAATCCTTAGCTTTGCCTCTTGCTGGTCTTTTGGATAACAACATTTGCTGAACCATAGAAATCAATGGTGCTTTTGAAATACTGACATGAGGAATACTTGGCCTTCATCAACATTCTTAGCATTCGAGAGACACTTACAGTGTTCAAATATAAAAAAGAATGCTTTGTAAGAAGCATGCCTCCTTGCTCAGCCTTAAAAACTGTAATTTGTTTCATATGCATTTGATTGTGTAATTACTTCTTACGCAACTAATGGCCCAACCCGAAATCAACAAATCTATGAATAAGGCTATTTTTTAAAAAGTTGTTTTTACTCTTAGAATAGAGTCTAAAAATAATTAAATGGAGACTGATATAAAGTTCGTATTTCTTCCAAAGCTACCTACAAGTTTTATGGCTAAACAAAAATGAGAAACTCGGATGTCTGCCAAACCATAGCTGTCTTAGTAGACAACCATTCCATCTCACACTATCCAAATAATTCAGATATGTTTCAAGAATATGGTATCAAAGTCCTGCACAGGATCAGAACATTTCAGAAGGGACTATAAGGACAGAACTACACATTGTGAAGTAAATTCAAGATTTCCAAGCTGAGGTTTGTCTCCTATTACTAACAAAGGGACCAGAAGACATTTACAAGTGAGAATTGACAGGTGGAGTTTAATCCTGCTCATATCCATGGATGAGTCTGGTGAAGGCTGGTCCACTACGTCAAATGGGACACTGCTCCACCAACCTCATCCGGCTCCACCTACCTGCTTTCAGTCTTGAGGGTGGCACTGGTTGTCAGTGCCTCCTCTCATTCTCAGCATTGCCCTCGTGCAGCTCTCTGCCTTCTGCCCTACCAGTCCCTGTAGGCACGAGCCACCGCTGGATTATCCCCTGCAAATGCCCTTGGCTATTTTTCCTCCCAGTAGTGCTCTGTAACCAGATGAAGCACAGCAGGAGGAAACAGCCAGGAGAATTTGCAGAATGATAAGAGCTGCAATCCAGCAACATCTGGAGGGCCACAAACTCCTCCCTCCCTGTGTTGTGATCAGAAAGAAAGCCAGCCAGCAACAAAAGCTAGAACTGTTTCCATTCCTATTAATGTATATATATATAGTTGTATAATATTTTCCATTCCTCCACTCAAGAAGTAGGCTGCAACACTATCCAGGCATCCGCAATTCGACACCTCTAAAAAAAAGGCGACAGCCTCTTGTGCTGACAGTTCCTATACAGTTATCAATATGCCAATGCGTCCATGCATTCTCCTGAGATAAAGCAAATATTTTCATGGAAATATATTACATTTATCTATCCACTGGTAGCTGTCAATGGATCAGTTTTATGACTGTGTATTTTGCAAATAGGAGTCAAGATGGCACTGTGTATTTTGCAAATATGCATCAGGATCATGCTGCAAAAATCCAGAGCAAAACCTTAACTGATGGTCACCAGTTCATTGTCACTGTATTATATATTTTCCGAATACATGTAGCTACAAGTCAAAATAATAACACTAATTTTATTATTATTATTATTATTAATTTTTATTATTACTACCACTACTACAGTATTATTATTATTATTACCCCACCCATCTGGGTGGCTTACAACACACATGATACCACAAAAAACACCAACCATTAAAAACTTCCCTATAGAGGGCTGCCTTCAGATGTCTTCTAAAGGTTGTATAGTTGTTTATCTCTTTGACATCTGATGGGAGGGCGTTCTACAGGGAGGGAAGCAAAGTGCCAAAACTTTTGAACAAGTGGCAAACAGCTTTTGACCTGCTTAAAAAAAAAGAACTAGGGATATGAGAAACTCCCAATGAAAATATTTGCTCCCAAGTTAAGGCCCAAGTTGAAAATGGCCTATCCTCCCAACACCATCTCAGTGTTTCCCAGACACTCCAAGTAGGAGGTACACATTATTTACTTTCAGATATGGAAGTATGTATGCCACGAGTGCTCATGCCCAGCTTAGGTTGTTTTACCAGCTATGGTTCCTTCCTGGACTGGGATAGCCTGGCCTCAGTTGTCCTCTTGCTTAGACTACTGTAATGTGCTCTACATGGGGCTGCCCTTGAAGACAGTCCAGAGGCTACAGGTAGTGAAGAATGCAACTGCTGCATTGATAAGGGGTAGCTTGAAGGGACCATGTGATACTGGTGCTGCAATATAAAACCTTTAATGGCGTGGGTTCCAAGGACCCAAAAAAGTGCCTTCTCCAGCTCAGACCCTATCATCAGAAGGTGAAGCTTTGCTGATAGTGCCACTGCTGGGAGCTGCCCAGCTGGTGCGGCTGACTCATGACGGGGCCCTTTTAGTGGTACTTTGCCTGTTGTGGAAAGCCCTCCCTAGCGAGGGGCACCTGTCTCTATCATTATTAATTTGCAGGAGAAATTTGAAAACATTCCTGTTTACCCAAGCATTTGGTGGCTGAAGAATACTGCTCCTGGCAACCTCAGGATCATTAACTGTCACTGTAACTGCTTTTAGATGTTTTCAATTGTAGCTGCCTTTAGAATGTTGACTGTTATAGAATGCTTTTTCCTTTGTTTTTAAATTGTGTATCTGTTTGCCGTTCTGATCTGCTTTGGGAGGAAGGGCAGGATGTAAATTCAATAAATAATAAATAATATGTGGATATAACACAGACTATAATAATAATCCCTGCTAAAATGTCCACACTATTTACTGATAAAGTACAGTACTCATGCCTCTTGTCAACACACATATTTTTATTTCACTGGTCACCTGCTTTCTGTGCGATACCTACATCTATTGAAAGCAACAGCTGGGCATGGACAATACTCCTTAGAGCAGTCAATGCATTTTTATAGCAGCTTGGTTAATTAGCTGATAAGTCTCCCAACAGCTTGCTATTATTAACAGATATCAGAACAGCTTGAAAGGAAACACTGTTTGCAGGCCTTGTCCCTACTGAGACGGCCAAAGACCAGAGTATGGTCAGAGCTCAGTTTCTTCAAACTCTCTTACTTGAAGGCAAATCTAACAAAATACCTAAAGGAACATACTGGCGTTTAAAATAGCCAATGAGCCTTATGCACAATTTGGGGGAGGGGAACCATGTCAGGATCAAGAATGCAACACATGCGGCTATCCGTTCCTCTTCCAGCCCCATGCTGTGCTATCAATGAAAACAACCCACTACGAAACTGCCATTTGCCATGGGATATAAATTGCTACTGGCACTAACAGCAATATAGCTCCCACAGCAAATAGCAACTTTGTGCTCTGTGGGGCAATTTTCATCAGAATCACAGTGTAGAAGGGCCCCGCATTTTATTTACGCTACTTAGAGGCTTATTACAATTAAATAATATAGAAATTATGTTAAATAAATAAATGCACCATGTCCAAATTGCCCCTGAAATTGCTATTTAAAAAGCAACATATACATTAAATGTGTCAGACATTGAATGCAATGAATGGTTTGGCTGAGAGTTCCAATGTATTTAATTTCATAAATAAAACTAAATATGCTATTCATACGAATCTCAGACTAGAGTGGATATGACTCCATCATATTGAATATGAAACTAAATATTTGAATATATTGTTAGGAGTTTGTGGGTGCCTTGATTCCCCTAAATTTATTGGTGTCAGATCCTCCCCTAAATTCCTGGGTCTAGTGGGTACTGGAGTTTAATCAAGGCTTGGAGTATTAAAATGGGCTGCCAGATGCTGGATTTAGCCAAACAGGCCAAATCAGTTTCCCATACAGGCAATCACCTGGGAGAAGAGCCAGTCTGGAAAACAAAGAGCAAGGTGATGTGCCATTAAGAAGACAAGGTCTGTGCCAGCCAGTCTCCCTTGCCTACCTCCTAGTATATGTTGTATATGTTGCTGTAGCTTTAAATTGAGTAGAATCTTAAGAGCAAGTCAGTCAGTTAGCTTGTTCGGTTAGAGAAGGTTAACTTCAGCTTATGGATGTTGTGTGCATGTGAGTACTTGCTTGGTAATAACATATATTTTCTAAATTATTACTTTGCGTCTGGAACATCATGTTGAAGATAGCAAATGGTTCCAGGAGTGAAATACACTGTGTTAAGGTACAATCTCTGCTGTTGTTTAAAACCACAATTTCCCTCCCATGACCAATTTACCCCTGCCATTGTTTAGAAGAGCCACTCATTTCCTTTCAGTATCCCCCCTTCTTGCTGTCCTGAAACTTCTTCCTCTTCCATTCCCTTGCTGTCTCATGTGAGACAGATAAAGAATGCACAGCTCTGAAATAATTCATAGGACTTCACTCATACTTCTGCCATTGTTCCAAACCACCACTCTCCCCTGTCAGTGTCACCCCCATGCCAAGGCCACCGCTGTTGTGCAACCAGCTTTCACTTTTGCTCCTCTACCCTAACTTGGTTTCTTGGCAATCCAGGATTGTGATGAGGCACTACAAATCCTCCAAGGTGGGCTGCACAGAGATATTCTTACATTTTTCTTAGACGCAGCCAATGTTCATTTGCAGAAAGACCTCACATCCATGTGGACTGGTTCCTTTTTCTTACAGTTTGCGATCAAGCTGAAGCTAGTGTATTTCCTCTTCTGACATAGCTAGCTTCTTACTGTACATGTGTTGAAATAGCATCGTCAGGCAAATTTTTGTTACATTTTTATGTGTAACTATGTTTAGATGTAACTGTACTCTTGTAATTTTTTGTAATAGATTAATTTGTCCGTTGTTGTTTTTTTGTAGACATATTTTTTAATATTTTAAGGGGTTCAGAAATTATTTAATCATAATGAAATTCTGCCTTATTAAATACCTGTTAATGACAACTGAGCAGTTATGAATATTCTTTAGGCTACATTGGCACATGGTTTCCAGTAGCCTCTTTCTGACAGGCTGCTCAGCTACCGCCAAATGTCTCATCAATCTACTGCTGGGTTCTAACCCACTATTTGGGAACCGCTCTGCTAAAAGAAACACTGGTTATCTTTGCCATCTTGTTCACCACTACTCCTGGACTGATTCCTCTTCTTCAGGCTGGCCATCATTAAAGAATGGAAAAGATTTTGTACAAAAGCTCTTGAAGTAGGCAGTAAGCATGCCCCAACTGCAGTATAAGACACATTCTGAAGTCATACCTGTAGGTGACTTTCTCTTCAGTGCCAGGCTCATCTTTTTCCCAGATCAAAGCCACTCTCTCTGGAGAGTGTTGTGCATACCGGTCCAAGCAGTTAACTGCAGAGAAACAAATTATAAAAAAGCAACATTTACAGTAGATTCTAAAGTGTCAGATTTGATAATCAACTTGTGCTATTAATATTTTTTTTTAAGATAATGAACAAATATAATTTATTTAAAGAGCCTCTGACATGCAAATCTACAATAATGTCCCAATGAAATAGTCAAGAGCATCAAAGTACAGTATTCAGATGATTTCAGTATTTCAGAATCATTAAAATGAAATTCCACTGTACATCAGTTTAGTTTATAAACATATACTACAGTCAAGCATCTACAAGAATGCTGAGACAGTAAATGTAAGGATGTCAATAGATACAGTTGCCATATACAGTTGTTGAAACTTTAACAGTAGGATTCTATTTTTATAACACAAGATGGCCACAACTGACTAACTCCCTTCATGGGTTGTTGACTTTCTTTGTAGTTTAGACCACCTACAGTCTAAAACCAGGCAAACAAGAGCTATGTGATTGGTATGTAAGCCAGGAATGTATGCATAATATTTATCTATCTATTTATATTTATTGAAAAATATAGCTTCTAGCTAAGGCCTGCATAGGAAAGGCAGAGCAACAGGACATTGGAAAGGCAAGAGACTGAAAGCCATTTGGTTAATGTAGCGCTCCCCCCCCGCCCCCACTCTCTCTGCTAAATATTACAATTATGTGGAGGGATTGGAATGTGTATAACATACTGAAAGGAGTCCTGCCTCCTAAGCACAGGATGATTGATACACACAATTCTCCCTCAGCTTTGAGTTTAGCACGCCCTCTTTCCAGCACTTAAAAGGCTAGGAAATCCAGCCTTTTAAAATCAAAGTTGAAGTTTGGCCATCAGATTTTGTAGTAGGCAGCTGTTGTGTAATTATGTTTCACCCTTCTAAAAATGCCTATGTTTTGTAATTATAAGCTCATGTTTTGGAAACCTAATACTGTAGTGTTGTGCTCTTCAGCCAATCCCTTCAATGCCCTTGTTGGTGTCCTTTTCTTTTAATTGGACCCTAAGGGAGTCCTCTACGTATTTACAAATACTGTAATCAACAATCAAGGACAGTTCTTCACTATACAAAGCTTAAAGAAACTTTACTGGGAAAATTATGCAGTAAAATACTTAATTCCACTGTATGTTCCTCCCCCCCAATGCCTGAGACCAAATATCACATCCTTGAAAATTAAGGCTTCTTCAATAAACAAAAGCAGCACCAGAGTCCTTTAATTATTCCAGCCACATTCAAGTACCTTCTCAACTCTTATGTGTATGGCAATGGTAGCTTAACTAGGTCATTTAACTCTTCTCTTCCTTAATATTTAACATTTAAATGGTTTTCATGACCTTGATTATTTCTATACACTGGTGACTTGATTGAGAATTGCTTTTTAGCTAAATTCTACTTATTTTAAAATATTTTTATACACCTTATAATCATTTTTTCTTTTTACCCTTTTATTACAATGCAATTTGCTATCCTCTTCTATGAAACATGTACAAGAAGATACATTCCCCCCATTAAACGTTAACACATCAACTCTAAACCAATTTAAGCAAGTTATTGTCATCTTCTAAGTAAGAATGCATACAACAGTGATATGAAGATAAGAAGAGAAAGTGATAAGTAGAGCAAATAAGTAGAGTGATAAGTAGAGCAAATATGAAATGGAGTCACAATATAATTAACAAAAGTGTGCATAACATAGAAAGCTCCATTAAAATAAATGAAAGTTGGCAGCTTTTCCTGTTGAATTTTGAACAATGTCACATGTAAGCTACAAAGAATTGGACCAAATGCTAGTCAATGATCAAACTGAAATGGATTCTAAAGCAGTTTCTTTCAGCATAATAAGCCATCTGTGAGTAACCTTAACACCCTCACCTTGTAGAATATTAACTTGTAAAAAGAAGCAGCTGAAGAAAATGTGACATTTCTGGAAAATGTCATCTGTGACTTTACTGTAGATTTCTCCAGCATGTCAGCTGCAATGATGAAACCTGATCACTGTGGTAATTGTTGAAAATGGGTAATTGTTGAAAATAGAAACTCACATCCAGAAAGTGTTGAAGAACTGATGTGCCTAGGTTTAAATCCCATGAGTTTTATGAAGCTGTGTTGCACTTTGAATGAGAACAATTGGAATAATGAAGGATGCAATCCTAAGCACTGTGACTAGAGAGTTAAGGCCTACTGAACTCTGTAGGACTTAATTCTGAGTAAACATGGTTAACAGAGCAGTGTAAGAGAAACAGCTGTATCTTTTTTATTAACTGAAATGAACTGTAAGTGTAAATGAGTGCAACTGTATTTAAATTAACAGAGAGGAAGTGGGGAGAAAGGTCCTAACGTAACTTCTACTGTAATTGTTTCTAAAGAAAGGAAGCTTTTTTATATATGGAGAACAATCATGGGTGTAGCCAAGGGGCGCCAGTTGCCCCCCCATCAAGTAATATCCTTAACTGACCAATCACGTCAGTCCTCCCTCCCCCCCAAAACAAACCCTGGCTACACCCATGAGAACATTAATCATGCCACTTCCCACAACCACCCCACAGGTGGAACTGACTCTGACTGGCAATGGCTTTCCAGGATTTCAGGCAGGGAACATTTCCAGCAGATGCTTGAACCTGGGACCTTCTGCATGCAAAGAAGATGCTCTACTACTGAGCAACAACCCTTCCCCTATAAAGTAGTACTGTTCCAGGATTACTGTAGCCTGAGCTTTTGCTGAATAGTATCATCTCATGTGCCTCATTTGCTAAGGTTAGCATTCAACTTTAGTGGGGTTGGTGATAGCCACTGTTTATGCAATCACAGCTAGCGGCAAACAGCCATGGGGACACCAGTTCCTATCAGAGGGCTTCAGAGCCACTTACTTTATAATGGACCACTGTGGATTTAAAATCTTATTACCTTGTTATTGCTAGTTAAAACAGTGATTACAATTAGAACCTTATTGATTGCACACAAAATCATTTGGCAGTGAGGGATCAGCACTCGGCATAGCACATGCTGAGAGGCACTTTCACCTATTCTTTAGTATTACTTAACACAACAAAAATTAAGTTCCTGTTATTATAAACAACTTTACAGGAGAAAAGCAGCTATTAAAAAAGCAATTTTGGGATGCTAAAGCCAAAATGTTCAGTTCTCATCTACCAAAGCTGCACTAACACATACTTTATGACTTTGACAGCAGAATCAGTTGCCTCTAGGAAATTCACAAGCAAGGCATGAATGCAATAGCCCTCTCTCATTGTTGGTCCCCAACATTGTACAGTAAGAACCTCAAATAGCTTCATCTTTCACTATTTTCCCTTAATTTTTCAATATGTCATTGAATATGCTCGAAGTCTACAGTCACAGATTCATTATGTTTAGCATTAAACTTATAATTCTACTTTGAATAATCTTTGCCAAAGGAGAAAAAAGAATATTACCAAGACAAATAGACAGGAAAAACCTTCGGTATATTCAGCTTCTTTCAAAGCAGGACATGTGGGAGTAATAAAGGTAAAGGGACCCCTGACCATTAGGTCCAGTCGTGACCGACTCTGGGGTTGCGCACTCATCTCGCTCTATAGGCCAAGGGAGCCGGCGTTTGTCCGCAGACAGCTTCCGGGTCATGTGGCCAGCATGACGAACCAGAGCAGCACATGGAAATGCCGTTTACCTTCCCGCCAGAGCGGTACCTATTTATCTACTTACACTGCTTTTGAACTGCTAGGTTGGCAGGAGCAGGGACCGAGCAACGGGAGCTCACCCTGTCGCGGGGATTCGAACCACCGACCTTCTGATCGGCAAGTCCTAGGCTCTGCGGTTTAACCCACAGCGCCACCCGTGTCCCTGTGGGAGTAATACTCTGTTCCAAATAAAAAATAAGGCAGGGACTGAGGGTGCACGGCTTGTCCATCCATTAAAGTAACAGAATCAATTTTAAAGCTCATGGAACTGTTTTTCTATTAGTTAATCTTCATTTTTGTTATTTATACTTCTGTAATTGCTGAAATATCATAACCATTATGACATGGCAAAAAGGAAAAGGGATGCAGGAGCAAAAAAAAAAATCAGTCTCATGCTAAGTACATAATATTGGGAGCGGTTGTGGGTCATTTTTTCAATTGTCAACTGTGGTCAAGTTAGATTTTTATTTTTCAAAAAAAAATAATAGTCACAAAGCATTTTAGTATTACAGACCCTGCAGAAAACCACTAATAAAGAGAAATCACATCCTCATCCGCTAACAGTTTCATTTACTATCCAAGTTTTAAAAGCAGGAGGGGTGGGAACAAATAGTGCTTTTACTACAAAGCCAAGTTCAACTTCCACAAATGAGGCTTCCTAGCAACAAGCATTCCATGTACCAGAAAAATGTAGTGCCCATAGCAACTATTTGAGAGAATTTGTGTTGAATTAAGTGGTTAGCACCATCACCAACTATAGCTCCTTGAGCTTTCCTTGTTTCAGTATTGATACATTCACTCTTTCTATAGAATCTTGTAAAAGTACATACTGTACAGTATGTCTTACAAAGCCTTTATTTATACATGTCTTATTTTTAACAGCGGTATTTTCAAAAATCTAATAATAGGTTCTTTTGCAAGGAAAGCTTCTGGAAGCTGTTTCATTTACATTCTTATGGCATTGTATAGCTTTTTGATAGGACAACATTTTATTTTCTACTAGTCAGATATCTATATATCCATCCTATATCTAGCTTGTTAATGCAACAGTTACAAATGAATCAGCCCAAACTAGAAAAAATGCCCAATCTCATTTTAAAACAGATGATAAGTTTCCAGAAGATCTGAGGTCAGCCAGGTGGTTAAAAGGTTGTGGAGCAGATGTGAAGAGTCTAAAACAATGAAGGAAGCAAGTGGTGGTTTGTATTTTTAACAACTCTGTGGAAAAACAGGGCAACAAATTAAAGGGCTTTGGGGTCTAGTTTTCTTTTTAGTGGAGCACAGTAACCCTCGATGGGGTCAGAATTATGGATTCAACAAGTTAATACTGTTATTTATTTGTGCTTAACTGTTTGAATATAACTGCAAAGTCTAATGCATGAAATGTTTGTAGGCCAATGTGAAATGACATGCACTTTGCAGCCAACATCCAGGGACTATGCTCATTCTCAAGGTTAATCAATAGAAAAGCTGCCACCTGAAATAATAATAAATCAATTAATATAAGCATATCTCCTATATTAGGTAAACCTATATGGCAATCTCAAATGTTGAAAGACATGCTTTTAGTATATATCCAACCTGTGTGCATCATAATCACACACACACACGGCAAGGGTACTCATTTTATTCTGCTTCTCACACTCTCAATATGGTACACAGCAAGCAACCAGGAGTATGCACCCAAAAGAGCTCTCAGAGAGCTTTAAGTAATTATGACTTTTAAGTTCTTTGGTAAATATATATATATATATATATATATATATATATATATACACCTGCAAAAGTTCTTTGTAAGTTCTTTGGTACAGGGACCTGTCTTTTGTTCATTTTACTTTGGAGGCAGTAATGTTTCCCCACTACCAGTTGCTAGAAAACACAGGAGGGGAGAGTGCTCTTGTGCTCATGTTCTGCTCCTTGGTTTCCCACAGGCATCTGGCTGGCCACTGTGAGAACAGGATGCTGGACTAGATGGGCAACTGGCCTGATCCAGCAGGCTATTCTTCTGTTCTTATAATCTGCCTTTTACGTTGATATATGAATATACAGTATAAATAAGGGAGGCCCTGCAACGCTTGCTCAACCGCATTCCGTGTGGTATTTCCAAGCACCAATGGAAATGTCCACTGGAGGTAAAATGCCTCCCCCCCTCCCCTGCCATCCCACAGCAAAGTATTTAAATGCTATTAATTTGTAAGATGAAAATGCTGCTTCCCTACCTCACAAGAACCACAGCAGCAAAAAACATGTCATATGAGAATGGTGACCTCAAACACAATGAAATAAAAATAATGAGCAATTCACTTATTTGCATATTGCTTTCCCTCCCAGCATATCTTTAAGGAAGGCCACCTGCATCACACAAAACAAAGGTTGCTTCCATTATGTGAGCTGACAATTGCTGAAAAAGCTTGTTTGTCTACTTTGAACTCTATTTCCTGTACTCTATCCACAGGGCCACATTGGCTTTCACAAATGCATGGCAGATGGTGGGGAGAAAATGTGTTTTAAATATGAAGATGCATTATCCTAAAAGCCACAGCTAATTTTTTTCCTTTATGTTGACTCTTCGAGGTCTTATTCCAAAACACTTTCCTAGCCTAGGCACCCTATGAACTGCAGATGCACAAGATTTCCAGAGCATTCTGCACTGGAAAACTTGTGTAGTCTTACAACTCATGCGGGCTCCTTGAGCTCAGCTCCAGAAAGCCACAGCTCAGGCCCTAAAACTTGTTTTTCGCAGCAGGGCCGATCTAAAAGGCCCGACCTGACACAATGCAGCTGCCTCTGAGCCTCTGCAGAGCGCATTCGACCCCTTATTTTCTTTCTCTTCGCCGCATTAACAGCCACCTCATCACTTTGCAGGCGCCTGGCTTTCCATATCACTTGGGGTAGTGACTTCCAGGCACTGAATTAGATAAGCTTTCGAAAGCTGAAGGACTCGAGGAATGAGAAGAGGGACCGAGGAGAGATATATACGGTAGATATATATAAGACGTGTGCGCGCCAGGGGCAACTCCTCGCCCCTCCTGCCCAAGGAAGGCGCTCCTTACCCGCCACATTTAAGCGGCCGCCCAAGAACCAGCGGACGCGGCCCTGCGCGAAATCCCACTCGCAGTCGGTGTGGTGCGCGGCGTCCCACAGCAGCGCCTCCCGAGCCAGCGCCCCCCAGAAAGCCCCGGGCGCCTCGGCCGCCCTCCGCGACACCTCGCCATAGCTCCCCCTCAGGAAGGGGTCGCTCGCCTGAGAGAGGCAACGGCCGCCGCTGAGGAGGCGGCCGCACGAAGGCCGTCCCCAGGGGGCGCCCGGCCAGCTCCGGCTCCACCAGGGCAGCCTTCCTCGCCGCCTGCTCAGGGCGCTCCGCAAGCGGCTCAGGGCAGCAGCCGCGGACGGTGTGGCTGCCATAAGGCCGTCGGCGAAGGTTTGGCAGGTGCGTAGCGGCGGGGGGCGCTGAAAGCGGCTCGGCGCCGCCTCCGAGGGGGCGAAGAAGGGGAAGCGGCTTTCCAAACCGCCCGCCTGGCCTGAGGCGCCGAGTTGGCCCAGCCAAGTTGGCCCTGCGCGCTTCCTCCTCCTCCTCCTTCGCCTCACCACGCCTTTCCCGCCCTTTTCCCCTGCGTCTCATGAGGCGAAAGAGGAACTGAGCGTGAGCGCTCGGCCTCTTTAGCAGAGGGGAAACTTAAAAAAAGAAGTCTGTGAAACAATTGAAAAGTTCCTGAGTTTCGAAAACTGCCGTAGCGGGTAGCGGTTAAGCCGTTAAACCGTGAGGCGGGATCTCTCTCTCTCTCTCTCTCTCTCTCTCTCTCTCTCAGCCTCACCTGCACCACAGGTTTGTTGAGGAGGAAAAGCATATTCTCTGTAAACCGCACGTTTAGAGCTGCAGCTTCTCCCACAGCCGAAAAGCAAAACGACTCTTGCGGGTGATCTCTCTTAGGATTGAGACCTGAATTACTATTCGGAAACGCTAATTGCAAACGTTGGGAAGGTGGGTGTGTAAATAAATTTCGACTGGTGCGGGACCTTAGGGTTTGGCAAGGTGCTTTTTTTTCCAAAGAGAAATTGACACAAAGCTAGGCGTAAGTAACCCGGGGGCAAAACATAAAATATGGAAAGTGTTTTTTCCTCATGTGTGAAGTATAATGCTTGCCCTCCGACCCCCAACATACGCTAACTATGGACCTTTTGAACTATTTGCCTCATCTCGAAATCTTGTGGAGAAAGTGTGCCAGCGTGTATAGCTGCTGAGGTGTCTTAATCTCAGCCAAAGCACCCAAGAGATGTGTCACAGAAAAACCAAGTGATAGGTGGACAAAATATATTGTCATGCCTCTCTAGTAATGCATATACTGCCACCCAGCTTTGTACCCATTTCTCATCCAGATTATATTAGAAATATTATGTTAGTGATGTATGCTTATTTTTATTAAGCAGATAGGATTCCATGTCTGTTCAGACTTAAATTACATCTACTTGCATTTTTTGCATATTAAATTACAGTGGTACCTCGGGTTACATACTCTTCAGGTTACATACGCTTCAGGTTACAGACTCTGCTAACCCAGAAATAATACCTCGGGTTAAGAACTTTGCTTCAGGATGAGAACAGAAATCATGCTCCGGCGGCATGGCAGCAGCGGGAGGCCCCATTAGCCAAAGTGGTGCTTCAGGTTAAGAACAGTTTCAGGTTAAGAACAGACCTCCAGAACGAATTAAGTTCTTAACCCGAGGTACCACTGTAGTTTTTATTTAAAATCAGACTTAGTCCAATCCACTGTTCATTAAGGAATTCCTGGTTAAAAAGGTAAAGGGACCCCTAACCATTAGGTCCAGTCGTGGATGACTCGGGTTGCGGCACTCATCTCGCTTTGTTGGCTGAGGGAGTCGGCATACAGCTTCCGGGTCATGTGGCCAGCATGACTAAGCCGCTTCTGGCGAACAACAGAAAAAGCCAAGAGCAGGGATGGGAAAGGGAACATGTAGCCCACCCAACGTTATTTTACTACAGCTCCCATGATCCCTGACCATTGCCTATGCTGACTAGAAGTGATAGGAGCTGGAGTTCAACAACATCTGGAAGGCCATAGGTTCCCTGCTTCTGCTCTAGGGGAATATAGTGGTACCTCTGGTTGCGAACGGGATCCATTCCGGAGGACCGTGCGCAACATGAAAAGAGCGCAGCCTGAAGCGCCGTATCTGCAGGTGCGAACACGCGATTTGGCGCTTCTGCACATGCACTAGCGCGAAACCCAGAAGTAACCCTTTCCGGTACTTCCAGATTGCCGCGGGACGTAACCTGAAAGAACGTAACATGAAGCAAACATAACATGAGGTATGACTGTATATTCAATGCCTTTTCTGTTTCTTCATTTTTCCAGATCACAATTTCAGTTCTGTATCAACAGTGTTTAAGACTGAGTTTGAAAATGTAATATTGCCAATATATTTGGGGTGGTATGAAGGAGGAGGAGGATTAAACGCTACTTTCCCTCTACAGTTCTGGTAGGAACTCAGCTCTCATTGAATTGCTATTCCCATGCTAATCACTGAGATACTTATGCTTCATTTGGAAACGATTTCCCATCTGTTGAGCCTTCATTATTCATTCAAAAAAATCTCTTTGCAGGAAAATGTATGCTGGCTGCTGAAAGAGTACTGTAATTATTTCTACTAACGGTGATAATTGGTATCCTTTTGTGAACCGGGGAATGCTACCTTTACAGTTCTCTGTTTAAGAGGATTGTGTTTTCCACAGAAACAGATATATCTAATTCATGTGTTTGCTTGAATGGAGCAGACCAACAGAAGACTAATCAGGGAAGGCTGTTTGGCACCACCCCTGCCTGGTGTACTCTCCCAGGCAGCAAGATAGTGTGCATGTTTTGTTGCTTGCATCAGTTTGTCCACTGATATATTTGCCTGCACTGATATATAAGTGAGTGTTTGTGCTGATTGCAGTACAAGGTATTGGTTGATTGTTGGCTGAGTGAATACAGTTGAGGTGTGGCTGTGGTCCGTAGCCAGCCTTGCTATAAGAACAGGCTCTGCTGTGAGTGGCAGAGTTTACACCAAAGGGGATTGCTGATTTAGTTCGAATCCACTCCTCGGTGGTCAGCTCCTATTGCTCTATCCCAGCTTCTGCCAGCCTAGCAGTTCAAAAGCACACTAGTAGATAAATAGTAGATAAATAGGTATTGCTGCGGCAGGAAGGTAAACAGCGCTTCCATGTGCTCTGGCTTCCGTCACAGTGTTCTGTTGCACCAGAAGAGGTTTAGTCATGCTGGCCACATGACCCGGAAAGCTGTCTGTGGACAAACGCCGACTCCCTCTGCCTGGAGCGAGATGAGTGCTGCACCCCATAGTCACATTTGACTGGACTTAACCATCCAGGGGTCCTTTACCTTTACCTTTTTTACCTGCTGATTTGGGGAGACATGGGGCATCTCCTATTGTCAGTCAGGCTATGAAATTGTAGGCAGGCACTGTGGGAGGCAACCTGGGGTGAGAGTCTGGTAGAGGGGAAGTTTGGTTGGGTGGTGTTCCCACTCAGTAATGTGGAAAATGGACTGAGGATTAAATCTGTAGATTTAGATCTAAACCTCCTCTCCCAATGTGCGTGGGAGAAATGCAAAAATAAAAACTGGTTGTGAAGTCTTTTTAGCAGAGTAAAACATTTGTAAGTTTTGCAGCTCATTAAAGCTTAGGAATTAGCCAATTACACATTTTAATCCCAATTATTTGTGGTCTGTTGACCTCCCCCTCTTCACCTCCATTCCAAATAATGAACTACATTTCTTTAGGAAGATAAATGAAAAAGGGTTTACTTACATTTCAATGCAGGCAGCAAATACAGCAAAGTAGTGAGCAAAAAATACTTATAGGTTACAGTAAAATAAAAGTTGGTAGTCTTAGCTAACATGGCTTAATGCAGGAGCTTTAGTCATGCACATCTGGTCATCTTTGAGTCATGGTGGAAAGAGAAAGTCTCCTCACAGGCAGAAGGAAGTAGAAAGGATTGTCTACTTTGTTACAGAGTTCCCACCTGGAGGAACTCCAGACGTCCTCTCTAAGAAGTTAAAGAACTCTCTGTCCACAAGCCCTGTGCTTGTCTAGCAAAACATGAATTTGTGATATTGACTGCAAACCTCACAAGTAAGATACAAGGGGAGGAGTGTTGAAGTGCTCAACATCTTCCTCTTGGCATGTGGAATGTTATGTGCCTACTACTGGACCTTAGTTTGTTATCTTGTGACCCTAATCTCCCAGTTGTAACTGATGATATTGAATGATGGTTCTAAAACATGTCTGGGTAAGCAGGTAGCTGGAAAGTTCCATGATTTGTGTGTATTGCTGGGGAGGCCAGATCTGACTCTGCTCTGCCTACCTGAGTATTCAGTACGACATCAGCCCAGACTGGAGGGGGTAAGGAGGTGTTGTTGTAGTACATAGGGGCTTACTTCCCACCACCAGGAAACCTCTCTCTCAGAGTGGTACTGAAGGACCTGCATTTGGTGTCGGGCCAAAAAGACAGGTTAGAAATGCTGTTGGTGTACCACCCACCCTGCTGTTCATCAGCTGTCCTGACTTAGCTGATCTAGGCCGCCCTGGGTGTTGTGTTGGAGGAACCCAGAACTGTGGTTTGGGGTGACTTCAACATCCCATCTTGGTGTATCAGGTCTGGCTCAGGAGTTTATAGCAACCATGGGCCTGTCTCAAATGGTCATTGGTCCATTTGAGGACCAGTTAGGAAGGTCTGCCCTTGGATAGTGATGGAATCTGATAGATTCCTGACTGTTTGCAGGGGAAGGTGTCCAGTGGATAGAGGACAGAGGATATTGTTGAGTCTCTAGTTTTGTTATGGAATGGTGAGACCATATGGCCATTGACACAATCCCTCCTGAGGGCCCTCTCTAGTGTTATGGAGTCTAGAATATTTGGTTTGAAAGTGGAAAGCTAGCTTCAGATTTCTATTCAGCAGAGCACTCTAACATGAGGAGTGAAGATACAGCCTAATATCTATGGGCATACAAATAATGCATTTCCCTCATCAGTGAGAATCCACAAAGACAGTGCCACATATTTTTATGTCCACATTTAAAGCCTTCCATGTTGGTGACCATCTCTGCCTCCTGTGTTCAATAGTTTAATAGTTCAATAGTTTAACTGCACTGTGTAAATAAGTAGTTTCCTTTATCTATCCTGAATCTTCCAATATTCAGCTTCATTGGATGTCTACGAGTTGTAGTGCTATGAGAGAGAGAAATTCTTTTCGCTATCCACTCACCATGCCATGTACAAAATTATAAACTTCTATCATGTAATCTTTTGTTCAACTTTTCTCAAAACTAAAAATTCCCAAGAGCTGCAACTTTTCTTCATAGGGGAATTACTCCATTTCGTTGATCACTTTGGCCATGGCAATCTCTGCTGTAAAAGTCAGCTCCTATTGTGATATTATTTTCTGTTCTTATAACTATGGCTTGATACTGTATATTGGCTATGTACATGGCCTCCATGGTTTTCTCAGATTTTCTTGGTGAAAATACCTGTCACTGTGCGTGAAGAAAGATAATGTGTTATAGTAGAAACCTTGAGGGCAGAATGTCTTTGTACCATAGAAAGGGGAGAAAAAATGATAGCAATGGACAGGTGTGAAGCTGAGTGGGAAGAAACCTGAGAAAGCAGGAAAGAAAACCATCTTGAGGTGTTGAGGAAGAGTGATCTAAGGGCAAAATTGATGGAGCTATGAAGTTAGAAGCCTAAGTAGAAAGAGAGATGGTGTTGGTGGTGGAAAACAAACACAGGGACGGATATATCTAGGTGCTATTGGCAGTATTGGGTGGCTGTGTTTTATATGTTTAAATAAATGAACCAGCCAAATTTTGGCTTTCAGTTTCTAGTGGCATATGTTCCCAAAGGGCATACATAAAGCTACAGGCTTAAGCTAGTTGAACAGTCATCTCCTCTATCCTGAGACCACTAGGAATGGTAGTTTTATGAGCTGGCTAGAGATTTCTATCACAGTTCTCAACACCCTCACCAAAGTATAATTCCCAGGATCTTTTGGCTATAAGGTAAAAAGGTAAAGGAGCCCTGGACTCCAGTCAAATTTGACTATTGGTTGCAGCGCTCATCTCCATTTTCAGGCCAAGGGAACTGAATATTTGTCCACAGATAGCTTTTTTGGGTCATGTGGCCAGCGTAACTAAACTGCTTCTGATGCACGGAATACTGTGACGAGTGCCAAATTACATGGAAATGCTATTTAACTTCCTGCCGCAGCTGTACCTATTTATCTACGGACACTGGTATGCTGTCAAACTGGTAGATTGGCAGGAGTTGAGACAAATCAATGGGAGCTCACCCCGTCACATGGATTCAAACTGCCAACCTTACAACTAGCAAGCCTAAGAAGCTCAGGGGTTTAGACCACAGCGCCACCTGCGTCCCTTTGACTATAACAGTTATGTTGCGGTAAAACTGATATAATTTTGTAGCATTCAATATATCTGATTTTTCTTTTTATTTATTTTTTTACCAGAATCCTTATACAGTGGTACCTCGGTTTACGAACTTAATCCGTTCCAGAAGTCCATTCTTAAACTGAAACCGTTCTTAAACTGAAATGCACTTTCCCTAATGAGGCCTCCTGCCGCTGGTGCCCTTCCACCGTTTGGATTGCATTCTTAGACCAAGGTAAAGTTCTCAAACCAAGACACTATTTCTGGTTTTGAGGAGTTTGTAAACCAAATTGTTCTTAAACCGGTCTGTTCTTAAACCGAAGTACCACTGTAATCTGCTTGCTTGTACTAAATAAACAGAAGAAGAGTGTATATTCAAGATCTCTTAATAATTAAGGAATAGCTATAATTGCTGCTTAGTGATTCAGAGGGTTTAATGAAAATGGCCAATAATTCATTGGTGTACTGGACTTTCATTCATCAACAGTTTTGTCGATGATCTAAAAGTGAAAAATAATTGAAGAGTGCCCTCTTCTGTTTATTGCATGAATCACAAGTTTTGAAGCGGGACTGTTCCTGAACTTTGCGACTGCAGTGTAACAAGAATGTGAAATATATGTATCTGAAGAAGTGTGCATGCACACGAAAGCTTATACCAAGAACAAATTTAGTTGGTCTCTAAGGTGCTACTGGACAATTTTTTTATATCTTGTGATGCACAAGATGCACTTTATTGATGCACAAAGCAGAGACGTTGATAGGTGTATACAAATTCTGAGGTATATTGAAGGATAAGTAAAATTAACAAGGAGAGAAAGAAGTATATTCAAAATAAACAGCTGTTTGAGATATAAATTTGATGGTGATGATGCAATGAATCCAATACAGCACACAGAGCAACCACGCCTGTGCTTGCAGATCCCTTTTAAGAAACAATCAATCACATGTTTAGCAGGAGTGTTTTAGTAGAAACACTACTCCTTTACTAGCCAATCAGTGGGATCTTAGCCATTTTCTTTCTTGTTAGCTTTACCAAAGTATTATTTGCAAATCATATCATAAATGTTGCAGGGGAGAAGGCCATGCACATGTATCCCAGCATAGCTATATCTTAAATGTCCAAAATGCCTGTTCGATCATAAGTAAAGATTGGCATGTCTGGTTGTAGTGTGTCATGTGGCCTGGCACATCCATTGTGCCAGGGCCTCAGCAGGATGGGCTTCAGCAGGTGTTCACAGATGTATGAAAGAGATAGCACAATGGTCCTGCTCTGAGTGACTGCGCAGTTTGTGAGTTTGGACCTGTCATGCCTAAAATCAGGTGAAGTCAAACCAAAGTCATGTTTTTGTCTGCCATGTTGATTCAAAATGGCACATGGTGTTAAAAAATCAACAAAGATGGTTGCCCACACTTCAGAAACCCTCATTCTGAGTTTGGCGAAACTATGCCAAAAAATGGACAAAGTCACGTTACCATCTGCCATCTTGATTCAAGATGGCATTGGCATCCAAATGTCAATGAAAATTGCTACTCCCACCTTGGGAATCATTGTGCTCAGTTTGGCAATGACATAGGTTCTCAAGAACCTATAGAAAACAGGTGGATGAACGGACAAAGTATTTTCCAAAACATACAGTAGATAAAGTGATCTGTCAAGTCACTTGAACTTGGCCCAATAGGAGATAGACAGCCAGTGTAAATACCGCAATAAAGGTTTTATATGCAGATGGTACTTTGCCCCCACAAGTAACCTAGCTGCTGCATTCTGCTAGTATTTCTGACCTCTGCTTGGCTTCAGCGCTTTCTGCCAGTTGTGGCCCCTCCCAGTCACCACTGAGCAAGATTTGGATGCAGCATTGTTTGCACTGCCAGATTGTCAGCAGCCACACAAAATGTGGTTAACCATAGTTTGGATTGCTGTGCTCATGGAGAAGTGAAATAGGCATTACTAATTGAATATATACAAACTAAGGCCTCCAGTGTAACTACATACATGGGGGGGGGAAAGAAAATGGACATAGCAGGAGGCTCAAGGCAAACTTGCTATCAGCAATGCAAACCAGAACTACGGAAAAAGGGACGTGGATCATAATCCCACAGTTCATCTGCGATCTTGGGGGCAGGCGGGGAACACAGCTTGTTTCTTCTATATGACTTACTGGATAGTAATGAACACTTCATGTTCTCTCTCATGTGCAATAACCTGTATTACCCTCTGGGGGGCAATCTCTTTAAACATCACATTTGCTTAATCTTTCAATCTGAAACTCTATCAAGCAGCAAGATGGGATAAACCTAGATAAAATGCCAGTTAAAAATTAATATTCCTAAATCATTCAGTAATGGCAGAATACAGATGTTTCTGCAACAAATGCACACAGCCTTCCCTTTTATGTGAACATGAGTCATTCATTATTAAAAAGAATGGGGGAAAGTCTTCTTATGAAAGCCAAAGAAACATATAATCCAGTCAATCTCGTAACCCCCTCCACAAATTAAAATCTAAATAATCTCATTTTTTTCACATTTCATTTTTTATGTCCTCCCTACCCCCACACCTCTCATCATTAATTCAGCAAATACTCTTAAATCCTAGGATCTAACTGTCCATATGGCAAAGTGAAAAGATGTAAATATGAAAGAAAATGTTGTTGTAACCCAGATAAATTAAAAAGAATGTGAAATTACTTACAGCATTATGCATGTTTCTATTTTAAACATTCCAGATGGAGAGAGATGGTTGTTTCTAGAAAAGCATTTGTACTGTTTATTCTTGCTGCTTACTAGCCCCGTTCAGATCACTTCAACCAACCAACTAATGGTTCAGCATCATCACAATAAATGGTAGTAGTGATAATCATTAGGGTAATGTTTATATGAAAGAGGTTGGCTTGTAAATACCATTTTATTTTATTATATTTCTATTGCAACCCAATCAAAATTTGTCCCCCTTTAACTGAGATGCAGTGCCACCCTCTAATACTTACATAACCTTATTTGAGGTTTTCCCTGTCAAGAATTGGTTAATCGTTTTGGTTTAGATAGCAAAAACCAAGGCTACATATCGCGAGCCCTTTTTGTGTTATTCATCAATGTGTTTTATATTAGAAGAATCCACAAAATACTTCCTCTCTATTCAGACATACATAGTTAGGATTGTGTTGGGACATCTGTAGAGTAGAAAGGTGTGTGTGAAGGGCTTGTTCAGAGAGATGTCAAAGCAATAGAAATACAGGTTCTAGGTATAACAGCATAGCCTGAATAATGGGGTGGGTCATAGCAGAGGTGATTTTACGGTGCCTAAAAGGGAGAGGGTTGAAAAACTGAAGCTTAGAAATTCCTGCTTTTAATATGTATGTTTTCTCTGCTTTTATTATTTCCAGTGATATCTGGCTTCTGTTTTCCAATGTGACAAGCAAAGAGATGTGCCATCTGTGTCATGTAAGGGGTGTGGTCATAAATGCAACAAAATGCTAGTGCCAGCACTGCACGGCCCAGATAAATTTGTTTGCAAATGCTGCCGAATCAGGATTAGGCTTTAAATGTGCCAAACCTCGGCTCTTGTAAAGCCTAATTTCTGATTAAATAAGCCTTTACCCATCATTATTTATCATGTTCACTGCAAATTCACTTTTAGGAACTCAGCATTTGAGTCACTCACAAATAATTACTTACTCGCCAATCTCTTTTCATCCTTTCCTGTTTATTCCAGCCAAACCTAGTTATTTTGAGAGTGTTTCAAAACATGCATTAGGATAACAATCCGGAGCATCTGTTGATCATAGCGTTTGCATTACTATGATGTCCTGAACAATATTTTCCTAAAATTTTCATAGCTCATGTTTTTGTTAGAGTTCTCTCTACATTTTCTTGCTGTGTAGACAACCTGCCAGTCCTGCTCCAGGTGGGAATATCATTACGTGTTTGTTCACATGTTGATCTCTATTAGGAATCTTTCCAGACTGGAATTACCTAGATTTTAATAAAACCTTTACATCATTTTCAGATAAAATTTGTCTGGCAGAAAAAATTGGAAACATTTCAATATGTCTGTTAGAATGTGATTTGGGGCCAATTCTGTCTTACACAGAAGATGAAAATGTACTACGGGTTTATCAAATGGTATGACGTTTAGTCATTTAAAAAATATTATTTTACTTTCTGGATTACAACCCACAGCCACTGTCCCCAAATCCACCTGTAATTTACATCTTTAAAAATTATGTATTTACTAACAAATGTTTTTTAGGAAGACTAAAAAGCTACATCCAAAAAATTATCTAGTTAAGAAAATCAATGTATGAAATTGAGCCCTGTCTCTTTATACCAGCACCACCCTCATGGATAACTTCTTGGTCAATGATTGAAGCTTGTGAAAAGCACCTTTCTAGTCTGTAGTACCAGTGATCCACTGTATCTCTGGGAAGTCCTCAGACATAGTGAAAACTGCTTTCAGCCCTGCTGTGGCATCTTTGTCTCCCTTGTTGTCAAGCACTGAAATCCAGGACTCTCAGGTGCCCAAAAGCAGGAAATCAAAACCCTGATCTGACACTGAGATGGGGATATGTATCAATGCCTTAATATGAGAAGCTAGAACCAGTGCTGTTGGGTGGGGGAATTGTTATTACCAGCAGGATATTGCTATCAGGTAAACATCAGAGGGCAAGGCAATGCTAAGCCCAGTGTGTCATCACATTTTGCTTGATACCTCTAGGTGACAGTGGGACCCCCACACTGCCTGTTCAGCTCTTCATGTTGTCTAAGAAGCTGTTTCTAAAGGACATTCAGACAGTGTCTGGGGCTATGGCATGTCACCTAAAGATCCGTCATGTGCATGAATTTTATTTATTTAAATTGCTGTGAAAACAAAATTATTTCTCCCTTTCTCAATATCTGCTTGGTTTCTTTAGAGGAAAAAGTAGGATAATTTTCTAATAATCTTAATGTAGGCAGAAACTGGATCATTCTAAATGCTCCTATATTGAGGGATTATATCTAGCTATCTATATTCAGATACTTTGGACGTTCTATTGAACCCAGTATGTATGGTTCCTCATCATCCTGAGAAAAAGTGACGACAAGTGGGGTGCCGCAGGGTTCTGTACTGGGCCTTTGTTGCCCAACATCTTTATAAATGACTCGGATGAAGGAATTAAGGTGATGCTCATCAAATTTGCAGATGACACCAAACAGGAAGAGGTACCTAATGCAGCAGAAGACAGAATTAGAATTCAAAATGACCTTAACAGATTGGAGAACTGGGCGCAAGCTAACAAAATGAATTTCAATAAGGACAAATGTAAGGTTCTGCACCTAGGCAGGAAGAACCAAGTGCACCAATATAGGATGGGGGACATTTGGCTTACTAGCAGTACATGTGAAAAGGATCTAGAAGTCTTGGTGGACCACAAGCTTAACCTGAGTCAACTGTGTGATGCAGGAACAAAAACAGCTAATGTTATTCTAGGCTGCATCAACAGTAGTGTCCCGATCAAGGCAAGTCATAGTGCCACTCTGTTCTGCCTTGGTCAAACCACACCTGGAATACTGTGCCCAGTTCTGGGCACCACAGTTTAAGAAGGATGTTGACAAGCTGGAACATGTGTAGAGAAGGTCAACCAAGATGATCAAGGGTCTGGAGACCAAGTCTTATGAGGAACAGTTGAAGGAGCTGGGTTTGTTTAGCCTGGAAAATAGACTGAGAAGAGATACAGCCATCTTCAGATATCTCACATGGAAGAGGGAACAAATTTTCTCCTGCTCTGGAGGGTAGGACTCGAACCAAGTTACAGGAAAATAGATTCCAAGTAAACATCAGGAAAAACTTTGTTAGTAAGAGCTGTTTGACAGTGGAACAGACTCCCTCGGAGGCTTTTAAGCAGAGGTTGGATGGCAATCTGTCGCCGCTGCTTTAGCTGAGATTCCTGCAATGCGAAGGGTTGGACTAGATGACCCTTGGGACCCTTCCAGCTCTACAATTCTATGATTTTATGACAGATAGCTTATAGGAAATAATGAAGCATTGTATTGTCTGATAGCAGTCTTAGTGCCCTGTGAAGATTTATTCTGCACACTGCACAGAGAGAGTGACTGCAGATTTTGAAACGGGCTACCCCACAAGCTCACACATTTGCTCTATGTTCATACATAGCTTTGAGTACAGTAGGCTGATGTCAAATCAGCAATGTAGTCTTTGCAGCAGGGGGGCCGTTTGCTGAAAAATCTAGGCCACCCAAGTCTCTCTCTTTCATCAACAAAGCTTTTTGTAACCAAAATAGGACTTGCTTAGAAGCTGTATTCTCAAAATCAAGCAGCTAATATAGATATATATCTTCAAAAGCCACAAACAAACACAGAACTTTATTTGTGAATGTATAATAATAAATAAGTGGCAAACAAAACAAGTAGGGGAACATTCAGAAAATGGAGGTATCTAAAGTGCTTTCAGACAAATATAAAAAGACAAAGGAAAAAAGATTAAACATTAACACTTTTACAGACATAATTACAAAATATTTTTCCTATGGCATTTTACAAAATAGGAATTTTTATTTCTGGGTTCTATGGCTTGATATTTTAATACAAGTGTGAATTCTATGCATAGCATGTCAAATAACATTCAAAAATGTAGAGTTATTGCATATGTTTTCCCAAATACAAATTTGTACAAATGCACAGTGTAATTCCATTTATTATGCTCAAATCATGGTAAAAGGGACAGATTCCTTATCAAGTAGAATGTGCTGCAGCTCAAAGTGAAATCAGTGAGTCAAGAAAAAGGAGATAGTCCACAGTGTTCCCAGGTACCATCTGCTTCCCTGCATCAGTTGGACCTACTGCATATTGTAAACACAGGTACCCTGATGTAGCATCTTCTAAACAAAGAGGGTTGATACACAGCTTTGTGCAGGCAAGATCTAATCTGTTTTCTTCAGGGTCAGGAAATAGTCTTTGTGTGCAAAGTGAATTTGTTCAGCACAGTGTTCTGTTATAGACTGAGATTCTCATTTTCTAGAGCTGTACACAGCATTCTCTGACACAAAAGAAAACAGTGCATGTGTTCCACAGAACTCTCTATCTGGGCAAGAGGATTCAATTCAGCATGTGGTGGTGGTGGTGTGAATCCTGGTGAAATTAAAGGGGATGCTGTCAGAACAGATTCTGGTGGCCTTCAGAGTTTTGTATAAGTATACCTTGTTTACTATAGAATGAAAGGTCAACAGATAGTCGACCCCCTGTAGGACTCAAGATGTGCACAAACGCTTTTTGTTGACAATTTCACTTGTAAGGAAAAGAAGCCATGGTTCTCCATACACATTCCAACATCATGTCTTCGATACATGTTAAGCCCTTAAATCGCTAGGCATTGCTTGTCAAGGCTGGTTTGTTGTATCCCCTCCCCTCCTCTCCCTAATCTTTGTAATGTCACCAGAAATATAGAAATTAACCATTCCTGTCCTATAGTAGTATGTAATCTAAGGAACAAATTTTCCCTAAGGTTGATCACTTCTGATAACAACACCCAAAGCATTTTTGTCAATACCACACCTTGGATTAGCTTAGATGGAGTGTCTTCCGTTTCTTTTTCTACTATAGCAGGTGTGGCTAACCAGTTGCTTTTGGTCTGCAACTCCCATTGGCCTCAGCCAGCTTGGCCAATCATCAGCGATGATGGGAGTTGTAGTCCAGCATCCGGAGGGCCACAGGTTAATCTCTCCCATGTTATAGAATGAGGATGCCCTGGCCATTTTTCTGGAGCTGCTAATAAAAGGTGACTTAGTGAGACATTTTAAAGGAAAAAAGTCAGTAACCCCAATTTATCTTGTTTACGTATAAACAACTTTAATGCTGAAAAAATAAATTTTATATTTTGGATGGGCACCATCTAAAAAAGGTCCCACTTTTATGTAAAATGTTGCATTAGTTAGTTGAAAAATACTAATAAATATTAATTTAACATTAATAAATATATTTTCCCATAGCATTGAAGAGGTTTCTTTATTTATTTATTTATTTTCTATTGTATCACATCTCTCCTCTTTCTGATTCTTAGTGCTCACTGTCCTTCATTTTGGGCTGGGGGCCTCCACTGAGACACTGTCTCAAAGTGTCGTGCTTTTTCTCATGCTTTGCTGTGCTGGAGAGATCCATTGCAATGTCATCCGAATTGTCCATTGAGGTAAATTTGTCAGTGGAGCTTCTTTCCTGCTCTACCTGCTTAATTTTTAATTCCTCTTCAGGGCGTTGAGATTTCCAGTCACTGTTCCCCTTTTCCTCGCTTTCGGGCTTAGTTGTAACATCCATTGATTTTTTATGCATTCCTTTAAAGAAAAGCAAAGACCAGAGAGAGTACTGAGAGAGAATACTGATTAAACCTAACAGTGACTGAGAAAGCTAGTACTCTAGCTTGACTGAAACTCATTGGGGTCAACTCATAGCAGCCCACTGAAATCAGTAGACCTGCAAGATAACCTTATCCCATATATGCCCGCTCAATTGCTTCAGTCTGCAGAACTAGTACTAATACAGGTGCCGCACAATACTCATTCTGCATTTGTAAGAAATTTACATTTTAGTGCAGCAGCACCCATATTTCGGAACTCCTTGTCTACTGACATCAGGAGTACATCACTCTACTTTTTTGGGTGTCAGGTTAAAAACATTTTTGCTTAGGCAAGCCTGTCCAGACATGTTAAATATTGACATGTGTTTTAATACAGTTTTTAGTTTATCATTTTAATTATTTTTTGAATGTTTTAAATCGTTAACTTTTTTTTTAACTGATAATTTTATCGTTTTATTCTTGTTGTACACCACTTTGAGGTTTCATTGCAATCAAAGAGTATATAAATATTGTGAAATAAAAATAAATAATAGTCATAAACGGCTGCATCCATTGCAGTACCACACATGCCATAGCTTGCTCATGTAAAACACATGAGCAGATCTGCCCTCCCCATCCACATGGTTCCATCATTAGCCATGCATACTAAGATATCATACAACTGGATTCATGGAAGACAGGTCAGTAGCTCTGCTTCTGATATTCAAGCATGGCGGGATCTCCATAGGGGATTTCACAAGCAAGGCAGCTGTTTTCTCCATGCAATGTCCCTGTCGTACAAGGAGGAAGTTTGAAGGACTAGGAAGAAAGCTGTTCTATCAGCTCTGATAAAATTCTTAACCAAAGGTTAATCTGTGCTTAACACAAGAACAAAATGTCGCTTTATGTAATTAAATCTAAATTTCACTCTAGTGTTTTATAAAAGTGATGGCAAGTCAGCTAACAATCACTTCCTTATTTCTCAGTTAATGAAGTGAGAAGGGCTTTCAAAATGACAAGCATTGCTGGGGTAGAGAGTGGGTGTATAGGGTGTAAATAGAGAATGGATTTGTATATTATTATAAGTATGTGTGCAAGCATGAGCAAACACATGAGTGCACACCCACCCACCCCAACACAGTGGGATCCTTGTCAGTGAAGGTTGGAAGGTAGATTTCACCATCATTGCAGCAGTGCCCACAAATGCACTCAGCAACACAACTGGGATGAAGGCTGTGAAGCCCAAGTCTGCTCTCTACCCCAGTAGTGTCTTTCATTTTGAAAGCCCTTCCCACTTAATTAACTGAGTTTCAGCCCAACCAGCAAATGCAGAGCACTATATGTTTGCTTACCGAGCAGCCAGGGGGCACAGGAGCCCACAAGCCCACTTTTGGCAGAGTTGATGATTGATTCAGGTAGTGGGATGGAGTGTCTCACCATAGCACCATAGAGACCATATTCTGCCATCACGCTGCTGCGGCCCCAGCACTTCTCACGCTTTCGCCACTTGGCTCTTCGGTTTTGAAACCAAACCTTTTGGATGTACACCAAGAAGTATATATTTAGCAAAAGTATCGATATTTGTGTGGAGGACTGAGGGGGAGGGGGGGAGGAAAGAACATCAAATAAAACATGTCAGATCAAGAAAGCATATTTTCTAAGTAATTTTTGAGTTCTCTGTTGGCATAAATAAGATAGAAGACACAAACAACCAAATGAACAGTTTCTCAATCTTATTCCTGCACTAAATAACCAATAGAAATTCTTTTTCCTTTCATTGTGTTCAGTGCTATTTTTCTAGAAACAGAAGTTTCTATGAACACCTGCTTGTTCTCTTATAATGGCAATGGTGCCCACCTGAGAGGTGCCAGAACTAAGTTCCAGTTTAAAAAAACTCTTTGTTCCAAGTGAAGATGATACTACATAAATTAACTGATAAGGTTAAGCTTCACGCCTTTTGCTATTCTTTTTCTTTCTTAATACTACCTAACACTGCCTTACTTGTGAAATACTACCTGGTCTGGAATCATGTCACTTCTACATTTTGTATAGTACCAGCACCCTGCTGGTGCAAATTTACAGTGGCAAGAGAGTCATAATATTGGAAAGTGCAGGCTAGATATCGCAACTAACATCAGTTATTTTTTTACTTATTTCAATGGGCCATTCCTGTCCATCTATATACAGTGGTACCTCGGGTTAAGAATTTAATTCGTTCTGGTGGTCCATTCTTAACCTGAAACTGTTCTTAACCTGAAGCACCACTTTAGCTAATGGGGCCTCCCGCTGCTGCTGCGCCGCTGCTGCGTGATTTCTGTTCTCATCCTGAAGCAAAGTTCTTAACCCGATGTACTATTTCTGGGTTAGCGAGGTCTGTAACCTGAAGCGTCTGTAACCCGAGGTACCACTGTACATTTTTATAGAATGAATTAGAATCAGATGGCTGGAAGATTATACAGCCTAACCTCCTGCACTGTTGCACAATTTGCTAGGAAAAATAATTCCTTAGAACGATTTACCCAGCCGCTCCTTAATCCAAAGGTGTCAAAGTCAGATGGGCTAGAGTACCAAATTCCCCATCAGGCAGATACTCAACATTTTTTTAACTGAAAATAAAAGATGCTGTTGGTCTTCAACTTCCTTCAGCCTCAGCCAACATGGTCAATAGTCAGGCATGACAGGAATTGTAGTCCAGGAACATATCCATTCCTACCTGCTCTGAGGGTCTAGTAAGCTCCCATGATTTGTGTTTGATCAGTGCTTTAAATGAATGTGTTGTCACTCAATACAGGCAGCCTTTACTGAAGACTGTAAATTATTATTATTATTATTATTATTATTATTATTATTATTATTATTATTAGCCCACCCATCTGGCTGGGTTTCCCCAGCCACTCTGTGCGGCTCCCAACAGAATATTAAACAGAATAAAACTTCAAACATTAAAAACTTCTCTAAATGAACTTTCCATTTCCACACTTTATGGTGGCTTAACAATAACAAACAACATACCTGTATCCTATCCTCAGGGAGCTCTGTTTTCATGGCTAACATTTCTCTGGCATACACATCCGGGTAGTGGGCTTCATTGAAAGCCTTTTCCAATTCCTCCAGCTGATGGGCAGTAAACACAGTCCTACAGGGACAATAATCTCAGTAATTCACAGATGGCCGTGTCACATCCTTCAGAAAATACTTTCTGCTCTAGTAGCAGATGTGTAGGTTGGAATTATATAGTCCAGAGTGAGAAATACCAAGTGAACTTGTTCAACTCCTGTATTTGCTATTTGCCTGGAACTGCAAGTGTGTGTGTGTGTTTGCATGTGTGTGTGATGGAGTACATGGCTGGTGGACTGCATTCATCCTGCAGGCCTCAGATAATATTTGGTGGTCCCCAGTATTATTGAACTCCACCTCCCATAAGCCTCAGTCAGCATGGCTAATGGTCAGGGATGATGGGAATTATATAGTCCAGGAACATCTGGAGGAATGAGAAATTAACACATGAGCTGTATTTTTTGGCATTGCTTTCTATGGGAAAAGTGCCCACAATGTTTTCACTACTATAAAAGCAGCACAGTTATTTGTGACTTTTAATCTTTGATGCCTTAGGCAGGGTTGGGAAACTAGTAGCCACCAGCTGTTGATGGACTCCAGCTCCCATCATCCTTGACCATTGGGTTTACTGACGGGCTGATTGGAGTTGTTCCAACCTGGTCTGAGACCTTGATGTCTAAATTACCTTGCTCTTGTGCAAGGTAATGGGAATGAACAAGAGGGAGCTAGAGTCCACCCCAAGCTCTGCTGCTCAGACAAGCAGGCAGAGCGCAAACTATAACTTCCAGAATGCTGTACAAAATAAGAACTGGCATAGAAGGGTGTCCCTTTGTGTTTCCATCTGCCTAGGAATTTATTTTTTTCTGTAAAATCCAGAAATATTACCAGGTCTTCCAAGTCTAAAACGGAAGAGAAATCCTTTCATTACCAACCTGTGATTTAAATTAACTCAGAATCTCCTAGCTCAATCAGATTTCATGCTGCCTAGAAGTTTACTGTTGTGCTTTCAAGACAGTGCAACCTTAGATATGCATAGGTTTACAACCCCACTTACCTGGGAGTAAGCCCCCTTGAATTAAATAGGCCTTGCTTCTGAGTAGACATGGTTAGGATGGCTCAGTTAATCTGGGAACACAGAGAGCCACCTTTATACTAAGTCAGGCTACTTGTCCATCCAGCCCAGTACTGCCTACACTGGCTGGCATTAGCTCTTCAAGGTCTCAGGCTTTTCCCATCACTTGCTAATCCTTTTTTCAACTGGAGATGCTGGGGGTTGAACCTGGGACCTTCTGTGTGGAAAACATGGGTTTTACTACTGAGCTATGTCTCTGTTGTGCCTTCAGGGCTTACTTTGAGCCAGGTTTTCCCCAATATATTGTTTTCACTGCTGAGGCTTAGCACTGAGCATATAAAAAAAGAAAAAGATTCTGACCATGTGCAAAGTGTCTTTCCTTTGCCACTGAGTAACCACAACTAACCATTAGGACTTCCAGGTTAAATGGTGTGATTTCTGTCTTGTCCCAAGCCCCAGAATTCTCTAGCAAAAATTCACATGTCTGATCAACTGGCAGTTTCTTTCTCCAACATCTACAAACCAGATAACTCATTTTAAAAAGTTATACAGTACTGTCCAATACAATACAGAAATGCTAACAGTGAAATCCTATTGTGTGTGTCTACTCAGAGGTAAGCCCTATTGAGTTTAATGATCCTCACTCCCAGGTGGGTGAATATAAGATTGCAGCTTAAGTGAGATTTTAAAGAGAGAGAATGTAGCGTACTTACAAAGTTTAACTTTGGGATCTAATGCTACAAGCTGTGTCTGGGAAGACTCCAGTTATATTTATCTGTCATACCTGTGCCGCCGTTTCTTTCTCTTGATCTGAGAATCGGATGCCTTGAGGTTGTTCTTGTCCCCCGACAAACTGTCTTCATCTAATAGTTTGGTTGGGGAGAAAAACATAAATATAGATCAAAAGTTTTTCCCCATATAAGCATTGTTCTATTCAACTTATTTATATGCACTGTTTAAAACAGATTTTTTTCCCCAAAGCCGTTTCCAAATTGTAAAAGAGCAATAAAAATTACTGTGAAGAAAATCAACATTAGTGTAAAAATCCAACAAGACAGCTTTCAGAAGTACAATTTGTTAATGGCAACTCTGCTTTTAAGGCCCATCTAAAAATGGGAGAGGGAGCTCTGTAGACTTCCCCAGGGAGGGCATTTCACAGCTGCAGTGCCAACTAATATTCTACTTAGTACAGCATCTTCAGTGTCAAAAAATAGCCACTAATGAGCATATATTGACTGTTACCTACCACATATGCCACCTTTGAACCAGCCTATGTCCAATAGTCCCTGTTGTGGCAAGCACCAAGGAGGGGGGCAGGTAGCTGCCAACCAGGACTACAAACAGGGCTGGCAAGTGGCCAGAGCTGATTGAAACTGCTCTCCTCAGTCATTAGGAATATAGGTCAACTCCAGCCATCTCCACTGCCTGGCAAAATAAATGGGAGGGAAGCTGCCACAAACACCAGCTTTTCAGCACTAGCAGAGCAACTAGAGCAGGTGGGCTAGGCCAGGAATAGAATCAGAGGAAGTCCAATTCTTCTACCAAGGGACCAACAGAATAGGGGGCTCCAAAGTAAACCTAGTTGGTCCTAGATGGAGCCTTCTCTGAATCACAATAAAAGTTATCAAACAGCCTTTATTTTTCCATTTCAATATTTTATTAATGCATAAGATATACAGAATCAAATATTATATGAGATTGCTTGTTTAAGCAAATTACTTTGAAACGCCTCCGTTCTCCCATAGTGCATAGGACAGTTTTTTATTCCAATGTATACTGTTTTGCAGAACCCTTAAAAAACCCAAGAGAACTCTAGCTCAGCAAAATTCTGTAAGAACCAACACCTTCAAACAGCCGCTGAAATTTTCAGCTCAATAGTATTTTAGTGCCCTTTCCCTCCTTCAGTTTTATGCTGACCTCTCAGCTGGCAGCCGTGCTGCCTCTGAGATTACTAACTCAAGCAGGCATTCCTTTAATCTCTTCCCTGGAAAGACAGAAGCTGCCATCACACGCTTACACAGCAGTGATTGAATCCCATGGGAAACCTGAGGAAGCCCAGTGCCATGGTGTTTCCTACCTGGTTAGAACCCCACCATGGTGGAGGATTCCAATCAAGTGAGAAAGGCCTACCTTTGATTGCCATTGGCCATGCTGATGTTCAACACTGCAGCTAAATGAACTATAACCACTGAAGAGAAACTCAAGCATGGTTTGGTGTGTGTTGTGTGAAGATCTGAGTGAAAACATGCATGAGCAAAAATGTGCATATAACTTTTAAGTCCTAGTGTTCACCCACAGAGATAATTACCAAAGTCACACACTGGAAAACACCGTGCCACAATATTTGACCCATGCTCCTCACCCAATAATAGTGCTGTAAGCAGCAATGCTGTTAGATTCTTCCCACGGACTCACCTGTCCCAACAAGCTGTTTGCCTTATATTTCTACACCTATATACATCTGCACATCCAAACGTTATCCCTTATAAACAGAATGTCACATAAATGGTCCTTGGTGAATCTGTGTGAACATTTGCACATGTGAAAATATTTCTGCATGTGTGTTCCCACATGCAGAAGCTTGTCATCCAAATGGCCCATCCATATAAGGATTGTTTCAGATCTTTTTGGAGTTCTCTCATCAGCACTTTTATTTGCAGAAATTGTTTAATGTCTGCCAGCAGTTAATGGTTCTGAAATAGCCGCCTGGTGCTCCAAATCATCTCCTTCCAAATCTTTCCCCCAGCAGATCAGGTCACCAGGATTTCATGTAAAATATTAGCATATCCATGTAGCTCTGCCTTTGGCTAGAACAGGGGCTAGAGTATTGGTGACAGATATGATAAACTCCATGATCAGATTTCTGCTCAGTTATGAAGCTCACTGGCTGGGTATGGGCTCTCTTTGGGAAGGGCCGTAGCTCAGTGGTAAAACATGTACTTTGTGCATAGAAGGTTTCAGATTTAATCCTCAGCATCTCCAGGAAGGGCTAGCAGCGACTGGTGTCTTAAATTATGGAGAGCTGCTGCCAGTCAATGTTGACAAAATTGAACCAGATTGACTAGTGGTCTGATTCTTTCTATGTTTCCAAGTTACTGTTTCTCAAGCAACACACCGTAGGGTGTTAGAACGGTGTGAAGCTGTAATGTGGGTTGTTGGAAGGACAAGATGCAAACACCTTTTTCATGGACACAGACAGGTCCTGTTTAACAGCTACATGATCTCCAGGATTCAACAGGTGGCACTTTTGCCTGTACAGAGATGTAGTGAGAGTTGAGGAAACCTCATGTTGTGGTGGTTCATATTATACTGCTTTTAAAAGGCACAGGGTATCTGTTAGCAAATATATTAAACTTAAGATTGTTATCAACTTTAGATATGGAAACCAAATTTGCATGTTGCGCTGGAAAATAAAGATTGGTGATAGCCTATTAATGCAAGACCCATGCAGTATGAAGACCTAACGGGTGGGTTGGTTGGTTGGTTGGTTGGTTCGTTCGTTCGTTCGTCTATCTATGGCGTGCAGTGCACGCACCTACCAACTTTTAATATTTCACGCATCTGGTAAGTAAATTCCAGCCCGCTGACCCTACCAAAAGATCTCTCGGTCCGTAAGGTGGCACACAACAACTCTTTCAAAGTGCTCTTGGAACTTCGGGGGTGTCCAAAAGGAGCTGATCGGCGCCTGCCAGCCAGCCAGCTCTGTGCTGTCTGAGCGCCCTGCGGAAAGCAGCGCTGTCCCGAAGCAGCCACGCTGCGCAAAGGTCGGGCTCCTGCCCTGCTTGGTGCGCTTCCTCCGGCCGCTCACTGCTCGATCTAACCCGGCCTGCGCTCCTCCACCCCTCCCGGCCTCTCGCCCCACGGCAGTCGCTCTCCTGGGTTCCCCTCCCTCCGGAGAGGACCTGCCCCAAGCGGGATCTCGCTTACCGGAGATGTTCTCCTTGTGCTTTTCGGCTCCGGGGCCGTATTGGTGCGGGTGGTGGCTCGGGTGGTGGTGCGAGTGGTGATGGTGCTCCGGGCGCGCTTGCAGAAAGGGCAGGTGCGCCGGCAGGAGGCAATGCGCCCCGGCCGGCTGCTGCGTGGCGAAGCCGCACAAGAAGCCCAAGCCCACGGGCAAGGGACCTCCGCCGCCGCCGCCTCCTCCTGCCAGTCCCGCTGCCCCGCCGCCGCCTTCGCAGCCCGAGCCGGTCACGGAGGAGGTGGCGGGCGGCTGCAGCTCCGCCTCCAAGCCCAGCAGGTCGGTGATGGCGAAGCCCTTGGAGCGCAGGCTGCCTCCCGACGGGCTCCCCAAGCGCGCCTTCTCGGGGCCGCCGCCGCCTCCGCTGGGCGCCAGCGCTTTCCCCTTGGCTTTGCCCTCCGCGATCTCCTCGCGGCCCGTCATGCTGCTGCTGCTGCTGCTGCCTCTGCTCGCCTCTCCTCGGCAGCCGGGCGCCTACACACAAGCGCCGAGAGACTCTCCGAGGCTTTTTATCCTGCGCGCCCCAAGCCGCCCGGCGCCAATCAGCTCCAGGGAAAGTGTGCGCGGGACGGGGGGGGGTCACTCCCTGAGAATTAATTGCCACCAATTTCCTCGCGGTCCGATCACTCTTTCCCCTGCTCTCCCTCCCTCTTTTCCCTCTCCGCTTTCTGACTTAGGTATTATTTGCTCTGGGTAACAATAAAAGACGCCTGCTTCTTGGGAGAAAAGCGATGACAAACATAGACAGCATCTTAAAAAGCAGAGACATCACCTTGCCAACAAAGGTCCGTATAGTTAAAGCTATGGTTTTCCCAGTAGTGAAGTATGGAGGTGAGAGCTGGACCATAAAGAAGGATGATCCCCGAAGAATTGATGCTTTTGAATTATGGTGCTGGAGGAGACTCTTGAGAGTCCCATGGACTGCAAGAAGATCAAACCTATCCATTCTTAAGGAAATCAGCCCTGAGTGCTCACTGGAAGGACAGATCCTGAAGCTGATGCTCCAATACTTTGGCCACCTTATGAGAAGAGAAGACTCCCTGGAAAAGACCCTGATGTTGGGAAAGATTGAGGGCACAAGGAGAAGGGGACGACAGAGGATGAGATGGCTGGACTGTGTTCTCGAAGCTACCAGCATGAGTTTGACCAAACTGTGGGAGGCAATGGAAGACAGGAGTGCCTGGCGTGCTCTGGTCCATGGGGTCACGAAGAGTCGGACACGACTAAACGACTAAACAACAACAACAGATTTCACTACGAGGTGTGGAAGCCCCATCGGCTTCGGCGTTTGTCCCCCGTCTCCCTGCCCTCCACGCCGTCCACCCCCCGTCACTGGCACACAAGAAGAGCCTGCAGGATCTGACCAGTGGCCCATCTTAATCCAGGATCCTGTTCTCATACACTGGCCACCCACATCCCTGTGAGAACCTGCAAGCAGGACCTCAGCGCAACGGCACCCTCCTTTCCTGCAGTTTCCAGCAACTGGCATTCAGAAGCATCCTGGTCTAACCCTCTTTTGAAGCCATCCAAGTTGGTGGCCGTCACTGCCTCTTCTGGAAGAGAGTTCCGTAGTTTAACTGCATTAAAAAGTATTTTATCTGTCCAAAATCCTCCAGCATTCAGCTTCATTGGGTGTCTACGAATTCCAGTATTATCCAAACTTCTATCCTGTCACCTTACTCTCCTTTTCTCTAAACCTAGAAGTCCCAAAAGCTGCAACCTTGAGTAGCTCCACCTCCTGGATCATTTTGGTTGCCCTTTTGTGGATTCTCAAGGCATAGCCCATAGGAAGCTATATCAAGTCAGACAGGTGGCCATTTAGCTCAGTACTACCTACACTGATTGGCAGCAGCTCTCCTGCGTTTCAGATGGGGTTCTCTCCCAACCCCACCTACAGATCCCAGGGATTGGACCTGGGACCTTCTACATGCAAAGTAGATGTTTTGCCACAGAGCTATGGTCTTCCCCTCAGGACCACTGGATATTGTCACCCCTTAACCACCTCTTCATTCTGTCATAGTGATATGGCGACAGATAGTAATAAAGAATGCTAAAGATAACCACTAGCAACATAGCAGGGTGTCTGTTCAGAGATACTAACACAGCATAACTGTAAGTGGGGGTCTAAAGGTAAAGGGACCCCTGACCATTAGGTCCAGTTGCGGACGACTCTGGGGTTGTGGCACTCATCTCGCTTTACTGGCCGAGGGAGCCAGCATACAGCTTCTGGGTCATGTGGCCAGCATGACTAAGCCGCTTCTGGCAAACCAGAGCAGCGCATGGAAACGCCGTTTACCTTCCCGCCCGAGCGGTACCTATTTATCTACTTGCACTTTGACATGCTTTTGAACTGCTAGGTTGGCAGGAGCAGGGACTGAGCAACGGGAGCTCACCCCGTCGTGGGGATTCGAACCGCCGACTTTCTGATCAGCAAGCCCAAGGCTCAGTGGTTTAGACCACAGTGCCACCCGTGTCCCATAAGTGGGGGTCTACATTGTAGCATATTTAGCATAACCATTCATTAGACAGTGAAGGCATCCCAATAATCATCTGCAGCCATTCGGACCTGGAAAATCAAGAATCATCAGATTTCTTGGCAATGAACCCTTGGATACCTTTAATTGCCTGTTCTGTCTTAATTCTCTATGTAGTGAGGGAATACTGATGGCACAGGAGGAACAGTTGATTTATTAAAATCACAGCATGCTTTACAAAACATTCCATTAGAAGTAATATCTATTGTAAGCCATGGCAGCCAGACTGTATCTGCAAAGCCGCCTTACAGAAGTTCAAGCCATTTGTTCATCATTCTAGCCCCAAATTCTGTACTCTGGCTGGCAGCAGCTCTCAGGCTTTCTCATTACCCACAACTTGAGCCTTTTAGCTGGAAATGCCAGAGATTGAGCCTGAGGCCTTTTGCATGGGAAGCATGTGCTCTCCCACTGAACTATGGCATCTTCCAATAGAGGTTCCATCGTCTTCTCCCCTAGACAGGGAAAACCCCTTTTCCAATTAAGGCAAGGATGAGTCAATGGGAGTCTGAAGGAAGAAAGTTAGGCAGGAGTTTATGGTAGACTCGCAGAGCAGGGGACTAAAAGGCAGGAAAGTTACAACTCTAAGGACTCTTAAGGACGGGGGACAAAATTAGGAAGCACATGCAATCAGAAAGAAATCCTTCAGAACCCTGGACAGGTCCCATGAGCAAGGTTATTTGTTGCATGAATGCCAAAATCCATATTAAGACAATACCTTTAATAGGACAACTAAACTATCACAAGGGACGCGGGTGGCACTGTGGGTTAGACCACAGAGCCTAGGACTTGCCGATCAGAAGGTCGGCGGTTCGAATCCCTGCAATGAGGTGAGCTCCCATTGCTTGGTCCCTGCTCCTGCCAACCTAGCAGTTTGAAAGCACAAAGTGCAAGTAGATAAATGGGTACTACTCTGGCGGGAAGGTAAACGGCGTTTCTGTGCACTGCTCTGGTTCGCCAGAAGTGGCTTAGTCATGCTGGACACATGACCTGGAAGCTGTACACCAGCTCCCTCCACCAATAAAGCGAGATGAGCGCCACAACCCCAGAGTCATCCACAACTGGACCTAACGGTCAGGGGTCCCTTTACCTTTACCTTAATCTATCACAAAGCAATGTGTAAGCTTTTGAGTTCTCCATAGTTCTTCATCAGACAAGATGGTAAACAATGGGATGGGGGCAAACAAAGCAACACAGATGGAGAAAACCAAGGAGTCTGCCTCTCTTCATATCAATCCCCCTGCCCCCCCCCAAATGCAGCCCTCCAAGCCTCTCAGTCTGGGTATTCTCCCTAATGACATTCTTTTTCTCCAGGCTGTACCCCTTACTGGCTTGCTTCACACCCTCCATGAGCATGAAATGTGTCCTTGAACTCTAGTTTGCCTCCTGCTAGCCTAGCTAAAGACTAGGGTCTGTGAGCAACATGTGTAGAAACTAGCCTACTGCACATAGGTAAAATATACATTTGTTGCTCCACCTATTTGTGCCTCTGATCCCCACTCACTATTGGCATATGGCCCCTGGAAGGTTGCCTAGAAGGAAATGTGGCCCTCAACTTTAAAAAAAGCTCTTCACTGGCACATGTGCTCACAGACACATTGTCCTTTTCGCTTAGGATCTTAGACAATATATTGCTGTCTGTTCACTGGTGTGGTGTTTTGGTGTTCCATTAGTAAGCTGCACAAAAAGAAATGGGAAATGGAATTTTGTTTTTGGGGAGGGGGGCAGGAATCAGTGTCAGGTGTACAAATGACTCTCAGCTGCTGCACTCTACAAGCTGCTTTTGCGATTATCCCAAAGGGAAGAGGGAGTTGCTTCTCAGTCCATCTACAAGTGATAGCATGGGCAGCATTGGGGGCAGGTGGAAGCTGTGGGGTGAGGCAAGTGTATTTCTGGGGAGGGGGCAAGGCTTGCCCCACATTTCAGACATCTGAAAGAGAAATAATGGACCCTATGACATGAATTCTCCCACTCCAAATCTCCAGCAAATCCCACTGATCTTTTTAAAGTTAACTTTCAAATAAACATGTCTAAGATTGTAGCCTTATCTTAATTTCCAGTTTATGATTTAAACTTCCCCAAAACATCCAGCACTTCTTGGGAGCAAGCCTCCCTTTACCCTCCTTTCAATGCTCCCTATTCTGTAAATGATAGTCCTAGGATTGCAGCAATCTATTCTGTAAGAATTAATCTGGAATAATTGCTACCCTTTAGCCCCTCACTCAAAATTATTGATACAGAATAGAAACTTCCACTTCACATGTGAGCAGAAAAGAAGAGATAAACTGACACACACACATACCCCCCCTCTCATACACACACACACACACACACTTCTCATTTATTGTTTATTTTGGCAATTACTGGGAGGGAAAAGGACACCTGAGAGCAACTTGCTCCAAATCTGTGTTGTATCAGGGGAGATTGTAGGGTATCTCTCAGGAACACACTCCATGTTGAAATTCCACCATATAACCTACATTGGTTAGCATGTACAATTGGTTTTAAACTGGCTTTCTCCCCTCCCAGTTTCTATTCTGCATTAGCAGTGATCACAAGAAAAATATATCCTAACTAAAATGCATTCTTAAGGAAAGAAAGAAAAACTGCAAATTCCACACTGTTTCTGGGTGGTTTGTTATTTGGCTGACCAACAAAGCCAGCTTGCCAGCTCTTCAGTGTGTCTTTTGGACACTGGCATCAGGCTTGGCCAAATTCAAGCTGTGATTCCAGGTCAACTTTATTTTTAGCATCCGTCAAATCCACCAGTAAAGCTAAAATCTGCTAGGTTTCAGGCTCTCTCTTTTAAATTGAGAGAGTTGTTGCGTTTAACCACGAGCCACGTGTTACCAAACAAAAACAGAAAAGCGGGAGAGGGGAGACTGCAGCTATTTGTACCTCTGATTCCATTTCTTGCACCTGGATTGCATTTCCCCGCTTCATCTGTTTATGCAAACGATTTACAAACAGCTTACATCAAGTGCTCTAAAGCAGATCACTTTTTGATTTGGTCCTTTTCTGCTAAACATGCAGATTAAACAGGGGTCTTCTGATAAAGATAATTACAAGAGGACTGCGTATTAACTTTACATTATTAAAGAAAGACCCAAATCTCCCCTTGCAAGCTGTTCCTGGGATTAGCAAAACAATAACTTTCATTTAGGGTAATTGTGATGTGAATGGCTTGGGTTTTATGGTTTTGCTTTTGACGATTGCTTTTTGATCATTATTATTCTTGGTTTAGAAGAAAAAGCTGGAATCTCGTTTTGAATTAGTCAGGTGTGAAGGGAAAGAAAAGAAAAGAAAAGAAAAGAAGGAGTTAGTAGTTTCAGACTGACTCATTGATGACAATGCTATTAGGACTGCTGGTAATTTTGCTAGCAGCTCTGCTTCCCCCAAACCAGGAAAGGGGAAATAGCTGTAGATTTTTAAGAAGCAACATTGGCTGCTTTGTATCCACTTATCAAAGAGTAAGTCCCATTGAACTTATTGGGAGATATATATAGGATTGCACTGTTTGGAACAGCAACATATTGATGACTACAGAATAGAAACATGATTCATGCCTGAGATTTGTAGCCTATATTGTTCCATGGTCTCAAGACAGGTAATGAAGCACGAGAACGTAAGCAGGTACTCGCCCGGTGCTAAATAAGGATCAGGCAGACTCAGCAATGGAGAATAAGAAGGTGAAGTTTATTGCCAGGCAATAAGGACCCAGTTTGGAATCTCTTCCAAAAGGAACTGGGACCCCGATTGACAGAAATCCAGAGGTCTTTATACCTGTGCAGATCACAGCAAATCATAGATCATGAGACAACCATGAGGGACTCACAATATTGTCAGCGAAAATTAGCCAATTAGCAAGCTTCTTGCCATGCTACCAGCTCCTGGTCAAGCACTGGTCAAGCACGGAGTTCTAGTTCTGCTTTCCGTTGCTTGCAGTGACGCTCTGTCTAACCTCTCCCCTAGTTATGACAGGACAGGGAGTTTGGAGATTTTGTGGTTTTGCTCTTCCTGTTCTGTGGATTAATTTAGCCTGTATCTGAGGGGATTTTGTACCAGAATCTCAGATTCACGTCTTCCCCTTGTCCAGGGTACACGGATGTTTGTAGGGGAAAGGTCGGCTCCTAATTTTGCTGTTTCAAGCAATATGCAGTTAGCTAAGGCACAGCTTCCCTTTGATTCAAATGGATTATAAAATACTGTAAGCCCTGATTATGTGTGAGCATATATATGAATATATTGATTACTGATAACTGATTATATGGATAGCATAGGGGTAGCCCTTCTTCCTTGCCTCAGTAACACTGTTAAAAGCACACACACACACTGATGTGTAAAGACATTTTATTACAGCTGTCATCTAACTACAGAATTTTGTTTGATTCATCTGCCTTTGATTTAAGTTACTGATTATATTTAAATATATCTGTAGATTACCAGCATCTCAATTTTTTTCCTATCTTAAATAGATAAATTAAACTATGAAGCTACCTGAGCATTTCAAACAATAAATAACTACCCTTATTTGTTCAAAGGAAAGTAAATCTTTATTACCATATTTAACCTTTTCAATCCCTAGTATATTACACACAAAACAAATCCCAAATTTAACCTGTGTGCTGCACAACATGGTCTGTAGATCAGAATTGGTCCCATTGAACCAATTAAATCTTTAGGTGACTGATCTACTAGTTGGAAAGCAGGGAACAAAAATTAAAGTTAAGAATTACATTAAAAGTTGAATGCATTTTGGAACAGTAGTTGTATCCAGAACATCCTAATGAAAATATTAGCATGTTAAAATTTGTTCTTAATTTAAGTAAATAAAGTGGGGGGGGGTCTCTTTTTTTAAAGATGTGGAAGGTTGAAAGGATATGCTTAGGAATTTTAGTTCATATTAACAGTACTGAGTTTAGTGTACCTATAAGAGATTAATTTGTGTATTATAATTGAAAATTGAAATCCTATGCACACTGATTTGGGAAAAAGCTCCTTTGGCTACAGTGGGTAACAATGGAGAACCTTGAGACACATAGTGCCTTACTAAATACTAAACATTTTTGGAAACATGAATTCTATTCCTAAGTTATTTAACATTTGGGTGGCGATTCTAGCACCAGAAATGTCTCTGCTTATCACTGTAACATTACCCACCCAGGAGTCATATATAACAATGACTCCTGGCAAACTTGTAAATTGTTCCTCTTGCTGGATTTTTTATAAATAAGGCACTCCATTAACCATTGTGGCAATGAAAACTTGTTTGGGGGATAAACCCCTTCAAGGGCTTTTAGGTTGTCAATTAAGAGCATTTCTTCCCTGCCGATCAGTTTAAAAAGATGTCACTAAACAGTTAACCCCAGTTGAGAGAATTATTGTTGACTCTTCAGAGTGTTATAAAGGAGCTGGTTTCACTGCTGTACAACATTTTGTTAAAGGCCACTTTTAATTTAAACCAGAATCATAGGCCTGGGTGGGAAGAAGACAGGGGCATCCTAGAGAACTCTCATTGGAAATAAAACATGTTGTTGTTGTTGTTGTTGTTGTTGTTTAGTCGTTTAGTCGTGTCCGACTCTTCGTGACCCCATGGACCAGAGCACGCCAGGCACCTCTGTCCTCCACTACCTCCCGCAGTTTGGTCAGACTCATGTTTGTGGCTTCGAGAACACTATAAAACATGGCTGATATTAAATGTCACAACCTTTCTCTTTTATACACCAGAGCGCCATCCCATTATACTGGAGGGAGTGCCAGGAAAATGAGACTTTTTTTGAAATGTGGTGGAATTGTCCCAAAATAATTATTATTATTATTATTATTATTATTAATTTATACCCCACCCATCTGGCTGGGTTTCCCAGGGGTTTTGGGAGAAGGTATTTGAGGAAATCTCATTGAGAACATAAATGCCCACTCAACTGCTTAGATCTGTGCCACTGTTACAGGTATCACATAATACCCGTTCCATATTGTAAGAAATTGATCTTATGGTGTGGCAGTGTCTACAGTTTGGAATTCCCTACTGGCATCAGGCTGGCACCTTCACTGTATTCTTTTAGGCACCTAAAACAAAACATATTTTTTTTATACAAGCCTATCCAGATATGTAGAAAGTTGATTAGTGTTTTTAGTTTATCACTGCCTATAATTTTTTATAAAATGTTTTAAATAGCTGTTTTAAACTGTTTTTACCAATAATTTTGTTTCACTCCTTTTGTAAACCACGTTGAGGGTGTGTACGTTTTTTCAATCAAGTGGTGTATAAATTTTATGAAATAAATAAAATAAATAACTGAGTAAACAGTCCACTCTTCCCCTTATCTGGTACTTTCAAATTTATTTGTAAACACTGATCAGGATTTGAAGAGCAGAGAATCTGTTTCACATCTCCTTACAGCAGAACAGGCTACAATTGCAAAGTTTTGGAAGATTTTTAGTCTTGATAATTTGGATTGTTGGTATACCAAGACTTGGCAATTTGCCTTCCTTGAAATTATTTTGCGAAAGTTAAAAGTATCCAGAGGTCAAAGTGCCCAATATTGCTTTATTGTCATTAGGTTTGATTTTATTTTCTGCATGAATCAGGGCCAGCCCACACATGAGACAAGGTGAGGTTGAGTGCCTCTGGTGGCAGGATTCACTGGGGCAGCATATCCCAATATCAACCTTCCTTCCCCCCACTTGTCCTTGATGTAGATCTTCCTTCACCTCTACTTCCCCAGTGGGAAGGACTCCCCCCCCCCCAATTTTGGGGTCCACCTCAGGTGCCCAAATGTATTGGGCAGGCCCTGGTGTGAATGTAGCAGCTGAACGACACCAAGTCCCACTGGTTTAGGCAAATGTCTGGATTTAGTAAAATTCTAGCTTGTCATCTGTACTTTATTTTTGGAATTACTGTCTGTTACTATGTAGTCACAAGCTGCAAAATATTTTACTGATGGCATGTCTTGGTACTGACTTTGCAAGTTTTACCTTTATTTTATTTACGATCTCCAAGTTACGACAATTGCATTATTTATTTTTACTCTTTTTTTCTTTGTTATTATTAAAACCTGCTTAAAACTGTAAACACAGTAAAAATACTGGGGTGGGGTGGGGAGGAAGACTTTCACTGGTAGTGCAAGGGAGCAAATCTGATGTAGTAATTAGAGAAGCAGTAATCCGACCACCACCCACAACAAATTTCCTGTCCGACTAGATATTAATGGATAAACCCCTAATTTCCCCCTCCCCTCCCCCCCCACCCTTTTTTGGATGTGGCACCAGAATCAGCTTAATTTCAGCAGTTTTACGTTAAAGGCTGAGCTCCTGGCGGGGATGAGGAAGCCTTAAATATGCATATGGCCAAGTCATTTGGAAAGTTGAGGGATAAAGCATATATAATTGCTCCTAATCAGTTTATGAAACATAAAAGCTCAAAAGCGAGAGAAAGCCGATAGACAGAGGAGAGGAAATAAGAGTTTTAAATCTCCTGCACTTTAGAGAGAGAGATGTGATTACTTACACAGAAGCAGACAAAAACTACCAGCTAGACATAAAGACCGGCTTTCTGCAGTGTACCTGGGGATTTTGCAGGAATATGTGCCTGTTGCGTGCTCTAGCTTGCGTATTTTCTACGCATCTTCTACTCTGAACCCTTTGTCAGTGTACTTTTTTGCTCCTGGGCTTCGCTTTGCACGGACATGGCTTTTGCACTTCCGCACTGCGTTCTCCCATGATTTGCACACTTTCTTTCTTGCAAGGGGGGGGGGGCAAAGAAGAACACAAGTAGAGCATGCTCTGGACTGAGCCTTTTGACAGTAAATCAGTTAAAGGATCTCTTGATATATGCTCATCAGATAGGATTATCTGGAATTAAACTAATCAGTAAATGTTTCTCTGCTCATTATTTTGCAAGGGAAGATTTTTGGCCTATTCCCCGACGCCAAAAGATTATTAATCCCTTAAAGAGCAGGACATCAAACATCGCTCCTCGCTCTAATTTTCTAGCATCCCCTCCCTCCAGGGCACATGGAGACTCTACAGTCACGTGTAAGGCAATCCTGGGGATTGCGTTTGCATTGGGAGCGCAGAAAGTAGATCGAGATGTACTGATAGTTCTCTGGGTGACTTGCAGAAGATCAGTGAGGATTTCTGACTCCCAACTGTTTAACCATAGCAGCAACAAAATGTAAGACTTGTCAAAACATTGCCAGAGGGCATTCCAAAAAGAGCAATATCACCTTTCTAGTGTGTCCTCAGCAATTAGGAAGTGAATGATTATGGATTTGCTCATCTCCATGCAGGTCTCACCTTCTGGGTCAAGTGTCATGCACCAAAGCTAGACATACCTGTTGATCAGACACAAGGTAATGGTTGCTTTCATTGGAGTCTGCTGCCTGAAGCAGTTGCATCATAAAGCTCTATGGGAAAGCATGTCATTTTAACTCAAACCTACCTTATAGTGCTGCTGTCATACTCCAGACCAATTTAGCATCTACAAACACATAAGACAGAAAGATGAATGTATCCTTGACAAATCAGTGCATTGGCCCCATTGTATGGACTACAAGGAAGAACAAACTCCTTAACATTCCTCCAGTCTCTGCCTAGTTGTCTGGCACAGGTTTATGTCCCTATGGACTGCAAGAAGATCAAACTTATTCATTCTGAAGGAAATCAGCCCTGAGTGCTCACTGGAAGGACAGATCCTGAAGCTGAGGCTCCAATACTTTGGCCACCTCGTGAGAAGAGAAGACTCCCTGGAAAAGACCCTGATGCTGGGAAAGATGGAGGGAGCAACGAGAAGGGGACGACAGAGGACGAGATGGATGGATAGTGTCTTCGAAGCTACCAGCATGAGTTTGACCAAGCTGTGGGAGGCAGTGGAAGACAGGAGTGCCTGGCATGCTCTGGTCCATGGGGTCACAAAGAGTTGGACACGACTAAACGACTAAACAACAACAACAATAGTTGCACCTGATATCTCCTTAGTCCTCTGAAGTGACCGATCAAATTAATGCCTGCATCTAGCTTTTAATTGATAGGATCCTAATTTCTGCATGTTTATCAAGAAACCACACTCACCTTTGTGGACAGCAGAATCTAGGCAACACTCCCAATTCTCAGACCGGGGAACCATTCACCTACAGTACCTTTGTCTTAGCAGGATTCAGCTTCTGTCTACTGATCCACACCTAGCCTACCTTCAGCTTCAGCTTCCGCACAGCCTCTTCTGTCTCAGATTTAATGGAGAAATAGAACCGGGTGTTAGTATACCGAAGACACCGAAGACTTCCTGATGACTGTTCTCAATGGCTTCATATAGATGTTTAATAACATTGGGGATGAAACAATGCCTTGTGGTAACCCACAACTGAGTTACCAGGGTGTAGACACCCCAGTTCTGTTCTCCAAGATCATCTATGCCGGTAGGAGTGAAACCATTGTAAAAACTGCCTTCGGCTCCCCGCCCACAAAAATAGTCCAGCAGTACACCAGAGTCAATGATGTCAAAATCCACTGACAGCTCCAATGGGAGCAGGGGGTCACACTCCCCATTTCTATCCCTCAAGGAGCATGACAAGAGCTGATTCTGTACCAAAGCCAGACCTGAACCCAGACTGGAATGGGTCCAGATTATTGGTTTCCTCCAAAAGTACCTGGAGCTGAACTGCAACCACCCTCTCAAGCACCTTGCCTCAAAAGGGGTTATTGTGTAGGTGTCACATATGAATTTCAGATACAGGAATGATGTATTAGTATCATCTGGAGGAAAGGGAAAGTCTAAAAGTGCACCCTCACATCTTTCCTTTATAATTAATATATATCTGAAGTCACACCCATTCAATTGGTTGCATGCTCCAATTCTGGTGCTACAATATATTCCTGTTAGCCTCATCTGCAGGGTGCCCAGTCAACATCCTTGCTAATTCCTGGTAATAGATTTCTTTCTTAAGGCGTTTCTCTTTGATTAAAAACAGAAGAGCAGTCATGATTTAAATGGACTTTAAGATAAGAGCAAAGCGTGTGTTGACACACTCGACTTTTGCATCTGGAGTGTCACAGATTAATCAAACTGCTGGAAAGTGGAAGAGCAAGACAGCTGTCAGAGCAGTCCTGGCTAGATCTTTTAATTAATTCGTGGAGAAATACACAGTGGGTGCGGGGAGAGAAGTAAATGAACATCCAGTTCCTAATGTGGCAAGATGCAAAATATATCCATTAAAAAAACACAGTTATTTCAGTAACTTGAAATGGCACCTGCCTCATACACTTACAGTTGCAATCCTATACTTGTCTACTCAGAAATAAGCCCCACTGAGTTCATTGAGAATTATTCCCAGACAATACTGGATTGCAGCCTAATACACACTTACCTGAGAGCATGGTGTATTAGACTTAGCAGGACTTACCTCTGAGCTGACATATATAGGATTGCACCCCATGTGCCTCAATTCACAGCAACAACAAATTCATTTTAAGGGCATTTCTCCCACCCAATGCTGGGCAAAGTTTACATTAGTTAAAGATGCATAATATTTCCTTTTATGTCCAGATTCCTCACTGGCCTTCTAGAATCATGGACAGAATTGCATTTTCTGCTCCATAGGCTCCAACTCTCCCTACTTACCAAGGAAGGTCCCTATTTTCTGCACCCAATAGATTACTTTCTGTGTTTTGTTTTGCTCCTATTTTGTCCTTTGGTTGTTAACAATCCAGAAGGCTTGAACCCCATACTGCCTACAAGTACTTAGAACAAGAGTGAAGAACAACATTATGCGAGTGACAGAAAGAATGTTTAGTTTACAATGGTAATAGACTAAACCAATAAAATTAGAATTAAAGATAAGTGAATGTGCCTAGTTTCCATGTAACACTGGACGTGGGTGGTGCTGTGGTTTAAACCACTGACCCTCTTGGGCTTGCCAATTGGAAGGTCGGCAGTTCGAATCCGTGTGACACAGTGAGCTCCCATTACTCTGCCCCAGCCAACCTAGAAGTTCGAAAGCAGGCCAGTGCAAGTAGATAAATAGGTACTGCTGTGGCGGGAAGGTAATTGGCGTTTCTGTGTGCCCTGGCTTCCATCACAATGTCACGTTGCGCCAGAAGCAGTTTAGTCATGCTGGCCACATGACCTGGAAATCTGTCTGTGGACAAATGCTGGCTCCCTCAACCTGAAGCGAGATGAGTGCCACACCCCATAGTCACCTTTGGCTGGATTTAACCATCCAGGGGTCCTTTACCTTTTACCTTACCATGTAGCAACCTTTTCAGCTACTTCATAGAACACAGGCCCAGTGGGGCATTTAGGTAGCTCTGGAAACAGCTGGGTGGTGAAATTATTTGAAATAATATATGAAGTTCCTCAGGTTTAGAGGTGGAGAAGGCACAGCTAATTCCAACAAGACCAAATTTAAGAGTCAGATTGTTTCTCTACAGCTGAGAATTTGGTGGTGCTCATATGTTACTACAGTGGTACCTCGGGTTAAGAACTTAATTCGTTCTGGAAGTCCATTCTTAACCTGAAACTGTTCTTAACCTGAAGCACCACTTTAGCTAATAGGGCCTCCTGCTGCCACCATGCCACCGGAGCACAATTTCTGTTCTCATCCTGAAGCAAAGTTCTTAACCCGAGGTACTATTTCTAGGTTAGCGGAGTCTGTAACCTGAAGGGTCTGTAACCCGAGGTACCACTGTATGTGATAATGATTTAATTTTAGTAATGTATAAAAATCATTTTATTTAGACAAAACACTATTAATGGTTTATGTGTATATATTACTTGTCTCTGCCACTGCCTTTGCCGTGAGTCCCTTCAGAGACACTTAGTAATGACCAAACAAACATTAAGAATCATATCAAAAATAGTTACATAAGCACAACCTGAAATGATGTATGCTATCTTGCAAATTGCACAATGGAAGAAGTCCACTGTGGCCAACCAGATGCCTCTGGGAAGCCTGAAAGATGGACATGGATGCCACAGCACACTGCCCACCTGCCTTTCCCAGCAAGTGGTATTCAAAGGCATAACAATGTGTCTGACAGTTCAGGTACAATATAGCCATAATGATTAGAAGCCACTGAATGTAAATTCAAAGTCCCCCTTGTAGGATTAATTATGTACAGCACTTCATAAGTCATATATCCAACTCCTTAAATCATTCGATAATCCAAGTGTTTTGCCAGCCATTGTAAATTATGCTTGCTTAAAATAAACAGCTGGTGAGCCAAATTATTTAACCACCTGAAACCCTTCAAAATAAAGAGACTCTTGCCTTCCTGAATTCAGTCTCTATTTACCAAGGGACCCTCTACAAAATACTCTGAAGTCAATGGAGGGATCTCCATTAGTCTTTCAGTCAAAGTCCAGCATCACTTGTAAATTAAATATAGCACAAGTACTAAATTAGCTTTGGACATAGCAATTATTTGCACTTGCTTATACCTAATTAGAGTTAATTGAAAGGACAACAGGAGCTGCAACTTGGTGGGCTGGTGGGAAGACCTGGCCACACGGCAGAACCGAGTAGTGGAACTCCAGCTGTGATAAGCTGCAAACTAGCTAAAAGGATGTCCACTTCAGTTATCTCTGCAAAAGAGCTATTATTTTAGTGCACTATGCTTGTCCAATTGCCTCAACTTATTATTTTGATCACTCCTTCCAAATGTGCTAATTTAAACAGAAACCATCAAGCTCATTAGTGAGCCTCTCATTAAAATGGAAAAAAGAAAATATAAGCACCAAAGAAGGAGCCACATACAATAGCTGCCATATTCATTAAATCAACATCCTCCAAAAGGAGCAAAACGGCTTCAGAAAGAGCACAGAAACTCTGGACAAGTAGGGTGTTCTGTGTCAGTCCCCAGGGGACTCTGAGGCATCATATCTCTTAAACGAGAGCTTTCCAAGGTCCTGAAAATCAGGACTTTGCCTTGCTACTTGGCAGTAGCCAGCCTGCCCTCCAAGCTGTTAGTCTTCATCCCTTCCTTGTTTGCCCATTTTAGACTGTGAACGAAACTGTTGCTATTGTGACATTCCTGTGTCTTCCAGTAAATTTAGCAGCACAAGCTAATAGTCAGTTTAGCTGTTAAGTGCAGGAAATTTAGAGATAGTATCAGATACAGAGAAAGATGATAATTAAAGAAGGAAATAAAAGAACACGTTCAAGACTTTGACAAAGCAGAGAATCCTTAAAGCTCTCTTTCCAGAGATAGCGCAAGAATTTGTACAATTCTCTTGGGCAAGCACATAAATTGTACTTTAAAATGTTTAAACTCTCAAAAGAGAGGAAAACATACGTATTTTTCCTATTGCTATGTCCCCTTTTTAGTGAACATCTGTCACCAAATACATTTCAGAATAATATCATAACAGTGGCTTATAATTAATCAATTAAAAAAATGGAACAGATAATTGTACAGTATGCAGTGATGAGATGCTAATGGTTGCTAATCCAGTGTAAGCTCTGGCCAACATTTTTAATGAAATTAATCAAAAGAGTGAAATATCAGCCTATAAAGCAGCCTCCACCAATCTGGTGCCCTCCAGATGTTTTGGACTACAACTCCCATCAGCCCCAGCCACAAACGCTGGCAAAACACAGCCTATGAGGCCACCCACGACAGATATGCTAAAAGAAGATCTCAGGTGGCTAAAATGGGAAAAATTGTAGTAAGACATCCATGGCACCACTTTTGTGTTACCTTATATCCTTATGTGACTACAGCTCTTTTGATTATTGAACTTTAAATCAGCCTCAGAATTGCTGCATAAAATTTCCCTCTTCCAAACTTCAGTGGGAGGGAAGGAAATAGCTTCTCCTCCTCATTCATGACCACCCTGCCCACATCACCACGAGAGAGCATAGGGAATGGTGTAACTCAACACCCAGTCACAGAACACCACCACCAGTATATAACCCCTAACCCAGGGAAACAGAAATACAGATGACCAGGCATGTGGCAGCAGACTAGATATCTCTGGCCTCTGTCTAATTCTCTTTTACAGCCATCCAAGTTGGTGGCCATCAGAAATGGTGCTGAGGAATCTCAGACGGCTGGTTCTGGGGGACTTCAACATCCATGCCAAGGCAAAAGTCTCTAGGGTGGCTCAGGACTTCATAACCATGGGGCTGTCCCAACATGTCATCAGTCCAACACATCTGGACCATGTTTTCTCAACTGGGCAGGAAGAGGGTGATCTGGAGGCTCTTCTTTCTGTGCCTCCTCCATGAGGCACTCTCCAGGGAAGCAAGCCTGGCAACTTCATTGCATATCTTTAGGCATCAGGCAAAAGTATTCCTCTTATGGGGTGGGGGTGTTCATTACTATAGCATGCATTTTCTTCTGTTTTTATATTGTAAGCTGCCCTCTGATCCTTCGATGAAGAGCAGTATTGAAATTTAATAAATAATAAAGAGCCCTTCTTAGCAGCCTGGCCCAGGGCCTCATTATGATGCTGATGATGATGTTTGATGATGCCAGCACCAAAGGACAAAGTTGTGGTGTGTTGAGATACCCAGCAATTTAAGTGGTCTGGAGTACGGGTTGAAAACCATTTGCCATACTCAATTGAGTTTACCCTGAGTAATGGGCAGGGGGATTAAGAGGCACAGATCTACGCTTTCTAAGAGCTGCCTGGCACAGAATTCAGCACAGTTAGAAATCTGGGTTAAAGCATGTCTGATCCTTTACTATTTCCAGGCCAGTTCACCCATCTCTAATTGGCACACACCGGGTTACAAAGCATCCACAGAAGTATTTCTATATTAATTACTATCCAAGTTTGATAGCTTGAATAGCTTACCATATGGTATTAATTTTCAGAGGGAAGCCCCCTGTTGCAAAGTATGGCTTGGAGTGGGGGGGAAAGTTAACCCATCTAAAAATTAAAATAGACATATGACCATAAGATAAAGAAGCACCCTGTCGCATTTAGAATTCACCAATGGCTGTCATCTTCTTCCAAATGCAGACTGACACCCAAACTTGAGTTAACAGTTGTGCATCATTGCTTTCAAGGACTAAACTCCTTCTGGTACTACAGCTATATAGGTGCCATCTTTAATTATTTTCAGTGGGAAAAATTTTCTTCCTAATTATGGGAGACAAGAAGTTAAGGAGGTTTACTTGATTTCATCCAGTGCCTGCTTTCAACTTCACTGATAGTTTTCATAGAAAAGTTAAAATCTCTTTGCCTCAGCTGATCAATCTCTAAAATGGATATAACACAAGACTTACAACCCGCCCCCCTCACCAACCATGTATGTCAGCCCACCAAGGGCTCAATAGATGTCCTGTTTCATTGCCTGCTTGGGACTGCAAAAATTATTGAGGGGTTCAAGCACATGTTAGGGCCCAATCCAAGGCAGAGAAGCTGCCACGTTCAGAGTTGGATTTAGGCATGGGTTCAAATTCCCATTCAACCATTAATCTTTCTGGTTGGTGTTCAGGCCAGCTGCTAAATCTCAACCTAAGCAACCTCACATGGTTGTTGTGAGGGTAAAATGGGAGGGGCACTGTAAAAAGAGTAGCCAAATAAACATGTGAAATGAATAGCAGCTGTACAGGATTGTACCCTACTCAAGAAAGAATGAGCCCACAGGAAACTTTACAAGACCTGGAGGGTACAGACCCAGGCCATGGGTCATCCAGCATCAAAAAACCAAGTAAGGAGAACAGGTTTCAAGCTGCCAAGGATGGCTCAGATTGTGCAGAGCCTTGGACAGCTCCCAAGAAAGATGAATATCGCTTTGACTTCATCAAAATAACATAAATGTAGACTACTGCAGACTGCTGAAAGCTAACAACATTTTCAAAAGCCAGAACCCTATAACAGAATCTCACACTAACATTTGTGAGTAACCACCCTCGATGTTTCGGACGCAGGTGGCGCTGTGGGTTAAACCACAGAGCCTAGGACTTGCCGATCAGAAGGTCGGTGGTTCGAATCCCTGCGATGGGGTGAGCTCCCATTGCTCGGTCTCTGTTCCTGCCAACCTAGCAGTTCGAAAGCATGTCAAAGTGCGAGTAGATTAATAGGTACCACTCTGGTGGGAAGGTAAACGGCGTTTCCGTGTGCTGCTCTGGTTCGCCAGAAGCGGCTTAGTCATGCTGGCCACATGACCTGGAAGCTGTACGCCGGCTCCCTCGGTCAATAAAGTGAGATGAGCGCCGCAACCCCAGAGTCGGTCACGACTGGACCTAATGGTCAGGGGTCCCTTTACCTTTACCCTCAATGTTCACCTTATATCTGTTTACAGTGGAGAATGGAGCCTTAAATGGTTGGTGAGGTGAGGAATCCTGCATCACCGTTTGAGAAGTCAAAACGATGCCAGAGAGGCAGAAGCAGACCTTAGCTACCTTCACACAGCAGTTTATTCTGTTTCCCCAGCATATCTATAACTGTTAATTTCTGCATTAAATGTGAGTTTTCACACAACGTAAAAGCCACTTCCATAAATCTAGCAGAATATAGTGGAAGTTTAGTGCTCATTTCCATGTTAATTCCTTCCAGAAAGAAAACCGTTTGCAACCCCCGTTAACGCAGAATATCGTGGGTGTACAGAGATGGAATTTGAGGTGGTATACCTACATACAGTTCATTCCTGCTGTTTTCATGGGTGACTCACAGGGAAACAGAAGCAGGTGTGTGCTGAAAGCATAGGGGAGTAGCAATATTGTCCAATAATATTTGTTGTGCCACACCACGCCCACTGGTATGAATGGAACTTAGCATGGCATGCTCATATACCAGTCAAAAAGCCACAGTTCTATAACCCAGCAGGTACTGCAATCAGAAAGAAACATGAAAAAGCAGGGCAGAAGTACTAGTAATATAATCAGGAAAACTAGTGGACTGTTTTCCATATCCAAGGCTACATTCACTTGGCAGTTTATTCTGTTTTCGCAATGTTTCTCTGACTGTTAAGTTCCACATTACGTTCGAGCTTTCACACAATGTAAAAGCCATTTCTAGAACAATAGTGCAAAATACTGCAAGTTTGGTGCTAACTTCCATATTATTTGCTTTCGGGGGGGGGGGAATCCATTTGCAAATAATATGGAATGGAGTGGTAAACTTGCACTATATTCTGCTATAGTTCCAGAAGTGGCTTTTACTCTTATGTGGGGCTGCTCCTGAAGTTGACTCAGAAATGCAGCAGCTGAATTGCTCGCTGGAGACACCATTATGTTAAGCTGCTAGTGAAAGAATTGCAGATAGCGACTGGGCTAAGTTCAAAGTGCTGGTACTGGCATGCTTGGGACGGCGCTGTGGTCTAAACCACTGAGCCTCTTGGGCTTGCTGATCGGAAGGTCAGCGGTTCAAATCCCTGTGATGGAGTGAGCTCCCGTTGCTCTGTCCCAGCTCCTGCCAATCTAGAAGTTTCAAAGCACACCAGTGCAAGTAGATAAATAGGTACCACTGCAGCAGGAAGGTAAACGGCATTTCCATGTGCTCTGGTTTCCATCACGGTGTTCCATTGCACCAGATGCAGTTTAGTCATACTGGCCACATGAACTGGAAAGCTGTCTGTGCACAAACACCAGCTAGCTCGGCATGAAAGCATGATGAGTGCCGCAACCCCATAGTTGCCTTAGACTGGACTTAACTATCTAGGGGTACTTTACCTTTACCTTTGCCTTTACCTGAAATGTCATTTTACCTTGTTCATAGTCAACTGAATGATTCTTTCTGCAGGAGAGGGCCTCCTATAGACACCATTTCACCAGGTGGTTTGTTCCATACAATGTAGGAACTGGGCCTTTAATGTAACAGCACCTACCCTCTTGAACTCCCTCCCACTGCTTTTTTGATAGGGGCCATCTCAGAGCCTACCTGTTGAGGACCTGGCTTTCCCAACAAGTTTTTTAAAGTGGAGATTTTTATCCAAGTCTGCACCTGTATTGGATTTGAAAATGTTTTTATATATGTTTCCATTGTTAAACTGCTTTTAGAAATGAAACAAATTAATAATACACATCTGTAGCACTGTTAGTAGGGGCAGGGGGTCCTCATGCAAGGAATACAGTCATGAGAATATTTCGATGACACATTCATCAGTGTGCTTTTTGATGGAGAATGCATAGGATGAAGTCACAAGACTTGCAGTATGGTAGCTGTACCTACAGTATGCTACTAAATAACTGACATGTTCTCAGAAATTTATGTACCAGCCTAAACCATCTGGGGAGCAAAGTTAATTCAGAACATCTCAAAACATGTCTTTTCTAAAGGTGTAGTTCTTAACTGGGCTTGTAGCCATCTCATTTTACTTCTGTGCTTGAATCCATAAAATATCGAAATCTCAAAATCTATTCTTAAGGCATCATTTATTTTGAACCTTTTCGATTATGCATTTTATGGTCTTGTTTTCTGTCATTTGCCTAAGCTTTCTTATTAGGACTGTATTTTAGGTGTTGTTATTTTTAAGGGGTATTTTGGTCATTATACACGCACATTCTGTACGCTGCCTTGAGTACACATCATCATAGAAAGGTGGTATATGAATACTGAAACAAACAAGCAAACACACGTAACAATTTAAATTACAGAATGAGACATTTGGGAGAGAGGAATTAAGAAACAAGGATTTGGGGGGAAACTGAAACATGTATGGAAAACAATAATAAAAATATGTAGGCATTTATTTTGGTTCCTTGTTCATACCATTTGAGATCAGCATGATTATTCAGGGATTCATCTGTTATTGCTTTTTTGTTATTTAACAGCTGCACATTAATAACAACTCCATTTATTGAAGGATTTGAGTTGGGATTGCTATAATAAAATATACAGATTTATACTGTTCGCTTAAGAGAACTCTTTGCAAAAGTAGAATTTCCCCTCAAGTGATTATGAGGTCCAGAACATATTGTTTTTGCTCCAAGCTGCAGCAAAGCCCCATCACTGCTGAGCATGGTGACAGATGTCTTGTGTTAATGTTGAATGATTAAATATCTCTGTAGCCACTCCCTATCTATGTAGCACCACAGCACATCATCCGTGCAATCTGTCTTCAATCTGTTCTTTTTGCTGAAAGCTTCGAGTGTCACCGATTGTCAAGGAACTGACACTGCGGCACAATCTGCATGCTGTTTCTTAGGGGCAAACCTCCGCTCACAAAATCCTTGCAAGGAGGGAAGGGCATCCCATTTACATTTCAGGCAGCTGCCGAGACCTCTGGTCAGTGATGATCACTGCAGACTTTTTAAGAAGCTGGAAGAAGCACCAGGAAGTCTGTGCACCTTATATTCTTGCTGCCTGCCATCCTTGTTCTAAAACTGGTACCAGCTTTACCGCTCCAGTACGTTAATGGTATCACACACATTCTGCAGAATATGATCACAAAGGTCTCTGCTGACATGTGTCATGACTCAGAAGTGATCCAAGCACAAATCAGTAGAACCAAAGTTCCTAAGGATTTAGTATCACTACTTTTTGTGCAAGTCAAACATTATCTGGAGCACTTTAAGGAGGATATTTTTTAAAAAGGTTAAAGGACCCCTGGACGGTTAAGTCCAGTCAGAAGTGACTATGGGGTGTGACGTTCATCTTGCTTCAGGCCAAGAGAGCCAGCATTTGTCCACAGACAGTTTTCCAGGTCGTGGCCAGCATGACTAAACCACTTCTGGTGCAACGGGACATTGTGATGGAAGCCAGGGCACACGGAAACACCAGTTACCTTCCCGCCGCAGCGGTACCTATTTATCTACTTGCAGTGGTGTGCTTTTGAACTGCTAAGTTGGCAGAAGCTGGGACAGAGCAATGGGAGCTCACCCCGTTGTGGGGATTTGAACCGCCGACCTTCCGATCGGCAAGCCCAAGAGGCTCAGTAGTTTGGACCACAGCACCACCCACACCCCTTCAAGGAGGATATAGACAAATTGCAACGGGCTCAGAAGAGCACAATGGAGATGGCCAGCACTATGCAAACCAAGGCTGAAGATGCTGGGAATGTTTAGCTTGGAGGAGAAGAATGTGGAGGGACGCAATAGTACTTTTTAAATACACAAAGGACTATCATATAAAATAGGGCAAAGACATGTTCTCTGCTGCCCCAGAGGACGGGACTAGATCTAAAGGGCTTAAGTAACAGGATGGTAGATGTCAGTTGAATATAAGGAGAAACTCCTTGATGGTCAGTGGAATAATGGAAACAGTTACCTAGAAGGATGGTGGCTCTTCAAGCAAAAGCTGGCTAGCCATCTTTTGTGTATGCTCTGCATTACGCACGGGATTGACCTAGAGGTAACTCCAGGCTGTTAGTATGTTGCAGGATGGATTCAAGCGCACACCAGAACTTTAGGTTTGAGCACTTACAGTGGATTAAACTGTTCTGTGGCCTTAATGGAACAAAGCTACTTTTTAAAAGACAGAATCCTTGTGTCTTGAAAAGTGACAGAGAAATGCACTGAAAAGCATAGGACCAATGGGTGATTAGTGGGAAGATGTGTAAACACCCCATAAGCAAATCAAGATGAAAGCCTGCTGTCATATAACCACCCCACAAACAAATCAGAATGGCTGCTCAATAAAGATCAGACATAGTCTAACCACCACATAAAGAGATTAGGATAGCTGCTGAATAAACCAGTCACCCTAAGTAGCCTGGCAAGACCCCTTCCAACTATGTGATCGTGGAGCAGCTACATCAGCTGGCAGTTTTTGAATGCCATTAAAGGTAGCAGAAAATGAGACTGAGAATGGTCCTGGGCAAGCCCAGTTGAAATGACCCAAATGTAGGCAAGAACGTTATTCTATTCTTGTGCAATCCCTTCCCATTCATTTCAGTGCGGCTTGATGGTGTATATCACATGTTGATTGCAGGGGTGGGGGAAGTAGTACTATTTGCTTGTTCCACAGGACTCTTTTTAGGTTCTTAAGGCCAATGGCCCATCCAGTCCACCATTTTCTCCTCACAGTGATCCATCAGTTGCCTGTTCGAAACCTGCAAGCAGGGTCCAAGCACAAGAGCACTCTCTCTTCCTGTGGTTTCTAGCAATTGGTATTTAGCTGCATTACTAACTTCAACTTTCTTGGCCTTCATGATCACTGCAGATGGTGAGAGCAGTCACGAAATTAAAAGACGCCTGCTTCTTGGGAGAAAAGCAATGACAAACCTAGACAGCATCTTAAAAAGCAGAGACATCACCTTGCCAACAAAGGTCCGTATAGTTAAAGCTATGGTTTTCCCAGTAGTGATGTATGGAAGTGAGAGCTGGACCATAAAGAAAGCTGATCGCCGAAGAATTGATGCTTTTGAATTATGGTGCTGGAGGAGACTCTTGAGAGTCCCATGGACTGCAAGAAGATCAAACCTATCCATCCTTAAGGAAATCAGCCCTGAGCGCTCACTGGAAGGACAGATCCTGAAGCTGAGGCTCCAATACTTTGGCCACCTCATGAGAAGAGAAGACTCCCTGGAAAAGACCCTGATGTTGGGAAAGATGGAGGGCACAAGGAGAAGGGGACGACAGAGGACGAGCTGGTTGGACAGTGTTCTCGAAGCTGCCAGCATGAGTTTGACCAAACTGCGGGAGGCAGTGGAAGACAGGAGTGCCTGGCGTGCTCTGGTCCATGGGGTCACGAAGAGTCGGACACGACTAAACGACTAAACAACAACAACAACTAACTTCAACTATATACATTTTATGAAATAAAATATAAAATGCAGTGGCAGAACACTTCTCAGAACACTTGGTCCCTCCCCTGGATCCAGCTCCTTACTCTCTAGCTCACTCCCTGCCTCCTCAGGTTCTGACATTTTTGGGGGGTGAGGGCTTATTTTGCCTCCTGCAAGCCGCTGGCACCCTCCCTGGAGTCCTCAAGCCCCAGCTCTCTGAGATCCTCCCACCCTTTCCCCACGATCAGACCATTCCCTCTATGGCATCTCCACGGGACTTACGACATCGGAGGATTTCGTCCCTTACATTGTGCTTCCCACTCTTTTGTCCCCATTTGACACAAACAGCTTGGTGTTTATGCATTCCAGAGGAAAGGCAGCTTCGAATAATCAGATTGATTCTATTTCCTAGCCCCAGATAATGGCTTCTTCGTCCAGCTTTCTAATCAAGTAAACCAATCAGTTAGCGAAGAGATTTGCAAAATGAATGGTGTCTCCTGGTCAACTGAAATGCCAGTTTTTCACCCCATGGGTGGCGCCTTGATTTTCACACACTGTGTGACAGCAGTAATGCCTACACTGAGCCAGTGATAATGGCTCCTAGTTTCAGAACATCAAAGGGTCTTAGGACCTCTAATGACTTTTGATAATTTACAAAGGCTCATGAGAATGTTTCAGTTTCCAACTCCTTATGCCAAAGCTGATACTACAAGCCGCCATTGCTAGACACCTGACAACGTCCATCCCCAGCAGAAGTCCATCCGCAGCAACCTCATGGCACTGCTCTTCCTCTTCCTCTTCCTCACTGGTACAGCCCATTCGCTTGCCCTCTCCAAACGTTCAAGCAGGGAAAAGACCAACTTCCAGTGTCAGAGGCAGAATGCTTTGGAGTAACAGTTACTGGAAATTGCAACTGGGGAGGATGTTGCTGAGCTCAGGTTCTGTTTGTGGGTTTGCATCCAGTTGGTCACTATGGAAACAGAGAGCTGGACCGGATTGACCTTCGGCCTGATCCAGCAGGGCTCTTCTTATGTGCTGAAGGAGCAACAGCTGCCCCTTGCCTTGCACTCTCCCTCTGAGCAATTGTGTAGATTGCCGCCGGAGGAAAACAGCAAGGGAATGGTCAGTGGGGAGAGTGGTGTTGAGAGGCCAGCCCCCCACCCAAAAAAAGTCTGGCAGGAAATGCTGCTTTATGCTAAAGGGCAATCATGACATCACTAGTGGAGGTCTGTATAACCTTCAGTATCAAACTGAGTGGTATCAACAGAACACAGTGATTAATAATAATAATAATGTGCCTAAAAGTTCCTAAAAACAATACAAACTATGCATGTTTATCCAGATGTAAAGGTAAAGGGACCCCTGACCGTTAGGTCCAGTCACGGATGACTCTGGGGTTGCGGCGCTCATCTCGCTTTACTGGCCGAGGGAGCTGGCGTACAGCTTCCAGGTCATGAGGCCAGCATGACTAAGCCACTTCTGGCGAACCAGAGCAGTGCACAGAAACGCCGTTTACCTTCCCGCCGGAGCAGTACCCATTTATCTACTTGCACTTTGTGCTTTCAAACTGCTAGGTTGGCAGGAGCAGGGACCAAGCAATGGGAGCTCACCCCATCACGGGGATTCAAACCGCCGACCTTCTGATCGGCAAGCCCTAGGCTCTGTGGTTTAACCCACAGCACCACCCACGTCCCTTTTACCCAGGTGTAAGTCCCACTATACATAGTAGGGCATTTTCCCTGGTAAGTGTGTTCAAGATACAAGCAAGTTAATTCCTGACCACAGGTTCACGACCTAAAAGACACAACATGAAAGGAAAAAGGAATGCACAGGGAAGGAGAAGACAAGCAAATTCTGGTATCCGTTCATCAACTTTCCTAACTGTAACTCAGCAAAGAGGGGAAGGGGTTCTTGCTCCTTTTGGCCCTGAATGGAACTGGTGCATACATGTTTATTGATGATATGGTGGTTCTTGCTTGTCTTACAAATGATAGAGTGAGGTTCCACATGTATAAAAAACCTCCGGACTCCTGAAACACATTAGCTCCATGAACCACTTCCAGGCACCTTGAGCTATCTGTTAGCCTCTCGGTACCTCAGTTTTCTGGAGGTAAGAACAAGGAGGCTGCTCCCTGCTGTTTTCCAGCCTTGCTGTTTCTGATATAGCTTGTTGTTCCTGCTCAACATAAGCATGAATAGTTTAAAGAATCAAAAAAGAAAACAGTCAGAAATTCCTTCTTTGCTCCTCTCTTCCAAAACTAAAGAAAACAAAATGCTTCCAGAGGGTGAGTAGGCAGGTAGCAGCATCTCTCTGCTTGCCTGATGTATGGGACAAGGAGAGGACTAGACAAGGCTCTCAAGTCACATGTGCCTGTAGTTGTGGGTAAGGATCAAATATGGGAGATTTTGTATGTGAAGAATGCATTCCACCTTCTAGGACGGCAGCTCAGCTCTTGAGAGGTTCTCTTGGAGAAAGCTTCGGTGAAGCAAATAGGCATGTGTAGTCGGAGAGCAACAATTTTTTATTTATTTTGTTTGCAAATGCAAGCTCATCTCCCTTGTACAGAACATCTGTATAATCTGGAAGTATATTGTCTTCCCCAAACTATTATCTGTTTGGCATCTGGTTGCAATGACCTACTCCAATGACAAGTCACACGCGTTGTTCTTACACACACACACACACACACACACACACACACACACACACACCATATGCAAAGGACAGATGAGGCTGTTTTTATCAAAAGGGGCCAGCATGGGGAGGGGAAGCTGGTGAAGCTGGGATCAATTCACATGCTTTTACACATGCCACTTTAACTCCCACAACAAAAAAAGAAAGAAACCTGTTACGAGGGCACTTAACCATGTCAGAAGACAGGACAGATTGTAATAAGGGCTCGTCTACCCCCCTCCTCCCCGAACATTAAGTCTTCCTTGCTTTACAGCATCGAGCATTATATGTGGTGTTTAGCATCACTAGGCTAGCCCAGAGCACAATCGCTTCTGTCATTCTCCTACAGAATTTTTCATAGCTATTTATACAGAACAGTCTCAATACTCATGGGTCTATTTCATTTTCATTTCACCTTTCTTTCAGGAAGCTCCTCTTGTTTTATTTTTGCAGTCGGCTGAGTGGCCATTTGAGCCTCGGGGTGGAATCCTACTTGGCACTAATTATTTCATCGGAGCAAGAATTTCTGCTTGCCACTCTCTGTCCTTCTAAATCTGTACCAGGGGGTCCCCCATCCCTCTAGAGCAAAGACGTCCCACCACCACACTTTCTGGACTTCTTAGTATAACACCACCCTAAATCTCTTAAGTTCTAGTCCAGCTTTCCTTAGCACTACAGTAAAGTGAAATATTTATATATAGTACGCGATGAGTGTTCAAAGTGATCTGTATGCCGCTTAGTAATCTTTACAATAGGTAGGCCAATATTAAGGTAAAGGGACCCCTGACCATTAGGTCCAGTCGTGGCCGACTCTGGGGTTGCGGCACTCATCTCGCTTTACTGGCCGAGGGAGCCGGCGTACAGCTTCTGGGTCTTGTGGCCAGCATGACTAAGCCACTTCTGGCGAACCAGAGCAGCGCACGGAAACGCCGTTTACCTTCCTGCCGGAGTGGTACCTATTTATCTACTTGCATTTTGATGTGCTTTCGAACTGCTAGGTTGGCAGGAGCAGGGACCGAGCAACAGGAGCTCACCCCGTCGCAGGGATTCGAACCGCCAACCTTCTGATCGGCAAGCCCTAGGCTCTGTGGTTTAACCCACAGTGCCACCCACGTCCCAGGCCAATATTACTCCCCCTCTATTGCCATATTCATTCTAAGAGCCAAATAAGGCTGCTTATGGCTCATGTTTTCTTCCCACATTTCCCAGCAAAGTTTAGTGAAAGCAGGTGCACAATGTGACACCATCACACTCAGCATCGCTATTATTTATTAATGTATACACTGCTTGATGCCAAAATAGGCTTCCAAGCAGTTTACAAAATATTTAAAAAGTCATACAAAGAGTAAAATGTAAATTTCTATAATTAAAATACGCAGTAATGAAATCCCTTTAAAACAATGGAGCAATTTCAAAAAAGGATAGATTGAGCGATCAAGGGATTGCCTGGGCAAAGAGGTGTGTCTTCAAAAGCTGGAGGAACGTCAACACAGATGTGATGTCTTGTATTTCAGCAGGGAGTGCGTTCCATAACACCTGTGCTGCCAGTGAAAAAGTCTGCCTCTTGTGTTACCGCAAGCCAATAATCACCAGGTCCTGGCCAGATTTATTTCCCTCCCTGCCTCAAGTGGCAGTCAGACTAGCAGAGGTGGGACAAGGAAACACTCAGCGTGATGACATGATATTGTGATCCTGTTCCAATTTAAAACATATCCAGGAGCCATGAGATGATGCCGGGTGGCAGCAGGCGATGCATTTATGGTAATGTACAATCTGGCCTTTAGAGAATGTCTGAAATTAGCCAGTGGCCAAGATGAGAAGTGAGCCAGCGACCTTCCGGTTTGCAGCACTTTCCCCTGCGTGTTTTCCAATAAGGCTCCCCTAATTGCACACGTTCATTCAGATACCAGCACCAAGCACCCTTGGGCAGCTGCCAGGTCCCCAGCATCCTGGTAGGGCCTTCTGGTGCTGATGCCTGCCCTGGGCCCTGACCATTGGCTTACAGACATTAGGTGTGAGGGTTTCCCACAATACTCCCCGACATAGCATTGCTTTGGAGCAATCTTGGGTATTTAAACAGCTACCTGCCACTGCCAGGGGAGCCTGCAGATGAAGACCCACCAGTCTAAGAGGGGACCCACCCGAGGAAACTTAGCCAAAGGCCCATCACATTTGGAGCTGAGCCTACGTTCAGAAAAAGCAAAAGCATCTACATGTATTATCACTGGGTGCTTGGCCATTCTCTCATGATCAAGCATCCAATGAAAATGTGTTATATTAAAAGTACTGGGAATTGAGACACTCCAAAAATTGAACAAAGTTAAAAACAGGTGTTTAAAATATTCAAAAGTAAAATGTCGCAGTTAAGCTAAAAACAGATTAAAACATGTATCATCTTCTACATGTTTGGATAGCCTTGTCTGGACAAAAATACACCAATTAGTATGCAGAGGAGGTGCTTGTCTGATGTCAACAGCAGGGAGTTCCAAAGGGTGTATTAAAATATGGGTTTCTTCGAAGAGCAGAATGAATATTATGTGGCCCCTGTAACCATGCCAGTTCCACATTTTTAACTGTGTATTTGCAAAAGAAGCCAGGCATAACTTGCAGGTTCTTCCATCCCTCATTAGCAAATATGTAGAACTGAGAAGTTTCAAGAGCAGCTGTAAGAGGGTGGCCAGAAATAAATTTTGGCTTATTGACAGCAACCCATGTCCCACCCCAAAAAGCCTATCTGAAATTAAATCCATTTTCAGACAATTTGTGGGACTTTTATAATTACACACACACATACACATTTTAAAATATGTTGGGGGGTTTTAGTGTTTGTCAGCCAACCTAGTACAGTGGCTTTTTCACTTAGTCAACTGGCTTGAATACAGAGCCTATATATCTTTCCATACATCCCCACGAGTAAAAGGCCTTTCTCTTAAAAAATGAAAGCTGAATATTCAGGGAAAGGGTCTACAGCAGCCTGAAGGGGCCCAGCATCTCGCTGCCCCCCCTCCTCGCCTACAATGCTGTTTGGAGTTTATCCATCTAATAGGTCACGCTAAAACAGGGCAGTCCATTTTTCCCCTTCACTTTCCCTACACCTAACTTTGCAAGTTAATAACAGGTTTCCATTAATTATTGATTTCCCTGATAATTCTTGTTAGAGTGGAATTAACACTATTGTTCCTGAACAAACACTCTGCCCAAATGCTGTGTTTAGTGGGCTTGTAATCAGCTTTACCCACTTTTCTTCTAATCTGATTGAAACAGATTTCCTACCCAAATCTTTTTTATTATTTTGTTGATATTAAAAGGTCACATATTCGCGATCCTGCCTTCAACTTTAATTTAAGTCGCAGAGGCTGAGTTATCATGATGGGCAGATGAAGAGAAAATTCCAAATAGCTCACTTTAAATTAAAATTGGGGGGGGGGGAGGAAGCAAAGGAAGAGTTTAATGATAAAAATAAAATATAAAATGGAAGAATGCCCCATCTGATGGAATCCAAAGGTGGGTATTTAGTATTATTACTAGATATGTTTTAGCCAGTTTCCCAAGCGGTATGTTATGTAGCTGTTCATCATAATGCTTTTTGACCCTCTGCATTTACTCCATCATAATTATCCTTTAATACTCTTATAAATGAACTTTTAGCTTATCTTTCATTAATTCTCAGAACAAGCAAAGCACTATAACGTAACCAACAAACCCATCTAAATAAAGTGCTTAACCCTTTGGAGAAGAGAGGGAGGGATGTTTTGAAAAGGGCAGCAGCATACTTTTAAAAGTTAGAGGGCGTTGGGTGCTTGCAGCTTGCAGCAGAAGATCATGCTGTCGAATGTACAAGGGCTCTTCCAAACAGAAAGCAATCTAAGGGTCAAGACAAACATTTCATTTTGGGGGATTGCTCTGGAAATGCCCACACTGTAAGTCAATCCAAGCAAACTTTAACTTGTGGGTTGTGGGGTTAGGGAAGGATTCTGGAAGTCTGAAACCAGAAAACTGTTGTACATAACACTGGCTGGCTGCCCTGCTCTAGAAAAAGCCCAAATAGTAGTTTTGTACCTTTAAAAATAAATAAATCAAATTTTCAGTGAAAAGGGGGATGAGTGAAGGGGGAAATGTTCAGGCAGTACTTTTATAAATTAAAAAATGAAGGCAAACCAATGAAGGCAAAAAATGAAGGCACAGAAAGAAGGGCCAAAACTGATGGGTGAGCCACTGTTTAAGGCAGTTGTATATATACCTATTACTAGTTCAGTTGTGAAGCTGAGCATGAGCTGTATCTTAGGCACCTATACCATGTCTTCCCCTAAGGGTGATGCCCAACTCTGCCATCCTGGTAACATGAGTGAAGGCACACACAGGAGGAGAATATACTTTAAAAAGCAGAAGTGGGTGCTCCTGAGAATTTAAAGAGATGTGAATTAGCTGGAGATGTCCATCATGATATGACACATGGCAGCAGGTACTATGAATGAATGAATGAATGAATGAAATTTGTACACCACCCATCATTTGGAGATCGCAGGGCGGTTCACAACATAAAAAAAGCACAAAATGAGAACAGAGGGACAGAGACCAGGTGGGGAGCTGTCCATCAGGAACCAAGTCTGCAGGACTCAGCAAGGGAGTGTCTTCATAAGTCATTTATTCATTTATTTTCCATACTTGTACACTGCAATTACATTTTTTAAAGAAATCAAAGTGGTTTGCAACAATTATATATATATATATATATATATATATATATATATATATATATAGTGAAGGTAAAGGGACCCCTGACCATTAGGTCCAGTCGTGGCCGACTGAGGTTGCGGCGCTCATCTCGCTTTATTGGCCAAGGGAGCCGGCGTACAGCTTCCGGGTCATGTGGCCAGCATGACTAAGCTGCTTCTGGCGAACCAGAGCTGCACACGGAAACGCCGTTTACTTCCCGCCGGAGCAGTACCTATTTATCTACTTGCACTTTGACATGCTTTCGAACTGCTAGGTTGGCAGGAAAATGTATGTAAGGCTGTTTCTGCCTGGTTTTGAACCGGGGACCTTTCGCATGTGAGGCGAACGTGATAACCACTACACTACAGAAACCCAGCTGTATACAGAAACCCAGCTGTATATATATAACTTTCATAAGTCAGTAATTTGTTTTTAAAATAGAAGCAATTTCTAAGGCTGGACCCAGGGTTGTCCCCAACTAAATTCTACCTTCAGTAGGACTAGTATTGAACACCGCTCAGTTTTTTCTTGAACAGCAAATCCATTCACCCCCTTCTTATAAAGTAAAGAGATGGTGGTGCTGTTGGCATACATACCTAAAACCTATGTCAGTTTAATTACTTAGGAAAATTGTTATTCTGTAGAACTAAAGGTGGGCCAGACAGACATGTGCTCCTAAGTAATAATCACATGGAGTCTAAAATGTAGTGGGAAATACTTATCCTGTCCTCCTTAAATAATGCCTCTGCATCCCAGTCTCTAGCTAAATTGACAGGAGTCAGAATCATAGCTGTCAAGCGTCCCTTATTTGGCGGGACAGTTCCTTATCCCAGCGCCATGTCCCGCTGCTGTCCCTTATTGATGATGTCCCTTAAATAAGCTACTGAAGGTAATGGAGCCCTTTCTATGTCCAGCTGTCCTTTGTCAACAACAAATTGTTGCTTTTTTGTGTTGAATATATGCTATATGGTAATTTATGGACCTAATAGGTATCTAAAGCCATTTGCACGCAACAAAATATGTATTTTATCAAAGTAATTGTTGATCCCTTATTTTGGCTGCTGATCCCTTATTTTCGAGGCTGCTGGTCCCTTATTTTCAAATCTGTAAGTTGACAGTTATGGTCAGAATACCAACCCTTCCCCAAATATTGCAGTCAAACAAGTTGCTGGGTACCACTGTTTTCTGGTTTGATGATCAATATGACTATCACCTGTTATTCTGGCCAGTTTTTTTATTTAGGGGGGCAGTAAAGTAAACAGGGGTGTTTACTCTTCCCATGCACTTTTCCCTTTCTCAAGAAAAACAGCATCATTCTGCTAGAAACCAATCCAGTTTTCATGGAAACTTCTTTTGTGACATTCTCTGGAAAGGTATTGCATTCATAACAAGGAAAATACCTAATTCTCTTGGAGAAGAGTTTATGCCCATAAGGGCATTGACATTAACCTGGGAGGGTTAGATTATATCTGGTAATGCCCTACAGAGCTTTAAAGAAGATTAGGCCAAGAGTATTGCTAGGCCAGGTGTACGCCTCCTGATTTTCTGTAGTAAATAGAAATAATATCAGTAATAAAAAATGTAGATAATCATAAAAAGATTAGCAGCTCTCTCCTGAGTTTCGAACCGACTTGACAAATTGGTAGCTTTTCAGATATTAAAACGTTCATAAGATGACAAATTAAATAGTCTCCCTCTCACATGTCCCTAACCTACCTTATTTGCTCTTTAATATGATTGGCTTTCATCAAATCCTGTTATATGATTTCCCATGATTCTGATAGCAAGGTGATGGTTTGCAAGGAATCACATGGCTTTATCTTCAGCATAAAACTATCATATGAAACAGAGTTGCTTTGATTTACACCAGGAGAAACCTTTACACCAGCCGGATGCCTGATCCCCAAAAGTGCTTGACTTGGAAGACCCAGATAAATAAACAATGTTATTATTTAGCTTTGACATTATTAACTTTTTATTGTAAAGAAATCAAATTGAAAGCATTTTTTTCCTAATCAATTTCGAATAACCCAATCCCCTCTGTTGTCTTAAAGGCATAATAACAGCTTCAATCCCCTTTACCCCCAGCAGCCTACCATAGTGCAAACGGCAAAACGTCTATTTATTTCCTGACAGCAATAATCCGCTCATCCTAGAGAATTTGCCATGATAAATATACCACTTTTTCTATTGTCAATGGCACAGAATAAAGATACAAAGCTGGTTTGGAACTGACAAGTTTGGGAAGGGAAAGGGTGCAATATGGCATAAGGCTACTACATGAACAAACAGCAATAAGTTAATTGCTTCTTTGCTCAGCCGATGTTGTTTTCCACATTTCACTAACAAGGCAGTAGCAAGTCCTCTCAAAAAATTGTGCCACAACCCAATTTGAAGAAATTAAATCCTACCAGCAACCATCCATTCTACAAATTAGGGGCATTCATACATTACGGGGAGGCCAATCTGGGTTTTGCCACCAAGTGTATACACTCAGCAGGGAGCTGCAGCCTAGAAAATATGAGCATGTGTTTGCAAACCTGTCTTTTTTTGTACTCACGTGTTCCATTTCTGGGTGTACACCTATTCATTTAGAGAGAGGTTTCCTGTGTTGCTCAATAGGAAATAACAATAACTACCCACAGACTGTCGTCGTTTTCTACAACACAGATAGACTTGCATCAATGCATATCTGTAATATGTAAATACATATAATATGCATATATTAGGGAAATGTAACAATGTTCCCTTGTCAAGGAAGGGGATCAGAAGCTCCCACTTCCAATTTTCAACAAACCACAGCTCCCATGTTATCTGTTCTAAAGGGAATGTGTGTTTTTCACCACTAGTTAGTGAACAAACTAGGATCTGAAACCACAGTTTGATCTGGTTTATGCCCACTAACTAGGGTTAAAAAATCCACAGTTTCCCAAACTTAGATGTCACAGTGAACTGATATTTGTTTAAACTCAGAAGCTTCTAATCTGCTCCTCTGATAGAAGGTGAAGAAAGAGTTCGCTGCAGTTCATTCACAAAGGCAGAAACCTTTGTTTTCCATTACAGGCAAAACAGACCATTGTCCTTCAATATATTCAAGCTGGAGACAATTTTTTTCAGCATTAAATGTTTTGTGAGGAAGCATCATTCCACGTGGCTTGAACACTCCTCTATTATATTGCTTGTTTGCAAATTCTTTGAAGCACTTCAAAAACCTGCCAAACTTACTTGACCAGAAACAATAGCCAATCAAAGGAAAATATTGTAATACAAGAGGAATGGTGGGTGAATCATACCATCTTCAAATCACTTCAAAAATTATTATCTGACCCCCCCCCTTAAAGCCAGTGCTTTTTTTCTTTAAAAAAATGTTTATGGGTACTCTCATTTTGACTCAAGAAAATCACCATTTTATAGTTCAAATCAGGGAAAATAAATACAGTAAATGGACAAAAGTACAGAGATTCACAAAATGTTTAGGGAGTACGCGTACCCCTGCGTCCCCCCAGAAAAAAAGCTCTGCTTAAAACTGTTTCTTCTTCCACTTGTCAAGGCAGAAACAATTACTCTTTTTGTTCAGTGCTCCTCGTCAGATTACCCTACTTATTCATGGGACTTCCTTTTATGAAGAGAGGGGAGAAACAACAACAATCGTAATTGAAAATGAAAGCACGCTTTGGGGAGAGGAAGGTAACTGATTCAGGCCTGGATTTACAAACAGGCAATTTGCAAATTAATTGCCCCCTAACAATATGTTCAGCAGACAGGTTGTCCACACAGAGGCTGCATCCTTTTTGTTGTCTGGCGGCTGCCTGGTAATGGGCAGTTGAAATGCCCTTTTAAAAGGAGACAATGGGCCTGCTCATGTGTGCAACAATTTAGTGGAGAAGCTGTAACGCCCACCCCGGGTGGCAAAGGCTTGTTCTGTTTGTGTCCAGCTGCTGTAGCCTGGTCCCGGGAATACAGAAGCCATGTGTATGCAAAAAAAAGCACGCTTGCCTTATTGCCCCTTCTGGCCTGGAAATGCCGATCCGCAGATGGGCCTTAAGGGAATCTGCTCATTTAACAAACCTTGCATTCTCCCTAACAAAATGAAAATGTTATTGGGCCTTCGATCAACCAAGTAGCTCCAATTAAATTCCCCAGAGAGCCACAAACGGGATGCTAATTGGCTTGGCTCATAGATTTTCCACGCACCTCCCCATGAAACAGATTGGGGCATTTTTCAGGCGACTGATTGTTAATTGAAGTAATGAATAGAGGGCTGGAGGGGCATATCACTTTGGTTTGGTAAATTTCAAACCCAAGCTACTCGTGGGAGCATTCTAGCAATGGGAATGCTTTTCATGGGAGATGGGTCAGCAATAGGTTAGCTGGAGGCAGTCTCCAGCCTAGCTTGGTCTTTTTCGGACAATCCAACTCTACCTATCTACTATTACCTAGTGTGGCTTCATCCTTGGGGAATAAGAGAGGGAGAGTTTACATTTAACCAGGCTTTTCTTGACAACTGTTGCTCTTTGGGAGGATCAAAGGAGCTCTTCCCAAACCAAGAGCTATCTGCACTGTAACGCTCCTGCTTCTGAGATTATCACTGTCCAATTTCCATACGGCAACTAAATTGAACTATCACTGGTTTATTGCAGTAAAAAAACGTTTTTTGTCGATACCAATGTTCTGGTCAGTAAACGCATATGCCTCGCCTTGGTGGATAAGGGTTTTGTCATTTTAAATTTTATTAATATCTAATTGTTTGTTATTATTATTTAATAGAAGTTGAAAATATAAAGTCTTGTTAGCCCTTGCATTTGTTAGCAAAGAGCCTAGTAACAAGTAGGATTAATTCTTGGTGAACGAAAAACCAGAATGCTGTATGCCTATTATTTATTTTATCTTTGAAAGTAAAAGATACTATCTTTTAAAGAACTGAAAGAGAGGGAGCCTAAATTATTAATATTGGCACGTCCAATATAATGACTATAGCCTTGTTCAGAGAAAAACGTCAAGCCTTGGAAGAGCCCACACAAATCACATCAAGATCTTCCCGCTGTCAAAGCTGGAAAAGACGAGGTTCCAGTTCATCACAACAACAACCCACCAAATCCTCAGACCCAATTCACTCTAAATTAAAGCCAATGTTTCTCCCCTCATCAACAGGTCTGCTTGGTGGATAAATCAAATTGCAGCAGCTGTGCCTGACTCTTCAGTTCTGTCATCTTAATGATTAATTGAGGGCCAGAGCTTAATTGGAGAAGTGTGTTAAAAGTTAAAGAGGCAAAGGCTAGCTAAGAAGCTGAAGGTTTTGCTGGACAAACACCATAACACTCTATTCTGCTGCTTAGGGGCTTTGATCCAGCTTGCTTTTTAAGGGAGGGGAGGCCTGCTCAGCCTTAATCCTGATGTCAGTCTATTTATGTTTTGCCAGCCTGCTTTACACATTTTCCACTCTGATCACATGCTTATTCAAATGTAAGCTCTTCTGAGTTCAAAAGAACTCATTCCTAAACTGTTCAGAGGACTGCAGCAGAGCGCCACCAATCTCTACTTGCTTCACTGAACTGATTTCTGTGTAAATGTGCATGGGATTTGGTTGCCTGTTACAAAAAGCTGCACTGACTTCCATTTACTCCTTTAAATGTTTACTCAGTAGTGAGTATCACTGATTCCACATGGATGTATTGCTGTTGCCTAATCTACATGTTTTAGTCTCCATTTGAAACTCATGAGACTTGAAAGTGCTGAATCATGCCCACCATTCATCTTATAATAATCAAAAGGCACACTCCTCATGTTTTCCGTTTAGCAAGCTCAGAAAACCTGACGTGTAATTCAGTGGAATAGGTGCCCAGTTCCCCAGGTGTAGATGGTCTATCACACTCCCATTCTGAGTGACTATGGCCTGCATAGATTGCTCTAGCCATTTCTGTCTGTATGGTCTCTCTCTCTTCTTTAGGAATCAGTTCTATCACAAGCCTTTTTCATCCCTTTATATCAGATTCAGGTTGAATCCTGACACGACAGAAGTACTGTTTTTGGGGGACAGGAGGCGGGTGGGTGTGGAGGACTCCCTGGTCCTGAATGGGGTAACTGTGCCCCTGAAGGACCAGGTGCGCAGCCTGGGAGTCATTTTGAACTCACAACTGTCCATGGAGGCACAGGTGAATTCTGTGTCCAGGGCAGCTGTTTACCAGCTCCATCTGGTACGCAGGCTGAGACCCTACCTGCCTGCGGACTGCCTCGCCAGAGTAGAGCATGCTCTGGTTATCTCCCGCTTGGACTACTACAATGCGCTCTACGTGGGGCTACCTTTGAAGGTGACCCGGAAACTACAATAATAATAATAATAATAATTTATTATTTATACCCCGCCCATCTGGCTGGGCCTCCCCAGCCACTCTGGGCGGCTTCCATAAAAAACAAAAATACAGTAAAATATCACACGTTAAAAACTTCCCTGAACAGGGCTGCCTTAAGATGTCTTCTGAATGTCAGGTACAACTAATCCAGAATGCGGCAGCTAGACTGGTGACTGGGAGTGGCCGCCGAGACCACATAACACCGGTCTTGAAAGACCTACATTGGCTCTCAGTACGTTTCCAGGTGTTCAAAGTGTTGGTGCTGACCTTTAAAGCCCTAAATGGCCTCGGTCCAGTATACCTGAAGGAGCGTCTCCACCCCCATCGTTCTACCCGGACACTGAGGTCCAGCTCCGAGGGCCTTCTGGCGGTTCCCTCGCTGCAAGAAGCCAAGTTACAGGGAACCAGGCAGAGGGCCTTCTCGGTAGTGGCACCCGCCCTGTGGAACGCCCTCCCACCAGATGTCAAAGAGAACAACAACTACCAAACTTTTAGAAGACATCTGAAGGCAGTCCTGTTTAAGGAAGCTTTTAATGTTTGATGGATTACTGTGTTTTAATATTTGGTTGGAAGCCACCCAGAGTGGCTGGGGTATAAATAATAAATTTTTGTTGTTGTTGTTGTTGTTGTTGTTGTTGTTGTTATCAGTCCCCCCCATCCCTAAAGCAGCAGCAGCAGAGCAACCATAACTGTAAATTAGGGTTGCCACAGGTCCTCTTTTTCATGAGTATGTAAAGTGAGTCATCATAAAGATCCAAAGTTAGAAGTAGAAGTCAACAAATGTGTCCTCTTTTCTGCTGTTCAAAATATGGCAACCCTGCAGTGTAAATGGGCTGAAGGGGCAAGGAGTATTGAGCTCTTTCTCTACATTCAATTGTCCCAATGATTCCCCCCACCCACAATTTGTCCCTGATTCTATTTAACATCTCTACATGAAGTGGATGGGAATGGCTGTTATGGGTTTTGGAGCAGAGTGTTATCAATATGCTGATGACATGCTGCTTGGTTTCTTCATAATATCTGAATGTGGCTGTGCAAGTTCTGGACCAATGCCTGAATGCAGTGGTGGACTGGATGAGGGTCAATAAACTTAGGCCAGAGCCTGTGAAGATGAAGGCTCTGTGGGGAGGTGGTTCCTGTGTCTGGAAGACAGGCCAGTTGCCTGTTCTGAATGGGGTTGCACTCCTCTGAGGGAATACACCACCTTGATGTTTTAGGAGTGGGCAATATATATATTTATATTTTTGTAAATAAATAAAAAATAGGGTGTCCAGATGCAAAAGAAAACAGGACTCCTGCATTTTTAATAGTTGTGTAGAAGAGATAATCTCAGCAAGTGCAACTTTCATTTGAAGTCTAATTGGGAATGTTAAGAACTTAACCTGACACCTGTGTTCTCCACTGAGCTACGGATCTTCCCAACCTGCACTATGAAAGGCAGTCTGAAAGCGCTAGCAGCTTGGTTCGCACACGCAAATGTGAAGATAATTCTGTTCCAAGTAAAAGGACTCAGCCTACGCGCTTAATAACAAGCAGGAGTCAAAATGCAAGTTTGCGTAGCAAAATGTTGCCCCCTGTTGGTTAAAAACTGTTTTATTGGTTAAAGAACCTTAAAGAATAGAACAATTAGCACTTTGACATCACATTTCATGATTTCAAGTTAAGAATGACCCATGAACACTGACTTGGTAGGAAGTTCCACTGAAGCTCAGATGGTCCAAGTCACAAAACCAACAAAATTGGTGTTTAGTTAGGAATTCCAAAACCACATAGTTCTGTACCTTGAATTTCTCTACCCACATGCACCCCTACATAATTCCACTATACAAGAAGGGGCTTGTTTTCCTGTGACTGAACAATAATTTTCTGCATTTTGAATGTGTAAGGATGAGACATGTAGCCAAAGAAGCATAAATGAGACCTTGGGGTTGTAGTGGATAGCTCAGTGAAGATGTCAACCCAATGTATGGCAGGGCAAAATCTAGCTTAGGCATCGTAAGGTAACAGATTGAAAATAAAACTGCCAATATCAAGAAGCTGTTATACAAATCTATGGTGTTGCCACATTTGGAATATCAGAATAGGTTCAACCAAAAGGACCAAGAGATTGGAGTAACTCCCCTATGAGGAAAGGTTACAACTTCTGGAACTTTTTACTTTAGAAAAAAAGCAAGTAAGCGGGGAACTGACAGAAATGTTTAAAGTTAGCATTGTGTTGAGAAAGTGGATGAGAGAAAATTCTCTGCCTCTCTCATAATATTAGATCACAGGACCATTCAATGATTCAGGACAGACAAAATAAACTATTTATTTACACAATGCATAGTTAAAACTCTTGAATTAAGTCCCACAACATGTAGTGAAGGCAACAAACTTGGATAGCTTTGAAAAAGGATTACACACATTTGCTCTGCTTGCCTTTGGACCACATCAGTGAGGTCAAGAGGGGGTCTTGGCATCTGGGCAGTCCAAGACCTCCATACACACTGCCCAGGCCTGTACCCCGGGGAGGTCACTTTGGTGCTGCTAATGCCTAACTTCACCCCCAGAGGCACACTCCATTGTCTCTTGACCCAGAGGCCAATGAAATTATCAATGAAATTACTAGGCATGATAGCTCCAAATTAGAGATGGTTTGCCTCAGTACACCAGTAGCTGGGGATCACACTTGGGAAGAGTACTGGTTGCCTAATATGGAAAGAGGTTGCTGGACTAGATCTCTTTTGGTGTGATCCAGCCCAGCTCTTATATTCTCATTGGCAAATTTCTAATGGTTATTTCCAGTTATAGCCACTAGATGTCATAATACCACAGGCAATATCAGATACTGTACTGTACTTGTTTAGTTGTTTAGTCGTGTCCAACTCTTCGTGACCCCATGGACCAGAGCACACCAGGCACTCCTGTCTTCCACTGCCTCCCGCAGTTTGGTCAAACTCATGCTGGTAGCTTTGAGAACACTGTCCAACCATCTCATCCTCTGTCGTCCCCTTCTCCTTGTGCCCTCAATCTTTCCCAACATCAGGGTCTTTTCCAGGGAGTCTTCTCTTCTCATGAGGTGGTCAAAGTATCGGAGTCTCAGCTTCAGGATTTGTCCTTCCAGTGAGCACTCAGGGCTGATTTCCTTAAGAATGGAGAGGTTTGATCTTCTTGCAGTCCATGGGACTCTCAAGAGTCTCCTCCAGCACCATAATTCAAAAGCATCAATTCTTCGGCGATCAGCCTTCTTTATGGTCCGGCTCTCACTTCCATACATCACTACTGGGAAAACCATAGCTTTAACTATACGGACCTTTGTTGGCAAGGTGATGTCTCTGCTTTTTAAGATGCTGTCTAGGTTTGTCATTGCTTTTCTCCTAAGAAGCAGGCGTCTTTTAATTTCGTGGCTGCTGTCACCGTCTGCAGTGATCATGGAGCCCAAGAAAGTAAAATCTCTGACTGCCTCCATTTCTTCCCCTTCTATTTGCCAGGAGGTGATGGGCCCAGTGGCCATGATCTTCGTTTTTTGATGTTGAGCTTCAGACCATATTTTGCGCTCTCCTCTTTCACCCTCACTAAAAGGTTCTTTAATTCCTCCTCACTTTCTGCCATCAATGTTGTGTCATCTGCATATCTGAGGTTGCTGATATTTCTTCTGGCAATCTTAATTCCGGCTTGGGATTCATCCAGCCCAGCCTTTCGCATGATGAATTCTGCATATAAGTTAAATAAGCAGGGAGACAATATACAGCCTTGTCGTACTCCTTTCCCAATTTTGAACCAATCAGTTGTTCCATATCCAGTTCTAACTGTAGCTTCTTGTCCCACATAGAGATTTCTCAGGAGACAAATGAGGTGATCAGGCACTCCCATTTCTTTAAGAACTTGCCATAGTTTGCTGTAGTCGACACAGTCAAAGGCTTTTGCATAGTCAATGAAGCAGAAGTAGATGTCTTTCTGGAACTCTGTAGCTACTAGAATGAGGCAAACCTGACACAGATGCTTTCAGAGATTTCTACCTCTAGGGCTCTTTTGACAATAGCCTATTAGAACTAGGAAAATGAAGATTTTGTATTAAAAGATGTATTCATTTTTTAGATATGGCAAAAGCTGATGCTGAGGGCACATAGCCATTTGCCAACTTAAGCAGAAGCTTCTACATAATTGCTTCTCCATTTGTAGCAACTGCCATGTGGTAGAAGAGAAACTTGTCACTTTCTTCAGATTCCTGATTTAGGTGCATTGCAAAATCCCCTTCCCCACCTGGAACTTTCTGCTCACATAAACGACTGTTTCTATATCAAATGTGCAGAACATTAACACTCTTTCAATCAAAGCCTAACCAAGCTTACTCAAGAAAGCTAACATCAAGTGTAATTCCAGTACCTTTCAAGGATTACCGGTAATTGCACCTCCAATTCTTATTTTAAGCAGCAAGCATACTTGCTGGCTATTTAGTTTTATTCAGTGTTTATACTGCCCTTCCTCCCATTGAGGCCCATGGCAGGAAAAGTTATCTGTAATATGAAAAACACTTTTTAAAAAGCACTTTTGAAACGTTTGGAAAACCGGTGATTTCTTTCAACCTTGCCAGGAACTTCAGGTGTATGTTTCTTTCAATAGACAGCCATAGGACACTGCAAACAGCGTTAGGCGAGCAATAAATATTTAACTGCATGGTAAAGGAAGCAGGTCCATATAGTTAAAGCTATGGTTTTCCCAGTAGTGATGTATGGAAGTGAGAGCTGGACCATAAAGAAGGCTGATTGCCGAAGAACTGATGTTTTTGAATTACAGTGGTACTTTAGGTTAAGTACTTAATTCGTTCCGGAGATCCGTTCTTAACCTGAAACTGTTCTTAACCTGAAGCACTTTAGCTAATGGGGCCTCCTGCTGCCGCCGCGCTGCCAAAGCACGATTTCTGTTCTTATCCTGAAGCAAAGTTCTTAACCTGAAGCACTATTTCTGGGTTAGCGGAGTCTGTAACCTGAAGCGTATGTAACCCGAGGTACCACTGTATAGTGTTGGAGGAGACTCTTGAGAGTCCCGTGGACTGCAAGATCAAACCTATCCATTCTGAAGGAAATCAGCCCCGAGTGCTCACTGGAAGGGCAGATCCTGAAGCCGAGGTCCCAACTTTGGCCACCTCATGAGAAGAGAAGACTCCCTGGAAAAGACCCTGATGTTGGGAAAGATGGAGGGCACAAGGAGAAGGGGATGACAGAGGACGAGATGGTTCTCGAAGCTGCCAACATGAGTTTGACCAACCTGTGGGAGGCAGTGCAAGACAGGAGTGCCTGGCGTGCTCTGGTCCATGGGGTCACGAAGAGTCGGACACGACTAAACGACTAAACAGCAACCAAGGAAGCAGGCGCCAGAGCCTTCGCTGGGGGGAAGGCTAGCCGATTCCGAGCCGATTTCCAGCAACGTGTTTTTCGCTCCCCACTTAATCAATATCATCGTGTCACCCTCCAGCGCCTGAGGAGGAGTTCTGTGAGACCCAAAAGCTCGCTCCCTACGGGGTGACTTCCAGATCTTACTACACTACAGGCACTCGCCTGTTGGCGGGCGGACGCCTGCCTGCCCTGCCCGTCCCTGAACACAGCTCCGTCACCTCGCGATAGGACCGGGAGGCGCGAGCCGACAGGACCTCCCGCTCTTGCGCCCCAAAGCCGACTGAGGAGGCGAAGGACACGATGTAGTTTTAAGCGCGCGCATGCGTGGCTCCCTCCGGCCTGCCCCGCCCACTAAGCTCCCCTCGCGCCAAACGAGGGCAGGATGGGAAATGGAGGCCTCAGTTAGCGAGAGCGACCGGGGAGCCGAAGGGGCTTCCGAAGGGCTGAGCCGCCAGCTTGAGGTGAGTCGGGCGCGTCTCCCACCCTTCCTCCGACTCTGAGGCGAACCCGGGGAAGGGGCTTCCAGTCCGTGCGGGCTGGCGGAGGGGGCGCAGCGGTCCCTCCCGTAATGCGTCTTGTGAGAAGGCTGAGAGAAAGCCGGCGACGGCTTCCGACACGTACTTTGCAGTAGGCTAGTCCTTATGGAGCCGCGTCGCATACTCTCTCGAAGGGCGCTAAATTCGGTGGGGTGGTGGTGGTGGTAAGGGTTCAGGAGGACAGAGGACTCCTCCCGAGCCCCCTTTTTAAAAAAAGTAACTGGCTGTGAAGGAGGGCGAGGTTGGTCGGTGGGACGAGGAGGATGTTCTGGCAGGTGCATCTTGTCCCCAGGAAGCTCCTCCACTGTGGAACTCCCTGCCACATGATGTGGCGGTGACCCCTTGCTTGAGGTGGCTTTCAGTGGGTGGGTTTCTTGCAGGCAGCAAAAGGAAAGGTCGCAGCATTTGCGGCTTGTTAATTCAGAGAGAAGGCGAGTAAGAGGCAGCGCGATAGGAGAAGAAAGTGGGTTTCTCTGCCTCTCCTAACACCAGGACTCGCGTGGACAGACAAAAGAAAGTACTTCACGCGTGTGTTGCTAAATTACAGAATTCACTCCCACAGGATGTAGTGTTTGCCACCAACTTGAATGGCTTTAAAAGACAATTAGACAAATTCATGGAGGAGGAGGAGGCTATCAATGGCTACTAGCTATGGTGGCTGTGTTCTGCCTCCATGGTCAGAGATAGTAATGCTTCTGAATATCAGTGGCTTGTAGATTTCCCACAGGCACCTAGTTGGCAGCTGTGAGAACAGGATGCTGGACCAGATAACCCTTGACCCTCTGCTAATTTAGCATATTGACCTCAAAAACGTGTTTTCTCCATGGTTATTCATTTGCAGTGAAAGACTATGTTTTAAAAGGTAAAGGTACCCCTGCCCGTACGGGCCAGTCATGTCCGACTCTAGGGTTGTGCGCCCATCTCACTTAAGAGGCCGGGGGCCAGCGCTGTCCGGAGACACTTCCGGGTCACGTGGCCAGCGTGACAAGCTGCATCTGGCGAGCCAGAGCCGCACACGGAAACGCCGTTTACCTTCCCGCTATAAAGCGGTACCTATTTATCTACTTGCACTTAGGGGTGCTTTCGAACTGCTAGGTGGGCAGGAGCTGGGACTGAAAGACGGGAGCTCACCCCGCCGCGGGGATTCGAACCGCCGACCATACGATCGGCAAGTCCTAGGCACTGAGGTTTTACCCACAGCGCCTCCCACGTACCATGTTTTACTTGGTACTTAATAAAGGTAAAGGGACCTCTTACCATTGGTACTTAATAGTGGGCTGTTAAATTCAGTTTTTAAGAAAGATTTAGCATGCTCAACTTTAATTTTAAACAGTCTATTTTTAATTGGTATTAAATTAAAATAATTAGTTAAATTGTTAATTTTGTTCCACTCTAACTTGACAGGATTTTTACATCCTAAGAATGCTTTCCAGCCTGCAGTGTGTTGGTTGATGCAGCACAGAGAGCAGAAGAGAAGCATTTTTCAACAGAACGTGCATCTTAGGCATCATAGGTTTTGCATTCCAATTACGGGTGCAGAAAATGCAAGCAGCAGTTCAGTGGTAACTTAAATAAAGTCTGACAAAGAGTCTTGATGCAAGTATGCATGTACAACTTGAGGAGATTTCACCCCTCCCATATCCAAGAATCTCCTGATGAGTCTGCTGATTCTCCAGAGTGGAGGAGCAGTGTTCTGCTCTCTACTTATTCTGCTCCAGCACCACATCAAAGAGTCAGTCAGTCAGTCAGTGTGTCGGAGAGAGAGAGACTGAGTGTTAGAGATTAGGTTGGTTAGGTTGCTGCTAAGAGCAGCTGCAGACACTCAGTGCAGTTCAGCTTTTTCATTTAGCTCTGTATATAGTTGTGTATTATAGTTGTAGATAGAATAAAGAAGATATTCTACAGAGCTGCTCTCCGAGTCGTTTATACTCTGCTATACTCTGCTGTGCGACGACTATCTTCTTGTTGGAGTGAATCCGGTGCTCACAACTCTAAACTGTGAGTCCACAGCACTTTGACCTGTTCCTGTGCAGATGGTGGTCTCTGGAAGTGCTACCCAGCTCGCCTAGCCCAGTCGGGGCTGAAGTGTATGAGTCCAGTTAGTGGCACTGGCTCAAGGGCGATGCAAAATTGTTAATTTTGTTCCACTCTAACTTGACAGGATTTTTACATCCTAAGAATGCTTTCCAGCCTGCAGTGTGTTGGTTAATGCAGCACAGAGAGCAGAAGAGAAGCATTTTTCAACAGAACGTGCATCTTAGGCATCATAGGTTTTGCATTCCAATTACAGGTGCAGAAAATGCAAGCAGCAGTTCAGTGGTAACTTAAATAAAGTCTGACTAAGAGCCTTGATGCAAGTATGCATGTACAACTTCCATATTTGCATGTCCATGCTGTTGATGGTTATTTTAATTCCTCTGTAAGTCAAGAGCACAGATTCCATTTCAGACAAGGATTTAATTCTTGGGGCCCTACAATCTTCAAGTCACCTTAATAGACTGTTAAACATTACTTTTAATCATATTTTCCAGTTTCTTTCCTGGGCCTTGTTACATTGACTTTGCCATAGCCGTGAGTAAACCATTTACACCACACCTGACAATTAGTTTTACAACTAGTTCTCAAAGAGAATTGAATTGCTCTGTTTGAGTGGGGAGGAGGGTTGCCCTGCCTTTATTACAGAATTGGGCTCCTCAAATGGCGCAGGCTAAAAATCTAAATCTAGTAGCCATGTTTTGCTCTTTCATGAAAAGGCCTGTGTTCTTGGAGATGAACTGTACCAGAATACACAACGTCCTTAGGCAAAGCACACAGGTTCCTTTCTAGGTGGAGAACAAGTATAAAGATAAACAAGACAGTCATTTTGTAAACAGAGGAAGGAACTTGTAAACCTGAAGGAAATGACCCTCATAATATGCCCACTATATTCTAACTGAAACCTTACCCAAGTTAAGAGGCAGATTGTGAAACCTTTAATCTGAATGACATTGGTTAATTGTTCATGCAGGAGAAGTGTTTCAAGTTGTAGTGACCCCTCAAAAGGGCATAAATTCAAAGGGTGGATTTCAAGATTGTACTAATACGATTGTTCTGTCGGCAAAAGTGTTTCTGCTTGCTGGATGGAACAATCTCCCATTTCCTTCCCCCCACCTAACATTTTGGACATTTTTTCCTGACATTTTGGACCATATTTGGTACAGAAGGAGTGGGGGGGAAGTCCCTTTGCATTAGCGGGAGTCTTTGTGCTGGCTTCCACTAGCAGCACAACAGGTTAGTTGAATCTGGCCCAGAGTGTTAGGCCAGTATAACTTTGTATCTGCATCATTTTTAAGATGCTTTGATAATTATTTTTTTAAAAAAAACTTTAACATACTGTTTGGCCAGTACAGAAGACTTTTCAAAGACTTGTAATAACCTGTCTCAATAAGCTAGCTTCCTTATCTTAACCACATACACTTGTGTTCATATTGGTATTCTACCATTTTCTTTTGCACCCCCTCACTTTCAAGTCTAATAATGTTGGTCTAATTGCAAAATATGACCTTTCATCAGTATTTTGTGTAATTCTATAGCATAAACAAGTTTTTGAAGACCAGTCTTCGTAGTTTTAAAAAATTAAAAGGTCTATCTTTAGGGATATCTTCATAATTCTAAATATTAAGGCACTTTTTAATCAGTGAGCATCTTTATGTCACATATGTAACTTTTTACATGACAAATGATTCTTCAAGACTAAAGACACAAGGAAAATATCAAAATTTTGTGCTGTATCGAGACTATCTATAGGATGGATGATTCCCACATATTTTCAGGTTAAGCAGTCTTTCAGGATACTTTGCATTTAACAAATAGGTTCTGGTAACTTTTTCTTAGTGAGCAGGAACTTCCAGCAGTTTCAGTTTGATAGATATTTTTGAGTAAATATTGAAAAAGAGCAGTAGATGGAAGTAGCCACATCATACGTCAGCTTTCTCAGTACTTGTCTGTTAAGTTTACGTTGGTGTTACTTTAGTGTATAATTATTTGTTTTTAAATGCAGAGGCATCATGCATAACTCCAGTTTTAAGTGAAGCAAGAAAGATTAACGGACGCTATGAAGATACCAAAACCGCTCTACGCTTTCGCAGTTTTTACATGTGCTGCTATTTATGCGGTATATGTAAAATGGCACTTGGACTTTAAAACAAAAGCTGCCATCAATGATTTGGAAAGCCAGCTCAAAAGTGAAATGTCAAGAACAGATCAGGAAGTTCTTTATGGAATCATGTTTGATGCTGGAAGCACTGGGACTCGAATACACGTATTCAAATTCACACAAAAGCCAAAAGGTAGGCTAACATGTTTCAGTTAAACTGCAACATTTGTATTGGGACAGTACCTTTATTAGAGCAACTGAAATGTCGCAGGACAGCATGCAAGTTTTTGAGTTCTCAACCATTCTTCATCTGGCTAGATAAAGTGGGGGCAAGGAGAGAGAAAAAATGGTTGCTGATAAAGCCAGGAGCCTGCATTTTGTAAGAGTCTTAAGATAAAATGTGTGAGTAGGCACAAGAGGCTCTGTAAGTGCTATGCAGGTTTTAGGTGTGAAGACCTAGGTCCTCACACCAGTTCTGTTGTGTTATCTGTATTATGGCAACATAGTCTGCAAGGCTTCATTACTTCAGGATGAAAGGGATGTGTTGCTAGTGAAACATAGCCAATAGCTAGTTCTTTATCTTAATTTTTATTCTTACACCTAACCTGGAGCCACTGATATCTGTGGGGATGGAGGAGCTTAGCTGAGATCTAATTCAAAGGCTGAATTTGAACATTGCCTTCAGATGATGCAGCCTAATTACAGTGTTCATATGAGCCGTTAATGTTAACCATATTGTGTAGCAGGGTTTCACGTTAATCCCTGGACAGTGGCGTTATCTTGGCCTTCAGTGTATACATTTTTTTATTGTAAAAAGGTAAAGGTAAAGGTACCCCTGCCCGTACAGGCCAGTCTTGACAGACTCTAGGGTTGTGCGCTCATCTCACTCTAGAGGCTGGGAGCCAGCGCTGTCCGCAGACACTTCCGGGTCACGTGGCCAGCGTGACAAGCTGCATCTGGCAAGCCAGCGCAGCACACGGAACGCCGTTTACCTTCCCGCTAGTAAGCAGTCCCTATTTATCTACTTGCACCCGCGGGTGCTTTCGAACTGCTAGGTTGGCAGGCGCTGGGACCAAGCGGCAGGAGCGCACCCCGCCGCGGGGATTCAAACCGCCGACCTTTCGATCGGCAAGTCCTAGGTGCTGAGGCTTTAGCCCACAGCGCCACCCTCGTCCCCCCCCTTTTTTTATTGTAGATTAACTCAATTCTCTTGCACTTCTTTAACAGAAATTCCTAAATTAATCCATACCACATTCAGAGCACTAACGCCAGGACTTTCTGCATATGCTGACAGTGTTGATAAGGTAATTTGAACTTCACTCGTCAAGAGAGTATGTCCGTGATTCTCACTTTCTGTAATGTGAAAATTCAGCAATTTATGCTACAATCCTCTCCATACTTTTCCTGGGAGTAAGCACCTCTGAACACACAGACACTTACTGTGTAAACATATAGGCAGTGGCACTATCCAGTTGACCCTTTTCCAGTCACTAGGTTACAGAAATACTGTGCGTACATTCTGTTAAATAGCAGTACACTTGGTACTTCAACAAGATGCCCAAGTCTTGTGGATTTGCAGCTTTGAAAGGCATGTCCTACCAGTTTGTAGAACATTGTGAAGTTCCACTGTGAAGGCTGTTGTGACGTTGTGCTAAAGGACCAAGTTATAACTTAGAGGTTCTTTTAGCTTCAAAATGTCACTGCTGAGCGGTAGGAACGGAGTCTGACCTTGGCACTCAGGACTACTCATGTCAAACAGCTGGTACTTAAAACACTCTGACGTGCCCTGGAGAGGCCTCTATAACTTCCCTGCACCTTTAGCCCTCAGGCCAGAGGTTCTCTACCCTTCCTTTATGTTGGCTAAAGACTGATGCAGGATCTCAGAATGATGGTGGTAAAAAAGATCTTCATGTATCTTGAACTGGAAAATGGGAAGTGATGAGCAAAACATGAATACTAGTGTGTGTGTATCTCTACCAAAGTCTTCATTTTTAAGTGCTAAAATTGAAGCTTATTTATTTATTTATTTATTTATTTATTATCTATCATCTTATCTATCTATCTATCGTCATCTATCTATCTATCTCTTCAGAGTGCTCAAGGAATAAATGAACTACTGACAGTTGCTAAAGAAGATGTTCCTCTGGAATTGTGGAAGTCCACTCCTTTGGTCCTTAAAGCAACAGCTGGCTTAAGACTGCTGCCAAAAGAAAAGGCACAGAAATTGCTGGATAAGGTACTTTGCTTCTGCTGTTTTTTGCAACTAAGTTAGCTGCACATATTATATACACTATGCTATCGGTCTTGCCAAAATAATCCAACATCCATGCTTCTGTCCACTAGCTAATAAACTTTGAGGCATAAAAGTGAACAGCACAGTCTCAAAGAATGGCTGCATCATAAATGAGTTGTTATCTGACAGGGTACAGTTAACATTCTGGAGACTGAAATATAAAATACATAGATGAACTGTGCTTCCTCATTATGCACTTTGGAAAGGGTATATCTATAAATGCCAAACATGCAGGATGGATTACAACAGCAGACTTGCAAAGTTGGCAACAACCTTCTTTAAACCTTGGAGGGGGGAGTCTGCGACATGACAGCTAAATGAAGAAAATCCAGAGTATCAAGATAAAATCCAGGATAACATAGCTCACCAAAAATAAAAGTGAACAGAAGCTAGTCTAGGTTTTCTGGTGACGAACTCATGAAAGAAATGAAGGGAGTCATCATAATAAAAATTCTGAGGTAACACCCTCCTAACTACTCTGCAAATGCTGTGTTACTTTGTCTACAAATGCAAGCTTCCAAACCCTATCATAGCAGTTTTGCATGTGGAGAGCTCCACTTCTCCATAAGAATGTGATCTTTATCTGGGCTGCTACCAGAAAATGGTTTATAAATGCTTTACGTGCTTTTTTGCGGGTGTGGAAGGGTGCATTTTTAAAACACTAAAAAATTTAGTCTTATTTCAAATTTTAGGTAAAGGACATCTTTCAAGAATCTCCGTTCCTTGTAAGGAGCGACTGTGTCTCTGTAATGGATGGAACAGATGAAGGTAGGGATCTTACCCATCAGCAATTAAGCAAATTTTCTTTTCAGTGGTTTCATAAAATTACTTTTAATTCAGCAATAAAATCTGAACTTCTGTGAAACTCAGGGAAGTTGTTGCTGCTGCTAAATAGTTACACAGCACTGTATCTCCATGTGGCAAGTACAGAGCAAAACAAACAAATCAGCAAGTCCATGTCTCAGTGAACTTGCAATCGAAGACCAGCAAAGGCAAGGCAATTTCCATTCCTCCTCCAGCTTTGTTGTCAGTTTTTTTCCATTCAGCCAGACAGCACTCCCTGCCACTGAGTTCTTACAGGTCTGTTTTGAGAGGTCCTCCTTAGGTTTTTTTTCTTAAGATTTGTACTTTTTTAAACCTCAGGGTCCACCTGAATCTGCTGATTCCTCCCATATGTGGGCAAGTGCAATTTTGGCTCTGTAATAGGATGCATTCTCCCCTGAAGATAAGCTATTTGTTGCAGCATGCATCACTTCCATTTGCTTACACTAATGAATCTTCTCTGCCATTCTCTTGCTCATTTGTTCAGTTTGGAGAGACCCTAACTGAGCAAACATGTCCAGTTTATGCATTCATGTATTATTTATATTGATTACTAGAAGTGGAAAACCACTTTGTGTCTATTCACATAATTTCAATTTTTTTAAACCAGGTATTTCAGCATGGATCACTGTCAACTTCTTAACAGGTATCTATAGAAGTAAATTGTGATCTGTTAATGATGAGCCTTATGTTTTATAATTATTTATGTATCAAATATACATTCTGCCCTTCCTCCCAAAGGAGCCCAGGGCAGCAATTTTGTGGCAATATATGCCATGCTGTGATCCTTAGTAAATGTATAAATTGGCATTTGTTCTGTAAAACTACAAGGTTCTCAGTGTAATTTCATGCATTTTTACTTGGAAGTACTGCTGTGTTCAATGGGGCTTACTCCCAGAAAGGTTCAAATATGATTGTAACTTCCTGAAGATGGTCTGCTTTCAAATCATATCTGCATTTATAAAGTAATATGTTGGCAATAGAGGTAAATAAAACATGTATGTTATGACCTTGTAATACAAAAAATACATAAGTACAAATATTTAGTAGTGTTTCAGAGCAGGGTGGCACATAACACATTGCTCACTCAGCAGCTAGTTATTTTGAGTTGTTGAAAAAAGTAATATTTGAAAATGTATTTTTAAAAGATGCCCATTTAAAATTCTTAGACAGTAACCCTTATTTACTTCTGAGTAGGTATGGTTAGGATTGCTCTTTTAAAAGAAATTATTTGACAGGATCTCACATTTTGTTCATAGAGCATAATTCCATGCAGATGCTGTGCCTGAGGTATAATGACTAAACATGCTATTAACTTTGTTTTTTTAAATAATACATTTCAGATAGCTTGAATACTCCAAGAAAGAGGTGTGTAGGAATGCTGGATTTAGGAGGTGGCTCAATTCAGATCACATTTCGCCCAAGCACTAAGGTAACAAGAACACGGGTCCCCTTAGTCACGTCAGTTGTAATGAACGACCAATTGATGTGTTGCTTTTTTCCCTTTGCTTTGCTTCCAGTCTGAGTGTCAAACATATTGCTTGGAGTGTATATTCAGAACTTTGTGCTTGAGAAGAAGCAGGTTGACCTTTCATTCCGGCATTTTTCCCCTCAAGGCAACACTTTGCCCTGGGCTTTAAGGCTGTAGAGCTGAACACACGAACTTTTACCCTAATATGATTCAGTAACTTTGTGATATGGACTGTTCGGTGCTATTTATCCATGCAAGTTTTTCCACAGAGTTCATCTGGACTTACTGTTTCTGTGTTATTGTTGTTGTTGGGGGGAGGAAACGTGGAACATCATTTTGTTGAGGAGGGTGTCATGTGGCTGCTGTGTAAAACATATGGGCGTGAGCACCACCAGCTCCACAAGAAACAGTCATACTTTATCATAAGTGATATTCCTAAACTGACCTACCTCATAGGGTGGTTGTGAGGGTAAAATGGGGGAAGGGATGGAACTTCCCCTGAGTCTCTGTCATGGGAAAACGGGAAGATATAAATAAATTAATTAAAAACAACAATAATATCTGAGCTCCTTGAAGGAAAGGTGAGAGAGAAATGTAATAAACTTTCAGATATTTCAGATTGGCTACCAGTTCCAAACATGTATGAGCCACACTTTGTCATTTATTTGAACTGGAAAGTGCCATTAAAAGGGGTTGGTATTTCATCAGGTTTCCTAACACACACAATAACCTGCACATTCTTTGTTCTACATTCAACCTGATAGGATGCTCAAAGCCAAGTTTTCCCACTTATTTTTTTATGGTACTTAGGATGCCTGGCTACATAAAGACCATAAAGTTCTAAACCCTTCAGAACACTCTTGTTCAACACTCCTGAAATCATTGAGTTTATTATTCTGCTTTGCTTTGTATGGAGCGTTCATGGAGTGTTCAATTTCTTTCCCTTTATAGACCGCTCTGGAGAGCTCCCCTGCTGGTCGCATCACTTCATTTCAGATGTTTAACACCACATACCAGCTGTATTCACACAGGTTAGTTGTGAGTAGGAATGGGCAAGTCTATCCATTTTAGTTTCTCATTTTTCCAATCTAAAATTCCGTTCAACACATTTCCCCATTTTTAAAGGTCCTTGTGAAAATTCACCTGCATTTCAGTTGTGAATTTCTCCTATTATCTTCTTTGGAGATCACGCGTAGCCGAGTAAGATTGTCTTCCCTGAACACAGTCTTAACAGTGAGTCCGTAAGTGACTGTGGAGGCCAATTCTGGTGCCACACGTCCTTCTACAGTGGGGACATAGGTTTCTAGGTGGGAGTTGATCACGGTGAGAGTTTGCCAAACGTGCCTTCCTCTTAGCACATTTCTCCCCTACATCCTGAGTTCGAGTGTCTTCAAAGTCCATGACGCCTTTGGTAAAAGCTGTTCTCCAATTGGAGCACTTGCAGGCCAGTGTTTCCCAATTGTCAGTGTTTATACTGTATTGCTTTTTTAAAAATTTGCCTAATACACACATTTATACAAGGTGATAGTCCCTAATATTTCTGATTTTGTACAATACTTTCACTAATACATGCATTTTTATGCACACTTTACCCTGGTATATCCTAAGAGATCGCTTTTTTTCATATAAAACATAGTTTCTATCTCTGGAGCAAAAATCAATTGTTCATATTTTCTGACAGCTTAAAACCTTAATAGATGCCAACCTAATTGCCAACTTAATAGCTGCCAATAGCAGATTCTGTTTCTGTGTGTGTATTATTTACAGTGGTACCTCTGGTTACGTACTTAATTCGTTCCAGAGGTCCGTTCTTAAGCTGAAACTGTTCTTAACCTGAGGCACCACTTTAGCTAATGGGGCCTCCTGCTGCCACCGCCACCGCCCCACAATTTCTGTTCTCATCCTGAAGCAAAGTTCTTAACCAGAGGTACTATTTCTGGGTTAGCGGAGTCTGTAACCTGAAGCGTATGTAACCTGAAGCGTATGTAACCCAAGGTACCACTGTATTTAGAGACGACCCTTAACGGATACCATGTAACAATAAAAATGAACTCTGCCTCAGTGCCAAGAGTGTTGTGTTTGATCATGTTTTACCTCCTCCCCAGTTACTTGGGACTTGGATTGATGTCGGCAAGGCTGGCGATTTTAGGAGGAGTTGAAGGTCAAGCCTGTAAGTATTGCACATTAAGCTTGAGTGGTGGGGATTTTAGATTTTTAGATGCTTCTGTTTAACCTGAGCTTTGTGCTATATAAATAATTTAACCAAATAGCAACCCATCTTTGTAGATTAGGGATCTTGCCAGCTTTTCTTTATACTGTGCTAGAAAATATATGCTAAAATTATAGCTAGAAAATTGATGCTAAAATTATATCTATTTAGATCATTTTGTCTGAAAAAGATAAGATTCCTGCTTCCTCTCAAGTAAAGGATGAAGGTTGTGCAGTTGTAGGAACAGGATTTAAATGTTCTGAGATTTGTGTGGCTGAATAGAGGGACAGGGAAATGCTTTGTGGATGGGGAAGATCAAGATTTCCATATGAACTCTTTCCCCTTGTGTCAGTGCATTTTTCCCCCTTTTTCAGTAAAGGAAGGAGAAGAGCTTACAAGTTCCTGCTTATCGCCTGGTTTCCAGGGTGAATGGGAGCATGCCAAGATAATATACAAAATTAAAGGGCAGAAGGCAGGTATAGTAACTGGTCATCTCTTAATTTGGTAATGCACATTTCCCTTCAGTATCTCCATTAACTTCGATCGGGAATCACCAGAGTGGCATGGGAAAGGAGAGAATTTTGAAAGTGGAAGGGGAGAATTTACTGAATTCTGTGCCCCTGCCAGTGATTACACTTTCGAGATATTGGGTCCTTATTTAATCAGAATGCTCTATACTGGGATTTCGTACTTATGTTAAGTAATATTAGATATGTACTGTTGCTTTATAACTTCACTTGTTTACAATTGAACAATGTTCTAAAACTGTTTACTCGGCGAATCTCACATACTTGAATGTCGTCACTAAAGTTGAATTATTAAGGGTGTTTCCCCCCTGCTTTTAGGAAAACCTCTCTTCGAATCATGTTCCGATGAAATAGCAAAACTGATCAGCACGAAGGTTCATAGGACAGATGAAGTAAAGGATTTGGATTTTTATGCCTTTTCCTACTATTACGATTTGGCAGTGGATGCTGGCTTAATAGGTAAAATTGCTTTTGATTTCACTAGTAATATAAAGGTGATTGACAGTAGTGTTCTTGTTTGAGATTTAGGGACATGCGAAACTGCCTTATACAGAGACCATTTGGTTCATCTAGCTCAGTACTGTCTACACTGGCTGGCAGCGACCCTCCAGGATTTTAGGCAGGAGTCTTTTCCAGACTTACCTGGAGATGCCAGTGGGAATTGAACCTGGAACTTTCTGCTTGCAAGGCAGACACTGTGCCACTGAGCTATGGCCCTTCCCAAAGTGAGACAAACTCCCATATGAAATTGCTGAGCTAAAATTCATGTGTAGATATGACACAGTGGTCTGAAGAGAGATTGGGAGTGACTAGCTCGCTACAGAAAGCAGCTGTTCTTTGTTAGGTGTTAATGTACCCTCTAACAATTTAAATGCAGTTGGAACTGAGTCACTCCCAGATTTAGCTGGCTCTTTTACTTTTCCCACTGGGTTTTTGCTTTCATTCAACACTGCATAGTAATGGTGATCACATTTAGACTTTGTATTGCTGACTCCATTTTGTAATAATACTCCTCTCCTATACTCTTCTATACTGCGCTATTATACTGTATGAGAGCCAGTCTGGTATAGTAGTTAGTGTGTTTGACAAGGACCCGGGAGACCAGGGTTCAAATTCCCACTTGGCCATGAAGCTCATGGGTGACCTTGGGCCAGTTACTGCCTCTCAGCCTAACCTTCCTCACAGGGTTGTTGTGGAGATTAAATGAGGAGGATTAACTGTGTACACAACCTTGAGCTCCTTGGAGAAAAAAGTAGAATATAAATGGAGAAATAAATACTCCATTTACCCCTGTCCGTCAACTGTGGATAACACACTTTTGCATCTCTGAGATAGGTTTTGGCCCATGATGAAATTTTAAGCCCCAACCAATTTTTGTGTGTGTATGGCACTACAGGACTCATTATGGGCTGCAACAGAGTCGAGGCCAGTTCTGAAATTTGTCACCATTAACCCTACTAGCCAGTTTTCTAAAAGCAAGTATAGTGGAAGAGGATTGAATTTAATAGACTTCTGATTCTTTCTGTTCTTACAAGTCAACTTTATATAAACTACTTCCTCCTGCTTCTGACTCCCAAGAAGCATTAAACTTGCTGAATTTCCCACAGACCTCCTTCGATCTCTCTCTGGAGTCCCATTGTCAGTGACAAAAAATATTATTATTATTATTAGTTTATTTAAATTTGTATACCACCCTTCATCCAAAGATCCCAGGTCTGTTCATAACAGAAAAATACAAAATGAGAATGCAAAAATGATCCCAGGAAGGCTTGCTTTATGCTTCATATTTTGTGCTCTTCACAGTTCACTGCAGTCCTTATTGTATCACATTACAATGAAAGAGCATAATGTGATTCTCTAGCACAACTGGGATGGCTGTAAACATAGCCTCTTTGTTGCCAGCATACTGTTACAACTGAACACAAAACTGTTAAGAGGTGTATTTTGCGGCATCACTTCCAGTGGCCAAAGTCTGCTGTTTTTCCCGTCATTCTTAGGAGCATTAGCAGTGATGCATCCAGACAGCTCTGCTCTGTCTCAGTACTTCCCATCCCCACAGTCAAGGTATGTAGGGTGCTTTGACTCATGTTGTTCCACACCCCAAAACTGGTCCACATGGCTGGCAGAGATTGAGACAAGATTAGTGTGACCAGTACGGTTGACACAGCTGGCTTCTTGTGGTGGGATGTAAAGAGAAGTACCTGCCTTCTTCAGGACTGCGTCTTTCCTGGATGTGCGCCCTAGCAATTTAATTAGGAGAACAGAAAACCTCTTAACCTGTGCTTGCATGCATTCTTTGTTTCCTTTTTATGTGGGGTCATTCTGGCTAGATAGTTGTGCTATGGTGGGAAAAGAAAAAAGCTATCCCTGCACCAAACACAACCTGCAGCCAATAACTTATTCAGTCTCAATACAAGACAAACTATGTAGATTCTGCTTCTAGCAAGGGCCTGGATCTCACTGATGATAAACTTGAGTCTCGTCTGTTCCACAATGGACTACAACTGAGGACTCAAAGAAAGGAATGTTCATCCATGTAGAAGGCTAGATCTTGGAAGGAAGACCTCACTATATACCAGTGTACATCTTTGCCCTCCCCTCCCCAGCATGCTAGTTTTCTATGTGCATTTTTCTGAATGGAGGAGCATTTAATTATTTTCAGTGTGAAAGCCAGACAGGTTTGCCTCCCTCACTGAGCCCTAAGCTAAAAAGTTCAGTTTGAAATGCACAGAGCAGTTACTGCTTGAATTATGCATTTAGAATACCTGTAGGCTGGATGTTATTTCAGCACAACTCTTCCTTTTCTTCCTCTACAACTGAAGAGCCCCTTTTTTCTCTTTAGATAATGAAAAAGGAGGGACCCTAGCAGTTGGTGAATTTGAAGCTGTTGCAAAGAATGGTAAGCCACTTCGTCTTTCTATTTGCTTGCTTATGTGTGAACAAGGAAAGCATCATTAAGAGGTTGACAGTTAAAACTGTAGCTCACCGGAGGACCAGCACTGAAAACGTCATTGTTGCTATTATTAATTACCCACCCTTCAGCCTAAGATTCCAGGGTGGGTTGCAACATTAAAACACAATATTGAAAACAGTATAAAAAAACTTACCATTAGAAAAATAAGGTGGGTCCTAAAACTATACACCTCAAGTGGCAAAAGTATTGTGGAAATACAATCTGCTTTTTACAGCTCATTTTTCTGTTTCTATCCCCAAAGTGTGTAAAACCATGGAAGATCAAGAAGGAGAGCATCCTTTTCTCTGCATGGATCTCACATATGTCAGTTTGCTTTTGGAAGAACTAGGCTTTCCAAAGAGCCACGTTCTTAAGGTAATCATTTTAGAGCTAAATGTGAGAAGAGGTTATCTCACAAAACAAGCATTAATTCTGCAGGTTTTGAAAAGGGAGGCACATACGGCAGTATTCAACTAACATGTCTTGTGAGTGCAAGGATTTCTGCTTGCATAATAGAATCTCCCCTCCTCTTTTTCTCCTGCTCATGCTTCACGCCCTCCCCAAATCTGCTGCAGAGGGCTGGGAAACCCCTAGAACAGATTAAGGTGACAGGAGAATTCCATTGTGCAAACAGAAATCCTTGTGTTGATGGAATATTCAAGTAGTGCTACTTTGAATACAGCCCTACTTGCAAATTTCCTCATTTAGAGTTGCCTGTGCAGTATCTTGAAATCTTGGTTTTGTTTTTTAAAAATATTTTTCATCCTGTGACAACAAGGGCTTCAGTTAGTAGACTGCAAAGAGCTGGTGGTGGGAGTGGTGGAAGAGAGAGACTTGAGGAGACTGCAGGAAGGAGTTTTGCCCAGAACATTACAGCTCCAGCACCAATTGCACACCAAGTTGTTAAATTACGAATCACACTGCTATTTGCAAACAAATTTTTAACACATGCAGAACTTATTTTGAACACTGCATTGACTTTCCCCTTTTCCCATTATTTAATCTAGGTGTCTATTGGATCACATGACCTTGTTTATTTAGAGAGCTAGTACACACATGCATATTCATCATTTAACTGAAATGTCAAGTGATAGCTTGTACTTCTGAATGGGCCATCATGGCTCCTACAAACTCGGAGAACTTACATATCACCTGAGGCAAAACACATTTTAATAGAGTTGGCTTGCATATCCAGCTGCAAATCATGAAGTACAGAGGGGCCAAGTGATGAATGTGTGACGCAGGCAAGAGAAGCATAATCATTTCCAATATCTTTGTCCACTTTTCATTTTAGCTTGCTCGAAAAATCAACAACACTGAAACCAGCTGGGCTCTGGGAGCTATACTTCACTATATGGATTCACTTCACAAACTGCAATATTAGGGCTTTGGGAGCCTTGGGGATGCAGTGAGTCTGGGAGGATGTGATGTGGCAGCATTTTGGAAGCTAAGCAGGTGTGGACCTGGTCAGTTCCTTGGACCAGAGACTACTGGAAGCTGCACTACTGGAAGACTACTGTAAAAGCTATACATGTGTGTATGTATTTCATAAATACATTTCAAAAGGCCTTGACCTCTTTCAGCAGGGAACTCAGGTGCTAGTTTTTGGTAGCTTAACATACCACTACTCTGTGAAATTGTGTACCTTTCTAAAAGTGTCACTTAAAGTTGGGGATGGTGGTTCTGAAAAGGACTAGGCCATGGCAGCTGAGATCCAAGTCTTGGGCAACATACCTGAGCTGAAATGGAATGAATGCAAAAATCACCCTGTGATTCATGATGAGAATATAGTCATGTTTTTCAGACTGCCAGGGGTACCTTCTTTCTCCTCCTCTGTCCACATTTGCCTAGTTTTCTGTATTGGGGACAGTTCATTCCCTCCATTGCAGAATTTCTACAGTGTTTGTCATCAGGGATTTGGTCAGCCTTTCTGTCACAGCTTTTCAATGAGGGCAGCTTGAGGAAGGTTTCCTCCCCTTCCAGCTGTCCAGCGTCACCTGATCCTTCAATCAAGTGCTGACTACCTCCAGGAGGAGTTAACTCTTTCTTGCATGCTTCGTTCCTCCGCTGACCAGGAGGAAACTTCACAGCAAGCCAAACCTGCCATTCTCCATCATGTTCTACAGTCTCTATGAGAAAAGCACATCATCCTCAGGCAGGCTTTTTGCCTTTCCAGCAAGCATTCTGAACCTAGTCTCAGAAACAAGTGTGACTTTTATATTGCAGTGTGTGCGCGCGCATTTGGGGGAATTGCTTTATTTTTCTTAAATGTATAGAAACTAACAAATGGTGTCTTTTAAAAAAAATATTTTGCTTTGTCCAACTTTACCAGTAGGCATTGAGATTAATCTTCTGAAACTCAGCATTTCTGTTCTTCATAGTCTGTACCATACTGGGTTATTTTGGCGGTGTTCTGGTGGTTTTAAGGCCTTTCCCACAATCTGAAGCCAGTTGGTGTCTCACTTGCTAGCAGCACACTGAATTCTTATTGCTGAAATTGAGTTGATTTTTAAATGAAAGGTTAATAGGAAACTTCTGCCCTCTCCTTAATGTTGATGGGAGAAAGAAAGGTGGTTAAAATGGCATGTTGGTGTCTCTCTGCTGGAAGGTGGGTTTTGTCATGATGGAGACCCCAGTTGTGACCCAACCATTGGTTGTCCTACCAATGATAGCAAGCAGCCCCCAAACCTGTCTTTCTTAAAAATCTCGTTTATTTGAAAATATTAAAACCAGCCTGTGACCGTTCTTGCTATTTCTTCCTTTTTTCCAATCTTATAGAACCCTGTCTGTAGAAGATCTCTGTATATTCCCCAGTTCTTTTCCATATTTAGTTTTTTTACAGCAACTGCCTCCATTGGGGATATCCAGTATGGAGTCTTACTTCTAGGAAATCCTTATGCCTTACTCGGACACTATACAGACTCTTTCTGATCATATTAGAGAATCCCTTGTGAACTTCATCTTTATCATAATACAGATAACATTGCCACCCATTCACTAGATCAAATCCTTTTTAAGTCCAAGATACCCGCATCTTTCAAATCCATCCACTCCTTCATCCAGCCCAGACAGGCTGCCTCATAATACATTTTTAGGTCCAGCAGGGCAAACCCCACCCCCGTAGTCTTTGTGCCAATTTAAAAATTGTATTTAACCCTAGGTTTTTTTCTCTTGCCAGACAAAATGTGTTATATCTTTTTTCCATTGTTTAAAGCAGTTGGTATTTCTGATCACAGGCAGGGATTGAAATAGGAAGATCATTTTTGATAAAACATTCATTTTAAATGCAAAGATTCTTCCTAACTTTGCGAGGTTAACTCAGCTCTATTTCTCCATGTCTTTCTTAACTTCAATCCAAGTTTTATTATACTTGGACGAGGTTTAATTTTTTAGAGGCGAGCCATACCCCCGTATATTTAACTTTCTTTTGGATTACAGAAAACAGGGCTACAGCTTAAGGGTGAAACTGCACTTTATGAACCACGTTTGATTTAAATAAGAAGAAGAAGCATGAGGAGAGGGGGACTTATTTTCATTTGGATTGTGGTGTACAGGGACAAGGAGTTTAGCTTTTTCCTTCCCTACCACAATTCCAGTTAAAAACTGCCTTTCCTCCGTGCCACAGGCTGCTGTTAGTCTGAGAGGGAAACACTCTCATTGCTGTCAATGGGGAACTTTCCCCTCTGGGCTAAAAGGGGTGGGTGGAGGTGCAGTTTTAGTCTGCAGAGGAAGAAAGAGTTAAACTTCTGCTCCCCTGCAGTCCTGACAAAAATTGCACTTGCTGCTGTACAGTTACTTTAAAAAAAACCTGACTTGGTTCCTAATGATGTATCTAATGTACATCTGGTATCCTGTTCATGTATACTTAATGGAGCACTTCATTTTAAGGCTGTGAAGGGTCTGGTCTAGGAGCCACTGTAGCTAACGGAATGTTAATATTTTAAGCACCAACTCTTAGGTTAGAAAACAAATTGAATGCAAAAAACTCTTCCAGTTGTTTGATTGTCCTTGGCTTGTCTGTTGAAGTAGCATGTGTGCAAATGAATTTTGGATATTCAAAAATTATTTTTACTGTCAATTAAAAAAAATGCAAGTGAACACCTGTACTGTTCCAATTCATGGAGGTGAATAACGAATTACACAGCATGTTAAACTGCCATTTTCGATTATCTTCTATCTGGTGGGAGCACTGGGAGAAGAGATGGTGAGGGATCTCTGTTGGCTCAACAGGGACCATCTTCTCAGAACACTCTCATGCAATGGTCCTGGAACCTGGGTTTACTTATTTTTTTCCTTTTTCCTTACCGCTCTTCCCCTACCCCTTTGTATTGTGTCTATTGAATTGTACACCTTTAATTTCAAGTGTGAACCACCTTGAGTACATTGGCAATAAGGTATCTTGCCTTTCCACAGGGGAGCATTTGTGCGATTATCCCAAGTACAGGCCTATTGACATAGGCAAAGCTGAGAGAGAATAAGGAGAGACTTGTCGATGGTTACCCATTCCTCACCAAGACTAACACTTCGTAATCTGCCCTCTACTGGCTTTTGGGTTTGACTTCCACAGAAAGGAACTCACAGTTCATGGGCTGTGTCCACACTGTCCATTTAAAGTGGACTTCACCCCAAGAATCCTGTCAACCATGGTTTGTTGTGGGTGCTGGGAATTGTAGCCCTGTGAATGATAAAATACAATTCCCAGTATTCTTGGGGGGGGGGGGAGCCATGCACTTTAAGTGCATGGTGTATATGCAGCCAGTTTGTATGATGCATAGTATGCAAATAAAGTACAGCTTTGTGTATGTACCAAATATCAGTATACAGTGGTACCTCGGGTTACATACGCTTCAGGTTACATACGCTTCAGGTTACAGACTCCGATAACCGAGAAATAGTACCTCGGGTTAAGAACTTTGCATCAGGATGACAAAGAAATCATGCTCCGGCAGCAGGAGGCCCCATTAGCTAAAGCGGTGCTTCAGGTTAAGAAGAAGAAGAAGAGTTTGGATTTGATATCACGCCTTTCACTCCCTTTAAGGAGTCTCAAAGCAGCTAACATTCTTTCCCTTCCTTCCCCACAACAAACACTCTGTGAGGTGAGTGGGGCTGAGAGACTTCAAAGAAGTGTGACTAGCCCAAGGTCACCCAGCAGCTGCATGTGGAGGAGCGGAGACGCGAACCTGGTTCCCCAGATTACGAGACTACAGCTCTTAACCACTACACTACACTGGCTCTCAAGAACAGTTTCAGGTTAAGAACGGACCTCCGGAACGAATCAAGTACTTAACCCGAGGTACCACTGTATAGTGTAGGTAAAAGCATTCCAGTAATTGCCCAACCAATTGGGGATTGTGCTGCTTCAATGCCTGATATACACATGCTGAGGAATGAGCTTGCACTGTAAATCACTCTGCAAATAGAACACTAGGCAACCAGGAAGATTCTGTCCCATGTCTTTTTGGCTGTTGTGGTTTTATTTGCAGAACAGATTTTATTCGAAAATTGTCATCTCTCACCTGCAAGCTGAAAGGGGCAGTTTGTTCTATTGTCATGCTCTGCTTCCAAGGTAGAAGAAGCCTTGGCTTCTGTGGAACTCTGCCTCTTTCAAAAGAGGCAGAACCCAGAGTCAAAGATCACTTTCTAGAAGCTCTAGCACCAGTCACAAATCAAGCACACTTGAGCACGTTCCTCCACACCAGCAAGTTCTCATTATACCACTGAAGAAGCATGCAGCCATGCATCCGCCAGTGCTAGCTAAACTTAAACTGGCAAATAATTCCCACAGAGTCCACTAGGACTCATTTCAAGTAAACATGGTTAGGATTAGCTTGCAAAGTGAACAGACAGAAACCAGTCATAAAGCTGCCTGGATATAGTTTTTAAGAACCTTAAGAGTACAGGGGAAGTTCCCCAGGGCAATAAATGTTCTGCTTATTGTTTAAAAAGGGGAAATGGGACAACCCAATTGGCATAGGATGACTGGAAGAAAGGACAAGGGTTAAGCTAGATCAAATAGCAGAGAATGAGCGAAGATAGGGGTTGCCTTGAAAAGTAGGTTATTGGACTGATTACAGAAGGTGCCTTCAATGTGTTTTAGGTCAGTATTTTCAAAAAGCTATTACCTTGAGGCTGAAGGTTCTAAGCAAGGTGGTGAAGCCAAATTAATGCCTTCATTAAGAGTTACGATGTTAGTGTCAGTAGCAAACTATTTGTTTCTGTAGTTCCACCATTGTGGATAGTGCTTTGCAAAGTACAACAGAAAGGATCCTGGTCCTAGAGGACTTATGTTGTTGTTTAGTCATTTAGTCGTGCCCGACTCTTTGTGACCCCATGGACCAGAGCACGCCAGGCACTTCTGTTTTCCACTGCCTCCCGCAGTTTGGTCAAACTCATGCTGGTAGCTTCGAGAACACTGTCCAACCATCTCGTCCTCTGTCATCCCCTTCTCCTTGTGCCCTCAATCTTTCCCAACATCTGGGTCTTTTCCAGGGAGTCTTCTCATGAGGTGGCCAAAGTATTGGAGCCTCAGCTTCAGGATCTGTCCTTCCACTGAGCACTCAGGGCTGATTTCCTTAAGAATGGAGAGGTTTGATCTTGCAGTCCATGGGACTCTCAAGAGTCTCCTCCAACACCATAATTCAAAAGCATCAATTCTTCAGCGATCAGCCTTCATGGATCACTGCCTTGCCGTGGCGAAGGGGCTTGAATAACTAAGAGAAGCTATGAGCTATGCTGTTCAGGGCCACCCAAGATGGACAGGTCATAGTGGAGAGTTTTGACCAAACGTGATCCACCTGGAGCAGGAACCGGCAAGCCACTCCAGTATCCCTGCCAAGAAAACTCCATAGACAGAGACAACGGAGGACTTATAGTCTATATAATTGAGCGCAGGAAGATGGCAGAGGAAAGGGAGCTAAATTACCACTAATAGGTATACCTCAGACTTGCACCTTTTTGCTCCCTGCACCTGTAAGAAAAGTGGAGATTGCTTGCTTAATAATCTTGGAATAAATTTCTGATGGCTCAGAGCTGTTAAAAACAAGCTGTCCCACCACATAAAACATAGGAAAGTAAGTAGAACCCAAAGTTAAGGGGGTTATTCAGTTGCTTCTGTTTTTATTTTGATTACGCATTCTGTGTTCTTATATTGTGATTTTATCCTGTGAACCACCCTGAGACCTCCAGGTGTAGGGGAGTATATAAATTTAATAACTAATAAAATAATCATAGTAGCTGGTTTATTCCTAATTGTTTATCTCCATTTGCAAAACAGCCCCCTCACCGCAATTGTTCCACTGTCCCATGTAAGTAGAAGCATAGAATTGTAGAGCTTGAAGGTTCCCCAAGGGTCATCTAGTCCAACCCCCTGCAGTGCAGAGATCACAGTAAATAATCCCTGACAGATGGCTATTCAACTTCTTTTTAGAGACCTCCAAGGAAAAGCCACCACCTTCCGAGGGAATCGGTTTCACTGTCAAATGGCTCTTGCCACCAGAAAGTCCTTCCTAATGTTTGGTTTGAATCTCCTTCATTTGAACCCATGGGTTTGGGTTCTACTCTCTGGAGCGGCAGAAAACAATATTGCTCAGTCTTCCATGTGGCAGCCCTTGATGTATTTGAAGATGGCTGTCAGTTGAGTTTCATGTGCATTCGATGCAATACATTCTCCCCCCGGCAAATGCCACTTTAGAAAGCTGCTTCACTGACCGCTTTTTGTGTACTTGTCAAAGTGGGTTTTGGTCTGCGAAGGTTTATGCTACAATAAATCAATTAGACCAGCCTTTGCCAACCTGGTGCCCTCCATCAGCCCCGGTCAGAATGGCACAGCACAGGACTCCAGGTTGGATTAAGACTTGAAGGTGCCACAGAACTCTCTTGGGGGGGTGGCTCCTTATCCATAAGGTTGTTAAAAGGGCTGTGCCAAGTCAGATCAATCATATCTTACCTCTCCACACACACTTCTCAGACAATGGCCAAGACAGTCACAGAAACTACAAGAGACAGAGTGGTGGGATTTTCCATTCTCTGCCATCGACTCCCAGCTTCTGGCCATCTCAAAGGTACAGGGAATGTTTGTGTCTTACATATGTCTTTTTTCCATTAATGAAAATGGCTGGGATGGCACTTTGCCACTTGGCACATTGAAAGCCCTTGGGCGATGATCCAGAGGCTCAGCGCCATGAGCCTCACTGTCTGGTACGAGATGGCTTGCATTTAGGCTTTGCCTCCTTTTGATAATTGGCAGGGATGGGGAGACCTTATCGTCTGCATTTCATAAATTCCAGTTGCTGGAAACTAGAGAAGGGGAGAGGGCTCTTGTGCTCCTGCTCTGTTCCCTGGTTTCCCTTTGGGCATCTGGGCCAATGGCCTGATCCTGCAGACTATTCTTACATTTTCTTTTTTTGCTGATGCAGTTTTTACTCATTTTCATCTTTGAACATGGTTGCACTGAGCTATATCCTTGTTTACATTAGAGATATGACATGCAACAATTACAAAAATGAAACACTCAGATAAATATTTCTGACTATATTAACACAGGTGTATTGAAGTTGTATTGAAGTTATTACAGATGTGAAATGATGCAAAGTAACACGGCTTAGATTGGGGACTCCGAGCAAAAGTCATTTTGTATCAATAGCAATTAGAATTGATAGGAATATATAGGGAAGGGAGTGGAAAAAATTTAAAAATTGCACTTTGTGCATGCCAGACTGCGCTGCAAACTATGGGTACTGTTCTGCCGTGTGCTTCACTATTTGTGTCATCAATAAAGTCACACTTTGTTGTTTAGTCGTGTCCGACTCTTCATGACCCCATGGACCAGAGCACACCAGGCACTCCTGTCTTCCACTGCCTCCCGCAGTTTGGTCAAACTCATGTTGGTAGCTTCGAGAACACTGTCCAACCATCTCGTTCTCTGTCGTCCCCTTCTCCTTGTGCCCTCCATCTTTCCCAACATCAGGGTCTTTTCCAGGGAGTCTTCTCTTCTCATGAGGTGGCCAAAGCACTGGAGCCTCAGCTTCAGGATCTGTCCTTCCAGTGAGCACTCAGGGCTGATTTTCTTAAGAATGGATAGGTTTGATCTTCTTGCAGTCCATGGGACTCTCAAGAGTCTCCTCCAGCACCATAATTCAAAAGCATCAATTCTTCCGCGATCAGCCTTCTTTATGGTCCAGCTCTCACTTCCATACATCACTACTGGGAAAACCATAGCTTTAACTATACGGACCTTTGTTGGAAAGGCGATGTCTCTGCTCACACTAGACTGCATAAAAATTGCCCTACTTCTTTCAGCGTCTTTTGGGGGTCAGTTTTTTCCAGGAACGCTGTTTGCCAAATTGCATTATACCACTGGTCCATCGTTAATCGATTTCCATCATGTCCCGGCAATAGTGGTTCTTGCAGCGGTTAACAGACGCGCTACGAGTTCTTAGACTAGTCTTATACTCCCGCGTCTCCCGCGCAAAGGAAGCTGGATGCCTCCGTCTTGTTTTTGAAAGCCTTTCAACCTCCCTCCGCACCGCGCAGGCGCTGCCGCAGCGAGTCCCGGTCCCAGTGGGCGGAGGATAGGCGCTTGCTCGCTGCTTCCCTTGCATGCCACCTCCTCTGATGCTCTCAGCCAGGGCGCCTCCCCACGCAGCAGCCGCGGCAGGAGGAAAGCCGAGGAGAGAGGAGGGAGGGGAAAAAGAAGGAAAACACTTCTGCCTCCAGTCCCGCCTTTGCCCGGGAAACTGAAGCCGGCGCTGCGCCATCATCGGCCAACGAGCAAAGCTTCCCCAAGCGAGCGACTCTCCCTTTGCAGCAGCGGGCGCCTAGACGAGCCAGGATGGCCGTTCCCTTGACCGACAGCGAGAAAAGAAAGCAGATCAGCGTGCGGGGCATAGCCGGCCTGGGCGACGTGGCCGAGATCAGGAAGAGCTTCAACCGGCACCTACATTTCACCCTGGTCAAGGACAGGAACGTGGCCACCCCGCGGGACTACTACTTCGCCTTGGCGCACACGGTCCGCGATCACTTGGTGGGGCGCTGGATCCGGACCCAGCAGTATTACTACGAGAAGGATCCCAAGGTAAGCAGCTGCGGGGTTGCCTCCCCTCCAGCGCCGCCGCAGCTCTTGCACTGCAGACAGAAATGCATTGGATTTTCAACCTTTCCAAAAACCAGGCGCAGCCTCTCTTTCGCTTCCACCCGCGCGCTAACCGCGCAAATCTTTCCCCGTTTCGCAGAGCCGAAGGCAGGCCTTGCCGACTCTGGAAATGCCCCCCTCTGCTGGCCGACGGTTGCCTGCGCGTGTGTTTTGCGTTTTTGCCCGCGCTGCTGCGCTTTCCTTGCAGGGCGATGGTGCGCCAAGAAGCCGCTGGAGCGTGGCGCGGAGAAGGAATCCCATTTCCCATAGGCAGCAAAGCGGGAGTCTAGCAAATGAGCGCAGGGCCCGTCGCAAAGTCCAGGCCCGCATTGCAATCAATGGGAGATCTCTCTCTTCCACCCCGTGTGTGTGTGTGTGTGTGTGTGTGTGTGTGTGTGTGTGTGTGTGTTTAGCAGCCGTGGATTTGCGGCAGTGGATCTGCAACCATAGTGATGTCGACTTTAGCCAAGTGTGATGGATGTGTTAGCCCTTTGGAAAAGGAGGGGTATTTCTGGGCAGCAAAACGCACCGAAATTAAGGGCGCAGCGAAAGAAGATGCTGCCTGTTCATTAAGGGAGGGGCCCTCCGAGATTCGTTTTGTTTCCTTTTGATTGCTGGCCCCGGAGGCTTCAAAGCTTTCCTTCCAACTGGTCTTCAATGCTACACTGAGCAGCATTACATGGGGAGATCCCTTCTGCTGAGTCAGACCTTTGGTCCGTCTGGCTCAGCATCTCCTCTGAGTGGCAAGCGGCTTTCCAGGATTCAGCTGGATAGAGGCTTTTCCTGCCCTACATAGAGATGCTGGGGACTGAGCTGTGAGGCAAAGGAGATGCTCCTTTGCTTGTGTTACCTAGTCTTGCTCTGAAAAAAACAGGAAATTCAGATCCCGTTCTGATAAGAGACGATGAGCTCGCTTGGGGGCTGTACTACATCATAATCTAGACAGATATTATTGAATGCTTTCCCCCCACCCTGGTGGCGAGGACAACAGCAACACTATGCATGGGAAACTAGTGGCTGAATGTGCAATTTATACAGGTCTTCTCAGAAGTAAACTCCGCTGAGTGCAATGGGATCTATTTCTAGGCAAGTGTGTATAGGACTGCAGCCTTAGCTTCTTGCTTTGTGCTGCCTTTCTGTGTGGAGGTGGGGACCCTCTTGTTTGGGCGAGTATTGCATTCTGGAGTGCTGCCAACCAGACACTGGTTCACCGTGTCCTTGATAAATAAGCCTACATGATCAAGAGTTAGGAACATAGGGAGCTGCCTTATATCATGTCAGAACATTGCTCCATCTAGCTCAGTAATATTGTCGACACGGACTGGAAGAAGCCTCCGGGGTTTCAGCCCTTGCTGGAGATGTCAGCCATTGAACCCTGAGTTCATTGAATCTGCATGCAAAGCAGATTGACTGCCACTGAACTGCGGCCCCTCCCCAGAACACTATCATTTTCATGTGTAATGCTTGTTGCGTTGACATTCCCTTCCTTTTTGCAAGTTTTTCTAGGTCCTGGGCAGCAGCCAACAGCAATCTGAAAGCTCTTGGTTGTGTAGGTGATATCACCCAGCTCACAAGAGCTGCTAAGCTGCCTCTGTCTGGGCTCACAAGTAATGCTAAACAATAGTTTAGCTATCAAACCATAACCAATAACTGATACTTAAGGCTCTCAGCTGGGTTTGCATGTCACACTACTACTTAGTTGGCATCCATCTGTCTTGGGATATGCCAGCCCATGGTTTATTAACTATGATTTATTTAAGCTAAAGCAGAGCCATAGTTACCAGTGGGGGGGGGGTTAGCCGGGGTTTTTTGCCCAGGGTGAAGCCTCCAGAGGGGTGCTATTGAGGCTCCCAGCCTATGTGTGCCAAACTGGGTCTTTGACCCAGGTGAAATAAAGCCTGGTTTCACCCCTGCCTAAAGGCTAAACCATAGTGTAACTAAGGCTTCATTCAGCCAGGGACGGGGGAAGCTCACACCTACAGGCCATCCAGCAACTGGTATTCAGAAGCATTGCTGCCTCTGACTGTGGAGGCAGAGCGTAGCGTTTTCAGAACTTCTGTGTTTTTTGCTCTACTGAGCCAACATACGTTTTGTTGTTCCTGGCTTTATGAATATATGCATGTATGTGTTTTTGAGCTGTGAGTGGTTTCATTCTGCTCATTTTTATAGCTCTTGTTGATTCTTCTCTAAAGGCTTTTGTCTTTTATTGCTAACCACCCAAAGGACTTTTTTTAACTGGGTGGCATCCAAATGATGTTAAGAAAGAAAGAAGGAGTTCCCTCATAGTCCAGCATCTTTGGATCATTCAGAATTGTCAGTGATCGAGGGAATTCATTTGAAGCTGACAAAAGCGATGAAGGGCAAAGCTGTGGCAGGTAGGAAACATCCAAGCGGGTTATAACCAAGGGACCCGTTATTTTGTGTTGGTCCACAGAGTCTAGAAATCAAAGGCATGCCACTTCAAGCGTGAAACAGAACTTCATTGTCAGCCATACGTTGAATTGTCCTTTGTGAATTTTGTCACATCTACATCGTTCATTTAAAGCTCTCTTGTGCCAATTTAACAGTCATGGCTTCCCACAAATAATCCTAGGAACTTATTTGTTTAAAGTGCTGGGAATTGTAGCTCTGGGGAAGATCTCCTACCAGCTCTCAGGACCCTTAACCAGTGATTCTTTGGGAGGTGCTATGGCTCTGGAAAGAGATAGGAGATGTAAGGATATGACCAGAATCTCTCTCTTCTTTCCCCCCCCTGAAACAATCTCTGATGAAAATGTCTTCATTGGTCCCAAGCTTTCCAGGGCAGCCATTTTGTTTCTTGAGGTGACCCTGACTTCCAGTGTTCCGAGAAAGAATAATTTTGCTCGTGTCACCCTTTCCACACAGCTAGTTTTTATTGCCCTTTTCTCTGCCTTCTCCAGCTCTGCATTAATGGGAACATAATTCGTTGTTTGACAAGCCGCCACCGCAGTCTCTGACATCCTTCAGCAACAGGCAATTCCAGAACGACAGGAATCAAATTAGGTTCCAGTCACGACATCTCTAGCAAAATGAGCCTCATGCAGATCAGCAAATGGCACATATACCCACCCCCAAGTCAAGGTGCATAACACCCAAAGCCAACCAAAGTTATTTTGGAACCTGAGGCAGAAAACCCCACAGATATATGCCTCCTCTGTCACATGGCGAGAAGTACTTACCTTTCAGGTTTTGAACCAGAGGGTATTTATTCCAGAAGCACTACAAGACCACTTTAAGCAGACATGGCTTCCCCACAAATAATCCTGGGAACTGTAGTTTGTGAAGGGTGCCTAGAGTTGCTAGGAGACCCCTGTTCCCCTCACAGAGCTACAATTATCAGAGTGGTTTCTGGCCAAGGATTTCAGACAAAGGATGCCATTTTATCTATGGCTTCATTCACCAAAGATGTCTCTTAAGTTGTTATTAAAATATCGCCAAAAATACCAGGGGGGGGGGAATCCACATTTTTACTGCAGCACAGAAAGATTAGATAAGATCCTCTTAAACATCAGTGTAAATCCAAAGTAACTAATGCATGAGGACTATATTAACTACTGGCAGACTGAAATATAGCAGAGGCAACCTGCCCCACCTCACAGACATCCAAGCATTTATTTATAGGTAGCCTCAGCACTCTCATCTCTGCTGCTATCTTGGTGACTTAAGCTCACTACAGTGGTACCTCGGGTTGCGTACTTAATTTGTTCCGGAGGTCCGTACTTAACCAGAAACTGTTCTTAACCTGAAACACCACTTTAGCTAATGGGGCCTCCTGCTGCTGCCGCGCCACCAGAGCATAATTTCTTTTCTCATCCTGAAGCAAAGTTCTTAACCTGAAGCACTATTTCTGGGTTAGCGGAGTCTGTAACCGGAAGCGTATGTAACCGGAAGCGTATGTAACCCGAGGTGGTACTGTATGTGATAAAGAGCGAGGCCTGCCATTGCCCATCTTTAATGAAGGCTAACTTGGCATCTGTGGGGTTTTGTGGCCTCTCACCTTCATGTCTTCCTGTCGTGTACCTTGCTCAGAGCTTTGAGTTTCGGAGTGGCATCTGCTGTCCACAGACCATAGCAGAACAGAGTCCTAAGTAGTCATGGAAACCATTGCAGCTTTCCTAGCACGCTCCATTTAAGCACGGTCCGTGTACAGCCTGATCCTAGGGATGTTTGCACAAGAAAATACCTGGGGTTACCAGCTGATCAGAAGGAAAAAGACAGAACAGAACATCCTGGCCTGCATCTGACCCTTCAAGGGAAGCTTTTTTGAGCTGTACATCAGGGGTGGGAAACATCAGACCCAGGGACCCTCCAAGTTTCTCTCTCTGGCCTTTGGGTCTCTCGTCACACCACAAACCCCTCCCCAAAGCTGAACCCTCTCACCCCAGGCCTCAGTCCAGCCCTCCATCACACCCTCCTTTTTGCCTGGCTGGGATTTATCATTGAACTCTGATAATGCCTCTTGTGTGCCCGGATAGTGGATAATGGATTGGGTGAGAGAGGGGGGAATAGAACAGGGGCCACCAACCTGGCACAAGTGAGTCTTTCATGGGCACCCTCAGCCAGGGTCCCCAGGCTAAATGCTTTCTTTCTCTCTCTTTTTTAAAAGTAAGTCTCTAGTGTTCCTAGAAAAAAAGTTATGAAGCAAAAGGTGCAGGTACCCTTCTAAGTGATTTACTGTATATGAAATGACGCCAGGAAAGTGGGTATAGGGTTGCAGCCGCTGGCTAGGCTTTGCTTTAGGGGTAAAACAGAGGTCTTGTGCCTTTAATGGCTGTGTGGCAGGCAGAAATTCAACAGGCTAGGCCTTTTCTAGTACGCAAATGCCATGGCGGAAAAAACTGCACCTGTTCACATTCTTTGCAGGCATTTTACACACGTGGACACTGATTTATTTTCGCACCCTCCACTTGTGAAAGAGCATACAACTTTGCGTGTCAGGAACCATATGCAGATTTTGCAAGTGGGGCAGAGAGCTCAATCCACATGGGCCCAGAAAACCCTGTTGGTATCCCTGAGTATGTGTGTGCATGAGAGAGAGAGACAGAGAGAGATCTGAGGGAGAGAGGTTGGGGTTGGGGTGGGGTGTATCACCTTGTATATTTTTCCTAGTCCTCAGGAATGCTCTCTGTTGTTAGATAGCACCAGCATCTTTGTGTGAAAGATTGATTTCCACAATTGGGACTAGCAGGACATGGCAGCCATTTTGCATTATGCCATGCCCCCATGGCAGCCATTTTGTATTATGTCATTCCCCCATGCCAGCCATTTTGTGGGAGGTACCCACAGCACTCTCTTAAAACATGCCCACTGGTCCAAAAAGGTAGGTTGGTAACTCTTTGTGTAGAAAATAACTGGCTGTACAAAGAGGAGGGGAAATATTTGTTGCCCTGCCCGTTTCCCCCCCTCTGACTCTGCCCACCACTGAAATGTGGCCCCTGGGAGGTTGCCCAGAAGGGAATCTGGCCCTCTGGGTGAAAAAAGGTTCCCCAACTGCTGTATTTGATCATCTGCAAATGGGTGCAGACTGAACTGCTTTCCACAGGCTGGTTCAAAGGTTGACAAAACTCCTGAGTAACAGTGCAGTCCTAGCCATCTCTCTAGGAGAGAGGAAAATTCAATGGGACTTACTCCCAGGTAAGTGGGGCTAGACCAGATTTTTTTCAATGAATCTGGGGACACTTTTCAATTTCAGTAGGAATGATAGGATTTTGTCAGGGGACTGATTTGTAAATCCATGGACTGTCCCCAGGAAACGGGGATGTCTGGTAACCTTAGGCTAAGGGTTGCAGCTTTAGAAGCATAATTTGATACCATTATTGGTCTCCGTGGCTCAGTGGCAGAGCATCTCTGCATGCAAAAGGTCTCATTTGCCTCCATCTCTTGAAAGGGCTGGGAGAGAGTTTCTGCCACTCAGCATAGACAAAACTGAGTTAGATGGACTCCATACAAGGGAGCTTTCTGTGCTGTGCTTGAAATCTGCCTGACATATATGGATCACAAAGTCTACAGTGAAAAAATTGTCTTAGATCTGCTACCCTGCAGAGAGTTCTTTTGCGTTGACCTGTCGCTAGAGCAATTCAGGCCATCGTTGTTGTTTTCACACAACAGAGAATAAAACAACAAACGGATGGATGAATCCTTTCGTCTGAGGTATACAAAGGACCTATGACAGCCTGGTCCCTGGGCGTCCTGGATCAATTTCCTATTTGTGCCATTGGATACCATCTGGCAGACCTAAACAGCACTGCAAAAACTGAAGTCGTCATGGTAGCTCTACCCTTGCAGAAAGAGGCCATATTTGTCAGCTGAAATAATCTGGAATTCACGGCTGGGAGGTTTTCGAACCGCATTCTAGAAAAACACTGGATTTCACCGGCAGAGCCATAGCTCTATGGTAGAGCATCTACATTTGCAGGCAGAAGTTCCCACATTCAATCCCCAAGTAGGGATTAGGGATAAATCCCTGCCTGAAAACCTGGCATTGCTGCTTCTGCCAGCCAGTGTAAGCAATACTGAGCTTGACTGACCCAAGCTCTGGTTCAGTGTAAGGCAGCGTCTTATGTTTCTAGCTTTTCAGGGGGTCCTTGTTGAGCTGATCAGGACTGGCAAATGAGTTTCGCACTCTCTGCCTCTTAATCTTCCTCTACGATGTGCACCCAGGAGGGAATGTCTGGCTGTACTCCAAAGTGCACACTTAGTTCATACACAAAACGTTTTGCTGCCTGAGGCAAAGGACAAGACGGCGACTCCTCTCCATTCCACATACCAAACCCGGACAGGACTGGTAGCTGAATGACTGGGACCTGGAAGATCAAGGTTCGAGTCCCCACTCAGTCATGAAGCTCGCTGAGTGTCCTTGAGTCAGTCACTGTTTCTCAGCCTAGCCCTACCTCCCAGGCTTGTTGTGAGGAGAAAATGGAGAGCGGTAGAACCATGCATGAGCTCCATAGGGCAAATGTGGAATATAAATATAATAATAATAACATTGGGGGAGGGTAGCTTGCTGCACCTTATCTGAGGCAGCAGGGCAGCTAAGGGCCCCCATGAGAGGCTATGCAACAACAAAGCAGATTGCTTGGGATGTTCAAGAGAAACAGTTGGTCTCAGCTGCTGCTTGAGGTGGTACCAGGGCCATCTTAAGCATTTTCGGCGCCAGGGTGCAAAGGTCTGCCTGGCGCGCCCCCCGGTTGCCCAAAGTTGTTGACCTTTCTTTAAGGCGGGCCAGCAACGCATGCATGGCAGAGCTAGCCTCAGCAGCAACAGAGGAGCCCCAAGGCGCTGGCGGCAGTAGAGCAAGGCTGGGCCAGGCGCCTGGGGAGGGGTGGGCAAGCAGAGCCCAGCGCAACAACAGTTGAGCCCGAGGCGGCTGCTAAGCAAAGCCAGGCGCCTCGTGTGAGCAGCATGTGGTGGGCGGGCCTCTCGACGGCCCACCAATCCCAAGCACGTAGGAGGGCGGAGCCGGCCGGCTGCCTCAGTGCTTCGCTCGCCTGCAGCAGAAGAGCTGCGGCGCTCCAGCGGGCTCTGCTCTGCTCGGCAGCAGCTGTCAGCTCTTCCCAATCCCCAGACTCTAAATCTTGGCCCCGGACTCTTGGCCTGGCGCCCCTGAGAGCCCGGCGCCCGGGTGCCCCGCACCCCTAGCGCCTATGGGTAAGACAGCCCTGGGTGGTACCTTGCCTCCCTAATGGTAGGGCCGGCCCTGTTTCTATATAACGCCGTGGCCAGAGACAATGTCAGCAGACGGCGTTCTTGGGCAACTCCTGAGGAACCTGCCACTGCAATGCAGCCCCTTTTCTGGTGCTCCTCTGATGTCTGCCTGGCAGCTACCATTGTAGTTACCCACAATGCCCTGCTGTAATACCATAGTGCCAAACTTTTCCTCACGTAGGCCCCAACTGTCCCATGCACCCAGAAAAATAAATAGGAGGAGGAGAGGGTTTGCCTGCCCTCATGAGGGAATCCTCACTAGCGGGCCTTGTGCTGAGGCGCCCATTGGATAATGTGCACCAGCCTTGGCCGTGTTAGTGCCCAGCAGGACAAATTAGGCCCCATCTGCATTATACATTTAAAGCAGCATCATGCCACTTGAAAGAGCCGTGGCTTCCTCCAAGGAATCCTGGGAAGGGTGGTTTGTTAAGGGTGCTGAGAGTTGCTAGGAACTACAGTTCCCAGAGTTCATTGGGAAGAGAGATTGACTGTCAAACTACTTTGGGAATTGTAGTTCTCTGGGGCCTAGGTTTCCTGTGTTTACTGAGTGTTTACTGTAGAATGCACCTTCAAATCCTGTACCATTGTTCCCTCTTTACTCACACACACACACACCCCCCGCCAATAAAGATTTACACCAGTTTAGGTCCCATTATGTAGCTGTCTTTTTATAAAAACAGAAGGCGAGCTCTGCTGGAACAGGTACAAATTCTGTCTAATCCTGCATCCTGCTCCTCACGGTGACCAAACAGATGCATTTCCTGTAGCAGGAAACACTTGTTAAAAAAGTTAAAAATCCTTGTGTTCTGCAGTTGTTTTTAGATTGCTAATATAGATGGTGTTTACAACTGCCTGGTACTTTTTGAAAGTATTATACTGAGGCTTAATATCACTTGGTATCAACGGGCCACTCTCGGGCTAATTGGCTCTATAAGGTTGTTTTGAGGCAAAGAGCCACTGCAGTTTTGAGGAAGTTTTTTCCTCTGTGTGGTTGGTTAAATGTCTCCTTGCTGTGTACAAGGTCTGAAGAAATGGACAATTAGTTAAGGTACAAAGTTGCAAATCTGATGAAAATCAACCTAAATGTTATAATGAAAAAGGGGTAAGGATATGCTGAACTAATGTTATGATTGGGAACACAGGAGAGGGAGGCGTGAGGAGGTCAAAGAAATAAGCGAATGAGAATTCTGAAAAAATGAGAAAATTGAGTTGGTTTTTAATTCTTTTTTTCTTTTTTTTTCTTTTTTTCCCTGTTGTTATGTGATTGAGTGTTTTTTTTTCTTTTTGATGTATGTTCTGTGGTTTTTCTGTTTTTGTATGCTTCTTTCTCCGGTTATGATTATTCTTTGCTTTATTTGTGAAAACTTTAATAAATATTTTTTTTAAAAAAAATGAAGAAAGACAAAAACCTCTTTGTTCACTTCTCAAATTACACGCTGTGTTTGCTCAGTTTTGCTCAGTGAAGTGTTGCCAAGATCTTTTTGCCTTCTGGACTCCGTCTGTGTCATGCAAATGACTTTGCTAATGCGGAAGATTGCAAGACTAGCCCAAGGTCACCTAATGAGCTTCATGGCTGAGTGGAGATTTGAACCAAGGTCTCTGCAGCCCTGGTCCAATACTCACACCACTATACGCAAGTCACCTCTTGACATTATAATCATCTTGGGGATGAATAATTTGATTTTATTTAAATAATAAAGTGATGAAACATGCATGTGCAATCTCCCCTTTAGCAAGGAACAGATAGTTTTTAAATGTGTATACTTATGTGTCATTAAGGGATGCGGGTGGCGCTGTGGGTAAAACCTCAGTGCCTAGGACTTGCCGATTGTATGGTTGGCAGTTTGAATCCCCGCGGCGGGGTGAGTTCCCGTCGTTCGGTCCCAGCTCCTGCCCACCTAGCAGTTCGAAAGCACCCCTAAGTGCAAGTAGATAAATAGGGACCGCTTTATAGCGGGAAGGTAAACGGCGTTTCCGTGTGCTGCGCTGGTGCTGGTTTGCCAGCTGCAGCTTCGTCACGCTGGCCACGTGACCCGGAAGTGTCTTCGGACGGCGCTGGCTCATGGCCTCTAGAGCGAGATGAGCACGCAACCCTAGAGTCGGACACGACTGGCCCGTACGGGCAGGGGTACCTTTACCTTTACCTTTTTATGTGTCATTGGGAGTCCATTCTTTGGGGGAAGCCATCCATCATGGATGCTTTAGTTGAGATTCCTGCATTGCAGGGGGTTGGACTAGATGACCCTCACGGTCCCTTCCAACTCTACAATTCTATGATTCTATGAATCTAGAACCTGTGGCCCTCCAGCTGCTGTTGGACACTATTCCATCAGCCATAGATAGCAGAATCATTGCTTGGGGATGATGGGTGTTGTAGTGCAATAACCTCTGGAGGCCACAGATTACTCATTCCTGACTCAAGTTGTTCATTTAACTATCAAATGGAAAAGAGTTATGTTGCGGGGGTGTGTGTGTCAAGAAATGTGGAAGGCTGTGATGCCTATTTTCAGGAACAATTCCTCCTGCAATTTTCCAAGTAGATGAGAGTCTGCTAAAAGCAAACCCATTTTTCTCCTTTATGCAAATGTTAGAGAGGCACTTAACATTATCTACATGGATTCAGCAGAACAGTGCTATTAATATTTTTGGAGCTGGCAACTGGTTATCTCAAGGGAACAAATATGCTTCGCCATTCCTCTCACGGGAGTCTTGCCAGGAAAAGAAGTTAAGAAAGGGTGTCCAACCGCATTCTTTTTCCAAAAAGTTCTGTAGAAGTGTCAGAGTGCAGGGAAACATACAGCAAATGTGTGAGGAAGAAGAAAGCCCCATAGTTTTCAGAATAATAAAAACCAATCCATTAAAAGAAAAATGATCTGGAAAGTTTCCAAGAGAGATCTTGTCTAGCTCTCTGTGGTAGGGTGAGGGTCTGGACCGTGGAAGGACTACTTAAAATTAGGGATAGGCAACCTGTGGCTCGCCATTTGTTGTTGGACTCCAATTCCCATGAGCTCCAGACAGCATGGCCAGTGGTCAGGGGTTATGGGAGCTGTAGTCCAGCAACAACAACCTCTGGCAGGCCACAGTTTCTCCACCCTTGGCTTAAGTGGTCTATCCTGCCAAACCGGTCTGGCTTTGTTACATAAAGTAGCAACCAAATACCCTTATTTTTGTTAAATCTCCTGCAGCTGGACTTTTCTGGAAGGAAAGAGCCATTCGGGAACTTAGCTCTCTTCCTCCCTGTGGGTGATAATGCCAAGAGCTTCCTTTTATGAGGAAGCAAGTTTAGATTTAGGAGAGAGCCTAATAGAAGGGTTGAAAGCTGTATGATGCGCTAGGACAGGGGAGGCAACCTAAGGCCCGGGGGCTGGATGCGGCCCAATTGCCTTCTCAATCCTGCCCGTGGACAGTCTGGGAACCAGCGTGTTTTTACATAAGTAGAATGTGTCCTTTTATTTAAAATGCATCTCTGGGTTATTTGTGGGGCATAGGAATTCATTCATTCCCCCCCCCCAAAAAAAATATAATCTGGCCCTCCACAAGGTCTGAGGGACAGTGGACTGGCCCACGGCTGAAAAAGGTTGCTGACCCCTGCGCTAGGACCTCTGAAGGACCTGGGTGCCTCCTCCAACCAGTAGAAACCTAATGGGGGAGCAGGATCAATTGGAGTGTTAATACTGTGAAGATTCAATTATGCTTAGTCTGTGTCATGTTTACTGGCCTGAATCTTCTCCTGGCTCAGAGCTAGCCTCAGAAAGGGAGGAGATATTGTCTTAGAGAGTGGTTGTCCTGTGCTCCAGGACTGTCAAGGCCAGAGCGTGTGGCTTTGCCCAACTTCTCAGACCCAGAGGGCATGCCCAATGCAGCCCTCACTGCACCCATGCTATAGGAACCAGATGCTGCACAACCAGGCAAGTGTCCCTTTAACAGAGAGCTCCTCAGAGGGAATGGAATTAACAGTAGATCCGGATCAGCCAACCTTCAGAAGCCCTCAGCATGCCACTAAGACAACAGCTCTCCTTAGGTGAGTTCCAACTAGAACTTGCTACAGAGAGCTGTCCAGGGTCCTGACGGATTGTGCTCTACCTTGCCTGTTGTGATCGGGGAGAACCTCCCTTCACTCTTCTCTATAGGTCTTGGCTTTGATCTCTTGGATGTGACTCTGCTCTTCCAGTTGTTACCCTATTCTTAGAGTGATTCACTGCATCACCCAGCCTTCCCTGGGGCCCTTGAGCCAAACTAGGGCACAACAGCCTGTATATATCAGCAGAGGATTCTTTCCCCACCATTTTTTGGTCCAGTCACCAACCCACCAACGTTCCTGGTCTGTATGTTGCATTTATGGCAAGATGGAACAACAGGAAGAAGGCATGTTGGAAAGAAGGAGACTCATGGCAACCAGTGCTAGGAAACGGTCGCTAGGGGAGAGGGAAGGTGGTTGGAAAAGGACGGGAAGGGAGGAGAACTGTCCAAGTCGATTATTTTTGGGAGAAATGAAAGGGCAGGGAGAGCCCTATCAGCCTTGAGACTGGATGAGGAACCCGTGGTTTCATAAGTCACACAGTCAGCTGGAAATTCTTGGTTTGCTGCCTAGCAACCGCAGGGCCTGTGTCTTGATCTCTCAAAAGAGGGCCTTCCTCAGGATCAGCCATCTCAGACACTACAGTCAGCAGGAGAGGCCCTCTGAATACATGACCCATAACAGTGCCTTCTTGGTGGTGGTTGCCTATTTGTGGAATGCCCTCCCCAGGCATTTGATGGCTCAAAGATACAGGCCCTGTAGCTGAGGATAATCACACAGCCTGTGATAATCTGCCTCGAGACGGTTAACAGAATAAAGTGGGTTAACAATATTTTGTTTTTAAATGGAACGGACTGCCACTTAGATCAACTACAAAGCCTGATTCAAGATCACTGGAGCAAGAACAAGCCTTTTGTTCCTGCTGTTCCCCCAAACCTGTCTGTTCAAGTGAAGGATGACTCATCTTCACCCTTCTATTCTTTCACTCAGCTCTTTCGCCTTGGACAATGAGGTTTGCCTCTCTTGGCTTCCATCAGCTTTGCAATCAAACACTCTTCCAGCTTCCCGGACCTTTATTTAAGTACAAGGTGGCGTCAGTATTGTTGCAATGCCAGGCCTTTCTCAAAAATCGCAAAAATGCTTTGGGGAAAAGTAAACGTACACATTCAGGCACACACTAGTGTGAACGAAGGCTTGTTCTGTTGCAACATGCTTTTGCGTTAGTTCATAGAATTGTCATCTAATCTAATCCCTTGGACTGCAACTGTCAGCTGCCAGTTTGTGCCAATCGTGAGGGACAGAACCATGGCAGGGGGCAGAAGCATAAAGTACAGGCCCCAGTTCATCTTTAAAAGCCATGGAAAAACCCTCACTACTGTGTTGTGCATTAGGAATTCAAGAGGTTGTTGGCCACCCTGCCAGATCCACATTCCTCTTGTCTATGCTTCAGCAATGGTGAAGATTTTGGGGGACATGGGGCCAAATTCCAACCTTGGAGCAAGAGGGCGAGTTGCCCCCTTGCAAGATAGATAAGATACAACTTTATCGCATTAGCCAATGGCCATAGCAACAGTAAAACATTGCAGTATATGCAGAAAAGGAATTTGATATAAGAGCACAATTTAAAGTTCCGAATCAGCCATCAGTTAGTGGCCCTTATTCTGATTGCCCCTGCTATGAACCTAGCAACCTTTGCTGTTATCTGCTCATTTTGATCTGATAGAAGACATTTTTCTGGCCCCTTGCAATGTTGTTTGGATGTTCTCTCTGGACCCTACGCTCCACTTGGGGGCTTTCTGGAGGCACCTGATTGTCCTCTGCAGGGAAACAGGACGTTCCTACTAGCTGATGCTTTGGGCCGAGCTAAACAGGGCTTCTCTTACGTTCTGATAGGGAAGAACCCACAATCCATTTCCTTCGGAACAGTCCTATTAAAATCATAAGCATTGCTGCAGAACTAGTGGAGCATGGGTTCTGTGGTCATTTATTTTTTTAAAAGCAACTTATGCTGCAGTTTCTTAAAGAGACCTACATGGTGCAAAACTTTAATGCATCCACTTTGGCGCTGGGCAGTGTACTCATTTCCTGACCTGAGACAAACCAGACCTCTCGGTAATAGTTCTATATCCTCTTTTGTGTCTGGAGTCTCCCATTACTTCAGACTTGGTCTGCTGCTGCTCAGTGTACAAAGGGGCCAACAAACATGGCCATCACAATAGAATTGCAGAGGATCATCTAGTCCAACTCTCCCTGCAATGCAAGGAATCTTTTTGCCCAATGTGGGGCTTGAACCCTTGACCCTGAGATTAAGAGTCTCAAGGCTCTACCAACATCATGATTGACTGATTGATTTTACGATGGCGGTGCCTAGGCTACAAGGGAGAAATGTGTCATTTGCTACTATCTTTGCTGCCCAGTAGTTTATCAGCAACGGTATCCAAATAAGCCTTACAGTAGGATTTTCATCAGAGTATATATGTGTGATTTGGACTATCTAGCTTATGTACTTGCCCACAGTTTCCTCCATGAACAAGCTGCCTTATACAAGCACTGACTGCCAGTGGCGCTCTAAGACAGCCTTTCCAATGTTGTACCCTCCAGTTGCTTTGAACTACAACTCCAACAGCCCCGGCCAGCACTGCTGGGGCAGTTGATACTTACTTCGTACAAATTACAAGGGTGATTAGCATGCCTCACAGCAAAGATGTGTGCAAACATCAGTCTTGCAAGCTGGGCATGTAAAAGAAACATTTAAGAACTAAGAAGAGCCCTGCTGAATCAAAGCAAGATTCTGTCCAGCATCTTATTTCTAGCTGTACTTAATCCAGTGATGCCTATGAGATGTTCACAAGCAGGGTGTGATGCTCCCATTTAGTGGTCATGACTAATAGCTACTGATAGGCCTTCGTTCTTCATGGGATGGTAAAACTATTGCCTAACAGTAGGGACCCTGAAGCGCAATTCTATGCATGTTTACTCAGAGGTCCGGCTATGTTTGGTGAATCTTACTTACAGGGAAGTGTGTGTATAGGATTGTAGACTTCGCTCTTGGAAATAGGAGCATGCATGGAGCAAGAGACCAGACCCAAGTGCAGGATAAACAATGTGAGCTAACACTGCCATTGCTTTCAGTGCCAGGTAATTGCTAGTGTAACTTGCACAAACGCTGACATGTCACAGAAGGTAATCAAAAAGTGTGTCAGTGAGCGAGCAACAGAAAGCGATTTTCACTCTCAGGCTCTTTCCTAGTTCCTTTGTGTGTCTCCCCCTTCCTCCCCCATTCGTCTTGGCTGAAAGCAAGACTGAGAGGTAATAAATATTTCAGAATTGCTTAAGTGTTGCTCTCCTTCCATTGATTTCCCTCCCCCAAAGAGGGATTTCTGCTTAGTCACTTATATCCCCATCCTCCAAGGACTCTCCTAAAATAAGATCCATTAAAATGAGAGGACAAGGCTGTCAGAACTCTTAAGTACCAGAAACACCAATTATTGAAGTTTCCCCCCCACAACTGACTATTCTGATCCTTAGAGCCAAATCTCCCTCCCGTGAAACGGTACCTTCTGGTGGTAGCAACATAAGAATGGCTGCCTTTTACTGAATCAGCCCCATTGGTCCATCTAGCTCAATGCTGTCCACACTGACTGGCAGGGTCTCTCCAGGATTTTAGGCAGGGTTCTCTCCCAGCCATACCTGGAAGTGCTGGGGATCAAAGCAGATGCATGCAAAGCAGATGTTTTTCCACTGAGCTGTGGCCCCTTCCCCTTTCTAAAGAGGAGGCTGCCAGATATATCGCCAAGGGAAAGAGAATTGTCACAGGTTGCAACGTGATGAGTACTGTTTTCATGTTTTCCTGCTTTTGTCCACACTGTGAGTCTATGTGTGTGTGTTTTTTTAAAACTTGTATACTCAGACTTTGGTGTTAAGACAAGCCTGACAGGTGAAAATCTGGGGTTCAGGCAACTTCTTTGCCAGTGATTCCCACCTGGAAAGATCCATGTTAGAGCTGCCAGCTCACCTCCTTTTTCTGACCTCTGGATTACCCTGTCAGTTATACTTTGTCATCTGGGGCACATTGCCAGTCAGTGTGGAAAAAACAACCACCCAACCCTGATCCAGGGCAGTGTGTTTACAAAAAAATAAAGTTGTGCAGGTTTTGTTACTACATTTTTAACCTGTCTTTTCTCAAAGAAGGTTAGGGCAGTGTGCATACTTCACACTCACGCACACACCATTTGATTTTACACAACAATTTTATGAAGTAGATTGTGCAAAGAGAGTGACGGGCTCAAGGTCACCCACAGAGCCTTAAGGCTTAATTTTAAACTTGTCTCTCGTCATTCCTAGTCCAACAGTCCTTGATTACTAAGCCACCCTGCGGAGATCCCTTTGTGTTTTGTCATTTGCTTTGTTCTTTCTAAACACAGGGAGTGCTGGTCAAGGCAGCCGTGCTGGGCATTCAAAGCTAGGAGGATAGGAAGATGTTTATACCAAGTCACACTCTTGGTCCATCTACGGTAGCTGAGGAGTGTTGACATCCTGATGACAGGACGTCTCCTAGATTTCACGCAGGGGACATTCCCGGCCCTACCTGGGACCTTCTGCATGCAAATCAGGTCTTCTGCAAATGAGCTCTGGCCTTTGCCCCGGAAAGCTCTTGTCTCCTGACAACTGGAAACGTTATTTTATCCCCTCGAATTTTGCTTTACATTCTTCCTGTTGTCAAGCCTGACTTTGCATTTGTAAGGCCTAGAAACTTGCTTTTTTTAAAAAGGAAAGATAAGATGGCCCAGAATGCTGAAATCTGTGGTTTTGGTGCTTTTGTGGAAATGTGCAGACACAGCGGCCTTGCCGTGCCCGCCAGAATTGTCACTATCACCATTAGTCTAGAAGCAGATGAGGTGTGGTTAAAGTGTTGGACTAGGATTGAGAAGACCCCTTTTAAGAACGATGAAGCTCCCTGGGTGACCTTAGGCTGTTCACTCTAAGCTACCTCACCTAACCAACCTCACAGGGTTGTTGAGATGACAAATCGGCCTAGGACCCTTGTACCTACGGGGCCGCCTCTCCCAGTACGCCCCATGGAGGACCTTCAGGTCCATAAATAGCAACACCCTAGTGGTCCCGGGCCCTAAGGAGGTCAGATTAGCCTCAACCAGAGCCAGGGCCTTATCAACACTGGCTCCGGCCTGGTGGAACGCCCTCTCTCACGAGACCAGGGCCCTGCTGGATCTGATTTCTTTCCGCAGGGCCTGTAAGACAGAGTTGTTCCGCCTGCCCTTTGGCCTGGAATTAACTTGATCCCCTCCCTCCCCTTTTCCCCTTTTTCCTTCTGTGATGGAACTCCTACTTGGGGACTTCCCTGGCTCTTTTCTGGCCCACGTAGGACCGGTTTGGATAGTTAGCCTTGGTGAAGACAGCGTTTTTATCCCCCAAAAAGTTTTTGAGTTTCTGCTGAAATGAGGCTGCATTTTAATGTTTTAATGTTGTATTTTAATCTTGTTTTTAAGTTGTATTTCAGTCAATTTGTTTTATATTTGGTGTTAGCTGCCCTGAGCCCAGTCTTGGCTGGGGAGGGCAGGGTATTAAAAACAAATAAATTGATGATGATGATGATGATGATGATGATGATGATGATTAATATCGAGGAAGAAAACTATGTTTGCTGGTGTGAGCTTGGTAAAATATAAAATCCAGCTTTTCTTTCTCACTTCTTTCCTAGCGCATTTACTACCTGTCTTTGGAATTCTACATGGGACGGACCCTTCAGAACACAATGGTGAATTTGGGTCTGCAGAATGGCTGTGATGAAGCCATTTACCAGGTATGTCCATCCCCCCTTTGGGGGCTGATGCTTTTTGTGGGTTCATCATCAGTCCTATCCTTTTTCTGATGCAAAAATTGTGGCACTCTGCCTAGGGGAATCTCACGTTGCAGCAGGGTCAATTTAGTCTGAAAGCTTTCAGATTCTGAGAAGAACTAGGCAATGGAACAAGTTGCTAATGGGAGCCGTGGAATTGTCACTGGCAATCACATCCGTTAGATCAGTGTTTCCCAAACTTGGGTCTCCATCTCTCTTTTTTTTTAGGACTACAGTTTCCATCATCCTTTACTACTGGTCTTGCTAGCTAGGGATGATGATAGTTGTAGTCCAAAAACAGCTGGCTGGTAAACTAGCCAAAGATTGTGGTTTCAGAGTCTGTTTTTATAGTCATTTGCAAACCGTGGTTTGCCAGATGGTATTGGTTCAGACATCACAATGAACTGTGGTTCTGCTGTGCAAACCATGGTTGGCTTTACATCACTGTGGAGATGCACCATTTCTCTCCTCCTGCTCTTCCCTTTCTTTGTTTTTAATAAGTTTTTTTCTTCCAAAATACGCTGAATCTACTCTTTTTTTGGCACCTGAGCCCAAACTACAATAATAGAGAGCCCATTAATTTTTACGGCCTACTTAAGTTTCGCTCTTAGCCCCCATGGCATCGCTCTGAATGTTTATTGCTAAAAGGAGCATGACTCAAGGATTCCATTCCTTTTGGCAGAGCTACCAATGTGTTTTGTCCCCTGGGCGGTTACCTTATTATCAGAGTCTGGAATATGATGAAAGCTTTGGAGGGAGTGTGGAGGAGCGGGAGAGAGAGAGAGAGACTTGCTTTGCTTGGACAACTACCAAGTCAGTTGGCTTTGAAGCTCAGATTTATCTCTGATCGGAACTCCTGACATTTCTGTTTTCAGTTACAACCAACGGCAGTGGGTTCCGATTCTGATCAGAGAAGCTGTGGGAGCTGGGTTAGCGCATGCACACACACAAACACACACACACACACACACACTTCCCAAATCAGAATTGCTCCTGAAGCCACAGTTCTCCTTGTTGGGGAATAAGGTGGATGAGATGCACGTATAAAAACAAGTTTCAAGTCCAGATGCACATGTTGGCAAGAGTGATGGAGATAAACCATTGATTCTCCAGCCATGGGTGGCTACCACTGACAAAGATGTAGAGGTAACAACAGAACTGAATGGAGGCCCCATTCCCCCCCCCCCCAATCCGTTGAGCTGGATACTTTCTTGTCGGGCCAGCCGTTACAAATGGCGCTTTTCAGCATAAAATAAAGACGCAGAGAGCTAGCTTATTTCCTTGGACTGATGGAGCAGCTCTTTCAGACATCTTCTCCTCTCCAGTCCGTTTTTATTACCCCTTGTTCTCTCCAGCCGCATGGCTGCATCCCAGTGTCTCATGTTACCTCATCTGGCCAGGGTTAAACCCACCCACACCATATAGGGTCAACACTGCCCAGAGGAAACACAACTCCTTTTAAGGTCAATACAATCCTAATACATTGTAAGGCACAGACATGCTGGTCACTGGGTCAGCAAGACACCAGGTGGCACTACAAACCTCGGCCAGGGCTTTCTGGCTCCCACATGCCCTCTTTCTTTATATTTTAATCATAATCATGTATATCAGTACCAATGGCTTTGTCGAGCGCGAGAAGCGACTCTTTTGACACCGGAAGCGGGCCGTGGACTGGAGAACCATGCAGTACATACAGAAATTAAAGAATGAATACATTGTATATAGCAACACAAAATAATGCAAATAACTACTATATTAATCACTATAATCAATAAATGTTCGAAGCCAACTTCCATCCGGAAGCTAAGAATATAAGAATTCTGATTTCATGCTGCATGGTAGGCTTCTTTTCTAGTTTTTAGCCATGCACTGGTATCGCTTCTATAGCACTGAGATTGGTCACTGTATGTTCCTGTAAGAGAACAAGAGCTATTAACCATGAATTTCAATGTATATTGACAGTTTGGATATATGCCCCATGATTCTTTCCCTCTTTAATTTGAAAATAACTGGGGGCAGGCATACATACCCAACATTTAGAAGCATGCAATAAACTAGTAAACTTAATCATAACTTGTACAAAAATATTATTCCTCCATATCTTATGATAATTTTCACCCGTAAAAGTCTTATTCAACAACACTGTCCTTCTAGTTCGAGAGTGGCTGAGCCGTGAATACTGCCAGCCAGTGTAGGATTCAGGCAACTGCTGCTTGCCAGCCAATAAGGTGAATTATGGTGGTTTCAACTGGACCGTGTTGTCTGCTTCTCTTCCTTGTATAACGGTGCAGCAAAAGATGGCAAGGAAAATGGTTAGGAAGCACTTCCGCAGTTGAAGGGACTTGCCATGGCTGCACGCATCGAGCTAGAACCCATAAAGGCTTGTCCTCGACATCCACTGCCACGTACCCTCGTCCCCACGTGATCAGCGGGACAGGTCCATGCCATGCGGGATCAGGCAAGCGTCGGTACACCACCAAGGGGCGGGGGAGTGCCTCCTCCTTCCTAAAATGCAATTCCGGGGAAGTATGGGTCCTAGTATTTGGATATAAAAGAATGTTAAGCACAAAAAGAACTTGGTGAACAGCTGAAGGGATGAGTGCTGTTCGAATGCTTCGGCCGCCAAGCAGTTTTAGCAATAGTGTTTTGAACGTCAGGTGCGCCCTTTCCACTATCGCTTGCCCTATGGAGTTAAAGTGTATACCATGAGTTAATTTCACATTCCACAACATACAAAATTCCGAAAATGTTTTAGAAATATATGCTGGACCATTATCAGTTTTGATGTGCGTAGGTTTACCCATGACTTAGAAACAGCGGATAGTGAGCTGAAGTAAGGCTTGCAGGGCAAGAAACAAGGAAAACAAGTCAGAATCCAAGGAAGGAGTTATATAAGATATTGGTAAAATAGCAAAAAGCGATATACATACTGAGTATCCACAATAAGATTGAAAGAATGAGTAGGAAAGGATTGAAAGGCAAGAATCACAGCCGCTAGCTCTGCTCGCTGGGCAGAAGACTGTGGAGAGGTAAATAACCTTTTCCATTTTCCTCCCTCTTCCCATGTCACCACCCCCCTATTTTTTGTTCCATCCATGAAAAGGGTTAGTGCAGAGGGGAGAGGTGTGAGAAACAAAGGGTTTGTCAAAACATAAGTGACCTGTGTCAGAAATTGTCAAACGGTCATCCTTTGGAGGATTAAAAATGATGACCTATAAAATCAGCCAAAACAATTTGCACGGCAGCATTTGTGATCAATAAATGCTGCTGTTCAGTCTGTGAAAATGGCATATAAATTGATGCAACATCAAAACTGCTCAAAGTTATAGCACGTGAACGTCCTTTGATAACAATTGTCTGATGTGGATTCATTTGCTGAATAAATGTTCTTTGAAGGGGTATGAGGTAAATGTAACCATTCTATAATGCAGATAGTCTTCTTCTTGTCCATCTGAGCATATAAATTTTCTGTTGACAACAATGGTGTAGCAAATACTGCCAGATGCAGCTTGTGTTCAGCACCTCTAGGTGGCGCATGCGGAAAGGTTTCAATGCTTCATTCACAAAATTTTGGCAAAGTGTAGGGGAGTTCCGCATGCTGTTGTGGCAGGACAATCCACTGATATCACTGGGTGGATTGCAAATTGTTATATACTGGCAATGTAAAAGCAAACTGTTCCTGTCTGCTGGATCCAGTGGGATAGAAATGTTTCAATGTAGCCAAAAGTCAATTGTTCAGAGATAAGCTGTTCAGAAACGAGATGGTGCCATTGCTGCGGTTTTTTCTTTTGGTGGAGGCCACTGTTCTACCCACACTGAGGTATCAGTGATCTTGGTTTGCCATGCTGGAAATGCTGTATTGATAGCTACAGGCTGGTTTTTATTTTGTGCTGCTGCTAGCAAATGAGCCTTGTGGGTGGCTGTACCTACAGACTGACCAATGCGTAGCATCGTAGCTGTATCAATGGCAGGAAGGTGTATTATCGGGCGCAACGCAACCTTACAATCCTCAGTGGCATTTTCAAAGGCCAATTGTTTGATAATTATTTGTTTGGCTTCAGGATTTTCAATTTGGCTACTCACTGCTGTAATCAGCCTGATTTTTCTCATTGCTTGTTGCAGTAAAGCAGGAGCATAAGCACCACAGGCAATTTCCCATTCGTGAGCAAACAATACACCAGCTGATGGGGGTAAAACTGTACGTGCCAAAAGCTTGAAGTCATCTGGAGCCAAAAGCTGGGCTTGAATTCCTGCTGGAACACCAGGGAATGCCATAGTATCCTGAGTTAAGGAACAGGCAAATACTGCACGTTGCAAAGGGGTAGCTGCTTTTGCTGCTGCTGAAAAAGCAGAGTCATTTCCAGCCAGACCATGGTATTTTTGCAGATTTGCCTCTTCTGGTGAGGAACTGCAGTCTGGAGGTTTGGGATCTGGGGCTGCAGCAGGCAAAGCAAGGGTTGGAACACATGGCAGGACAGCAGGCTGAATTAAAGAAGCTGAAGCCTGTGTTGGCAATGCAGCTATGGAGATATTTTTTGGTGATAAAGAACCCATAGCATATCGAACCTTGCACCATGCATTTAAATTCCGAACACCAATGCTGGGAAGCCCATGAAAATGTGTTCCAATTTTGTCCCAATGTTTTAATTCCAAAGTTCCTTCTGCAGGAAACCAGGGGCAATGTTCATCAATTGCCAGAATGAGCTGTATCAAATCTCCCTCAGGAACTTCCAATTTGTTGCAGGAGAGGAGAAATTTTAAGTCTTTTAAAAATTTCTGTTGGGGAGTAGTCAAAGAGCTGCCCATTTTTCTAAAATCAATATTTAAGGGATCGACTAACCTTGGATCCGTAGATGAATAGCGCTTGCAGCCTTTTCCAGGCGAGGTAAGTCGATGAATATCCACTGCTTGGATCAAAAATCTTCTCACAGTCTGGCCCAGACTGTTTGCTTCAAATCTTGCTTCTTAGCTCTCTTTTAAAAACCTCAGTCGTATCTTTTATTCTGCCTCACACGGGGCACCACTTGTCGGGCCAGCCGTTACAAATGGCGCTTTTCAGCATAAAATAAAGACGCAGAGAGCTAGCTTATTTCCTTGGACTGATGGAGCAGCTCTTTCAGACATCTTCTCCTCTCCAGTCCGTTTTTATTACCCCTTGTTCTCTCCAGCCGCATGGCTGCATCCCAGTGTCTCATGTTACCTCATCTGGCCAGGGTTAAACCCACCCACACCATATAGGGTCAACACTGCCCAGAGGAAACACAACTCCTTTTAAGGTCAATACAATCCTAATACATTGTAAGGCACAGACATGCTGGTCACTGGGTCAGCAAGACACCAGGTGGCACTACAAACCTCGGCCAGGGCTTTCTGGCTCCCACACTTTCTTCCCACCAACCTTACTCAGAAGTAAGTCCTATTGAATTCAATGGAGTGTTTTCATTGCTGTTTCTGCTTTTCACAATAGCTTGGGTTGGACTTGGAAGAACTGGAGGAGATTGAGGAAGACGCTGGCCTGGGCAATGGAGGACTGGGGCGTCTGGCAGGTGAGTCTTTTTTGGGCGGGCCTGGGAACACCTCGCTGTCCTACAGTGTGGTGTAGTGGTTAGAGTGTTGGACTGAGTTCAAATCCCCGCTTAGCCAAGAAGCTCACTGGGTGGTCTTAGGCCAGTCGCAGTCTCTCAGCCTAACCTACTTCACAGGGTTGTTGTGGCGATAAAATGGGGTGGAAGGGGACCAAGCACGCCACCTTGAGCTCACTGGAAGAAAGATGGGATATAAATGTGTTTAAATAAAGGAAAAGTATATCTGCACCAACCGCTGCCACTGCTTTTGCTTTGTATTGTGCTAGGTCTTGGTTTGTTTCTGTTTTTATTTTTATTAGGCATTCTGTGTTTTTTATGTTGCATTTTTATGTTGCGAACCACCCACAGATCTACGGGTACAGGTTAGTGTACAAATTTTAATAATAATAATAATAATAATAATAATAATAATAATAATGTCTTAAACATGAGTCCCAGTGGGTGGCATTGGTAGAGTGGCTTTCCTGGACATCTGCTTCTGTCTACTAATGAAATATTTTGGGCCCTTCCTCTTTTAGCTTGCTTTCTGGACTCTATGGCGACGCTGGGGCTCGCAGCCTACGGTTACGGAATCCGCTACGAATTTGGCATTTTCAACCAGAAAATCGTCAATGGCTGGCAGGTGCGTTGGTGAGAGAATTCTCGTTCCTTTTGGGGCCGCTGCCATTGCCTCCATCGTTCCTAGAGATCACCACGTTTGGGAGGGCGAAAGATGCTTTATCACTTAGGGTGAGGCCTACCAAAGTGTTTTGAGAGGCAGAGAAAATAGGTGTCTGTGTCCCGGCCCTCCCTGAGGAGGGATCTTGTGGCACAAACATCAAGGACGTTTTGGAAGGGACACTGCAGGTGTGGGAGAGTACAAAATCAGCCAATAACAGCAAAGGAGTGGAAGAGGCTGTACCCATACAGAGATCAAAGGCAGTCGACTGGGTAGATCACAGATAAATATAGACAGCGGCTTTATACTTTTGGTTCTTTTAACTGAGATCCTTTGTCGCTGAAGATACAGGAGTTGAACCTGGGACCTTCTGCACGCAAAGCCTGTGCTCTACCACTGAGCTATGATTCTACCGGGTGTAAAGTGCATTGCTGGTCAAATGACCTGCAGTGAAAGCAAGTTTCACATCCCATTTCTCCTTCTTTCAGGTGGAAGAAGCCGACGATTGGCTGCGTTATGGCAACCCTTGGGAAAAAGCCCGTCCAGAATACATGCTTCCTGTACACTTCTATGGCCGGGTGGACCACACTCCGGATGGTGTGAAATGGGTCGATACTCAGGTACAGCAGTAGAAACCTACCTGTGGGGATGCCACAAATAATATTATAATAATTTATGACTTCTGCTTTGCGCATCTGACTGGGTTGTCCCAGCCACTCTAGGCAGCTTGCAACAGAATAATACAGGACACAGTGTAACAGCAGACATTAAAAGCGTCACGATACAGGGCTGCAGAAGGTCATATAATTGTTTGACATCTGATGGGAGAGTGTTCCACCTGGGGGAGCCACTACCGAGAAAGCCCTGTTTCCCTGTAACTTCACTTCTTGCAGTGAGGGAACCACCAGAAGGCCCTTGGAAGTGGACCTCAGTGTCTGAATGATGAGGGAGATGGGTGTGCGTCCGTGATGAAGTGGAGGTGTCTGGTTTGGAGACGTTGACTGTAGTAGCAAATATTTATACAGCTTTCCTCAGTGCAGTGTGTTGCAGGCACAATAATAAGGCTTTCCTCCCTATGAGAGGAAGCTTGATGGGGTGATGAAATAAGTAAATACAGTGGTACCTTGGGTTAAGTACTTAATTCGTTCCGGAGGTCCGTTCTTAACCTGAAACTGTTCTTAACCTGAAGCACCACTTTAGCTAATGGGGCCTCCTGCTGCTGCTGTGCCGCCGGAGCAAGATTTCTGTTCTTATCCTGAAGCAAAATTCTTAACCTGAAGCACTATTTCTGGGTTAGCGGAGTCTGTAACCTGAAGCATATGGAACCTGAAGCGTATGTAACCCGAGGTACCACTGTAAATTCGTAAATAAAAGTCATGCAGATTAGAAACAAAAGGGTTCAAATGGCACGTTCTCAGGTATGATGAGCTCTTCTACAGGAAGCAGGGAAACGAATAGGATGCACAAATAGTACACGCCTGCCTTGCTCAACCAGGGGCTGATGGGAATTGTAGTCCAAGACTTCTGGAGGGCACCAGGCCGGGGAAGGCAGCCCTGAAGCACATTTGCACTCATCTGCAATTGAAGTCTCACATTTTTGTTTTGAAAGAGCCGTAATTAGGCCTGGTGCCTGACTCACTGAACAACAGTATATGTGGTAGAGGAGAAGAGAAATACATTGCGTGGGGAGAAAGAAACAGGGGGCTTGATCCACCAAGAATTTCTTCTGTTGGTGCTCCACTGGCAATAAACGGGAATTGGTTCAAGAACAGCAGAACCTTCAAAGCCCAGAGGCTTAGATAGCTTTCTTTCTTTGTCCCTCCCTCAGTATTTTTCCCCCACACTTCTGATGCCCATACTCAGGTTGGTTTATAACAGTTTAAAAATCACAGTGTCGTGAAAATGCATGCAAACTAAATTTATTTGTAATGTTCTGAAGCTAAGAAACCGAGTGCGAGTTACAATATAGACAGTTTTGGGAATGGAAATAAATAAATAGGATACAACACGAAACTATAATGCATTAAAAAAAACTGAGTGGCAGGCTAGGTATCCTGTGGGACCTTAAAGGCATGAGCTTTTTAAAGCTTAGATCCGATGTATGAATTTCTGTTGCTGCCTTTACAGGCCATATTTGGGCCTGCCTTGCCAGCTTGCCCTTTCCATGTTTTGATCACTTCCACATACGCAGAGTCTCTGGTGTTCCACAATAGTTGCTTGGAAGCATATAATTGGTTTAAACAGCGGCATTCCTCTGGGAAGTTGGCTAGGCCAGCTATTATTCTTTGTTAGAGAGTGGCTCAATAATAATGCCAGCTTCTGGCTGTTTTGGAGGATATACAGTTGATGCTTGGGTTGCGAACATGATCCGTGCGGGAGGCACGTTCGCAACCCGTAGCACCGTGTCTGCACACACGCGGGTTGCAATTCGGCACTTCTGCGCATGCATAAAGCGCAATTTAGAGCTTCTGCTCATGCGCAAGCACTGAAACCCGGAAGTAACCTGTTCCAGTACTTCCACGTTCGGCGTGGTGCGCAACCCGAAAACACACAACCTGAAGCATCTGTAACCCGAGATATGACTGTATAGCCTTGGATTGTGAATTTTCTGTAGCTATTGCAGTAGTACAGGCATAGGCAGATTCGGCCCTCCAGGTGTTTTGGGACTACAACTCCCATCATCCCCAGCTAACAGGACCAGTGGTCAGGGATGATGGGAACTGTAGTCCCAAAACATCTGGAGGGCCGAGTTTGCCTATGCCTGCAGTAGTACATAGGTGATTGACCTACCTGCCAATCACCAATGTCATTGTGATGTCTGATGATTGACAGTTGCATTGCCCTACCCACCTGCCAATGCCTGATGCACAGCACTTTCCCAACAGCCCACAGGGTGCCGAGTGCGAGCGGCTTTGCTGCTCCTTCAACCCCAAGTGGATTGCCTTGAAACCTCTTCTGAAACAGAGGGGCACTCTCATTGGAAATGGCTTGGTGCCATTGCAGGAAGGGGCTTTCTCCCCACACACCAGCTGATTGACAAGGGGAAGACACTTTGCTCCAGCAAAGGAACAGTTGGCAGCTCATTTCAAGCACCCAGCTGTTGCTTGGTAACCATGCCAGTACCTGCCCCATCCCGGGCGTCACATATCACATCAGGTGGGTCCAGTTTAGGGACAACAGCCTCCTGAGCCAAATGAGGAGGCCTGGTGGGCTCAGCTTTTGCCCACAGACTACCCCCAGCTCCGCTCTAGGTTGTGCCAAACACGCTTTTTGCAAGAGACTTGATGTCTGCTGCTTCATCTCACCTTCACCGGATCCCTTCTCCTTAAACTAGGTTGTACTTGCCATGCCTTACGATACGCCTGTTCCGGGATACAGGAACAATACGGTGAACACCATGAGGCTGTGGTCAGCCAAGGCACCCAACGATTTCAATCTTGAAGAGTGTAAGTGCCATCTCGTTCTCTTTTTCTTTTTGGAAAGCGCACAGGTCACACGTTGCGATGAGGAGTCATCCCCGCCCCCCTTTCATCGTGTTGTGGGGTTTTGTGTGGTCTGGTTCAAGAAGCTGGGTGACATTGCTTCTTCCTCGTGCTTACCTACAGCCAGGCATTTTCAGGAAAGTAAGGAGTGCAAGCCAAACAAACAAAGCTATCAGCCTGGATAGCTCAGTGGGCTAAAGCACGGTGCTGATAAGACCAAGGTTGCAAGTTCGATCCTCCTAAGGGACAGCTGCTTATTCCCTCAGGGTCCCTTCCAATTCTACAATTCTATGATTCTTTGAAATGCCTCAAGTATTATTTAATTTATAGCACAAACCTATAACATGTCTACCAATCAGGAACTCCCACTGAGTTTAAATGGGGCTTACGCCTAGATAAGTTGGTACTGTATAGGATTGCAGCCTTAGTGGGCGTTCTTTGGGCCAAACTGCACTTTACATAAAACATTTTATCCCATTTAACTTGGGGGTTTGGTTCTTTTCTGGGAACACAGGAAGCTGCCTTTGAGCATGGCAGTTCATTGGTTTGTCTAGCTCAGTACTGTCTGCACTGGCAGGCAGCAGGATTTTACAAAGCAGCCTTTCCCAGCCCTGCCTGGAGACACTGGGGATTGAGTCTGGCATCTTCTACATGCAAATCGAATGCTAAACCACCAAGCCATGGCCCTTCCTCCCTTAAATTAGGGTTGGCATATATCCGGATTTTCCCAGACATATCCGGAATACAGTGTCCAGGTGGAAATCGGGGAAAATGTCCAGGAAAATCTGGACATATGGCTGCAGTGCTGCTTTTTCTCTGTTTTCCCATAAAAATAGCTCAAAAATGGTATTTTGTTTAGGCTATTTTGCCCCAAAAACTTAACAACTTTGCCAAAATAAACTCAACAACTTTACTGTCTGGATTTTCAGTTTGAAATATGGCAACCCTAGTTAAATAGCAACTGTGGGGGTGGGGGGATGCATCTGAATTGGGTTAACAGACAGCAGTATCTAACCCTTCCTTCCTGCACCATAGGACAGACAAAATCCCCACCCCCCACCCCATTGCTATTTGCTGGGCAAATAGGGCTGCTGCTGATGCCATGGGACTTTTACCAAGAAAATATGCAATTATTCTAGAGTTTTGCATTTTATGTGGTGGGCTGCTCCGCTGAGATGTGTTCCTTCTCTCTACCTAGTTAATGTCGGTGATTATATCCAGGCTGTGCTGGATAGAAACCTGGCAGAAAACATCTCCAGAGTGTTGTACCCAAATGATAACGTAAGTGGCTCTTCTGTGTTGCATTAAAATCTCTCCTGGTTAACTGCAAGCTGATTAGAATTTGTTTTTATGTCCCTTGCGTTGACCGTGTTTCGCCTTAGCTTGGCATGTGAAACAGAGCACAAAACAACAATGGCAACTGCCAACTATTCTTACCATTTTTGCGTTGGATATCATTATTATTATTATTACTATAGCAGGCTTGTCAGCAGTGGCTGCAGGAGTGACCATTCTTCTCTCTCTGCCTTCCAAAGTTCTTTGAAGGGAAAGAGCTGCGTTTGAAGCAAGAGTACTTTGTGGTCGCCGCCACTCTCCAGGATATCATACGGCGATTCAAGTCCTCCAAATTCGGGTGCCGCGACCCCGTGAGAACCTGCTTCGAGACCTTCCCTGACAAGGTGAATATTTAAAAACGAGGGCCGAGATATAATTGCAGCTTTTGTTTCAAAGGACACCTCGGATTTTTGCCTTGGGGATGGGTGGAGGAGCCCTCGACATTTCACAGAAATGTTTGAGAAGCTAGGGAGTCCCCAAGCAAGCCCTGGTTGACTCCCCCCCTTCCCAGTGGAAACCGTTTCATCTTTAGATGTCCATTCTACAGGTTGCCATCCAGCTGAATGACACCCACCCCGCCCTCTCTATTCCTGAGCTCATGAGGATCTTTGTTGATGTGGAAAAAATGGACTGGGATAAGGTAAGAGGAAAATGGACACAGCCATATTGCATGTGTCAGCAAGGTTGTCTCCATGCAAACTGTCCCAAGAGAACTGTGGGATTTTGTCTGCTGATGAAAGTGACCACGTGGTGATTGATAATACCGTCATTTATCTGTTTTAGGCCCCTAAGTAGTAGCAGTTGCCAGAACATTGCCCCGATATATCGCCATGTTTTGCTGGTGATATATCGCGATGTTGAGAACCAGATATCGCCCAACCCTCACACACGCCGTGATCTGCAATATATTGCCAGGTCAAATGTTATGAAACAGTTATCACGATGTGAACTTCCCAAACCAGTTTTGGATGATATATCGATATATCGCCCAGCTCTACTGTTGACCAACCACATCCTCCCTCTGCAGCAACAGAAAAAGGCACCAAATTTTTAAAAGCATAATCTCTTTGGATTCAAAAGAAAAAATAGGCTGTGTATGCACCGCTGTTTACTCTGGTTCCCATGCACTCCCACCACTGGTGTTTTAAGAAGAGTACATATGTGTGTTCCCTGTATTTCTTGAGAAATACTTCTGTTTGATTACTTTTCCTTCCAATCAGCTTCCATCCAATTCAAAAATGGGAGCTGCGGCTAAGCTGAGGTGTGTCTATTTGAGACAGCCATGGCACATGCTCAGATGACAGCTTCATTGAATTCAGCATGGGTGGCCCTGCCCACCTGCCCAACTGGCCTGCAGGGCTACTTAGGATCTTGCTGAACAGCCAATCCCTGTCCCCTCTCCCCCTGGTGCCACAAGTCAGTCACTATCCAGGTACATTTAGTGCTTCCATAATGTGATTGCATTATGGGGACACGGGTGGTGCTGTGGGTTAAACCACAGCGTCTAGGACTTGCCAATCAGAAGGTCGGCAAGTTCGAATCCCCGTGATGGGGTGAGCTCCCGTTGCTCGGTCCCTGCTCCTGCCCACCTAGCAGTTCGAAAGCACGCCAGAGTGCAAGTAGATAAATAGGTACTGCTCCGGCAGGAAGGTAAACAGTGTTTCCATGCACTGCTCTGGTTCGCCAGAAGCTGCTTAGTCATGCTGGCAACATGACCCGGAAGCTGTACGCCGGCTCCCTTGGCCAATAAAGCGAGATGAGCGTCGCAACCCCAGAGTCAGTCACGACTGGACCTAATGGTCAGGGGTCCCTTTACCTTCCTTTGATGCAATTGCAACTGACAAGCCGCAGATCGGGTTTAGCCAGACCTGCTTAGTGAACCTAAGAGAGTGCAGCAGCTTGGTTGCTACTAGGATCAGATTCAGTCTGCAGTGCCCTCGTGTTATCCATTGTTTTTAATTTTTTGCTCCAGGCCTGGGAAATCACAAAGCGAACTTGTGCGTACACCAACCACACTGTGCTGCCTGAAGCCCTGGAGCGCTGGCCTGTCTCTATGTTCGAGAAACTGCTGCCAAGACACTTGGAGATCATTTATGCTATCAATCAGAAACATCTCGACGTAAGGAGACAGGATAAATGAGGTGGTGGGGAAAGGGGGGTTGGGTTGACTGAGAGGCCTGGAGGCTCAGTCTGCACCTAAGCAATGAGTTGCCCATTGCCAAAGTCAGAAACTTTATAGAACTATTGGCTCTTGGCGTCACCTGAGCCCTGCTGAATTAGTAGCTGCGATACTGGCCACCTTCAGCGGTGGCACTATGGCACAGAAGGGAGGTGATGGCTAATTCTTCTACAGTGTTGCCAGCTGCCCAGGAGGTGGTATTGCAGCAGCAGTTCAGCGGGGATCAGGTGACAGAAAGGCAAACTGCTATGGTAATGCAGAGCAAGGAAGTTAGAGATTAAAGGGCTCTTTTGTCTTGGCATAACAAAATCGGGTATTCTGCTGTTCGGAAAGTAACGTGGAAATGCTGCAAAAGTGTAGAGTGAGCAAATAGCTAAACAGATGTAGTATAAACATACCACAATAAAAACAGAAGAAGTGTCCGTTGTTGTAGAACCAACCTGCAGACAAATCAGAACAGATGCTCAGTAAAGATTATACATAGTCTAACCTCCATGTAAGGGACGCAGGTGGCGCTGTGGGTTAAACCACAGAGCCTAGGACTTGTCGATCAGAAGGTTGGCGGTTCAAATCCCCGCGACAGGGTGAGCTCCCATTGTTTGGTCCCTGCTCCTGCCAACCTAGCAGTTCGAAAGCATATCAAAGTGCAAGTAGATAAATAGGTACCGCTCCGGCAGAAAGGTAAATGGCATTTCTGTGCACTGCTCTGGATCGCCAGAAGCGGTGTAGTCATGCTGGCCACATGACCCAGAAGCTGTATGCCGGCTCCCTCGGCCAATAAAGTGAGATGAGCGCCGCAACTCCAGAGTCGGTCACGACTGGACCTAATGGTCAGGGGTCCCTTTACCTTTTTAACCTCCCTGTAAGTGTTGTGTAAGGAAATTAGGATGAGTACTCAATAAGTAGGTCATCTGGAAGGGCCCAAGGACCTCCAACATACAAGCTGTGGCGGTTTCTAGGGGAGAGGAAGTAAAATGGGCTCATAGCTTCAATCGTGCAGGGAGTTTCTTCCCATTTTTTCCTGGTGTAAAGGGTTACATTGTGGGATCTCCTTTAGATCTTGTTGTTAATATCCCCCTCTCCTTGTGTCCTTGCAGCATGTGGCGGCCCTCTTCCCAGGAGACATTGACCGCCTCCGAAGGATGTCCGTGATAGAGGAAGGAGACTGCAAGAGGGTCAATATGGCCAACCTGTGTATCATTGGCTCCCATGCAGTCAACGGAGTGGCCAGAATTCACTCGGAGATTGTAAAGAGCTCTATGTGAGTCCTGCTTCCTTCACTTTTTTGCAACAGGCTGTCAGCTCAGGGGAAGACAGGCCAGGCTGCCAGAGTCTCCCCAGAGATCTGTGAGCAAAGGTAGTTTATTTTCTGCACATGCATCGCTGAAAATCCTTCGCCAAACTGTTTGATTTTCCTTTTTCCTTTTTCTTTTTTATGCACCTCTTTCTCTCCATTTGGCCCAGACCCCAGAGATAGCTTATTTTTCTTATTTATACTTATATAAATTTATATACCACCCTATACCCCCAGGTCTCAGGGCGATTCACAGAATAAAATAAAAAAATAAAATATATATATATAAAACTAGAAAATACATAATCATTTTTTTAGTGGTCGCATTCACTGTTATCAACTGGCCCTAAATGGCACATGACTCTTTCTTCTTCTCCTTCTTCTCCTTCTCCTCCTCCTCCTCCTTCTTCTTCTTCTTCTTCTTCTTCTTCTTCTTCTTCTTCTTCTGTCTTGTGATCCATCTTGTGCTTTTTTAGATTCAAAGATTTCTACGAAATGGAGCCGGAGAAGTTTCAGAACAAGACGAACGGCATCACTCCAAGGCGGTGGCTCCTGCTTTGTAACCCGGGACTCTCTGATGTCATTGTGGAGGTGAACTGACTTCAGCCAATAGGAATTCCATGGAGCAATTACCCCTGTTGTTAGGTCGTCCCCCCTCCTCCTCAGTGGATCTTTCTTCATTCCATTTTTTTCTTAGATCAGGGCTGTTGAACCTCAGACCTAGGGCCTGAATGTGGCTTCACCGGCTTTGGTTTCTGATGCTTTGGACTCTCTGCAGACCACACCCCACATTTTTGCTTCTGGCCCCACCCACCTTGACATGTGGCCTCTGCAAGGTTACCTAGAAGGAAACATGGCCCTTTCATCAAAAAGCATCCCCCACCCTTGGAGTTTGTTGGGTTTGGGGTGCGCAAGAATTCAGTCGCCATGTCCCTAACTTCATGGTCTTTTGTCCCTGGCAGTTCATGATTTTTGTAGTGCAGGGAGCGCAGAAGCAAACATCAGATAAGCAGATCTGTCGATTGATGGTTTTCTTTCTTCTTTTCACTACAGAGAATTGGGGAAGATTTTCTAACGGATCTAAGCCAGCTCAAGAAGCTGCTAAGCTTTGTCAATGACGAGGCCTTCATCAGGGATGTCGCCAAAGTTAAACAGGTGAGGATGGCAGCATGTTAGCGAGAAACACCGTGATATGATGGGCTGCGGTCGAGGCAAACCGTATATGTTAATTGCTGGTTCAAAACATGTTCCAATGTATTCTAATTACTTTTTTTAAACTAATTTGTTCTTGCAGCTTTGTGTTTTCTAATTTTGCTTTAAAATATTGTAAGCTGCCTTGCAGCTTGGGTGGAAGGTGGGATATAGATAAGTTATATAATCTAGAATCCCAGCCTAGACCAAACTGTGCAGCTAGAGTCAGGCTTAAATGTCCCGGCCAGTAACTTCAACCCCAAATTTCCTTTTGCCAGGAGAACAAGCAGAAGTTCTCAGCCTACTTGGAAAAACAGTACAAGGTGAAAATCAACCCTGCCTCTATTTTTGATGTGCACGTCAAAAGAATTCATGAATACAAGAGGCAGCTCCTCAATTGCCTGCATATCATCACACTCTACAACCGTGAGTAGCTTAGCCCAACAAAGCAGCAACTTCGGGGCTATGGAATGCTTTTGGACAAAAATAATCATAATAACACAGCACCAGTGTGGGAGCCAGTGTGGTGTAGTGGTTAAGAGCGGTAGTCTTGTAATCTGGGGAACCGGGTTTGCGTCTCCGCTCCTCCACATGCAGCTGCTGGGTGACCTTGGGCCAGTCACACTTCTTTGAAATCTCTCAGCCCCACTCACCTCACAGAGTGTTTGTTGTGGGGGAGGAAGGGAAAGGAGAATGTTAGCCGCTTTGAGACTCCTTAAAGGGAGTGAAAGGCGGGATATCAAATCCAAACTCTTCTTCTTCACTAAATGTACGCAGGAGATTGGAAAACTAGCTGGTTGGGGAGATAGTCTTCTTTCTCTGTCTAATGTGCGAAGTTTTCTTACATGCAAGGATGCTTTTGCAAACATTCAGAAATGCAGTCACCCCACTTGCAGATTGAATAATAATAATAATAATAATAATAATAATAATAATAATAATAATAATTTGTTATTTATACCCTGCCCATTTGACTGGGTCTCCCCAGCCACCCTGGGCGGCTTCCAACCAAATATCAAAAACAATACAGCATCAGACATTAAAAACTTCCCTAAACAGGGCTGCCTTCAGGTGTCTTTTAAAAGTAAAATAGTTGTTTATTGCCTTAGCATCTGCTGGGAGGGTGTTCCACAGGGCAGGTGCCACTACCGAGAAGGCCCTCTGCCTGGTTCCCTGTAACCTCACTTCTCGCAGTGAGGGAACGGCCAGAAGGCCCTCGGCGCTGGACCTCAGTGTCCGGGCAGAACGATGTGGGTGGAGACGCTCCTTCGGGTATACTGGGCCGAGACCCTTTAGGGCTTTAAAGGTCATCACCAACACTTTGAATTGTGCTCGGAAACGTACTGGGAGCCAATGTATGTTCTCAGCGGCCACTCCCAGTCACTAGTCTAGCTGCTGCATTCTGGATAATGCCTTTGAATACTACTTGCTGGGAGTCGTGAGCAGGGAGATGGCTGCTGTACTCAGTCTCTGCTTGCGGGCTTCCCAGAGGCATCTGGCTGTTTGATGTCAGAACAGGATGCCTACCCTGATCCAGCAGGTCTCTTATGTTCTTAATTTTGCTATGTGTGTAGATTAGGCTGTGCCATTTTAATCTACAAGTATCGTCTGTGTGTCTCTGCACCAGCAATATTGCATTGTCTTTGGCTCAAGATCCCAGGGCAATGGGCTTTGCCACACTGTGAGATTTCAGCCTTCGTAGATGCATGTTTAGGAACTTGATCAGAACCTCATGTAATTAATAGAAAGGGCTGGCAAACATATCATCAGCTGACAGGCCAGAGCAAGAATGTGGATATCTTGCAGGAAGTCATCTGTGTGGTTTGCAGATCATGTGCTGGAATGTGATAGGAGCCAGACCACAGCTGATGAGAGCGAGGAGTTTATTTTGCATTTAAAACTACATCTCAAAATAATATTCTGCATAGCAACAGCCTTCGATGGCTGAGTTCCACCATCAGATTTTCTAATCTGAGTGAGAGAAAAGAAAGACGAAAGAGAAAGGAGGGAAAAGGCCACAAATCTCTTAATTAATATAATAGATTTAACAAAAAGAATTAAGATGAAATAATTATATACGTTGAAATAGGTTGGGCGGAGGGGAAACGCAACCTGTAATTTTCTCATTCCAATAATTGATAAAGAGAGACCATCTCTCAATGGGGTTATTGTTTTGTTGTTTTGGTTTACTTGTGTTTTATCTTGTATTTTATTCTGTGAACTGCCCTGAGATCTTTGATGAAGGGCGGTATATAGACTTAATAAATAAATAAATGACACAAATTAATCATCATATTGCTTTTTCCAGGCATCAGAAGGGACCCAAAAAAGTCCTGCGTGCCAAGAACAGTTATGATTGGAGGAAAGGTAAGGGACTTGATAGGTGGCGCTGTGGGTTAAACCACAGAGCCTAGGACTTGCCGATCAGAAGGTCGGCGGTTCGAATCCCTGCGACGTGGTGAGCTCCCGTTGCTCAATCCCTGCTCCTGCCAACCTAGCAGTTCGAAAGCACGCCAGAGTGCAAGTAGATAAATAGGTACCACTCCAGCGGGAAGGTAAACGGCGTTTCCGTGCGCTGCTCTGGTTCGCCAGAAGTGGCTTAGTCATGCTGGCCACATGACCTGGAAGCTGTACACCGGCTCCCTTGGCCAATAAAGCGAGATGAGCGCCGCAACCCCAGAGTCGGTCACAACTGGACCTAATTGTCAGGGATCCCTTTACTTTTACCTTTAAGGGACTTAATGCTCAAGCAAGCTTTCTCCTCAGTAGCTGGGACAGTGTTTCGTAAACTGCAGACAAGCACATATGCACATTCCCTCCCTAGGTTAGCGCTGGGAGTGTTTTCCATCTTGCTCCTGCAGGGTTTATTTTTCGAGCGTGTAAACATGAGAACTGCCCTGTTTTCCTGACTATCAGTGAATCTGAACAGCCCCCCTCCTGATTGCCTGATTACACACCCTGTCTCTTTCCCACCAAGTCCCTTTTGATCCATGCGTATCTTCCCTCTCTCCCTCCAGGCTGCCCCCGGCTACCACATGGCAAAAATGATCATCAGACTGATCACGGCCATTGGAGACGTCGTCAATAATGACCCTTACATAGGCGACAGGCTGAAAGTCATCTTCTTGGAGAACTACAGAGTGTCCCTTGCTGAGAAAGGTAAGAGGATGGGGATGGTCTTAGGCGTTGGCACAAGGCCTCTGGAGACTTTTTCCCCCCAAAAAATTTTTTAATTGATTTTCCACATTTATCACAAAATGACATAACAAAACACACAACAAAGAAAAACACACTACAATACAATAAAATTAAACCCAGAGAAAAAATATTTCTTCAAATACCTAATTCTCTTAACATTGATAACTGACTTCTTCGAATTCCCTCTAACTGAATTTCATTATATCATTTTTATAACAGTTCTCCAAATTCATATTTCTAATAAAAGGCCTCTGGAGACTTTTGGCTTGGACTTTGGAACCAGGCAACACAGGTGTTGTAGTATTGAGCTACAATCTAGGCAAAGGGTGTCTGTCTGTGTTTGTTTTAAGTAGGGGAGAAGCATTTTTTACCAGACTATCTTTTTTTCACTCCACCCCAGTGATTCCTGCTTCAGATCTGTCTGAGCAGATCTCCACCGCGGGGACTGAGGCTTCAGGGACAGGGAACATGAAATTCATGCTGAACGGAGCCCTCACCATCGGGACCATGGATGGCGCCAATGTAGAAATGGCTGAGGAGGCCGGAGAGGAGAATCTCTTCATCTTTGGCATGCGGGTGGAAGACGTGGAGGCGATGGATAAGAAAGGGTTTGTATGAACAGCCGCATTAGCCTTGCGTCCTAGAAACAGGTTGTGTAGCAGGGATGGCTTTTCCTTGACGTCCCTTGGTCTTAGCTTGCTTCAGCTGCATGAAAATACTCAGATTAAATGGAGCAAAGGAGACCTGTTTTGTGAGGTTGATTGGGGGGGAACCTCAAACCCAGGAAAGGGATGTGGCCCTCCACACTTCTCACAGTCAGGACTCTCCACTGGCGACACCTCCTCCCTAGCCACGCCCTCTTTCTCCAAGCCACACCCCCCTGGTGGTCATCCTTTACACACACCCAGTGTGTGGTTTTACCTGGCTGGAATTCTGGTTGTTGTGCTCCTTGATTGACTAAATGGAGAATAAAGAGGAGCCTGTGAGTGCGTAGGAACCAGCCTGCTAGGCAACGACAATATTTACATTTGCCTCCAGCCCTGTCTGCTTGTGGCAAGTGGACCCTACCAGGTTATACAGCCCTTGTTGGGGAAGGGCTGGGGGAAATCTTGGTTACCCCTTTTCTAAATCATTGCCACAAGATGTTTGCTCTGGGGATAGAAAGAGCACACGCTAATCCAAAAAGAAATAGATTTTAAAAGTGAGGTGTGGGAGAAGTTCTTCAAATACGACAGCAACTTACAAAAACACATAAGTGTAATGAGCACAGTACATAAGTCTATCGATCTGCTTGTGGATTGCTTTGGACTAATTAACTCTACATAACTTGTACTAGATCTAATAATGGCAGACCGCTTGCTAATAATTATCCGAGCCTGTGCCCTTTAATTTGACTTGGTGTCATCGTGGACAATCGCTTCGAAATCAAGTCCAGTTCGTCAGTCATTTGGCCTTGGGCCAGCCCTGTCATTAGGCCAAGTGAGGCAGCCACCTCGGTCGGCAAATGCTTAGTGGTGGCAGGATGTTGGAGGAGAGCTGTGTGTGCCACGTGGCTTGCCTCATGCCCCTCAAACTACCCTTACGCTGCCCTCAGGTGTGGTGGAAGAGCCCATCCCATCAACAGTGTTGACGCAAGGTCAAGCTGCCAGAATGTCATTTGCCTCAGGTGGTAAAATGTCTTGGGCCGGCCCTCTTTGGGTCACTTTAGTACAGGGCTGTTGACTCCTTTGAGTGGAGCATATAAAGCAACGTGTTCTGCAAGTGATGATGAGAAGGCCGAACATTTCATTTGTTTCCTCGTTTAGGTACAACGCTAAGGAATACTATGAGAGGATTCCAGAGCTCAAACAAGCTGTTGACCAAATTGGCAGCGGCTTCTTCTCACCAGATGACCCCGGGTGCTTCCAAGATGTCGTTGACATGCTGATGTATCATGACAGGTGAGAGGCAGCAATCGTGCGCCTTCCCTGCATGCTCTAAACCGGGGTTAAACAGTGGTATGCGTTTCATGGATGATAATAAGAATAAATTTTTATTTATACCCCGCCCTTCCCGGTTCAGGAAACTGGGCTCAGGGCAGCTAACAACAAATTTAAAACACTTAATTGATGCTAGAAAAAACAGCATAAAATACGGTATAAAGCGTAAATAACAATAAAATCAAGAATCAAAAATTAATTTAGGGGGGAAATCCATCCAATAAACATTAGATGATCACCAGGGCTAGCTGGCTAAATTAGTCCCACTTGGGCCAGCGAGGAGACCAGGGGAGAACCAGCTGTGGGATCCCAGAGCGGGCAATCTTCACAAATCGGGGAGGAAAGAAAGGGGAACAAAAGATCAGGCTAAGTTCAAATTGAAAGCCAGGCAGAATAGCTGTCTTACAGGCCCTGCGGAAGGAAGTTAAATCCTGCAGGGCCCTGGTCTCATGGGACAGAGCATTCCACCAGAGCCATCACTGAGAAGGCCCTGGCCCTGGTGGAGGCCTGGGACCTCTAAACTATGATTATTCATGGAGCTTACGGTCCTCTGCAGGGCATACCAGATGACACGCCATTCCTGGCTTCACTTTTCTGACGGTCCATGGTGTGGCTTTTCTATGCCTTTGCAGCCACCCAACTGGCTCTGTATCTCCATATTACGTTACCATCATCGAGAGGGAAATGGGCAGCTATTTATAATGGCTGACACTCATTTTATGTCAAAGGCGTATACACTGTTGTTTATGCCCTGGCCTTTGCAGCGGTGAGTATCAGAAAAAGGTGGAGAGAACACGCCTCTGAGGTCGCAGTTACTCTCAGACGCTTCTTTGTTTCAGGTTTAAGGTGTTTGCCGATTATGAAGCCTACATCAAAGCTCAAGGGCAAGTGGACAAGCTCTACATGGTAAGATGTTCAACAAGTTTTGAAGATTTTAAAAAAATGGGCTTATTTATGAAATAGATAGAAGACTATGGCTCTGGTATCCTAGGGTGAACCAAGTGGTGGGAGAGGCCCCTCTGCACAATGGGTTTGTAGACTGAAAAGGGCATTTCAGCAGTTTGGGTAGCCAAAATGTGAATTTCAGCCAGCAAAAGGCTGTCTTCATTCATTCATTCATTCATTCATTCTGTATCCTACCTTTCTTTACATAGATGCCCGAGGCAGCTAACCATGTAAAATGAAAAAATATATTAGAAAACCATCTAAATGCAGACAGAAGGGCAGATGATATACAGGTCAAGTACGCAATAGATCAATTATTTCTTCGAACAATGGTGAAACTTCAATGGGAAAAGTGCCAGATTGTGGGCAGGGAGTTCCATGGCCAAGGTGCTAACACAGAGAAGGCCCTGATAGATTAAAGTAGGTTGGAGAGAGGGTGGACAACAGGCCGGAGGAGGAAACAAGCCTTGGCTGCCATATATTCTGCTGCTGTAAGAGTGTTAGGGACATACGACTATTCTGTGGGGTTGTAGATTCCCAATTAAAGGTTAGTTATTATATATTGTAGATTCCCAATTAAAGGTTAGCTATTATATATATATGTATATTATATACATTTTAGGCACATCCATTTGACACACAACTGCCAATGTGCGCATTGTTTTGGCCCTGGGAGGGGATGGAACGTACATAAGTGCGACTGTTGACACGTGCAATGACCTAGAACACAACACCCACAAAAACAGAGTTGTCAGCTGGCAACTCTTAATTTGCGCACATTTGACGCACGCACGACTGCACACGCAGTGCTTAGCACAGAAAGAGGGTGGGGCGGACGTCTGCGACCGTAATCCCTGCGTAAATGGGAGGGGGGGCTGCCTGTAATTATAACCTGCATTGTGTCTTTTGGTGTTCCTCTGCTGAAGCTACCAAACTTCCCACTCATTTCCTTTCTAGAATCCCAGAGAGTGGACTAAAAAGGTAATCAAGAACATTGCGTGCTCTGGCAAGTTTTCCAGTGACAGGACAATTACCGAGTACGCCAGAGAAATCTGGGGGGTGGAGCCCTCTGCCGTGAAGATTCCTCCGCCCAACATCCCGAGGGAGTAAGTCCGCTGCAAGAGGTGCATGCAAACGCCCTGCTGCTCTGGCACTTCCTGCTTCCCAATGAATATTCCACAGATGAATTCAAAACGTGCATTTTACCACCCGCTGGGCTTCTCATATATTTATAAAAGGCATGGTGGTTACTTGAAAACGGAGGCAAACTGGTGCTCTGCAGCCAATAAGCGTTGACCTTGTTGGCAGTGATAAGATTCTGAGCCTAAAGCAGGGCGCTTGAGTGAGGAAGGTGAGATGAGGCCATTCTCTCCTTTAAAACCCCTATTTAACCAATGCAACCTGCATGCGTGTTCTGTATTATTGAGACGGTACCCGACTGCCCAGGCCCTTTTCCTCCCATGCCAGGCCAGCCTGTTTAGTCAGGAGATGCTTATGTCTGTTTGGGGGGTGGAAACTGCAAAGACAAGAGTTGGGTGCTGTCAAATGACTTACTTTGAACAAACATGTGCTGCCCTCTGTCGGGAGGTTAGGCTGGAACTCTTCAATGACCCCCCAAAATAGATGCACTTTTCAGATATCATGTTCTGAAGAAATTTCCATCCTTCCTGTTATTAGACGCCCAAACGGTTGTTATCAACCTGCTCCAGTTTTAAACTGTCAATTTGCATGTGCTGAGCTCGTGTTTTTTTTAATCGAGAAGATCTCTCTCTATATATATCTATATGGAAACTTCTGGCAACAGGACACCCAAAGAACACCTGGGGTTTAACAAGGATGCTATTTAAGCAGTGCTGAAAGGACTATTGCTGTCATCTAGAGTGCAGACCAGCACAAATGAACATGGAGCTACTAGAGAAAACCTGTAGTCCCCTAGATACTTGGCAGTCTTCAAAAAATCCCCACCAAAAAAGCCAAGATGCTGTTTTGAGCCTTCAGGTACACCACCATCTGTGGTTTGTAGGCTCCTTTTGGCTTAGTGGGTCATCAGTAGTGCAGCTTTGATGCAGAAGTTGCATTTCCTACAGGGGGGTGGGGAACCTGTGGCCCTCCAGATGTTGGACTGTCAACTCCCATCATCCCCAACCATTGGCCAGGCTGACTGGGGGCTGATAGGAGATGGAGTCCAGCAACATCTAGAGGCCACCATATAGTCCATCCCTGTATTACACTCCAGTGTAGAAGACCACACCTGGCAATACATGCAGCTAGCTTGTTGGAGTCACAGCTCCACTTCCAGCCCAGTGGCCTTCATTCATCAGTTATTGTTTCAGGGTCTCACATTCCTCCCTTATTAAAAGAAAACGACACCTATCGTTTGATTCCTTTTGAGTTTTAATTTCAGATCATACCATTAGTTTTCCTGGCACCTGAGCCAGCCCTTTGCAGCCTGGGCTGCTAAATAAGTGGTTGCTCATTTCTAAGGGCTGGAAAAGCGGCTTGGTCCCAGCTGGGCATGGACTGCCAACTCAACATGCACTTTAATGCAGAATACCAGGACCGGAAATGAATGTATGTTATTATATAAAATTCCAGAACCAGAGGGTTCATTAAAAGTGCTAGTTCCTTTCCCCCCCCCCAGAAATCACCAGTAAATAATTGTATCTAGTTAGTATTAATTTGAAGAAATGCTGAAACACATGTCGTATGAAATGACCACCCACATATATTTTCCACTTCTTATATGGGTCTTAGTGGCCCTACCAAAAAACTTGATTGGCGTTATTAAAGTTGACCATCTCTTTTGACGTGGTGATGCTTAAGCCAATGCAACTAGAATTCTCTGGGTATTGAATACCCCATGAAAATAAATAAATCAAAATGACACTAAATATGTTTTCAAAGCAAATTAAGTCATGTTACAAAAATTGATTGCTGAAAAAATCCATAAAACTAAAATTTGTGAAATGAATATCTGAAAAGTAGTCATTTTCATTTCATGACAATCCACTGTATTTTCATCTTTAAAAAGTTTGTGTAGTTTTGCCGCAGCTTGTGCAAAGGATCTATATTTCTGTATTTCTGCTGTAAAATACAACACTTTCTGTTGTGTGGACCACCAATTTGATTCAGTAAGCACCTGTGATAGACATTTAAATCTTGCATGTTTATGCAGCATCCAAGTGTATTGTTAGATAAATCCGTCACTACTGCATCTCTGCAGTTAGATGCTCCCAAAACACAGTTATGGTTGTTTTAGAAAAATGCATAAATGTTTCTTTCTGAATCTAGCAGTAGGCATCAATTAATAACCTAAAAGGGAAAGGGTAGGGGTTGGAATATGATATTTTGACCAATGAATAATTCCCCCTTTCAGCACTGCTTGGCAGGTGCTGGTAGTGCAGCCCAGGAAGCTTGCATTTGCTTACCAAGATGGTGCCTTTCAGATTTTGTGGACTACAACTCCCATCATCCCTAGCCATTAGCCATGCTGGCTGGGGATGATGGGAGTTGACGGAAGGGTGCTTTTTGTTTTGTTCCTACTTATATCCTTTGAACCTTTGACCTACCTATGCCCTTGGTAACTATGGGCTATGGGTGTGGTACCAGAAATAGTCACTATATTTAACAAAGATGTTAATGTTTATTGAGTACACAAACCTATGTGGTTACTTTAATATGCTATTGCCTCTTTTAATTGGCATACACTGTCTAACTTGTTGCTGTCACTTAAATACAAATTGCTTATTTTGCACTACTATTAGTAAACCAAGAAAATGTTGAGGAAGCAGTTACCATATTTTTCACTCCATAAGACGCACCTAGTTTTTAGAGGAAAACAAGGAAAAAAATATTCTGAACGAAACAGTAGATGTATGATTTTTGTGGTTCATGCGGTGGCCACAGACATGTGATTTGACAGTGAGTTTGGGGTAGCCCAATGCAAAAATCCTGAGGATCCATGTGGATCCGTGCTTTGTAACCACGTTTTTGCGCCACTGCCGCCCCACGAAACAGTGGATGCGTGATTTTTGGTCAGACTATAGTCATGGACATGTTATGTGATCTGATGGTGAATTTGGGGTGACCCAATGCAAAAATCCTGAGGATCCATGTGCTTTTAGCACCCCCTTCCCAGGCAGCCTCCTTTATCGCTAGTGTCCCTTATCTCCCTCCTGGTTGCTTGCCGATCAGCTGCTCAGGGGCTTTTTTTAAACACCCCCTTCCCTCTTTCTAAAAAAAAGCATGGTCTGCTTTTTGCCCCTGGGCAATTCAGCTCCAGGGACCATGCATTTGCTCCATAAGGCACACAGACATTTCCCCTTACTTTTTAGGAGGAAAAAAGTGTGTCTTATGGAGCAAAAAATACGGTACTTATACTGTTAAAACCCTTTTGCCAGACTGCCCTTATATTTTACGCCACCCCTATTGAGACTTACCAATGCTGTTAACTGAGGACTTTTGTTGAAGCCCCTGTCTCAACCCTCGCTGACCTCCCAGAGATCTGTTTCTGCGATATTGTCCTGGAATCTTCCTTTGGTTCTCTTACCAGACATTCCAAACGTCCTCTCACTTCATCTCCCTCACTTGCCCAAGCCAAGAGATTCAGCTACCTAAGCAAAACCTTGGCCACCAAGCCACTCTGCCTTCCTTTCAGGTCTCCTTGCTTTTTCCTTGATCATCTGCTGCTGTTGTCTTCTTCTGGCTGTCCAACACAGACACCAAGCCCCAGCCAACACGGATTGACTCAGACTGACTAGCACCCAGCCTTATATGCCCCACCCTGTCTAGCCCCCAACCAATCACATGGTCTAACTAAATGTTCTAAACCTGCAACCACCAATCAGAATAGACATACTCTCTAGCTTTCTTTTGCATACTCAGAGTTCCATCTAAAACTGCTCCTCAGATGTCAGTTAAAGTCCTCCAGTGATAGTTAAACCAACTCTCACCTGACTTAACAGAAGATGTCCCCCCATATTACATTACAAAACAAATTACATTAACAAAACAAATAGACATCATAAGAGAAGTTCAAATAAGCAGGATATATTCAAGGGGTCCTGTGAAGGCACCATGTGGGCTAGTCCTGTTAAAGAAACACTTCTTTAATATGAGAGGGTCAGTCGCAAAGTGCAATAATTATTGAAATTATTCCCATTCTATTAAAGCAGAAAAGTTAATAGTTAAGGTGCTCTCATGCTTGAGTGGACTACAAACTTTAAATGCAGTGTATACTACATAGAATGAACCCAAGGGTATGAATATAAAGTCAAAGAACCAACTAGGTGACACTGTGGACTAAAAACAGCATTTGAGTAGGTAGAGAACTGTAAATTAGCAAAAGATTGAAGATAGGGAAGAAAAGGTGGGGTGGAGAATGGCAAAGATGAGAATCCTGATTAACCATGCTCTTTTTATAGCCTTCTGACAGAACCATCACAGGCCCCTTTTATAGTTTTCTGCCACCTCTACACCCCTGCAGATGTTGTTGAACTGCAATTCCATCAGCCCCGGCACCAGGGCAAATAAACAAGAACTGTAGTCTATAATATTGGAGGACACCATAATGATTGCCACATATCTGGAATGGTGCTACCACATCCTCATCGAACCCTCCAGGTGTACAACAGACTAATCGTGTGAGGTGACAAAGACCTTGCCTAAGGCCACCAGACACAGCTGCCTCTAATTCAAACCCAGCTCTTTCAACTCCAAATGCAGTATTTGGACAAAAAATAGGTTTAAAATAACTGAGGGTTCCCTGCTTCGGCTAGGGCCTGCTGAAAGGCCATCCATCGAAAGAGTCCCTACCTTCCTTGCCTTGCAAGTTTGCTCTGTAGGTTCCCATAAAAAGTGTGAATGTTGACCCTTCTTAATCATTCCAAGAAATAAGGATGGTTTAACTAAAACAGCAGGAAGCCAGCAAGTTTATAAGCAAACAATAGGAAATGCTTGACTGTGAAGAGGACATTTCCAAGAGGAGTGGAGAAGTTTGCAGCAACCCAGTGTACACCATCTCTTCATCAATTGATGAAGGTTCATGCATGTAAACATGCTTTTTAGGGCATTTGAGACAAGGGCTAGAATCTGCTATCTCCATTTACGCTGAGTAGGCTTGTGGAAATCAACTCTGTATTCCAACCTCCTCGTTAGGAAGCAACCATTCTGCTTGCCTTTCTTTGCATATGCAAATCTGTCCCTCAATTGAAGTGAGTGGAAGAGCCCCTACCAATACATAAGCACACTGGGTGTGAGGTTGGTGGGCTGGAGTTGATACATCATGTGCTTTTCGTTCATTTTATCAAAAGCAGAACAAACAATTGAAGGATTTCCTGGAAAGACGGTTTTGGAATTTGAACATTAATGCTGTTAATTTCACCCTTGATAGAACGGTTTATAGTTTGATTACAGGTCAGTATTTGTGTGCCTTGTCCTCATGTGTCCATCTAAAACTCCAAATAGAGGGTTGTGTCTAACGTTGGCGTAGACAACTGAAATTAATGGACATTACTAATTCCAGTCTATTATTTTCAATGTGTTTAACTCAGCTGGATACAACCCAAGGGAATGACATTGTGCTCTCTTGAGTGTTTCTCATTATGTCTATTTAAATATACTTTTAAGCAATCAGGAACATCTCTAATGATAATAGCACTGTCCGACATTGAGTCTCAAGAATAAAACGTCACATGCAGACATTCCCACTTGGCAATGCAACTTTGTTTATATGGCCTAAAAACCCAACCTAGTAATTAACTTTTACAGCAAAGATGGCATTTCTTCAGACAAGAGTGGGCTAGAGTAGCAGAACTGGATCATTAATGAAAATCTCTGACTTAACCAAAATGGTCCATTGCTTGCAAAATAAATGTTGTTTGTCACTCTCATAGCACTTTCAAAACTTTTGAGATTTTGAGTTTGTGTATGTGTGTGTTTGATATACTACTGTCAATCTCTTGTGCTCTCAAAATTATTAAAAGTCACACAGCCATCCATTGTAGTGACTCTTTATTTCCCTATGCATTGTACAGAACTATTGCATTACATGGACACAGTGCTGATGTGAATGGACATTGGGTGGGATTCAGCAGGGCTTTATTATTCTTTTAAGGAGTGCCAGCATAATCTCCTGTAGTTCTGCTAGTTTGGTTTCCATATAACGAGCACCTGTACATCAAAATATTCTTAACAGGGTGGCTTATCCTAATGAGAAGAATGGAGAAAAGGATTTGAGGGGAAAGGGCATCCAGTGAAGTCTATTGGAAGATTAGGACGTATATCGGGTTGCCATTATGTCCTCTTTTTCCAGGACACATCCTTATTTTCATGGGTATGTAAAATGAGTCTCATCATAGTGATCCATAGTTAAAAGTACAAGTCGGCAAATGTGTCCTCTTTTTTGTTCTTCAAAATATGGCAACCCTATATAGAAGGAAGTCCTTCTTCACACACTGCATAGTTAAATTGTGGACTTGGCTGCCTTGAAAAGAAACTAACAACAATTTAATGAGGGTCATTCAATAGCAACCACTCATGATGGCTATATACTACATCCAGTATCAGGCTTCCGAATTCCAGCTGATGGGGAACACGAGCAGGAATGGGTTGTTTCATTCATGTCCTGCTTGAAGGAAATGAGCAATAGAGATGGCTTGACCCTGTTGCATTATCTCCTCCCACCTCTCAAACTCCTCTGTATGTTTAAGTATAATCTGCCAAGTAACATTTAATATATCTGACCAAGTAGGCTCGTGTCCAGAAAATCTTGGGCCACAATAAATGTTAGCCCTTAGTAGTGTCATCAGGCTCAGAAACAGAGCCCAAGATGTGGGTGTCACCACTAACTTTTCCTGGAGTGTACACTTCGGTAGGAATTCAACAGAGTATTAAATCCTCAATTACATAGCTCTGCCACCAGGGGACGGATCATTACTGAACACAGAAGTATTCCATTTTGCTTGCAGCTCTTTGTAGACAGATATCAGTCAACGGGAGGTCACAAGACTTGCAACAGAACAAACAAATATGGACAGACTAGCTACATACGAACGAATTGCATGTCGACGCAAATTAAGAATGGATAAATATGAAGAAATCTGGAAGGAATACTTGAGCGATAAAGTGGTGGGAAGTAAGGGGAGGAGAGGTGGGGAAATATTGTTTAAAAGGCGTAGTTATAGGTATATCAGTACTCAAATCTGAATTGTTAAATTGTGTTATTAGTGTTATTGTAGTTTTTGTTGTATGCTTTTTGTGGTATTGAAAAAATTGATTAAAAATTTTTAAAAAAACAACTAACAAATACTGAAGAACTCGGGAACTTCAAACAACTTTTACCTAAATTACAACTTTCTTTCATCCAGAAGCCTCCTTTCACATACTTCAAGAAAACTAGGTTTCTGGTAAATGTTAGCTGTGTCAGTATAGCCAAACGATATACCCTTGTCTCAAGCAACCGTTGTGAAAGGGAGAGGCCTAGGGCCTTCTCCAAACTGCAGTTCCCAAGGTTCCTTGGAGGCAGCCATGAAAAAGTAAGTTAGGAACATAAGAAGCTGCCTTATATTGAATCAGACTCTTCGTTTGTTTAGCTCAGATTTCAAGCAGAGGATATTTCCAGCCCCACCTCCCCAAAGCTATGCTGTGGTGTAAGATGCTCCTTGGGCAGTATGTTTAAAGCTGCAACACAAGTGGACAAATGTGGGTGCCAATAAAGATTATGATTGTAGGACACTTCACAATGTAAAGTGCTACAGAAATTATAACGAACAGCTAAACACATGGACCGCAATCCACAATTTCAAAGGACAAGAGAGGAAGTCACTCAGCAAATGAAGAATAGAAAAACTCGCAACCCTACATTCATATTGAAAATTGGTTGCCAAACATCACAGTATATATACCAACTCTACGAAACAGAAATCCAAAGTCCATTGTAAGTACGGAACACATGAGTTTGTCAGACTTGGGGCAGTGATGAATCACATGCTGCTGGCAACTTAGTACATTTCTGCTGCTCAGGGGAGCTTTGAAAGAAATAAGTTCTATCTCTGTTCCGCCATTAGCCCCAGACAAATCACAATGGGCAGGATCCAATATTTCCTTGAGTAGTCAGAAGGTATTTCTGCTTGCCTCTTTGCCCCAGATCCCCATCCATACCCAGCTGCACCCTCCCCCCCAAATCCCGCCCCCACATCCACAGCATTTGAGAGGGTTCCTTAATCCGTAACCCCAAGGGCTGAAGCAGAAAGTCCAGTTATATAAGCAAAATTCCATGCACAATTATTTAGAACCCATCCAATATGCCACCATTTTAAATTCTACGTGTCTTTTTGATAGTATTTTCCTGGGCAGATCCAGAAGCCCATAATTTTTATTTTGTTTTTTTTAAAAAAGGCTAATACTACAAAAATTCTTAAGTAATTTGTTTTATTAAAACTACACACTTTTTAGATAAACATTTCCATTTCAATGTGTATCACTGGCCTAATAATTGGAACATATGTCTTGGGATAAACAGCACTGATACATGCGCTGGAATCTAATTTTTGTTGCATGGGAGGAGGTGACATTTCCACATTGGTTTGTACTTTTACCGACACTAAGGTGGGCGATAGCAGCAGCGGCGTTACATGGAACATTCTGTTTGCTTCGACAAGAAAGGCAAAGTTAAGTGTTTCTGTCCTTGTTAGTGTAGTAAACCAAAGCACATGGAATGTAGGAGGGAAGAGATGGGATTGTATATGTGGCACAATTTGCTCAGAGGTTATGGTGAATCAAAATCTTGGTAGATCTCACTACAGCAGAAAGTCTCACTGCAAAGAACAAGCTACCGTCTGCTTTGGAAGTATGATAATCTCTAAAATACAACTCTTTGATGCATGCAAAACCAGAGTATTCCATATACAGACAATATTAGCAAACACTGCTCTCTAATACACTTCAGGCTGAATAATTCACTTCTGAACACTAATATCTAAGACTACTATGCCAGATGCTTGTATGTTTGTGGAATGAAACAGTTCAGGGCCAATGACACAAAACCTGGAGCTACTGTAAATCAGTCTGTTAGGACCCAACAGCTAAACTGCCCCTGGCCCTCTGATTCCTACTCACAATGTCTCAAATTGTCTGCCATGCCATGCCTGCATGAATGGTGGACTGAGAATCCTGAAGAAGAGCATGCTGAACTCACGTCTGGTTTAAGCAGAAGCCCTGACACGAGTGAGATGGGGAAGGAATGGCAGTTTTCAGTTAAGAGCCATGGTGAACTGCAAGCCATCAGGACTCTTAAGGTCTAGTATTGCACTACGTAGCATCTCCTTTAAACACCTCCAAAAGGTTGCTAAAGTGGTCTTTACTGTCTTCTTCTCAATATGGATGGATTAATGCATTTTTAAAAAAAATCTGTAAATTCAACAACATAATGGCTAAATGTGTCAATTTTTTACGCATCAAAAATGGACTCCAGCAGCCATAATGAGACCGAATCATCATGAGGTATATAAGGCCAAGGCCAATAAGGGAAAGGAATATGAATTTTAGATTCAGCATTTGTTACTATTAATTTACTATCGTGCTGCCTGCTAAAATTTCGATTCAGGCCAGGATTGTTTTGCTACAGCTAAAAAATGAAAAATAAGTATTTGTTCCTGGCATGTGCCAACTAAAGGAAACATTCAAGGCTGGTCAGGAAGTTTTCATACATCTCTAGCTTTTAATTAAAATATATATACCAAACTAAATATTTTATGCAAAAAAAGAATTTTGTTTTCACTTTCAATGCCTTTGCTTGGTCTGAAAAAAATTAGGAATTTCAAATATAATTGCTAATATTTTGCTGTTAAGGGAAGTCAGAGCAAATGTTTTATTGCCAATGAAAACCAACATAATTTACCAGATGAGAACTTCAGGTTAAAGTATTTTGATGTAATTTCTCTCACAGAAAACTTTTGACCAGCTTTAATGTACCTGAGTATTATTATTTTTTAAGGAAATGGAAGGGCTGTAGGGGTATGAAGGATCATGATTATGAAAAATGATACCAATTTTCTCATCCCCAAAGTGCTTATATGTCTCTAGAGGAGACTGGAAGACATCTTCATCACAGCAGGAAAAAAAAATCTCCACCCATTCTTGACAAAGTATAAAGACACCTTCTATTTACTGAAGGAGTCTTTCAAACAACTTTTGAGGGTGCAATTTGTATTCAATACATCTCAAATCACCCATTGAACCTGTACATCAAAATAAAATGGTTTGGAGTCAAGAAAGAATCTCAAAGTCAGAGGAAGAAAGAATCTTAAAGAGGATGTGTCTGTATATGAGGTATAATAAAGATATTTATATATTATCTATATGTGGGAGACAACTAAGAAACTCCAAAGCAAGGCAACAGAGAAAGAGAAGCTTAATCACTATTAAATAGTTGCCTCATTTTAAAGGAGAAACATCCTTCATTGCATTCTGAAATGTTTTCTTGAAAGCATCCTGATCTCTTGAAAGTTCTCAAATGAATTTCAGAACCAAAAACCATATTCAGCAACTCTGCAGCAGACAAGGGTAGGGGAAACTCCTCACTGAACTAAATTCTATTAAAAGAGCAACCTGCAACTCAGGTAAACTAGATGCAGCACTGAAATATTATAGCAGTTACATTTTTAAAGACAATTGCAGTTCATTTGCGTTTCCGAGTGCAAGGGTTTTTTGTGTTCTAAAAAGCTGTTGCGGCCGAACAGACACTTGTAGGAATGTTCATAATTTCTGAAAGGTTTTTGCCAAGTCCTTCTTGTGCTTGAACTTAGTTGTTGTGATTTGTTTGGTTCTCTTGTTCTTTAGAAGGGGCTTGTGGGGAGAGAAAGAGAGAGAAGCCAGCTACATTCTTTTCTTCGTATCTCTATCGCCCCAGAGGCTGGGTTTCCAAGTGTATGCATTAAGACTGAAGCAGGAATCTGTGACTTATTCAGTGTCTGGGTTTAAAAGAATGGCAGACCTTTTCTTGTAGATGACAACTTAAGTCAACCATGCAGTTAGTCCTCAGTGACGATGCTCATGTCCCAATTTTCCCAGGAATTCCCTAAGAGGGAAAAATACACACACATACGTATCAGCAGTGTCAGTTGTTTTGGTACTTCAACTTCATCCATTCTCTTCCCACCTGCCCTTCTGAGGCCAGTAGATTTCAGAACTCCGGTCAACTTAAGTTTTCCCACTTAGATACTCTTAAATGCCCTACATTGCAGAGCAATCACTCTCTTTCAAAGATGGGATCATGATATTTAAAAAACAAGCAAAACAGATGAAGGGACACAAACATACACATAGTCTTACCAAGCTGTCAAACTTGAAATTATGTTTGTAGCTGTTTTTGTTTTTATTTACATTAGTTTTCTATATCTTAACTGTTTTACAAAAAACTTTAAATAAAAATCTTAACACAAAAAAGCCCTTGAGGTTCTGGGGTACAGCCTTTTTTTGCTTATTCACATGTCAACCCCCCCTTATACATTTAAAGCCAGGTTGTGTTGCTTTTGACAGGGGTGATGAGAGAAGATGTATGAATATAATGTCAAAAGGATGCATAGGGAGTGAAATTTGCCCTGCCTTAGGAACGCAGCACCCTGAGTTTCAGACTTGGCTCTTTCCCAGCCCTACTTCTAAGATACTAAGGATTGTTTTTATGATATGTTTGTAAGTCACCCTGATGTACATGCAGCAGGCTATTCATCAATTAACTGCAACAATGGACCTTTTCATACAAAGCATGTGCTCTACTACCAAGCATCTTTCCTTTCCCCTCTCCTAGACCTGCTCAGATACTGGATGTGAACCAGGGTGAGAAAGAAGCGCCCGAAGTGAAGTGACAGATCAAAAGGAGGCAAGACAAGAGAGCGGGGGGGGGGAGGATTGGCCACTCTCACCCACACACCCATTTTTATGCAAAACCCAAACCTGCCATCCTTCCTTGCTTTAAATGCATTGTAAAAAGAGGAGACATGCAAAAATGCATGACTGCACCAATCATCTCTCGTTTGGCCCTCAGTCTCACCCAAGTCACTTGGCGAATGTTGCCAATTTAATCAGCAGTTACTAGAAATGATGTGCTGTCGTGCTTGGGTCCTACAATAAACCTCTGGGGTAAAGTGGAAACCAAGGGAAACTATTCCAGAATAAGCACACACACGCGCGCACACACCCCACCCCCTTTATGTTGTACAGCTCAATTGCATCTGCCTGTGCAAACAGCAGAACACACATTATGAGCGACCCTTTTAATTACCGCAATATTCGAGGTAGTTCTGGGCTCTTGTAGATGTATTTATGCCTGTAGCCTAGGTCTGTGTGAAATGGAACAAACTGTACTTTGTAATCACGGAAGCTCCGAGATGGGGCAGCAATGTTGTATAGCTGTAAAAGACATTTCAAAACAAATGCAAGTTAATGAAATGGATAGCCCCTCAATACAGAGCAGTGACGACGTCTATTTCTGTAACTATATTTGATGTAGCTAATTAAGCACCAGTTACTGCACGGCAATTTCTGTGCCCAAGAAACAATCATACTTACTTCATGTCAGCTGGTTATATCACTCTTTGACCATTCTGTTCTACTTGAAATTGGGTAGTTACAAGAATGTTGAAGGGACAAAGTCTCAAAGTACTTTTCAAATGTGACTTTATGGATTGAAGGAGAGATCAGAACCCACAGGTTTGTGATATGTGGATCTGTGATATGTGAAGCTGCACATCTGTCACTCAGAAATTTTTTTTAAAAGAGCTTTGAGTTTTAAGCAGCAATGGAAACTCTTCCAATGTTGTATAACAATGAACATGCACAAAGTTCAGTTGTTCATGACTTGTGTACACAAATATATGCAACATGGGCCTCTTGAACAGGTGTTTTCCAAGGGAGGAAACCCATGTTATCTTTTCTAAACAAAGATTTGCCTGTGGAGCCTGATCTTTTTCTGACACATGCTGTGGAGAGTCAAACTGATTCTCAAGTGAAAGTCCACTTGAAGGATAGGTATTTATGTCAGACGCTTATGTACCACTTAATCATTTGTATGTGTGAACAGTATACATAAAAACAAACTTTAAAACTGCTTTATCATAAAACTGAACGCTGCTGGAACAAGGAACTTTTATTGATGTGTTCAGCAAGGAGGGGGTCTGTTTAATCCCACCTGGGAAGGAGTTCTACAGGCTTGGTCCCATTACATTAAATACATGGCTTCTAGTAGTTGCAAGTCATGCATTTGAGACATGGGGGACTACCAACAGAGACTCTCACAAAGCCTCTGTGACTGGGACAGGGTATATGAGATCTGGCAGTCCTTAAGTTGTCCTGGACCAAAGCTGCTAAGGACCTTTGTAAAATTAATAGAAGAACCTTGGAACCGTGTCTGGGCAGCTTTTAAGTACCAGAGTTAGTCCTGGTGATAGTTTGTCCCCATCAAGAGTCCAGCTGCAGCAATTTGTACCAGCAAAACCTAGTTCCCAACTCATCCTATTTATGTTTTGCATCACACTGTTCCTGAAGGGATAATGTCCTTGTCTGTCAGATAAAGAGGCGATTTCCATGAAGTCTGAGCCCTCAGAGAGCTGGCTTAAGAGCTTCTCACCCTAGACATGGGATAGCTGCCACCCCCTCAAGACTGAAGCACAAACTGGGCAGCAGAAATTACTCAAGATTAATTAGTGCAGAGTACAAAAGTTGCAGTCATGCATATGCAGCATTATTTTTGGCACCTCCCTTTGGCCGCCGCCTCTTAGGAGCCAACTATTCCCAGCAACTTTAGGAGCCATCTGTGCGGAGCCCTGTGAGCACCATACACAGAAACAAAATTTGCTTCAGGGCAGCTAATTTGCTTAGTAACATAAAATTATTATATATATTCTATAAAACAAAGAATACAGAACAAAATTCATTCATACTACAATGCCTAACTACATAACATTAATATATATGGTTTCTGAAAAAAAGGCTTACATAACAAAATCAATTCAAAATACCATCCGGTTTACTTTCCCCCCCTCCCTCCCCACTCCAGCCCTCCCCCCACCCCGGTCAGGCCTTCCTTCTTCCTATCTTTATCCATGTACACAGTCTGTTCATTCGAGCTTGGATGTCAGGGTTGGCTTCCCCTCTTTGTATCCAATTCCTGTAAAATGCCCATTTATTTGTGATTCTTTGGCATTTATTTTCCCACCTATCCTCTGCCACTATCTGTGTGAATATTTCTGATTGTACGTATTCAAAAACATAATCATTCCATTTTTCCATATTCCATTTGGCCTTTTCTTTCCATCCCAAAGCAATAACTGCCATTCCAGGTAGAATCATAATCTTGTACAACTCTTGCTTATTACTCTTTACTTTGTTATTTCCCAGTATTCCCGAAAATAACAAATCCCTATTAACTTCTATGTTTATTTGAAATAATCCAGAAATTACCTTTATAATCTTTTGCCAATATTATAATCTTTTGCCAATACAGGGCAGCTAAATGATGGACTGTTCTGGATTGTGGCAAAGGAAAGCACAGGAAAGGAAATAAAAAGGAGGTTCATACAAAGCCAGATTCTGCCCACAGTTCTGTTCTGGTTAGCCCAGGCCCTGGCCCAGGGCTGAATTACACATTCCATGCAAATGTGTATAGAACAGAACCATAAAGGCTGCTACTCCTTGAAGGGAAAAGCAGTTTTGCCAGTAGCTTGCCGAAAGGGAGCTGCAGTGTAAAAGCAGCGGGCAAGGAAAAAGTTAGGCACTCTGAAAATGGCTTCCACCCAAAGCTGTTTTTATCTAAACCAGTCACAGGGTTTAGTGTTAGTTTGGTCCATGGAACCTGGAATTAAACATGGCCCTCTCTACTGTACACCGAAGAGCTCTCCAGGTTTTTTGTAAGAGTTTTTATTGTTTTCTAGAAACAAAACAGAGAATCTGTTACAAACCATATGGACAATCGAAAGTATATTTTTTGTCATATAAACATGTATTGATAGAAACACATGTTTCATTATCAGGCAAACAAACTTCATTGAAGTTGTGAGAAACAGGAGATTTGAGTCCTTCTGTTTGGGAGTTAATAAAATAGATAAACTGAAACCAAGCCATCTCAAACATGTCATTTGTAGTTTCTCCTCTAGCCACTCTGAACTTTGAGGCTGCTCTCCCAGTTCTAATTCATTCAGGATATTTATGAGCAGAGATGGGGGGGGGGGCTTAAGGTAAGGAAAAACACCTTTTTTCCAAGATGAAATGGTACTACAGGATCATCTTCAGCATGAAGAATTAGCAGAGAGCAAGAAATATGCTTCACACTGTAAAAAAACAACACAACATTAATATGAATTTTTAGAAGTCCACCAACTCAGAATATCTACAGCTTAAGTCTGTGTAACACAGAACAATAAGTTTTATTTAAAATTATAAAAAAATTTCTGGTTAAAAATGAAGTAGGACTTATAGATCCCAACTTTCTAAGTCAACAAGTTCTATAAACAAAAATTTCTGTAATGAAGGCAGCAAAACAGCTGGACTGTAGAAGCTATCCAGTGAGCTTGAGATTGTCACATGCCTACTAGGCAGAAGTTATGGGTGTACTTGGTGAAATTAGCTCCTGGCACTAAGTTGCACAATTTGATCCCTTGAAATCAAGGTAGCTGACCTAGAGAAGCTGGCTGAAGTGGACTAAGCCTTCACGGATGAGACAGCAGCTTCTGATTCTCAGGATTTAGAAACCTATCAGGAAAAGCGTGTCAGAAAGACAAAAACAAAGAACATTCAGGAGATTTACTCACTTCTCATCATTTGCAAACTTAATTCCACTCGATGTGATGGGATCAAGGAAGAACCAATCGAATCCCGGAAAATATCTATAAATCTGAATAAATAAAGTTTATGTGAGTGATAAGAGTATTGAAGTTTCTTTAGAAGATTTTGGCTACTTCTGAACAATTAAAAAAATACCAAACCCTAAATTGACTATAGTCACACATGAATCTAAAGAACAGGTAGAACAACGCAGACTGTGGAAGCATTTTTTTAAAATGAAATGTTGAGTTGCAACCATCAGAAGGTGATGGTTTTAAAATCTTTAATTAAGTTACTTTTTTAAAAGGTGCAATCTGTTCTATTACTTAAGTTTTCTGCAAATGGTTTAGATTGAAAAGTTGGTCATAATATCAACAGCTTGCACACAGTAGCTCAGTTCTTATCGGGGAGGAGAAGGTGGGGCCAAATTCATTGAAAAGACATATTCACACCCTGCTCTTTGCGCTTGCACAGCTCATTCATTTAACAGAAAAAAGGGAATATCAGTTCTCCATTGGATGCTAATTCAGGAGTTGCTTCAATGAAGCAGTGGGAAGCAAATGGGAAAGTGGACTTCAATTCTTCCTTTCAAGAGAAGGACTGATGCCACCTCATTCCCTGGTGATCATTTCCTATTGAGGAGTATTTTGACAAGGACAGAAGAGCTCCATCAAGCTAAACAGCCAATATTTTTTTTAAAAAATGGGTCAGAGTAATTGGGGAGGATGAAGGTTTCTTCTCCAATCCTAGCTTTTCAATCTAGTTCTAATATTTGACACACTATGCTAGAAGGACTCTCCTTTTCACTCCTCCCTCGTTAGTGGAAAACACTCACATATTAGAAAGGAAGACTTCAGCAAGCAGCTTACACTTTCCTCAACCAACCAACAAGTGAAGCACCAACAATTACTCCTTACAGGGATATTAGTGCAAATGGCACCAGGCGTTCCCAGGATGTATGGCTCTTCATAGGCTCAGCAAGGCCCTCTTTAGAAGATATATATACCTGGAGGGTGTAGCTTACATCCATTTACATTTCAGAGTAACCTAAAAACAATGATGGTTTATAGGACCCAGTTGAAGGCATACAAGATGCATTTAGAGCTCCTTGACATATTATCCCAGCTTTGCGAGTCAGTATGAAAAACTGAGAAGTGCAATACCCCATCTTCTAAGTGCTGATGCATATTACCTTTAATTTCTATACTATCTCTTAATAACATCGGAGTCCAAGCTTCAATTTTACTGTACTATTAGGAATGCATTTGCAGAGTGTGCTTCTGACATGGAATTTTTTTGTACCTCTGTGGATTGGCAAAGCTCTTGCAGAAGAAAAAACATTTCCAGAACATGGAAAAGACAATACTCAATTTTCAAAGGCTAGCTAGCTCATGAGCCAACAGACTTCAGGTACGATTAGAATTCTCAAGTGAACAAATACATATGCATTTTTACCAGATGCCAGATAACACATGAAAAGATGAGAAATCCAGCATATAAATCTGTACTTGCCACTGAAAAAGGATGGCTTTTTGCTTCTTCACGTATGTTCGTAAAAGGTGACTCTAATATCAGGGCATCAGGGGGAGTTTCTGAAAAACAAATAACAGAACTTCAGTGCTGTCCATTTAAGACACTAATGAGGGTCACTGGTGATTAGTATTGCTAGGCTAGGGTATGGGAGACTAGGGTTCAAATTCTGATGCTTACTATGTGACCTTAGGCTAGTCACTAGTCTCACAGGGTGGTTGTTAGAATAAAATGGAGAGGGGGAGACCTCTTTACACCAACTTGAGCTCCTTGGAGGAAAGGTGGAATATAAATGTAATAAATAAATCTCTGTGCTATGCCCACTGCAAGATATGGAAGCTGCAAAGCAAATGTTTGGAATAATGCACTTAAATGAAAGGGTGTTTGAATGATACAGCAGAATATGAATCCAGAGCCTGAATGAAACATGAGCTGCAATTCAAGAACATCTTCACCTGATCAGAAACGAAACAATATTCTCAATTTCCTCACCCCTCTGCCTGAAAGGGCAAGAACTGATTACATTTTTAAAAGGTCAGCAGACAGGTGACACTCAATTGAAATCAAAGGCTTTGAGACTAACAGAAAGTTGTGAAGCAGAGCATTTCTACTAATATGTGCCCTAAGCTTTGATGGCAACTGGAATCTCTGCAACACAGAATGGCACGGACTAAAATTAAACATGTAAATGTATATATGGCTTAAGCTCTCAGTCCTACTTTTGCTGAAAAGTGACAGGCAGGTGCGCCAAGTCCATATAAATCTTATAGCCTTTAAAAATGATAATAAAATTCGCCTGCATCTATTTTAAAACTCCCATAAAGATTTTTAAAGCTCAAAAAATCATTACTGCTAAACACAATCACAGTAACCCTTTTAATCTATTTTGAAAGACAGCAGGAAGTTGGGATGATATGAAATGGTTTTTGTTAACATCACCAAAATATAGCTCTCTTACCTCGCTCACAAAGACGCCTTACAAGATTGGTTGCAACTCTACAAAAATAAAATCAACCATTAAAGATACCAATTACAGAAAATTGTATCATCTTCCTTACAACCCAATCACACCCATGTTTACTGAAAAGTAAGTCCTACTTTGTCCAGCAGGGTTTACCCCCATCTATGCATAAGATTGTAATCTCACTACCAAGTGCTGCTCAGCCTTTTGGAATGCCTACAGGAAAAAACACAAAACCCAGAGCAAGACTATACACCACAACTAAGAGGTGCATCTTTAGTTCTGTGATATCATCAAGATTTCTTCACTGTGAGACACTATGGGTATCCAGTTTGCAGAGTTCACTGGCTGGCTGGCAGTCGTAATAATGCAGATTTGAAACGGGAATAAATTGGCGCTGTAGACATGTCCCAATAAAAGGAACAAATAAAGAAGAGAGTTTAAGTTGACACATCTCCATTATAATTTCACTAGAGATGAATATGCTGCTCCAATAAGTTCCTTATATCCTAGGTTCCTTCTATCTTATTTTCAATTCATATTCTCTTGAATTCCATTATCTATGCAATATAGTCCATACTATGATTCACTATTTGTTCAAAGAGTAAACAGAAAAATCAAACCACAACAATTAATTTTAATTCACTGCTAATCCAACAGAAAGTACTTCAGACTACGATTACTGTATTTAGCATCAAATTGTTGTCTCAAATCCAATGTGTTGGAACAACACAGCCTCTTATATTAAATGATTCTTTGTGCAATCTGGCCTTACCCAGTGCCCAAGGAGTGTCCCCATATATACACTGGATTGTCTCCACTTCTTGCTTTTATCCAGTCAAAAACATGAAGAGCATCATAGGTCATTCCACTCTCTGAGGGAGTGCCTATTGAGTCTCCCCAGCCTGCAAAGAGAAAAGCTACTTTATTCCAGGAATCATGTTTCAAGCCGATCAAAATAAAGTGTTCTGGTTTCATGTCTGAATTAAGGCCAAATAAACTGAGTGACCCAGGGCACTGCAACTTAAAATGTCAGTTCTTAATTGTCTTTTAACACCCTGGACCTAGCTGAGATACCCACTAAAGAAAAATTGAACTGGCAGAATACCAAAACTAAAGTCCTAGAATCTTTTTACTCAGTCTGGTTCTATTATAGTCTGAAATATTCTGAGGCAAACCCTCCAAGAGTTCAACTGTGGGGGTTGAATAATACTGTAAAATGAATGGTACCAATTCAGACTGTACGTGGGAAATGCCATTTGTGAATAGATGAACTCTCTTCAAACAGAACACTAGATCATCAGAAAGGAAGACTCTGACCCAGCCCTTTGTCTGTTGTCCTGCTTTGCAGTGAGTTTTAACAATGCAAATGTTCAAAAATATGAGCCCCTCCCCCCCCAATATTCTGAAGAAGTACAGTCCATTCTACTTTCTTACTCTATCAGACTTGACATTGCTTTCCACCTAACACTGCTTAAATGCGCATGGAACTAGTTTGAAAAAAGTGGTATTTTTAAACTTTGCCCTTCTTATCCAAGTCTATCGGCTAGGGAAGGGAGGGAAAACAGAAGAACACCTGCCTGCTGAGAAAGAGTTCAGTCACACCCAGCACTGAATGGCTGCAGGGCAGAGCAGTGAGCTTTGTGCAGATTCTCTTCTATCTGCAACAGCTGTCACATTATGTTCTCTAACAAAACCTTGTTCCATGTTCCCTCAATAAAAGCCATTAGAACTATTACGACACAGGGCCTTTCAGAGTCATGGGATCATCTCTGTGGAACATCGTTCTCAGCAAGAGTCTAATCTAATCAAGCAGGTCTTTAGGAAATTATTATTATTGGTTGTTTTAGGAAGTGATGAGGTTTTATCTTTAAAGAGACTGAGTGCCACACGTTCTGTACAAGTAGTGTTTTAGGACTTTTTTTGCATTTTTAAAGTTTTAGTTGTGGCTTTATTGCTTAAAAAGGCAGGGTGAAAATAAACAGAAAGCCATCTTAAGAGGTGAACCCTCCAAGAGTTCAACTAAGATTAAGCCAAAATATGGCTTGGGGCAAAGATACAGGCTTCCCAATCATGGCTGCTTTCCTCCTCAGTCATTCTGCTGCTGTGCTGAACTAAGTCATGGTTTGGCATTGAATGTCATCTGAACCTGGGCTTGTGGTTCCACTGTCTTCCAACAAATGACAAGCTATAATCAAAGTCTGTGCCATGGTTTACAGCTCACTGTTTGTCTGGAGAGAGCTAAAATATAAGCCATGGTTCACACAACATGCTACACCAAACCTTGGCTCAGCACAACACAGCAGAAGAACAAGCAGGGGAAGTTGTGTGTGGCAGTTCCAAAGTGCAGGCACTGTCCCACCAAGATATCAATCTCTTACAAATGCAAGAAGGCTGTTCTGCAGCACCTGTAACAGTGCCAGCTCTACAGATCAAAACTATCAAGTTGACATATATGAGGTAGGCCAATCTCGTATGTAAACTGGTCCCAAGTTGTTAAGGGCTTTAAATACTAATAGTAACACCCTGAACATGGCCCAGCTGCAAATCGGCAACCAGTGTAGATCTCTGAGCACAGATGTTATTTGCTTACAAGCAAGCATGCTTCAGCATTCTGCACTAGCGGCAGCTGCTTGATCAAGTGCAAGGGAAGCCCCACATACAGAGCAGACTGCAGGAATCATTTGGTGAGTGAAGTAAGCAAGGATACAGCCCCTAGAAAAGTAATAGCATGTCATCTGGATTTTCAAAGAGTTTATGAAATAGACTTTTATTCATCAGTCAATAGGATAACAGTTACAATTTGTTAGCATGAGTAACAGATGCCAGCTCAGGACAAAAGAGTAAGAATCTCACCTCGATAATCAAACGTGACCACATGGTAACCAAGAGAACTCAAAACCTAGAACAGAAGGCAAACAGTCACAATTAAGATTATGAAGTATTTTAAAAGGACAATAAATTGATACATACTTTCCTGTTAACATAATTCTTCCCCCAGTACTATATATTTCCATGCAAAAAAATATTTTTTTTACAAGGGTAGAGAACACGCAAACAAAACCATTCCAGAACAGGTTTTACCACTTGAGATTCTGTAAAGCACATAAGCAGCCTGAGGTAGTGTCTAAAGATGCATAGCTAGGAGTTGATTACTATTATAGCGCTAGCACTTTATGACTGTTCCTCACAAAAACTATAGAAGATAAAGAGAAACTCCTCTGGAAGCAAGCTTAGATAGCTAAGCTATTAACAGAATTGCATATAGTAGTACTCAGGTCATTTGACTAATATTACTGCTTTTCTCACCTTGTAAAGTTCCACACGGTGATCCCCTCCTCTATTAAAAGAATTTGGAAAATTACACATTAGTTTTAAAGCCCCAAGACATATAGTTCTGGTACATTATTTCCCTGATCTTTCAATACAACTAGGAGGACTTTTTTCTTTTAAAGACTAGCTAGTTGAGCATGGTTCAGTCAAATTAGCACATTGAAGCTGAATGGAATAGTTAAACGCATGCAAAAACTGCAATCCTATACCCAGTTAACTAAGAATAAGCCCCACTGAATTAAATAGAACATCTCAGTAGAAATGTATAAGATTGTGCTGTAAGGAACTGCAGGTCAAAGGTGAGCTTGCCTTGCCCTGCCCAGTGACATGGCTGGCCCTCACCCAAAATAAACCAAAATAAACAACAGGTTATCCTCCTTCTCACTCCTTCATTTATCTCTCTCTTACCTAGTCCCTGCATTTCCATGTAAGTAAAGGATCACAGGGTGGCTGGAACCCAAAGCATCCTCATACCACAGTTGGTCCTTGCCTTGAGCATCTTTCCATACAGCTGTGGGAACCGTATGCCTGGAAGGAAATGGGAAATCAGGGAAAAACTGTGACCCTCCCAGGGTGCAAGTCTGGGCAGTATGTACTGAGGTCCTAGGCTGCCCAGAGTTAAAACACAGCTTAAACTTTAACTGTGGTTTTACGTGACATGTTGACCAAGCCAAAACATCTATATACAGGTCAAGTTGAACTAGACATTACACAAAGTGGGGGAATGAACTAGACATTGGGCTGCAGCAACCCCAGTTTCTTTGTAATGTGTTTTCCTGCCCTCAGTTTCTATGAGAGGTCAGGAAGAATGTGCCTGTTCTTCTAGGACAAGCCTTCCATGGTCAAGTGACCATATATGAACATACATGGTCAGCTCACTGGTCCATCTAGCCCAGTATTTGTTTGCTCAGCCTAGCAGCCACTCTCAGACTGAAGTCCTTCCCAACTGCACCAACCTGAGATCCAATTTAAACTGGAGATGCTGGGGATGGATCCAAGATTATGCATGTGGGAGGCATGTGCTCTACTACCGAATTTTGACTTCCTATACAGTGGTACCTCGGGTTACAGACGCCTCAGGTTACAGACTCTGCTAACCCGGAAGTAGTACCTCGGGTTAAGAACTTTGCTTCAGGATGAGAACAGAAATTGTGCGGCGGTGGTGTGGCGGCAGCAGGAGGCCCCATTAGCTAAAGTGGTACCTCAGGTTAAGAACAGTTTCAGGTTAAGAACAGACCTCTAGAACGAATTAAGTTCTTAACCCAAGGTACCACTGTATAAGGAACAACCATCCTACCAGTTTCAACTATAGAAATATTATTGATCATTTATTAGACTTATTAGTCACTTGAATATTTAAAAACAGGTGACTATCTTTTCAGACAAACACCTACATTCATATACACATACACAGTAACAACCCTCTCCTCAAGAACAGCACGCTAGCAGCAAAACAAAGTAGTTTTGGGCTGCTCACAAAAGTTTTAGTGTTGGCAGTTAATAGCTTTTCACTATAATGTGGGGCACATTAGTATCTGAAGTCTATAGTTGTATCACTCAGTGAGCAGTTATGGAAGTTCTCACAGAAGGAAAATAAAGAAACCAGACACAGCCAGAAAAACTCTGGCAGAGAATTTAAAACTGCTTGCTGCAAGAGATCTTACAACATGGTGATTTACCATAAATCAAATGCACCCACTCATATTAATCATGCACCTCTGAAAAAAAACCAATGACACCAAAAGTCACTTGAGGCTTAAGTTTTTCTCCATGAACTAGGACAAGACTTCTTCATTTCAGTTAAAAGATAAATCACCACTGAGTTTTGATTAACAATATTTCGGTTGACAAACATTTTTTGCCATCTAGTTTTGTAAATTTTCATTTGTTTTGATTCTTATAGCTCAACACAAAATCAATGAACTAAGTTGCTCTAGGTCTAGGAGCCAACACAGGCACTATTACAAAAAAATTTAACAGAGGCAAGCTGCTCCAAGGCAATCACCTTTTCACCTTTTTAATTTGTGCCTTGGAGCAATCCCACATCATGTTGATTCACTTTCTTAGGTCTTCTCTAAAGCATGACCTTCAACATTACAGAACTAAACTTTCAGCTTTGTATCACCAGTCTTCATTGCATATTGGTCTAATTGCTCAATTTAGTTTAGCTGCAGCCCAGAGAACAGTGTATCTTTCAAAAGAAACACTGCATTCCCAGCAGCAAATTATATACTCCCACACAGAGAAAAAGCAACAATTGCAGGAGTTTGCATGGTGTTACTGAAAGCTCTCTCAACAAAGGGATCAAAAGCACAGCCTCTTTACTCAGGCTAAAAAGGACTCCAGTGGATAATGGGAGTGGCAAAGCTTTCCTTACCAGACTCCAATTGTCACATCTTCTTCTGGTTGTAGGTAGTAGTTACAGGTGTGGTTCAGACCTTGGTCCTGAGGCTTTTTCAAGTCAATGAAGTAGGGTACTCTCACTGAGAAAGAAAATAAATATCAGTTTTACATTCCGTTTACCTACTGCTTGAGACCAAACACCCTTCACCAAAAAATAATTTTAATACAGAACCTCATAATGGTTATTGCACTAAAATTAAAATGCATTGGCAATGGCATTTTCAAATTTCATGAAAGAAGTGTACTTATTAATTGCAATGGTTTATTGTCAAAACAGATACCAAAGTGGCTGCCCTATCTCCAAGAATCAGAACAGATAATTTAAAAATATTATTTCAAAAATCCTGGAGACCTAAATTTGAAGGGCAGTATGGAGGACAGTTTGAAAGACAGTGCCACTAAGTGACAGTTTTCCCATGCTGTATATAAAACATTTGAGAAAATTGACAGTGAACTTTCTACTATCAGGCAGGCACAGATTTCAGAATATGATCATACCAAGCACAACATGGAAGATGTCACTAAAGAGAGCAGGCAGGGAACAATTGCTTTTTCACTAACTGGTACTAGAACATTCACTGCAGATGCTAACAAACAAACAAAATTTCCAGGCAGCGTCAAGCTTTTCCTCTATCAGCACTTCATGAGCAAGTAATGAAACACAGGCAGATGGTAACAAACATAGATCTTGGTATTCTTTTCTTTCTTTCTCTTTCTTTCTATCATTATATAAAATCTGACACTGGATTTTACTGCTGGGAACAGCAATCGAGAGAAAGTTGCATGTGACTATGCAAAATGATTGCAGATCCTAATTTTTTATTCTCATATGCATATGATAGGAGAGTTATCGTGCACACAAGTTGGAAATGCTAAAGCCTAGATGGTGTCTTTTGTATAAAAAACTAGGAACTTGTATATTAAAATGTCCACATGGTTTTAAGACACACAGAGAGAGGGTGGGAGAGAGAGAAAAGCAGGATTCTTACCAAAATTTAGGAAGACAAGCTTTGCCTGAATAGCGGGACAAAGTTTTACTAGAAATGGAATGGCTATGTACACTCCCAACAACCAGATTACTACCTTCCGCAATCGAAACCACATTCCATGTCTCCTGTAAAAGAGGAGGGGAAAATATAATTTCACACTACATTCAAGACACTTGTGAAGCAAGATCTACTCTGCCAGGAATATAGTGGGTACTATCATAGAACTGTAGAGTTGCCGCTGAAAGTTCAGGCTACTTCCATGATCAAATACATAGCTATAGTCATCTGTTTTAAAACATGTATTGTTAACATTAATAGCTTCCCGTTTTTCTAAGCACAGCATAGACAGTTCCAGAGTTGAGGATACTTCTATTATTTATACAGTGCCATCACTTTAAGTGGCCCCTTGAAAAGAGTTGCACAGAGAGTTCTTGACCAGGAAGCTTAAAAATTACGCTGACAGGAGGATGCAGAAGGCAAGAGTAATAAGAGATGAAGCGAGGCGTCTCTTTAAAATGTAGGGGGGAAGCGAGAGACATTTCCTGATCTGTCAGTGTCATGATTTGCCCTGGTACTGTTACACACAAAGATGCATTGGGGGGAAACAGATATATCTGAGCTGCTTGCCAACTGTCTACAAATGGAGCTTACTCATAAGTGTCAGTCTAATTACATTTGGGAAACTGTTCTGTCTTACTTTGGACTATTCTTAGCATAATTTCAGCATCATCCAGCTTTACGCACAGAACTAGAAAAGCAAGAACACCCTGTTATTACAATTACAAAAAGAGATAGAAGTTTGGAACAAAGACCTAAGGATATATGGGAATTTCCTCACACAATCTAAGTTGCTTGTTTCCCGGTGTATTAGAATTTGCACTTAATTCATAAACTGGAATATCTGGGTTTGGTCACGCTAAAGAAAGTTAATTTGGTATTTCTTAACAGGTGAATTTGAAGCTGCGTGTGGTTTTTATTATCACCACTACTAATACAGATAGGAATAAACTAGCATAAGCTAAGGAGGATAACAATAGAAATGTCAACAGGCACCAATAAATACAATACACAGGCGAATATACAAGAGTATGCCTACTGGAATTATTTTTAAAACATTTCTCCTTTGAAGGGTAAGACATCATGCAACATCACAAACATTTCTGGAAACTCCTCGCAGCTTCAAGGGCGAATTTTATTGCAGGATGGTGGCTACATGAGAAATACATGCCCAAGGCCCTCTTATGCATCCCAAACTAGTTGCATAGTTCTTTAGCTTCAGGAAAAGAAAGCCATGGACAAGAGGCTTAGTCCACATTTTCCCATAGAGGAGTTGACTGCCAAAACACAGATGGATCTAAGAAGTCATGGATCTTCAGAGTCATCCCAAGACTTTAACCAGCAAGCGGGGGGGGGGGGGCTTCTTTCTATATGGCGGCTGCAGTCTAACTTAGTTCATTGAAGCTTCTGTGAGCTTGCAAACAGACCTCGCAGCCAGAGGTATCTGAAGGTGTTTAAGGGAGAGGCCCAGAGTACTGTGTCTCAGTGTGCCTAGGACTAAGAGACATGGAGGGTGAGGAAGCTGCTGCAGACCTGCAACATCTGTGCCATGTTTTTCTGCCGGAGAACATGTAACAGTAACACAAGTATTTTAGTATTTTGTAAAATATCAGAAAGGGGAATGTTCAGGCAGGTAGAAAATACACAGAAAAGCATCATCAGAACTGAAGTGCAGGTTTGTTGCTAAAAAGCATTCTTAAACCCATTTGATATCCTCTAATACAGGTATGCTTGTCCCCCTTATATCACAGGTGGGGAATCTTTTTTCAGCCGAGAGCTGCATTCTCTTCCAGGCAATTGTCAGGAGATGACATGCCAATGCTAGGTGCGGCCAGAGCAACCAATGTAAATTTATCTTTGTACAGTAAGCTCATTTCTGCACACACCCTTTTCTATTGTCCATCCAGGCAATCACAAGCATTGTCCTAGTTCAAGGACATATTCCAGCCATTCAAGGAGGGTGGCAAAGCAGGGCTGGTGAGGGCCAAGTCCCAAGAATCAGACAGAGAGGCTTGGCGGGTTACAGGTGGCCCCCAGAGCCAAGGTTGCCCCTGAGTGCCTTACATGCACCACACATTCTGATTCTACTTCTAACCTATGGCAAGCATGTGGAGGAGCTCAAGAACCATCAAGCCTATAATAAATGACAGGACTGACCAGTTTTGCTCACCTGCAAGGATGGGCAAACCTGACAAAAACTCTTGTTAAATGGTGAACTGATCCCTAGCAGATACCACACAGCTCATTAACTCTAGATATTCTTGTGGAACCAAGCATTTAAGGAACTAGCATTTTACTAAGTCCAACTCCTACCTGCATGACTTGGGTGGTTTAGTACGTTCCACTCATTGTGGCTTGTATATGAAGTTGCCTATCTGATCCCTGGTGTCATAGCGCCAGATGAAAACCTAGATTCTTGATACTTGGGTTGTATGGCAAGTTTATCCTATATGAGACCATTCCCAATTTGGCACTGTGTTTTGGAAACAGAACAATAAATTACAGTAGGAGTCATTAGAATCTAAACATGCAATCATGAATGACTGGGAAGGTAATGGGATTTGGGGTGTGGATTTTTGCATTTTGTTTTTGTTTTGGGGACAATTCCTCTATAGAAAAGCACAGGGGTTCCCAACTGTTTTTGGGTCCAGGCGTCCATTTGGATACCTAAGCAACAGTCGTGGGCACCACAAAAGGCTCATTTCTCAGACAAAACCTGGTGGGTGCGTGTGCCTGTTTCCAGGAAGGAGCAGGGGCACACAGCCAAAGCAGAAGGATTGAACTCCCCCACTCATCAGCTGGGTTGCTAACACAGTGAATTGGTGGGTGTGGGAGAACTATGTACATCACCTTCAACTCCTTGAAGGAAAAGGAAGATATAGTTCAAATATTGTATGCTTTGTTGAACAGTTTCAAAAGCACTCAAACTGTATTTATAAACAATAATTCCTAAAACTTACAATAATACCATCTTAAACATTGAATTTTTAGCTCCTCCAAAGAAAGGTTATAGCAAAACGGACACACTTTCAGGGGCACAATCCCCTGAGAGGCAGGATCTGACAGCTTCTGATTTTCAAGGAGACCACCACTGGGTAGTTCTTATCTTATTAGTAGGTAGAGGCATCTAGACTCATCATGAAAGGAGGGAATGGAAGACAGCACAACGTAACCCTCCCCACCAGTTCATGTACTGTATTCCTAAAGATTTGGATTACCTTCCTCACCAGACTTCTGCTTTCTTAAAAAACAACCTTCCTGGCTTCTCTTCCTCTCCCCCTTCCAAAATTCCTTTATATACCGGTAACCCACACCTTCCCCAACTGCAGTCCATTTACTTTAATTGCAGGTTGGACTACTCATGAGTAAGCAGATGCTCTGGCAGCTTCTTCTTCCCTTCACCCACAGAAACCTTTTTCTGAGCTGCCTCATCTAATTATTGCAAGCAGTAACCATTAATGCAACATATTTACCAAATTATCAGGGCAGTACCTGTTTAAAAATGGATCTAGGACAGATTCCGTATCATTGTTCATCAATAACCAGAACCACTACTATGATGTTGCTGGGTTTTTATTATTATTAATTATTATTATTATTATTATTATTACTACTACTACTACTACTACTACTACTATTACTATCATGAACAGAGAGTATGACTGAAGTCTCTTTCATAGAACTTTTTAAACAGAAGAGGGCATCAGATCTTAATCAATTTTCCCCTGGAGAAAAGTACTGCAATAGAGCAAACAGTTCCTTTTCTGATTGTGCAACAGTTGGAAAAAGTTTTAAAAACTGGCTTATTTTAGATTTGCCCAAGCTAAATTATTAAGAGCACAGTCATGAGACAAATTCACTTACTGAAAAGTTAGCTTTTTTAAAAAAAACAATTGCATTCTATGTAACAATTGGAATAATTCACAAAGGAGGAGAATGGGGAAAAACAGGAAGAGAAACCAGTCACAGTCATATGACTACCATCGCAGCTTTGTTGCTCAAGCAGTTTGCAGATAAGGGCTCATGCTTCTATTAAGTATTTGCAGACATTTCTGCTTTAGTACAAAACCAGCTAGAAATAGGTTTTCGTTTACAAGCTGCTTCTGTGATAGAGGCTCAAGATAAAGATAACTTTCAATTTAGTGCAAAAATGTGGAAATAGGGGCAAAAAGGCTTCTCAGTAATTCAATCTTTGAAATATTTTTCAACCTATTGTAAAAGTTAATGTGTCCACCAAGAATGCAATCTATAATGCACATGCTATACTTCCCTTATTGTTGCAGTCTGCCGGTTGTAAAAAATACTGACTTAGCAGGATTTGGGGTTATTCTGCAATTACATCTTATGACTCCGTTACCTTTAGTCTCTATAAGCTATATTTATTGGTCACTTTTTTACTAAGGTAACTCAAAGTAACTTACAATACATAACACACACATACATTAACACCAGCATAAAAAAACCCCAAAGAAAAATCTAAAAGATAATCCTATTTTTAAAAGACATTATTAAAACATCCCACCTACACAAGGATGCTACAGATAATTAAGAGCCAAGGCACTGGATAAAAATAAATGCTTTTTCCTGATGCCTAAAGCTATGTCATGATGGTGCCAGGTAAGCCTCCTTATTCATTGCACAAGAGAGGAACCACCACAGAAAAGGCATTTTCTTGTGTTGCCACCCTCCAAACCTCTCAAAGGGGCACACAAAGAAGGACCTCAGATGATGACTGCAAGGCCTGGGTCAGTTCATATGGGGAAAGGCAGTCTTTGAGGTATTGGGGTCCTGAACCACATGAGGCTTTATAGGTCAAAATCAGCACATTAAATTGGGCCCAGAAACTAATTGGTAGCCAATGTAGTCAGGCTAGGATTGGTGTTATGTGCTCTGACCATCTTGCTCTGGTGAGCAACCTGCCCACCAAATTCTGCACCAACTGCAGTTTGCAAATCGCGTTCAAAGGCATCACCTTATGTAAGTTATTGCAGTAATCCGACCTAAAGGTTACCAGAGCATAAACAGAAGTCAGGCTATCCCTGTCCAGATAGGGATGTAGCTGGACCACCAGCTAAAACTGATGAAAGGAACACCAAGGCACAGAGAGCACCTGAGCCTCAAGCAACAGGGATGGCTCCAGGAGTACCTCTAAGCTATGTATCTGCTCTTTCAGAACGACTGTAACCCCATCAAGAACAGGGAACTGGAGGGTAGGACCCAAACCAATGGCTTCAAGTTTACAAGAAAGGAGATACTGACTAAACATCAGGAAGAACTTTCTGACCATAAGAGCTGTTTAACAATGAAACGGACTCCCTCAGGAAGTTGTAGTCTATCCTTCCTTGGAGGTTTTTAAGCAGAAGCTGGATGGCCATCTGTCATGGATGCTTTAGTTGAGATTCCTGCATGGTAGGGGGGTTGAACTAGATGACCCTCAGGGACCATTCCAACTCTACAGATCTATGGTACCATGAGTCTACCTCCCATCCACCCAGTCTCGGAAACCACCCACTAACAGTGTCTCAGTCTTAGCTGAATTGAGTTTCAGTTTATTGACTCTCATGTAGTCCATAACTGAGGAAATACATTGGTCCCCCACCACACCTGCTGTACATTTTAGAGCAATTAATTCATATAATGAAGATTCTCTCTTGCACACAAACACAGGTGAATTACTCGTCCTAAGAGACTACTGAATGTCAAATCTATTAGGCATTGTTAATAACAAAGTAAATACAGTATACAGATTCTGAATAAACCAGGAGTTCGTACTCACTATTAGTTTACAACACAGCATTTTACCCTTAAACTATGCTTAAAGTCATAGCTCAGCAGTGCAAAGCAAACTCCTTTGTATATAGACTCTCACTTGCTTTTCCAGTTAAGTGTTTCCATATTGCGAGAACTGCTGCCAGAGAGAATACATAGTGTTACGGAATGGAAGTCAGTATAAATCAACTTTATATGTATATATTCAGATCAGGCAGAATTTAAAATAGCGTGTTAAGCACATGCTCTGCAGCATCACAACTACACACACAAACATACACTATTCCTATTCAATTATTATTTGTTTCTTTTCTGAGGGCACAACCCAAATGGTGGCAAAAAGATTTCTCACTACTGAGATGAGAACTGCCTAACCTACCGGTAAGTCAGCCATCACCATCACCCTAATCTCTCACAATCTTCCACTGGCTCCATGAAGTAATAAAGAGGTGAGACAAGAACCAGAGCTCCATAGGCAATTATATAAAAGGACCTGGTTGTGTATTCATAATAATTTCTATTTGTCATTGGACTCTAGCCCGAGATGAACCAGACTGTCTGTTGTACACCTCCCTCTGACCCCAGTTTCCAGGTTACTGAGTCCTAGACTTTGACTGACTCATCCTACAGCTTCATCAACTATCATTACCTTCTAGTATTTAACACCCACTCCCAATTATGATTTGAATCTTATTTCATAGCTAATAATCAACCTTTTGCCTTGTGACTCAGACCTAAACCTTGGTCTTGTGCCAGACAGATAAGCCATCTCTTATAGATCAGCAGTCAGGCATGCCAATCTGCCAAAAGCACAGAGAACGTAAGACCTAAAGGACACCTTTAGGGCAAACCAGCCTGTAACACATACTAGTCCACAAACACCTATATTAGTCAGTATGACCTAAAAGAGAAAGGGTGCCAGCCATTTTAACAGTTCTCTGCCTAAGCTTTGGCCCCAGAGGAACCTAAGAATTGGCTCCAAGCAATGGGGGACGGGGAACCATGGGGTGAGCTCCTGTTGCTCGGTCCCAGCTCCTGCCAACCTAGCAGTTCGAAAGCACGTCAAAGTGCAAGTAGATGTTGTAAATAAAAATATGCCCTTTTCCCTTATGCGGTATCCAAGAGCCCATATAGAGTCCTTACATAGGTTCCCTATTGGTAGGAGAAAATAACAGAGGCCAACCAGAGAATATTGAGAAGCAAAGCAGCTAGTAAGCTTGATCTTTATTGATCTGTTGCAACAGGGTACTCCCCTCACACGCAGGAGAGGAGGAGGACCCCCAAAAATGCTGTGCAAGGGCTTATAAAGACTTTTGAAATTCCCATCCTCTAGATCAAGACCACCCCCAGAAACATTATGCATTCATCACAGAAGGGGTGTAACCTAAGACCACCCCTCAGATAAGGCGGTCTAAAACAGAACATTTGCATGTTGTTTTCTCCTGTCGCTTTGTTTATTTCCTGTCTGGCAGGTTACTTGATTGGATTTCTTGGGGAGCCTGGGCAGTCTTTTGTAATGATAAGGCTCACACCCTTATTCAAACACAGATTAAGACAGGATTTGTGAAGGAAGAGACAATGGGGAGGCTTTTCCATTTTGACCATGCAGAGAAACATTTGCTCAGTTTAGGAATCAAAATGGTTCCAGGTTGGCTTTCCTGTGCTGTCCTATGTACGTGTGGTTATGAACATTGCCATATATCTAAGACCATAAAATTCCTATCACATAGATAAATAGGTACCACTCCTGCGGGAAGGTAAATGGTGTTTTCGTGCGCTGTTCTGGTTCGCCAGAAGCGGCTTAGTCATGCTGGCCACATGACCTGGAAGCTGTACGCTGGCTCCCTCGGCCGATAAAGCGAGACGAGCGCTGCAACCCCAGAGTCGTCTGTGGCTGGATCTAATGGTCTCTTTACCTTTACGCATTACCAAAATGCATCTGAGATGCCAAAGTGGGCTTTGATGAAGAACAGCTGACTCCCCCATTACCACTTTCTGGCCCAAACAGGGTATGCGCCCTTAAAATCCAATTTCTGACCCCAAAGATCCCTTTGGGGAATGAAGTTGGCCCACTTTTGCTGCTAAAAGATCATAAGTGAAGGAGGAATTGGGCTCCCCTGTGCTTTTGTACATAAGTGTTTCCATCAGCCTTGATACTAGGGATTGAACCTGCGAACTCCTACACGCAAAGCATGCTGCCCTGCAAGACACCTATTGTCTCTGTTCCAAACAACAATTGCTTTAGCTATTTAAAGCCCTTTGCACAAACACTGAATAATTACTCCCAATGGTGGTAGCAACTATGACACTTTGGGGATGGAGAAACAGAGACTGTAGGGAATAGTTTAAGATTTATTTTTCCTTTTGGCTCATCTTCAGCAGCCAAAGGACTTTGTTGTCTCGTCTTTGTGTGTCCACAAGTCAAAACAGTGCAAAATGAAGACTTAGCATCTAGATTTTCTTAATTGCATGTAAACCATGTAGAAATAATAAAACAAAGTAACGTTTGGGCATTTCTTAACTGCATGTAAACAAAAATATTAGTGTTATTGCTACAGACGACAATTTACAGAACAACATAAGCAAAAAGTAGGGCCTCTCAAGGAACTCCCAAGGGAAAAACAAAGAGAGGAGAATGAGAGGCCAGGGTAGTAAAACATAAATAGATGTAGATGAAGTTAGACATACTTGGGTTTCATTTGGGGGGGGGGGAGAAATAAGGGTTATGAAAAGGCTTTGCAGATAAAGGTAAATTTCAAAGAAGGATTTGAAAGAATTTATGACTAAGACAGACTGAACCATTTTAGAAAGTAGGAGATTAAGTTTGGATTGCAGAGGATAGGAGTGCGATGGCCCTCTCATTTGCCTAGCTAGGAATGCTCATGAAGTTCCCTTGGCAATCAGTATCTTAACTGCAACAATATAATTTAAAAGCTTGATTTTTTTAGGATGATGATGATGATAATGTCCTATAAGTAACACAGAGATTTTGGAGGGAAAAAACCCACTTCCAGACACAGTACACAACATGTTCATGTGTGGTCAAGAAACGTAGTAAAAAAAGGAACACTCAGAATACAAAACGCTATAACAAAGCCTGCCAATACATAGAAACAAAGAAATATTGAAAAACAGATATATACACACCCTCACAGTGTCAGTTGGGGGGAAAAACTCCATCTATATCATAGAAACAAGTTTTATTCTGACCCCCTAAAGTAATAAAATAAATAGGGCTTACTGTAACCTCATCTCAAGCATATCAAATTTGCTTCCTTTATTTCACTCTGAACTATAAAGCTGATCAAGCTGTATTGCCAGCTACATGAACACGTTAACAGTATATTTTTGGAGGACAAAGTAAACAAAAGACATGACCAAAAACAAGCTACATACATAACTGATGCATCTACATGATACAAAGGACCTTGTAGAATGTAATTTACTGATTTCATAGTAAGTATCCAGTCTTCATGACTGGGAAATTAAAAATGTGACAGCAAAACATACTAAAGGATATGAAGGCAACTGGAATGATTAAAAGTCCATGGTTTTTGTAGCTAATGATTTAAGAGCCTGCTGATTTTTCAAAAAGGCTGGCTCAAGTTTCTCATATGAGGAAAATATCTAAATAAAATATTGTAAGAAGCAACACCTCTGCCAATTGTAGTTTGTCATCATCAAGTTGATAAGATTTTTGTAAATTGCAGAAGTTAGCTACAAGTAATGCATACAAAGCTGTGCTCGACATAGTATATTATTCCAGGTATGGTCCTCAGTACCAAACATATTTTCCTCCTCTCCTACATTACAGCAAGGGGGGGGGGACACAGAAAAATAGTCCTCACAGAAGCACAGGAAACCCCAAGTTTCTTAGAAAAATATGCAGTTAACAAGTAGCCTACGAAGAGGAGGTGGAAAGGCTTGAGGGCAAACAGCAGCAGCATATTGAAGGACTTTGAAACTTGATTTTTACAAGATATAAAATACTGTGCCAGATCATTCCTGTGGTTGATTTCAAAGTCATTCATTCAGTAATCCTAACACTACGCATGCATTTGTTTATACATTTGTTTTTCCAGCAGCAGGTTCAGCTATGATATGAGTACTGGACTTCTTAAGAAAGTTTTCCACTATAGACTGCATGAAAAAGATCACATATGTATTTTTTTTTAATGCCCTCTGTACGTCACTGTCAGACAATGAAAAAGTACACACAAGTAAGCTATAGAAGGCTAAGTACAGAGACAATTCAAGCTACTTAATGGCTGTGTCTACACAAAACTAAATAATGGTTTTGCGTTCAGAGAACAAGCTTCAATGAGTCTTGGGACAGTACTCTCTTCTCCTCCTCCAGTATGGTTTCAAGATCAGAATCTTCTGCTTCCTTTTTAGATTAACCAGCAGTTCAGTGTGTTGCCCAAACCCTAAATGGTGGCTAATTTTAACTATGGCAGGTTGAAATAAGCAAGCTTCATAAATTACAGTTTGGCGCTAGCTTTTTGAACCAGTTTATTTGGGTTCAAATAACACAAGAGGTTTTAGGATGTCATCCTCATAGATACACCAGAGGAAGAGGAAAGAGCAAACAAGTCTAAGGTTCTTTGTGGCTTTTTCTCGTAACACTAAACTATGGTTTAGCATTACATCCAAACCACCCCATTATTTATACTGATGCCAAACTCTGATCAGTGTCAGACTGAGATAACGAGACTCAAAAGTAAGATAGTTTAACAAGGTTGATTGGCAAGTAAGGTATAGAAAGCTCAATGGTACAAAGGAAATGTAAAATAACCAAAACAATTTATATCTCCAGTAGAAAACTCTCCCAAGACTTTACTGATTTACCGAAGCATGTGAAGCACATGCTTCACAAACATTTTAAAGCCCAGATTCCATTTCCTGTTACAGTTCCACAGAAAACATCTCTGAAAGAGAATTCTGACACTGCTTTTAAGAGTAGACATTGGTGGACTAATGGATTGACTCTGACAAAGCAATTTATATATATCTAGATTTTAAAAATGGTTGAACCTCCACTCATTTTAAAGAATACTATCTTATTGCACAGGGAAAGCTCCAAGATGTCTTCCATGGACTAAGTGAGGCAAAACTATATTCACTTTTCAGGATTACACATAAGCCTGTGCACCAATTTATAGAAGCAGGAAAGGTTCACCAAACAATTTCAAAATCAAGTTGAAATAAACTGGTCTCAAAATTAAAAATCCAGAAAGGGAAAACTTTGAGGGAATATTTAAATCTTGTTTTTATTTAGCAAAGGTAGTATTATAAATATTTTAAATAAATGAAATATTTATGGTGTTTCTGCTTTAAGTACTTATTGTTAACAATGCCTGAACTCAAAGAGGAATTGAAACAGAAAATTTACAACAGCATAATGAATTACATTCATACCAGAAGCAAAGAAACCTTAGGACAACTTGATAAACGTAAAAGAAGCCTGAGAGAACTGTCCTGAAACAGCTCTGAAATTGTCAGTTATTAAAGGCACTTTTAACCCATGCTTCATAAAAATGATGAAAGGGTAAGAACATTCACAAGACCAATTTAAAATACTAAAAACTACAAATTAAAATAATAAAAACTACAAATCAACACAACCACAAGAAATGCTAAAAATACAAAATTAAAGCTTAACCTGTCCATTCAACACATACTCTAATGACCTACAAATGCAAACATGAGACTCTTTAGTAGGTAGAAAAATGCTAAATGTGTTGGCACCAGGAATTATTTCACTGGAAAGACACTCCACAATCAGGGTACCAACAGATTAGGCCCTTCTGTGCATCACCACATATTGTGCACCTGCCACTGGTGGATCCCAGAAAAACGACTCCTCTACAGATTATGACTCTTTTGTACATGTATGAAGTTTATAATCCTATGTGACTGAGGAGTAGGTTCTGTTGAACTCAGTGCTGCTTACTTCCAAGTAAACATGCAGTGGATTGCACCCTATGTTCTTCAAGTGCTTATTGAGTGATAATTTCATTTGTTGAGAAGTGATCTTTGTGAGAGAAATTCTTGGATTTCCCCACACACATTTATTTGATAGAGATCAATTGTGATGAAGTCCTGGATCTGACATGCAGGCACCCAGGCTCATTCCTTGCTAAACTCTGAAGTTTGCTACCTGGCCTGACCAACCAGACTAACCTTGTTCACAGGTTGCTGTTAGAATTAAAAACAAAGATAATCACCACCAAGTTCTAGAGCACTTATAAATTGCAGTGTGTATAAAGTGCAGGGAAGAGGTGGTCAAAAACTGATGACAGTGTAGAGAGGACTAGTCAGCTAGCTGCAGAGGAAAAGATGAAATGAGAAAACATTTGCTAATATGATGCTGAACAGGGGCTTTGGCTTTGTACACATTAGCAACATAAAACATAGCTAGATCATTATTTTTCTCAATCCAGATCAAAGCTGGTTTGGGGGGAAATAACTCAAAACATAGTTTTACATAAGAAACAACAGAATAGATGTGGATTGTGGCTAATGTGTGTACACTGCTTCCCAAACAGCAGTGGGAGTGTGTGGGATGCAGAATAAACAGGATTGTGGAGACAGCTATATTATTATTTAACTACAACTACTCCCATGCATGGGGTTTGTGAGGCAACATCTTCAAACTAATGTACACTCTGGTGGCGCCAGAGATTCCGCTGAGGACTGAAACTAAAATAGGGCATGCTCAGAGGACATCTTACATTTTATATTATTTGAGATTTAATTAATCTTTTTTTACTTTAAATCTACCGTCAGAGATTATTGATTAATGGTTACTTGAGATTTGAAGGCTTGGAAGGTCAGTGATCACAGCTGTGAATTCACCATGCCTAATTACTTGCAGCAAGCCCCAGCAACCACAATAAGGTAAAGGTAAAGGGACCCCAGACCATTAGGTCCAGTCGCGGACGTCTCTGGGGTTGCAGCGCTCATCTCGCTTTATTGGCCGAGGGAGCCGGCGTACAGCTTCCGGGTCATGTGGCCAGCATGACTAAGCCGCTTCTGGAGAACCAGAGCAGCGCACGGAAATGCTGTTTACCTTCCGGCAGGAGCGGTACCTATTTATCTACTAGCACTTGTCTGATTGGCAAGCCCTAGTCCCTTGTCCCTCCTAACCACAATAAGACTTTCTACCAAATAAACATGCATGGGATTAATAGGAAGGTCTCATAGTGTGCAGACCTCCAGCACCTCCACCCCTTTAATAAAGGTGACAAAGAGCAGCAGCACAGATTATATAAACAGTGGTACCTCGGGTTAAGAACTTAATTCGTTCTGGAGGTCCATTCTTAACCTGAAGCACCACTTTAGCTAATGGGGCCTCCCGCTGCTGCCGCACCGCCAGAGCACAATTTCTGTTCTCATCCTGAAGCAAAGTTCTTAACCCGGGGTAATATTTCTGGGTCAGTGGAGTCTGTAACCTGAAGTGCCTGTGACCTGAAGCGTATGTAACCCAAGGTACCACTGTATTGTCTTTTAAACTGTTAATGTGTACAAAGGCAAAGTCCCTTTCCAGCAGTATAACAGGCAAGCATTTTCTCATTTAATCTCTTCCTCTGCTGCTAGCTGACTGGTACTCCACTCATTCATCAGTCTCTGACCACCCTCACCCCCATCATTTACTATTCTCTAACACTTTGCACTTTGCAAATACGGAACGGGAAAAGAAAAATGATTGTGTGCGTTTTAAAATATGTGTTGTTGACAAGCTGAGTCAGGATGCAAGGAGGAGGGGGAGGGAGAAAGGAAAACCTCCCTCTATCCTACCATTGGGTCAAGGGCACATAGTTTTCAATATTTTTCGGGGGGGGGTGAAGATACAGTAGTTCATTCATAAAAGGTTTGTAACCGATAACCCATTTTGCAGCGAAGCAAAATGCTTATAGCTAAAGACAAACACCATTCGAGGTCGACTAAAACATCTCCAAGCTGTGTTTTTCAAAGCCATATCGAACCCCACCACCCCCACCCCACGAAAACATCCATCCTCCGCAAACCTGAATCGCCGTCCGGCTCTAACACACCCTCCTCTTCTTGGCCCGCAGCCGCACTCGGTGAACCCATTGCAGCAATAGGGGAGGGAACACCCAGCAGCGAAGGCCTCCGACCCTTTCACTAGCAAACCAGACAGCCCCTTCAGGCAGGGGCTCATTCCGTCGCAAGGGCCGCCTTCGCCACCTCCCCCCCCCACTCCCGTAACCTAGAACAAAAAGGCGGACGGAGAAGAAAACAGCCAAGGGCATTCCAGTATGAATCGCTCGGGGCTATGACGGCTGGCGGCGGGGCTCAGGAGGGTTGCCATAGTAATGCCAGGCCCCCGTGTGAGGGTTTTTCTTGGAGGGGGGGGAGAGAAGAGGCGGCGGTTGAAAGGGTCAGAAGGCTAGGCGACGTCGAGCGGGCCGCCCGTTGCCATGGAAACGGGGAAGGCCGAGGCCGGGCTGGCGGTTGAAGAGAAGATGGAGGGGTTGCCATAGCGACGAGGGCCGGTGGGGGGGGGTCGCCTCACCTGCCGAGCGTTCGCTTCATGCCAGAGTCGGCGGCGGGCCGGGAGCTACCAGGCAGGCGCAGGCTCGGTCTCAAGCTGAAGCCCTTATCCGGCTGCTGGGAGGAGCAGGAGGAGGAAGACGCGGCAGCCGCTGCCGGAGCTGAGGAGGCGAAGCGCTCATGCTCCAAGGTGACGGACTCGTTCCGCTTTCTCATGCCGGCGGTGCGAAACGCGCGGGCGGTGCCAGCTCAAGCCGCTCGAGAGAAGACGCCTCCGTCCCGAAACCGACGCTGGCTTCCCCTACATTATGCCAACCACAGCCCAGCAACCGAAAGACTAGCGGCGCCTCTCCGGCGCCACCAATCAGAGGCGGCTTCGGCCCACCTGACCTCCCTACGCGGTTACGTCACAGGGAAGGGCAAACAACGTGACTGCCTCCTGCCCTCGCTTTTATTTAAAAACATGGTATTGTTTTGCTCACAAAAAATATGGCTCCCGCGTCGTCGGATGCCCTCAGACATATCTGAGTACAGTACAGTGTTTGCAAACGCCTTTTCCTCTTCCCCGCCCCACTCTGCCCCGGCCATTTTGAATGAGGGCAACCGCGAAGTCACAAGCTGGCAGGCTGAACTCTAGGCTTCCCATCCGACATTGCGGTATTATTATATTATATTATATTACTATATTAAATTATATTATGTTTTTTGGACCTGTAGTCAGTCATCTACATGTTAGAGGCTACACTCTGAAAACATGCTGCGGACAGATGCTCTTTATAAAAACTTGAATGCAAGGTCATATTTTCCAAATCTCTAGTAATAGCTAAGTTGCCTCCAAAATTCCAGCAGCATGATTCCTATGTTCCTGTTATTAAATGCTCTTTAACCTGCATTCAAGGGCTTTTGCTTTTTGCACAGCGCTCAGCACCTATGACAAGGTGAAGTGACCGCCACAGGCAGCAGGATCCACAGCAGCAGCAGATCCAGCCTCTAAGGGATACATTGCTCACCACTGTGGCTTCTGCAGCAGCAGTGGCTGTGGGTGACATGCTCCTTGGAGTCTGGATCTGTCACCACCTCAGCAACCCCACTTCAGTGTTGCCTCTACATCAAGTCTCTCAGCAAATAAGAGGCACTGCTGGTCTCCTCCTACCCCTAGGGAGGAAATGCCCTCCTACACCTAGGGAGGCTGCCTTCTGGTCTCTGCACCCACACAGCATAATTTAGGCTCCTTCCCTGCTGCAATGGTTTTTGATTCCCACTTCAACAGCTGGGTAAAGTTGATTTGATTCTCCCCTGCTCCCAATGTAGATCTTCACTTGTTCCTGAAGAAAACCCAGGACCTTTAAATTAAGAGTCTCATGCCCTGCTGAGCTATCCCAGTGTGTTTGGCTGCATCTTTATCTGTATCTGGCTGTCTCCTTGTTGTCCTTCTGTTGGCAGGTGAATACTTTCTTGTCCCAACAGGCTTTTGGGAACTGACTGGGTTGGTTGGTGTTTTGTTTTGTTTTTTTGTAATTATTTGTATGCTTTTTCTAGCTTTTATATATGTATATGGTTTTATTTCTATCAGTGTTTGTTTTTTTCAATTTTTTTTCTATGTTTTTAGCAGTTTTCATTTTTATCTGTAAGTCTCCTGCCTTCATCTCCACCATGGACACAAGCCATGTGCAACCCATCAAGCTGGCCTGAGTAACCTAAGTGCTGGGCCACACTGGTTCTCAGAGACATTGCACTAGATCCGTGTGGAATCCATGGATGACACCAGCCATCTACAACATGAAAAGCTCAGTCTGGGAAGGAGAAGATGTGCTGGAGGCTGAACGTGAGGCCCCCTGGTTGTGCTGAGGAGCCCTGCTTTTGGCCATAACCCAGTAGGGTCTAAACTCTCTGGAGCGACATGTTCGTAAACTGGTCAAAGCTGATCTGTTCCCACCTCCCGACTTTTAAAAAGAAGGAAAAGGTGGGTTAAATAAAAATAATCATCATCATCTCACAGAAGACTTACAATGTGAGATTTTTTACAAAACGAAACAAAACCAGCTGAATCATGAAATGAATGTCACTGCAAAACTGCCGCAGGAAGAAAGTGGAAAACGATATTTCCCCAACGGAAATGTTTCACACATTCGGTTGCCTGAATCAGATCCCCAACGATATCTCTGAATACCTAACGGTGCAAACGTATGCACAACTCCAGAGGTTTCAAACACTCTGGCTAGGTTCCGATACGGAACTCCGTATACTGTATTGCAATTCCAAACCACCGCGAGCCATAGGAAACAGCTGCGAGGAAGAGCTAAGTTTGTCCCTTCTCTTTTCCCGTACTGCAAGAGGCGGTGCTTCTCTCCCTCGCCTCGCCTTCCTATTGGCCGAGGAGTTCAGTGGCGCGGGTTTTGCTGCCGCGCGCGCCGAGCGAAGGCCGTTGCGCGTCTGAGGGGAATCGAGCAGTCCGGTCGCGGCCATGTTCTGCGAGAAAGCGACCGAGCTCATCCGGGAGCTCCACCGCGCCAGCGACGGGCAGCTTCCTTCCTTCAATGTGAGCCTTTGGCGGCGCGGCCTCCCTTCCCTTCCCCCTCCTCCGAAGGGCCGCCCTGAGGGGACTTTTGCGAGAGAAGCGGGCGGGGGCCTTCGGAACTCCCTGCCTCTTGATACCAAGCCTTCCCTGAATTCCTACTTAATAATAATAATTTTATTAATTTTACCCCGCCCATCTGACTGGGTTTCCCTGATACTCAGGAATGGCGCTGTGGCTTTTACCCCGCTTTAGCATTCTAACTTCTTGTATGTTTTAATGTATTTTCCCCCGATTTTATTTTATTTTATTTTTACTACCAAGCGGTGTGCAAATTTTATGAAACAAACAAACAAATGATTGGATGGCTGGGATTGCTCCACAAGTCTATTCCTTCATGAGGTTGCTGTTAAAAGCAAAGAGGATGGCGAACTGGATTGGCGTTAATGCCATAAAGCCCACCTTGATAGAGGGTTTGATGGTGAGTGGGAAGAGGTAGCAGACTAAACTCTTGGTAGCCATTTCCCTCATGATTTGAGTGAGTGGATCTGGGAGTACCTGACTGCCTAATAAAATAACGTTCTACAATATAAAAGGCTTCCCATTAATTATCTGGTTGGCTAGTCAGCCTGAGACTGAAATCCTATGCATGTTCACTTGGGAATAAGCTTGCTGGGATTTACTTAGTGAGCATTTCCCCACAAACTTTACAAATATATGGAGAGGAAAGTTGGACTGAAAATCTAAATGACTACTGCGCCTGAAAATCAGCACTGAGGTACATCGCAGTTGGCTTGGATGAACATCTGACCAATAAATGTTTCACTGATGCACCTGGAGAGAGAAAGAGTGGTCTAAGCTATGTTGATTGTACGCATCTTTTCTTCTTTAGCTTCTGTAGAAAATGCCCTGCAACCTACACATGACCATAACAGCTGAGTATTTTCTATGAGGCTTTAATCATGCTGAACCACTCACATGTCATTGTCTTATCTAGCAGCTCAGAAGGAAAAGAAGCAAAGGGAAAACTTCAGAATATTGATAGAAACAAATTCTGGATAGTGGACAGAGAGGAATAGAACTAGGATAGAAATATGTATGCATATTTGAGTGTAGAGTTGGCACATGTTTTCTATTTTACAATGTTTTAAATAAATATTCCAACTGGTGATATGCTGGCTAAAGCTAGCATATGTGTACATATCTCCTTCTGTCGGTTGAGTTGCATATAAATATTTCTGTGGTGGTGCTTGATGGCTACTTCAATTTTCATAAGAAAAAAGGCGTGCATTTTTATTTATGGCATTTTTTGTTTGAATTAGGCAGAGTAATAATTTCAAATTGTTGATGAAATTGATACTTTCCATGTTGCAGGAGGATGGAATCAGACAAGTACTTGAGGAGATGAAAGCATTATATGAACATAACCAAACTGATGTGTAAGTAAGGTTCTTTCAGGAAAAACAGACCAAAAAGAATTAAAAAATAAGTTGCAGAAGTGAGAAATAAAAGACTTTTTAAATATTATGGAAACAACTTTATAACTACCATGAGTTTTCCACGTAACTTTGTGGCTGTCAACAGACTTGGACTTGGTTTAGTAGGCAGCCTTGTGTGACTGTTCTCTACTCCCACATCCTCTGGTGCATGCAGAAAATGAAGGAATTGGTCTCTCACTTTGGTAGCAGCATAATCTAGTGTATAGTGTGATGGACTATGGCGAAGATGACCGTGAAGATCAGACACCAAGATGATTAAAAAAATTAGACAAGAGTGGGAAAAAATTATAGAGCATCTTAAAGACCACAGTAGATATCTAAAAACACTATCAGGATTGCCATAACACTTATAATGTAATATCACTTAAGTTAAAAAAGGGGATACAAAATGAATTTGAAAAATGTAATTAGATGCAGTAGAATGAACAGAAAAAACTGGAAGCCAGGGGAGGGTGGGGGGAAGTCTGGGGATTTAAGTAATCTCAGATGTGAAAAACTGAAAATGATTTAAATGTATAAGAATATTGTTAAACAAAAATAAAATATTTGATATAAAAAAAGATGATACCTACAGCCTGCTGTACCATTAACTGAGATCCATCTTCCTCACTTACTTTTCAATGGGCTTTAGAGAGAGGCAGGAATTGTAACATCACATTTTGACTGCTTCGGCCTTCCCTAAGCCACAAGTTGAGGTGAGATAACACTCCTTCAAATCCTTTCTTTGCCAGCCATTGGAGGAAGCAACATGGCTTCTTGAAAGCCTGTTGTGAAGTAATAAAAATGCCCCATTCCCCAAGACCATTGTGTGTGCCCAAGGACTTGGGTTGAGTCTTGTTTAACTTTATACTGGAGCTTAGAGCTAGACCAACCCTGTCATTCCCTGCACCACAAAGTTCTCTATTTCCAAATACAGTACTTTGCAGATCACAGAGAAACTGAAAGGGAAGGGATTTCTGTGCAGAATAAAGATTGTTTATTTACTTACTTACTTTCTTTATTAAATTTGTATACCATCTATCCAAAGATCACAGAGCAGTTCACAACATAAAAACACAAAATGAGAACATAGAATACACAATAAAACATAAACAAACCAATAAGCCCCTTCGCACAAACACATTTAAAAGGCCATAGAATGTTAATCAGTCAAAGGCCTGGTTATAGAGAACTGTTTTCGCCTGGCAGCTAGATATATGTAATGAAAGTGCCAGATGAGCCTCCCTGAGCAGAGCATTCCACAAACAAGGAGACACTGCAGAAAAGGTCCATTATCGTGTTGCCACCCTCTGGAGGAGGCACATAAAGAACAGGCTCAGATGGTGATTACAGGGTGCTGGTTGGTTCATATGGGGAGAAGCAGTTCTTGAAGTATTTTTACAATGCATTTACTTATTGACATTCTCATTCATAATTATTATTTGTGTGTTTTAATTATTGATGTTTATTTGATTTGTTGTGAGCTGCTTTTTGGAGAAGAGCAGCGCGCACACAGTAAAATAACTACCATATTTTTTGCTCTATAAGACTCACTTTTTCCCTCCTAAAAAGTAAGGGGAAATGTGTGTGCGTCTTATGGAGCGAATGCAGGCTGCGCAGCTATCCCAGAAGCCAGAACAGCGAGAGGGATTGCTGCTTTCACTGCGCAGAAACCCCTCTTGCTGTTCTGGCTTCTGAGATTCAGAATATTTTTTTTCTTGCTTTCCTCCTCCAAAAACTAGGTGCGTCTTGTGGTCTGGTGCGTCTTATAGAGCGAAAAATACGGTAATAATGCAGTCATTGCATGAAGGGCTAGGTATACACACTAATTAAAGTGGTCCCCCTAACCACAATGTGTACTTTTATGTTTCTTGCTTGCAAAGTGTATGTAATATAGCTTGTCCTTCTGTTATCAGAAATGAAGCTAAATCAGGACACAGTGAGCTGATTCCAACAATCAAGTTTCGCCACTGCTCTCTGCTGAGAAATCGCCGATGTATTGTTGCATACCTGTAAGTTTCTTGCAGTCATCTGTGACTAGGGAAATGAGATAAAAAGCATTTCAGAAATTGTTTCCAATTCCAAGATTTTATTCCTTCACTTCTGGAACTGGTAGATTTCAGAGGGATTTCCCAAGGTCACTGGATTTGCATGTTTGGGCTTATCCATATAACCTCACAAATCATTCCCTGTGATTGATACTCCTGTGATTTGTAGGAGCAGTTTGAATAGCCTCAGGCCAGGAGCTGGTAAACATGGCACTATAATCCCAAATCAGGGACTGTTGCGATTCTCCATACATTGAGTTGAGCTGTGTAACACCAGAGCAAAAATCTTCATTTTTTCATAATTAGTTAAGGAGTTAGTTATCAGATTAAAATAAAATTCTGATTAAGAACACTTCATTATTCATTAAGAGATTACATGATGTCTATTTCTGATTATGAATACTTTTGTTATGCTACCATGTTTGTTTTCTCAGGTATGACCGCTTACTTCGCATCCGGGCGCTTAGGTGGGAATATGGTAGTGTGCTGCCAAATGCTGTCCGATTTCACATGTCGACTGATGAAGTAAGCCAATTTGTTATATGTGTAGGTTGAATGTTTTGGCTCCTGAACACTGCAAACCCGGAAGTGAGTGTTCCGGTTTGCAAACTATTTTTGGAAGCCAAACGTCTGACGGGGCTTCCGCGGCTTCAGCCAATCAGAAGCTTTACTTTGGTTTCCAAATGTTTTGGAAGTCGAACAGATTCGAACTATATGCCCTAAAGAGGAGGCTAGATTGAAGTAAGCAGTTCCAGAACTCGCACATTACTCCCCTCATATCCCCATGTCTTTTGTTTTAAATCTTTAGGTAATTTCTTGCTTGACAGTTTGAAAATAGTATTTCAGGATTAATTAAGCCAAGTTTTTTTATAATTCCAGGTGGTGTGGTTCAACCAGTATAAAAAGTCTTTGGCTACCTATATGAGATCTTTAGGAGGAGGAGACGGGCTGGACCTCACACAGGACATTCAGCCCCCCAAAAGTTTGTACATTGAAGTAAGTGAAATTTAGAACTATGGAAGGCTTATTGTATTTGGATGTCATTGGCAGTGTAGTCATATGTAGGTACTAAGAAGTCAGTTCCTTGTTTCAAACTGGAAGCAGTTTGTTGCAGGCAGAGGAATCCGAATTGTAGAGTTGGAAGGGACCCATCTAGTCCAACCCCTCAATGCAGGAATATGCAGCAGTCCCATATAGTGTTCGAACCTGCAACCTTGGTGTTATCAGCACCTTTTCACAAAATTGTTGCAGTTTATTATCACAGATAATAACTTGTTTACCTTTTTAAAAATAATATTTATTAAAGTTTTAAAGGTTACAAAAAGAAAAAATAGAAAACACCATATTAGACAAAAACAAAACAACACATCACATGAAAAAGAAAAAAAAGGAGAAAAAAGGGGGGGGACAGAAAAATAAACACAATTAAAAAAACACATCAAACCTTCCCATAACTTATCTTTCATTCACTTGTTTCCTTGACCTCCTCACACCTCCCTTTTTTGTATTCTAGTTCGGTTAACTATTTCAGCAAATCCTTTCCATCTTTTCAAATTTTTGTCCTTATCTTAATATAATGTGACTTTACTTTCCCTCTTTTCACCTATTAATAGTCTGTTTTTTCTTAATCTTTTATAACATTTCTGCTAAAGCCACATAACTTCATTCCAACATCCTTCTAACATTCCTTAATTTTACAATGTTTCTGTAAATAAATCTTCCAATCTTCATCCACCGACTCTTCTCCCTGGTCTCGGATTCTGCCGGTCATTTCTGCCAATTCCATGTAGTCCATCACCTTCATCTGCCATTCTTCCCGGGTGGGTAGATCTTGTGTCTTCCAGTACTTTGCAATAAGTATTCTTGCTGCTGTTGTAGCATACATAAAGAAAGTTCTATCCTTCTTTGGCACCAATTGGCCGACCATGCCCAGGAGAAAGGCCTCTGGTTTCTTCAGGAAGGTATATTTAAATACCTTTTTCATTTCATTATAAATCATCTCCCAGAATGTCTTAATCCTTGGGCACGTCCACCAAATGTGAAAAAATGTACCTTCAGTCTCTTTACATTTCCAACATTTATTATCGGGCAAGTGATAAATTTTTGCAAGCTTGACTGGTGTCATGTACCACCTGTAAATCATTTTCATTATACGTATTCTCTCTTAAGGCATTACATGCCGTGAACTTCATACCTGTGGTCCATAACTGTTCCCAGTCAGCCATCATAATATTATGTCCTACATCTTGTGCCCATTTAATCATAGTTGATTTCACCGTTTCGTCCTGAGTGTTCCATTTCAACAGCAAGTTATACATTCTTGACAAGTTCTTAGTTTTGGGATCTAACAGTTCTTTTCCAATTTTGATTTTTCCACCTGGAAGCCAATTTTTTTATCCAAATTATACGCCTCCATTATTTGGTAATAATGGAGCCAGTCTCGCACTCTATTTTTTAGTTTTTCAAAACTCTGCAGTTTTCATCTATCTCCCTCTTGTTCCAAAATTTCCCAATATTTCGGCCAGTTGGCCTCCATATTGAGCTTTTTCTGAGCCTTCGCTTCCATTGGTGACAACCACCTTGGGGTTTTATTTTCAAGCAAGTCCTTATATCTTATCCAGACATTAAACAGTGCTTTTCTGACAATATGGTTTTTAAACGCTTTATGTGCTTTGACCTTATCATACCACAAATATGCATGCCACCCAAATACTTTGTTAAAAAATAACTATTGTTTAACAGGGTAATAAAAAGCTAAATGAAACTTACTGATGTGTTCATGTATTGGAAGTATGACTCCTTTTGTCTACATATAGCTTTGTTGTTTAGTTGTGTCTGACTCTTCGTGACCTCATGGACCAGAGCACGCCAGGCACTCCTGTCTTCCACTGCCTCCCACAGCTTGGTCAAACTCATGTTCGTAGCTTCGAGAACACTGTCCAACCATTTCGTCCTCTGTCATCCCCTTCTCCTTGTCCCTCAATCTTTCCCAGCATCAGGGTCCTTTCTAGGGAGTCTTCTCTTCTCATGAGGTGGCCAAAGTATTGGAGCCTCAGCTTCACTATCTGTCCTTCCAGTGAGCACTCAGGGCTGATTTCCTTAAGAATGAATAGGTTTTATCTTGTTGCAGTCAATGCGACTCTCGGGAGTCTCCTCCGGCACCATAATTCAAAAGCATCAATTCTTTGGCAATCAGCCTTCTTTATGGTCCAGCTCTCACTTCCATACATCACTGCTGGGAAAACCATAGCTTTAACTGTACCTTTGTCGGCAAGGTGATGTCTCTGCTTTTTAAGATGTTGTCTAGATATTGCTAGATATAGATATTGCTACATATAGATAGTTTTTCTTAACACAGACTTCCTGACAGTACTTTAAATTTGATGGTTATTTGTTTCTTTTTACAGGTTCGGTGTTTGAAAGATTATGGAGAATTTGAGATTGATGATGGCACAACAATTCTGTTGAAGAAGAACAGCCAGGTATTTATGATAAGATGGCAAACAGAGCAAGAACTCAATTTCGGTTCCCTGTTGTTTAAGGAGCTAGATGGAAGTGGTTCTCCTCTGCTTCTGGCACAGTTTAGGATACAGGAAGTTGCCCTATACTGGATCAGGTACAGTTAGCCTAGTATTTTAGCTGGAGGTCCCAGAGATTGAACCAGAGCCAACTCCAGGTTTACATGGGCCCTTGAGATTCTTTCATTGTCCTGCCCCTCTGTCCTATAAAGTCCACTAGCTGGTGGGTGAGGGAAATCTCACACACAGCAAGAAAATTGGGAGGAGGATGCAGCAGTGCTGATGAAGAAACCAGTGGTATGGCGGGGAAGGAAGGAGCAAGGAGATGGTGCAACTGTCTGTTTGTGACCTTCTGTATGCAAAGTGTGTGCTATGGTTCCTCCACACTCTCATTATGCTTACCATTGTCAGCTTTCATGTCATTCTGCTCATTTTCATGAAGGAAAATGCTGGAGCCATTTTAGTACTTTCTATCTGGAAAGATTCAAAAGCATTTCATTATGTTGGTTTATTTAAGACATTTATCTACTGCTTAATCATTCATATTTCTAAACAGTGTTAATCACAGCAATGCACAGAACATGGGATTTACAGTAGCTATGGCTAAAATAGCAGGGGTTATGCTATTATTGGACTTCATTTGAAAACAAACAGTACAGGTAGAGTCAGGAGTTACTACCTTAACTACACCATAAATAAGACCAGCTTTAGCTTTATAAAGGGGACAATGAGAGATTGCAAATGTTTGCCTCAGCTTTGAAAATTGTTTGCTTCCCCACAGCATTTTTTACCACGCTGGAAATGCGAGCAGTTAATCAGGCAAGGAATTTTGGAACACGTCCTTTCTTAACTTGCTGTTCGCAAGACTGATTTAAGTACCTATAAACATTTTAGCAGATTTTAAATGGGGTAAGTATAGAAACATGCCACAGTGTCTTGTGTTTTTGAAAAAAAAAATGCAGAGACTTAGTTACTGTTGTGGGAACTGCATGGATACTTAGTGAAGAGGAGAAAGAAGAAGATACGATCAACAATTTTAAAATATCTCTATCCCAAAACAAGTGGAATTTCTTTTAAGCTCATAGCTTGCCTTCACTTCTGGACACATTTTGAAGTATCATGTTTTCATTCGCTGGCCTTTTTGTATGAACCAGACATCGTCTTACTGTAAATGTCATGCTTAGAAGAAAGCCACATTTGTACTATTAAGTGTGTGCATTGTTAAAAGACCTCTGAAACGATGTAACGATAAAGTTACTCGAGTGATACAGGTTAAGTTGCAGGTTCTAACACTTGTGTTTTCTCTCTAAGCTTTTATGCTATAGTACTCATTGAGCAGGGCCTTGAAGTAGATGAACTGCAAGGCTCCTTCCAACTCACAGAACAGAGGTGGGCTAAGTTTTATATGGCCTGAGGCCTTGACCAGCATTCAAGTGGCTGCAGGCCAGCAGTGGGCATGACCATTCCACATGCACACAGATGCCCACTTTCTACAACTGATTTGTGCAAATTGGCGGGGACAAACTTATCACCCCCTCTCCACTCATCAAAACATCTATTTGATGACTGGGAAGGAGGTGATTTGCATCCTGCTCTAGCTACCACCCACCTCGATTCTGTGTCCATTATAAATAAATAAATAAATGGTTCTATTGTCAAGCTGTTTCTTGTAAGATGTTCAATAAAAATGTTTGGCACTTGCACCTTAAGCCTGTTAGCTCTAGTCCTGTCCACTGGAGCAGCAGAGAACATATCTTCTGTGTGTCAACTGTCATCCTTTCTCTTCTCTAGTTAAACATACCCAATTCCTTCAGTCTTTCCTCATTGAACTTGCTTTCCATACTACTGGCAATCTGTACTGCCTTATCCACTGTACCCTTCCAGTTTGTGCAGTGTCCAGAACTGTACAAAGGGACTCCAGATGAGGTCTGCATAAGTGCTGAATAAATTGCAGTACAAGAGTTGAATTGTTAGATGTAAAATTATATCATTTTGCCTTAATTACCAGATTGTACCTTATTAAATATTTCCTCATATTTGATCAAGAATTTTATCTCCAATTTCATATGCCACAAAACTTCCAGAAGTTATGATATTTCACCTGCATTGAGGTTGTTTGTAATGAGTCACTCTCGTTTCTATCAAACTCAAGAGTAAGCCGTTCTTGAGCTTGTGCATAACATACTTGGTCACAGGACCACTGGTTGGGGGAGACTACAGGGAGCCACAGACTTTGGCTGTCCTCCTGGGCAGAAGATATAGAAACATGATTAGTCGCACCAACAGGGTAAAGAACAGCTTCTATCCGTGGGCTGTTAGGCTGCTGAAAGAAAAGATAACAGGGCAACTGACTTTCGGGTTTGGTGGGTATGCGTCAGTAAACGAGGGGCATCAAGACTAAGAGAGCTGAGTGCAGGGTGCTCATGTAATTTCACGTATACAAGTTGTACAAGTGACAATAAAGTATTTCATTCAAAAGATTTCTGCATTGCAGGGGACTGAACTAGATGGTCCCAGTGGTTCCTTCAAACTCTACAAATCTGATACGTGGTGTCTCTGTTCATAAGCAAACAAAAAAACATAAAAACTCCACCAAAACAATTGCTCTCTTACTTTAAACTAAATGAGATTTAATCTGCCAAATAGGAAGGTACTTTAAAAAGTCTATTTTCTGCATTTGCCTTAGTTATTTTAGGACAGGCTCTTATCCATGTTCCTCTCAGTTAGGTTCCAGCTTTACCTATGTTTGCTGCTCTCTCCCGACATATCTACCCCAGCCATTTGCACACAGAGAGAAAATCCAGTGACTTCACAAGCAGTATAAATATCATTTAATTAAAAAAGTCTTGTCAAATTTTACCAAAAAGGAACATACAGTAGTTTTTTTTCCTGTTTACATCTGATATACACTGATTTAAAGGAGTACATATTATACTTGTAGAAAACTGTACATATATATACACAAGACAAGCCAGTGTACAGACCAGAGTGGGGGGGGGTTACGAATATTGCAATCACAATAAATATTCAGTCCTGAGACAGAATGAGAGCCAAAGAGACTTCTGTGAAAATGATCAGAAGGCACTAAAAGCTTTAGCTTCCCCATTGCAAAAAAAATGAGGCGGGGTAGTTTATTGCTGCTGACTAGTAGAGCTGCATCACCCTCTTCAAACTTATCCCTGAGAGTATGCTTCTCATGCTGGTTATGCTGCTTTCTGTGATGGTTTCCCCACATGAAAGAGATAAGGGATCCTTTGAATAGCATGTCCTTTTTGAGTCTCATGAGAAGTAAATAATACTCATTTGGCCAAGGTCAGAAATGTATACAGTGAAGTAGACCACTGCATGGAGTATTGCTTCTACCACAGATTGTCATTTTTGCTATAATGCCAACACCTGAAAAGCAGATTTCATTGAGATGCCAGAGTTATTTCCCTAACTAATTTGTTCAAGGATGAGATTTTCTCTTCCAGTATTAAATTTCTGTTGTCTGTGTTCTTCTGCCTCTGTTCTGTAACCTGCAGAGTTTTCATCAGCTGTGCATTTTCCACATACAGGTCTTTCAGTAATAGATTCGACTTGGCATTTTTTTCAAACTGGAAAATAAAATGAATAGTGCTCCATTAATGAGTGGACTTCTAGCCTGAAGATGTGCTCTAAGAATGGCTATAGATAGCCTGTTCTAGTATTGTGTCCTACCAAACCAGCCTGGGAAAGTGGGTAGCTGTTCTTTTGTCTTTCCATATACTGTGTCCAGAAGTGCACTGACTGATGGGGCCACAGCTTATACCAAGAGTGGAGAATCCTGGATTTTGCCACATGGGGCTTTTACGTGTTGCCTGCAAGCCAAGCAGCTTGCAGTTCACACAGTGTGCAGGACGCTTACAAATGACTAGAGAGGACCAGAAGCAGTAGCAACCATGAAACAGGGTCACTCAAATACAATATATATGAAAATCATTCAGTGCCAAATACATTGACATAATTCGGGACAGATCTTGGTGGTGCCCTAGCTATTTTTGACCAGCTTATGTCCTTTTCCAGACAAATTATATATTTTTACATTTAATAAAAGAATGCTGTAAACAGATCATGGGCCCATAGACCACCTAAACCCCATTCCACTGACCTGCTCCTTGAGTTCAGCCACCTTTTCCTGAAGCATTGTTTGCACGTTCTTCAAATTCATCTCCAGTTCTCCCACCTTTTCCTCCATTAATCTATGCAAGTTCTCATGCTCTTCCTGCAAAATAAAGGGACCAAGTCATAGCCGTGATATTACAACAGTTATGGGAAGTAACTACCCTTGGGAAATCAAGTCACTTCAAACAAGTCCCAATGCTGCATCTGAAATAACGATTTATTATCTTGGAATCTCCTTGTAACTTAAAATTCACTGGTTCAAGTCCTACCCTGTAGAGCAGGAGAAAAAAGCTCGCTCCATCTACCATGTGATATTTCCTTTAGATATCTGAAGATGGCTACCGTTATCTCCTCTCAGTCTCCTCCTATCCAGGCTAAACATACCCAACTCCCTCAACTATTCCTCATAAGGCTTGGTTCCCTCTGCAACCGTTCTAGATTGTACATAATCTTATACCATGGCATCCAGAACTGGACATAGTACTTCAGGTGTGGTCGGATCAAGGCAGAATAGAGCTCATTCTCAAACACAATCCACAAATTATCTCAGATGTATATCAATGCTCTCTGTGCTGTCTGCAGCCAAGCCTTTACATAATACAGGTACAGTGGTACCTCGGGTTAAGTACTTAATTCATTCCGGAGGTCCATTCTTAACCTGAAACTGTTCTTAACCTGAAGCATCACTTTAGCTAATGGGGCCTCCCACTGCTGCCGCACCGCCGGAGCATGATTTCTGTTCTCATCCTGAAACAAAGTTCTTAACCGGTGGTACTATTTCTGGGTTAGCGGAGTCTGTAACCTGAAGCATATGTAACCCGAGGTACCACTGTATTTTATTCAGAGTTAAGAGTCCACTTTTCACTAGGATATAACTTTCCCAGCACAGTATTTTACATGCAGCGTTGCCTCAGATACTTAACTGCATCTGGTGCTCCTGCACCAATAGCAAAAGGCGGCTTGTATAATTTATACAAGTCGCAGAATTTTGCTTCATGTGCTGGATCTATTGTACCTTTTTATTTAAACAGACATATTAAGTAAGGGTTCTTTCCCCCCCCCCAACCCCCGGATTTTCACCATTAATTTTAACCGATCTTATCTCTGTTGGATGATTTTTGTAACTTTATTCTACAATGCTTAGAGACTATGGCATTAAACGGTGTATAAATAGTTGAAATAATTGCATAACAAAAAGTAAAATTAGGCAAGAGTCGCTGTTTCAAAGTGCCTGTTTCAGGTAGGAAGGGGCTGTGTAAAAACCACCCAGTTACATATACTGCGTTTCCACCTAGGGAGCCTTTATTTTTGTATGAGACACAACTCGAGCACCATTCGTCCCTACCTGATATGTGGCCGCCTGCCATCTCATCTGCTTCGCCTGGGAGTCCAGCTCTCCTTGCATCTGCCTAACCACATTCTGTTCTTCTGCCAATCTCTTTTCTAGCTCTGCGAGGCAGGCCTTAGGTACAGAATTGCTTGCCTGGCCCTTTAACTCTTCTAGCTCCTGTGAATGCCGAAACTTGGCCATGCCCAAGCTCGTGTTGGCTTCTAGTAGCTGCAATGCAAGAGAAAATTAAAAACATCATTAAAAGTTGAAATGCTGTAGACCAGGAACAGAGAACCTTTCTTGGACTGAGCGCTGGGGGAAACGTATCAGGGGCTGCATTCTAATAGTGGGTAGGGACAAACCCCACCACAAAGCTATTTCCCATAGAAGCAGGCATATATATAAATCTAAAGCTTTGTCCTCCATTTTATTCATACTCTGGCTTTTTAAAAACAAAAAAGTAAACACCTCTCCAACACCTTTCATCTGTCCTGGCTGTGCAAAAGGCAGAAAGATGCATGCAAATAAGGCAGATGCACTGCTAAACTGAAATAAAGCCTCAAACATCAAAATGCAATTGCTTCCTGCAAAAAATGCATGCATGTAGTTGCAATATGCAGGGGTTACTTTTTGCCTATTTGCAAGGAACGTAAGCCTGAGACATCCAATGGGGGGGGGACATCCAGCTGCTGGAAGGGCCTCCACTGTGGGTCCCATCACCACTGGTAAGATTCCTGCCCTTGAAATAACCCCCGAAATCCCCCCCCCCACATTCTGCCATCAGCCAATGGGGGGCAGGAGAACATTTTAGCCCAGCTGCAGAATGAGCCAGACATTTAACAGAGTAGATTGGCTCAGGGGTTTCCCCTTTGCACTTGAGCAGATTGCGACAAGGGTAGCTGCCGGTGGCCACCCAGAATGTCCTTGTGGTGGCAGAGCATAAAACTTTCCCTGATCCACAAGGTTAGATCCTGTACCATTGGTATTCTTCTATGGAGTTTTTAGCTTCGTTCTATTGTTTCAGAGGTTCTTTGTTTTGCACCATGTATACCACTCAGAAATTAAATAAATATTAAGTGGTTTACCAATAATTTTAAATAAATAAAAAATTGCCTCTGCTTTGATCTCCTTGCAGCAGAGCTTGCAGAGCAAGAAGCTTAAAATTGTGCATTTTCACAACAAAGCCCTTTCCCCTCCCTACTTAATAGCTGATGGCTGGGCCCCTGTAGCGCACAGAGAACTGAAATACTCCACAGTCCATTTAAAGGTTATTTCTCATCAGATCAATTCAAAATAAAGTAGTGGTACTAATCCACTACTAGTTCTCTTGGAGAATCTAGAAGCCAGTATTTATTTATTTTTTGCAA